>NC_133417.1:71257500-71863750 GCF_049350105.2 Macaca mulatta | reverse complement strand
CATATGTTGGTAAAAACAAAATTGCTGGTGCTGGATAAATAAATATTTTTTGAGAAATTGGTGCATATGAGCTGCAACCTCTTGATTTTATCTTTAAATGTGAAATTTTAAATGATTTATGTGCAGTGTATATGTGTGTCTGTGTGTGCTTCCATGCACACATTGCATGTATATTAAAGAGAAAGAAAATTTCTCTGTGGAGCTCCTGGTTTCTGTTTTTATTTCTTGTTTTTATAACTTGAAATTTCTTTTCTATGAGAACTTCAAATGAACATATTTCAAGATAAAAGGAAAAAGTTGCTCCTAACATTCAAAATAAAGGTAAAATGGAAAAGGGATTAGACTTTAAGTCATAAAATCATTATGATCAGAAATGGTAATACTTTTATATTGTTATATCATTAATAACAAAGAAATCTGACATCTAATCAACAATGAAATCAGAACATGTTCATCAATTTAAATGTATGTTCCTGACAGGGTTCCACAAATGGGGGAAAAAGAGCACTGCATGCATTACATTGCATTACCATGCTTTAGAGTAATTTGTCTCATGGCATCCAATAAATGACTTACATTCCCATAAAACAAGTTAGTACACTATTAAGTACCATAAATCATCATATTTGGTAGTTGGTGCAGATGAGAAACATTAATGGAGCTTGACTTTGTTTCAGGTGTTTGGAACTTATTACACTCACTCACCACTACACATTAAACATAAAGAAATCTCTTTCCAAGTAGGAAAATGTGTTAACCATTTGTTTCCCATACATAATACAGTGAGTATAATGTATCATATATTATGAAATACATAATACACCGTATTATGTAACATAAACAAGGGCATAGTTAGGTGCCTGCAGGTTGCTTGATCTCCAGGAAGAGGGTGGCTGGATGGCTGTACCTGTTGTTTACAGTCACCTCCACTCCAAACTGTCCATACCTGCCCTGCACATTACATTAAGTATCTTGAATTTCAGTGTTGACAAAAGATTACATACTTCTAAGTTCAGAGAAAAGACTTAGTCTGAGGAATAAAAAGGGGGCAACTCCATTAAAGAAAGATTTGCTACATCAACCCTGAGACCTGTTTGGGTGAGGGAGACCAGACAGGGTAGCCCATGGAATTAAGGAAGTTTGTCCTCAGCGGATCATTTCCCCTGCAAAAGGAATAAATGTTCCCTAATCTTAATATCTTATTTAACCATAGTACAATTTTAAAAGTAGGAAATAATTAAACCTTATCTGACTTTCACCACCTTTTCCATTGATGTCCTCTTTTCTGGCCCAGGATTTGGTGGAAGAGTCCACATTCCATTTAGTTGTCATGCCACTTTAGTTTTTTCCAACCTATGGCAATTTCTCAGTCTTTCCAAAGATAAATATGTTTTAAAAGATAAATAAGATAAATATGTTTATTCAATACTTCTATTCACTGGATTAATTTAACAAATACCACAAGTGACTATTTTTTCCCTTCCCTGTCATCCTATGACTGATTTTCATACTCTATCATTTTCTTTTCAAGAATCTTCTCACAAGCAGAATAAACTAAAGGGAGAAATAAAGAAAATATTACCTTTAGAAAGATGACTAAATAGGGAAAATTTGGGGGCCTTTGGATCCACCAAGAGTCATGGAGATGACACTTCAAAGACAGTCTCTAAGTCTAATCATGGAAAGTCCACCAGCAAACCAAAGCTCCTGCAAGAAGTTAAGACAGGACATCCAACATTCCTGGTGAATAAACTTCCATTTACTGTGGACAAACCTGGAAGAAATTACCTTATCTAAGTGATCACATAGTATTACCAGTAATCAGACTCATTGATTTACTGTATTTCCTGATACGATGTACTGTGAAGGGCAAAACATCATTACTCCTGTGGTATTCCTGCCAAAAATCTGTAACCATGAAAAAACATCAGATAAGCTCATGTAGGAAGGCATTTTCTACATTATTCTGCTTGTGAGAAAATTCTTGAAAAGAACCTGATAGAGTGTGAAAATCAGTCATAGGAGGACAGGGAAAGGAAAAAAATAGTCACTTATGGTATTTTTTAAATTAATTCAGCCAGTACCTAGAAATGTTGAATAAACATCTGAGAAAGATAGGCTGGGTAAAAGAATCAGGCTCCTAACAGGGGCAGTAGACCAAGTATCAATATTCTTACAACACAAGGGCAAAAGCCCTCACTAGTCTACTGAGCAAAATGTCAAAGAATGCCAATCCATGAAGTGACAGCAGTTTTCCCAGTGGAAGGCAAGTCAATATTGCTTAACATCCTTGTATGGTTACTGGCCCCATGTTTTTTAACAGTGTCATATTGTGACTGCACATATCACTACCACAAACAAATGGGAAGAGATGGCAGTTCCCTCTGAAAGTCTTAAAGGCCATGCAAATATGTTTAGTTGGGAGTTTTGCCAGCTATTTCTTTTTCCAACTAAAATCAAACACTGGACAGGAAGCAGTAAAATAGCAAACATGTAAGTGGGTGAAAAGAACAGTAACATTATTTTTAAAAACAAATTACACCACAAAGAAAAAGCTGCATAAAATGAAACAAAACATTATGGCCCATCCTCACGGTATTCTTGAGGTCCTCTCTCTGTCTACGGTTTTAATAAAGCTTTGAAAACTATAACTGAACAAACTGCAGCTCTTTGTCTCATCATCTCAAAATGGGATTGTAACTCATGTTAAAAAGTTTCCTCAGCATTTGCTGAATTGATTATTCAGTGAGGGCTCTTCTCAGTGGGACCTTTGCAGGCTGCAAGACGAAGGTGTTGTCAGATGTATAAAATCTTCTTTGCCCAAAGCTTCTTTCCACTTTTAGAAACCATGGAGTGTTAGCCTCTTCTTTTATAGATGAGAAAACAGAAGTCCACTGAGATTAAATATTTTCTCTCAAGGACATATAGTGGGTTACAGAGATAAGAGAGGAACGAAAATAGAACGAATATTCATGTAGTGCTACCTTGGTGCTACTTTTTGTATTTCATTAGGTGCTGCCTCTTAAATGCCTCTTCTCCTTCAGGTGTTGTATCATTTGTCTTCACAAAAATTAGGTGGTGTATTAATCTCCTTATTTTACAGATACGAAAAGTAAGGATTAATGAGTTAAAATACGTTATTTGAGTTTATGCAATGAGGAAGTTCCCGAGCCAAGGTTTCCAACTGACCTTTAGTCACCAAATTTTAAGTTCTCATATGCTATGCCGAAAAGAAAATCATTATTCTGTAGAATACATTTTCTAATCAAAATGATCACTTTTATTAAACTGGACATTTCAACTGTATAAAAAACTATTTGCCATTTTTTCAGGCAAAGGAGAAATATTTTATTTCTTCAAAGATCTCTGAAATTCTTCCTATGGGAATAATCCTTATTTTTTATCTTTTTCTATACTAATATTAATCTGCATTTTAATTTTTCTATATATTTTTGAGAGTTTTTTCTCAGTAATCATTTTCAAGATTCTAATAACTTCTGTCCTGTTAAATGTTTTAACAGAAATACTTCATGCTTGACAGCAATTACCTCAGAAACACTGATGAGAGGGGAGGGTGGGGAATGCGGAGTCAGAATGCACTGACAGAGGTAACTGCCTGAGAAGAAGTATTGCTTGCTGCTCTGAGATTAGAGATAAATTAATCCCCAAGTCCCCACATGCCAGGGTTTAAGCAGCAAAGATAAATTCTAGCATCTAATGAAGTGATTTTGTAGTGGAAGCCAAAATGTAAGCCATGCTTTTAAATGCCTGATATTATGCAGAACTAAAAAGTAGAGGACAGATTGGTCATTAAATGAATAACCAATGACTCTGGTTAGTGGAGTGAATGAAACTCACATATGCTGAAAACTATAGCATCTTTAATTATTTATGCCCTATCTAATCATTGATGCACATGTAGGTTCATGGTCCCTTAGCATTTTTCTTCATGGTTTTCTCCATGCCTCCGATTATGCAATAGATTAAATCAATGTATTCCAAGGAAGCACAACTTGTATATGGTGATGGTGGTTCCTATTTTCTATAAAGTTCAGCTCATGCTTGAATAGTCTTTGTCAAAAGTCTGAGGCCTAAATAAATGATAGAAACAGTATTTATTGAGAATTAGGTAAACTCAACCTGATTATATGAGTGAGTGTGGTTAGGGGAAAGATCAGAAGAGTGCATTGAAAACACAGGAAGTCATTAAGTAATCTACTGTAACAATCAGATGTTTTACCATTTGGAGTCTAAAAGACATGAATAGAATAATTAGATTAATAGATTAATTAATTAATTGAAAAGTGAACCTCCTTATTAATGGTGAGAATATACAGGAGACTGAAAGGATTCTTTAAAGAGGCTTTTTAGTGGCCTCATTCTCTAATCCCTATGGACAGCAACTGGGAGCTTCAAAGAAGAAGGATGAAATTTCACCTTCCTGTTCTGTTCCAAATTAACTTCAACACTGCATCTATTCTGACCTGGGCAACCAGAGTCAAATTCATTTTATTTAAAAACTATATACATTCTTCACATAATCTATATCACCCAATAGCAGAAAATATGAAGTAAGTGTATTCCAAGTGCTTTTTGAGTTCATAGGTTCCTTTCTAATATTTCTTTTTTTTTTTCGAGATGGAGTCTCACTCTGTCACCCAGGCTGGAGTGCGGTGGCGAGATCTCGGCTCACTGCAAGCTCTGCCTCCCGGGTTCACGCCATTTTTCCGCCTCAGTCTCCTGAGTAGCTGGGACCACAGGCGCCCGCCACCACGTCCGGCTAATTTTTTTGTATTTTTAGTAGACAGGGGGTTTCACCGTGTTAGCCAGGATGGTCTCGATCTCCTGACCTCATGATCCGCCCGCCTCAGCCTCCCAAAGTGCTGGGATTACAGGCATGAGCCACTGTGCCAAGACTAATATGTCTTTTTTTTTAAAAAAAAAAAAAAAAACCACACAAATGAACTTCTCCTGATTAATTCAATCTTTAGGTGACTATGTGCTGAAGATCAATACAGATGAGCTAAAACTAAGACATTATGATTTACTGAAGTTTCTTGATTATGTGATATTATATGCATTCATACTACTAACTACAAATAGAAAAAAATCAAAGACCTGACTTTGAAATATGGGAATATTCTCATCAGGGAAGAACAGAGAAAAACTCCACAATCATGTGTTACCCAACCATTTTTTAACAATGTTTAAAAGACCTATAATGTAACTGTATTAGTTTCCTGTTGCTTCCATAACAAATTGCCATTAACACTGTGGCTTAAAACAGCACACATTTAGGCCAGGCGTGGTGGCTCACGCCTGTAATCCCAGCACTTTGGGAGGCCGAGGCGGGTGGATCACTTGAGGTCAGGAGATCAAGACCATCCTGGCTAACACAGTGAAACCCCGTCTCTACTAAAAATACAAAAAATTAGCCAGGCTTGGTGTTTGTAGTCCCAGCTACTCGGGAGGCTGAGGCAGGAGAATGGCGTGAACCCAGGAGGCGGAGCTTGCAGTGAGCCGAAATCGAACCACTGCACTCCAGCCTGGGCGACAGAGCGAGATTCCGTCTCAAAAAATAAAATAAAATAAAAAAGCACGCATTTATTATCTTAGAGTTCCAGAAGTCAAATTCAGAAATAAATTTCACAGGTTAAACTCAAGGTGTCCAAAGCCCTTGGGGAACATCCATTTCCTTGCCTTTTCCAGTTCCTATGGGTTGCCTGAATTTTCTGGGTCATGGCCCTGCATCAAGCCAGCCTTTGCTTCTTTCATCATACCTCCTCTGACTCTCTCAATCTGACATACTGTAGTCCTCTGATAAAGACTCAGTTTTTATCTGGGATAATTCATGAAAATCTTTGCATTTCAAGATTATTAATCACATTTGTAATGTCCCTTTTGACATGTTGGATAACATACTTGTATATTCTGGGGATTAGAATGTAAATATCTTTGGGAGGTCTTTATTATTCTGCCTATCAAAATAACTATCACCAGAGTAGTCACTTACTTGAATCTAAGTGAAGAATAAGTCATGAGTTTCATCCATAAATACTTGTCAACACGGATCCTTCCAATGTTTATGGTTAATTCATGATACATTAACTGATCCTGATTTTTGCATGTATTTAGTTAAACCTGTCTGTGGGATAGTGTTTGCAAAATGGCTGCAATTATTTTTCTCCTAGTATCTATTTCCCTTTGCAAATACAAGTTTGCATTTCCTTCTGTCAAGAGGTGGAGTCTATGTCAGTACACTGTTAATCTGGCTTGCTTTGTGGCTACTTTGATCAATAGAACATGGAGAAGTAATGTGCAGATTCTGAATATAGCCTCCACAGGCCTCATGTGTTCCTACTTTCTCTCTTGAAACTTCTATGACCTGTGCATACATCTGTGCTACCTACCTGAGGAGGAGAGATGCAGAGCTGAGTTGTCCCGGCTCTGTCGTCATCCTAGAACAGCCAGATTCCCGCTGACTTTGCAGCTGACCGTAGAGGCATGAGTGACATCAGACAAGATCAGATGCACAGCCAAGCTCATCAGAGACTTCTAAACAATCATGAAACCACTAATGGTCTAACCCCACTAATTCTGGGGTGGTTTGTTACACAGCAAATGCTATTGATAAATTACATAATAGTAATGTATTTCTCAGTGTTACAAATAGATGTGACATTCTCTCAAAGATTTGTAATTTTGCAACATATTTTTGCAAAATGATTCTTAAAAACTCTTAAAATTATGTTCTACATCATTAATTTGAGAGGATGCTGACATCTTTGGATTATAGTCTACCTCATAAGCATGAAAATACATCATTTATTTGAGAGGATGCTTACATCTTTGGATTATAGTCTGCCTCATAAGCATGAAAATCTTCAGTTTCAATCCTCATTTTGTTGTTTTAACAGGGTGTTTTAGAAATGACAATAGGTTGTGTTCATTTTGGAAAATTATAAGATAAAAAATTATTTTAAGAATTTCTCACTGATTTTCTATTGTAATTATGTTAGAATAAATTGTTTTAACAAAGACTCTGAAATAGTGAATGTTTTAGATATTGATATCTCTTTTTAATGACCTTGCACACTTATAGAAAATAATGTTTGTTTGCTTATTGATGGAGTCTCACTCTGTCACCCAGGATGGAATGCAGTGGTGCAATCATAGCAACCTCTTGCTCATGGGATCAAGGGATCCTCCTGACTCAGACTCCCAAGCCAGTTAGTTTTTAAATATTTGTAGAGACAGGGTTTTGCTATGTTGCTCGGGCTGTTCTTGAACCTTGGGCAATAAGTGATTCTCCTGCTTCAGTTTTCCAGCGTGCTGGGAATACGGGTGTGAGCCACTGTGCCTGGCCTTTTGAGAAAAATAGTAAGAGTCTTGTAGATCCCTTTTCCTAGTAATAAATGTTTGACCAAACTCACCTTAAACAGACACATTATAATGAATATGTACATTTCCCCTCTGTTTGCTGAAAAATACTTAGATTAAAAACTGTACACATGTATACACATACATCATAATGTCTAATTGTAATCTACATCTACTTACAAGTAAATATATATACACATACACATATATAAGCATACATTAAAATGTATAGTTACATATACATGTATGTGTGTATGTGTATGCGTATGTATGTCAACTTACTTGTAAATAGATGTACATATACATGATATTCCATACCTTTAAAAATTCTACAAGCTTTCAATTTACTGCAATTATTTTATAAATGTTATAAACCAAGTGCCTATTACTGAAGGGTTTCCTTCCATAGCAACATTAAAATGTAGTTTATTGTTCCTTATGGTTGAGATGATTTGCTAGTTGCAAAATATTTTCCTTATTTGAAATTATTTTCTGTCCTTGCTTTAAGTTTTATAAATATTGAATACCTTTTTCCACATCCCCAATATCTCAATAGTCTCCAAAAACATAAATGTCAGAGTTATGAAGTAGCCAGAATTTTTTAGATGATTTATGAAAATAAACATATCATGACTTTATAATGAAGCACTGCATAATATAAAGTGGTGACATGAGAAAGAAAAAAGCATCTATAAAAACTAAGAATTAAGTTGTATATAATTAATATGCTATGGGGTGAAATATAGAATTTTAAATTTGATTGAACTAGAATTCTTCTTACATGCCCAACAATATAACAAAATACTTCACTTGGAGAAAACAAGTTAATTCATCATTGACTTCTCTTTGTTCTTTTTCTTCTCGTCCCCTTTGTTCTAGAATAAGTTTGCAAACATTCCTAAAACTTTTTATGTAAACTGATTCTAAAAATTATGTGTCTTCTATGGATAAGAAATTTTTAAATGCATCAACCTTGTTTCATACATTTATGGAAATACTATATTATGACACAGAACCTTAGAATATTTAAAACAGTATGTTACATAAACTAAATTTATCTCATTTTTACAAGGCAAATGGTGGTTTTAATATATCTGGTTCTTTTCATAATTATTTGTATAGTTACTAGATGGCAAACCACCTATCATGCTAAATATTACTAATCTCACATTTAAATCAGAAACGATTATTAATGTTTTATTATACTATTGTTGTATATAAGCAGTTGCATCTCATCCAGATGAGAGAGGTTATATTACATCACTTATATAGATGACTTTTTCTACCTTTGGTCATTTCTTTTGTCAGTTATCTTGGGCAAATGTTCAAAATTATTACAGTAAAGTCAACAGAGATTGAGTGGAAATTATTTTCTGTGGCTTTACTTTTCTTAATTTATAAAGATAAAAAATAAATGACACTGTAACTATCTTTGTTGTATACCCCAATCCCTAAACATTCATCTAAAAGATATAAAAGTATAAACAAAAAGGATTGCACCTGTGAAAAAGAAAAAGAAAATCTTCAAATCAGGGATCAGCAAATCGTTGCATGTTTTAAGAGATCCTCTAGTCTCAACATAACCTCATAAATATAACTTCATATCCCTTATTATCATTAAACAAATTAGAGTTACTTGATGTTCAAAGAAGGGTAGCTTACTACATATTTCCCAATAACACAACTGGAAGCAAAAGTTAGCAAAACAATTGATTTTCAAAAATTTTCTACTTCTGTGATGCCTTCTATGAAGGCTGTTTATCCATTAACAAGAATAGGACTGTGTACCTTCCTGATAAAACTGTCATTAGGTGAAAACCAAATAAAACAAGAGACAATCAAGCAAGCAAAGAAACAAACAAACAAACAAACAAAGTGTGGAGTTTGCTTTCTAAAGGAAAACCTGAAATCATTTATTAATTCTTTGTAAAATTCAGCTATAATCTCTATTATGTGCAGGCCCTAATGAGTGTAATAAATTTAAGTAATTCTAGTTGAAATAGTAGTTGCTTTTAATTACCACAAAAGTATAAATGTGGTCTTAGTTAATAATGTTGCTAATCCTGTTTCCTGAATTTGGCTAAATGCCCTCTTTAGCTAATAGACATATTTTATATGTGACATTATAATATACCATAATCACTGAGGAATGATCATCATCTACCACAAAATATTCCAGACTCTACGCTTAGTGTTTAAAATATGTTACCTATAATCTTCATAAGATCCATGTAAAGTAACAGATTAAGACATTTGTATTTCTAAGGTTAAGTGTCATTCAGCTAGAGAAGTTAATGGCAGGCTTTAGGATTAAAACCTAGATCACTGTGGTTCCAAAGCCTTCATTTATTCCATGTCAGCATCATTACTGATAAATCCTCATAGAGCTTTGGCTAAAAGCAATACCATTTGTTAAATGTTTGAGGTACAAAGGGTGGTTAGAAATTGCTCCTGCCTCTAAGGAATTTACAACCTAGTTGAAGAAATTGGGCACATACATACAGAAACATCAACATAAGAGGGCATATCAATATTGTTTTTATGGAAGTAAAAGGAAGTCAAGTCCACATTGAAGCAGACTATAGAGAAAATTAATAGGAGAGGATGTCACATTTCACACTGCATTACATATTGGCTTCAGGACATCTGTCTAGAATCCTGGTGGGGGGAAAGATTACATGCTTAGTAATAAACGGTAGGCTAGGCAAGGAAGTCATATGTAAATATTGACTCTCAATAATGGCTCCTTACCTTTCCTCCATGTTCAGCTGATTTGTTTCCACTCTTAGGAGCCTCAAACACACTTCTCAGCTCATCGAGGGCAATGGAAAAGCGCTCAATCCTGCGCCGACTGCTCAGGGAATCCTCCTTCAGCACTTCTGGCCGACCATATTCCCTGGTGGTGTTACTCTTGTCCACAGAATCCTTCCCTTCAGGCTTCGAGCTCAACGTCAATTCCCCTGAGCAGGGCAGACTTGTGGGATCCAAAGGTTCAGGTGCTGATACTACTTCTTCTTCAGGCTCAAGCAATTTGCTTTCCTGAGGTTGGAGAATTGTGCAACGGCTGTCCCTGGGATAACACTCACTTCTCTGATAATCACAAGATTCCCATTTCTGCCGCAGGAGGTTGAGGGAGCCCTTCTGCATTGGGAACATGGATGGGTCCAGGTTGTCCTGCAATATCAAAAATCCTTTTATCAAAGATACACTCAAGAGTCTCAGTTATTTTCAGACTCAAAATACTCTAGGAGCACCAGCTCTTGGGGTTTGAGTCTTAGTGAAGAAATCCAGCTTTCCTATACAATTCCATACAATTTCTGGCTCTTCACCCCACAAAGTTATGTAAGTTAAACTAGAATTACACAAATTATGGAGAGGTGTGGTTTGTATAGCCATGGCTATTTGAATATAAAGAAACAAAAGCAAAGAACACATGACTTTCTTCCATTTTCCTTTTATCTAAAATCAGCCAACAATTATTTAAAATAAAAAATTTGGACAGTGTTACTTCATTGTTTAGTATATTCTAAGAAAAGGGCAATTTAAAAAGTCTAAAAACAAAGTAAAGTGGTTCATTTCCTGCCTGCAACAGTTCAAAATTTCCTTTGGAATTACTGGTTTCTGTAAAAGTCTTACTTCAGAAGTAGTAGACTAAGAGTTAATAATTATTAAGTTTTTGTTCTCAGGCAAAACACTTTGATAATGACTTTACATGTATACCTCATTTTAATCCTAATATTATCACAAAGAGTTAATTGCTACTATTATTACTATTTTGCAGGTAAGAAAATTAAATAGTAATTTGCCCAGGATTCTGAGTGACAAAGCCTGGATTTGAAATACATCTGTGGAACTCCAGGATCTGCCCTCTTAACCAGTGGAGTTTATCTTTTGTACTTTGAGTTTTCAATTCTCATCTCAGTGAGACTGACTGGAATTTCACCTTGTTTTAGAGCGTTTTCTGGTACGATAAGGAAGAAAAAAAATGGCAAAGTGTACTCTTACCAGAAACACACACACACACACACACCCCACATACACACACACACATCATGAGCAGCAAGAATTATATGCTAGCATGAATTTTTGCCACAGAAATAGCTACTTCCTGTTCTAACCCAAAGATTCTGCACTGTACGTTTGGGGCTTTAAAACATTAAATTTTGTTTTTGAAGGATCAGACATTTTCCTGGAAAAGTATCAGCGCAGTGGGTCTGGTCAACAATATGTCAGATGAAGGCTTAGAAATGTCTCAGAAGGTCACCTAACACAATAGCTCCATATTTCTTTGACGACCAGCCACATTATGAAAAATATCTTATACACGAGGACTCAGTGCACAAATTAGATTAATAAAAGTGAATATAAAAGAAATAAACTTTGTGTTCATTAAACAATAGTTTCCCTAATTATGTGAACTGCCTGGTGATATTTTCTACTCTGAACTCCTTCACTTTTAAAGATAATGTGTGCTGCCCACTAAATTGACGTAATGATATAGTAATGTTTCATGGATTGCTGGGTAGCTCCATGCTTACAGCAGAAGTTCAGTCCCAGGTTGGGTTTTACTAGCTGTGTGACCTTGAAAAATTTTCACTGGTAGAATATACATCATGGTTTTATTTTGAGAAATAAATTTGATAATGCATATAAAGCTTCTATTGTGTATTCAACACCCCAATAACTGTTAAATCCACACCCAGCTGTATCTCTGGCTAAAGAATCACTTTAATCACTCAAATATTGATGCTATACCTGAAATTCCTAGATAGGAGTGCTTGGAAGAAGAAGTGGGGGTATTTTAAGACACAAAGCCATAGACTGAACAGACTGGAAAATTTGGCCTAAATAATATTGCCAACTAGTAAGTTTGAATTAGTCACTTATTATAGAAAGTCTCAATAAAACAGTATATCAAAGAAGACCTGAATATCTGTTTGGAAAACTGATCAGCATATGTTGAGAATTTAAACAACATATGTTGTTAATGTCTATGTCTCATGTGTGGATGACAGAAAAGACCACATTAACATGGGAATGGTTGAGACACTGTCACAGCTGGTAGGAGTGACCTCACGAGGTTATTTAATGAAAGACTTGTTTTTGAGCCAACTGTACGTAGTTGGAAAGGGAAAGCTGAGAGGCAGAAAAACTGGCAAGTTGGGGAGCAAAGTCATTTTCTCCTGTAGAAAAGGAAATCCTAATAATGGAAACTGATTTGGAACATCTGTTTCTGGATCAAGTTGGAATAGACATACTTCTTTCTTTCAATGTCTCCTACTAAATACAGCTAAAACCCCTAGAAATTGGACACATGAAATAAACATAAGAGGACTTTGAAAAGTAGAGAGAAGGCAAACTGCCTAGGAATGTTGGGACCTAAGGAACAATATGGCGGTGAATTCCCAGGGATTTCTTTT
The DNA here is from genome assembly GCF_049350105.2 of Macaca mulatta. Classification (NCBI taxonomy): domain Eukaryota; kingdom Metazoa; phylum Chordata; class Mammalia; order Primates; family Cercopithecidae; genus Macaca; species Macaca mulatta. The sequence goes on along the minus strand of NC_133417.1, from coordinate 71,850,950 downwards.
TGCTTCATATATACAGAACTGGTGGTGGGAAGAACCAGTAACTCAGAAAATCCTAGTGGGGAAGAAAATGAAATTGCCCTGGGAAAACCTGCTTTCTCTAGCCAAATAAGCTGAAAAGTGTCAGCCTAGAAAGACAGGACACTTCTAGGCCATAAGTACCATATTCCAGGGCAAACAACATGAAAAACCACAACTAAACCCTTACTCCCACCCACAAAGGCTGAGTGGTAAGTCTAAACTTCTGGCTTTTTGCCCCTTGCTGTCTCTCTCTCCAACTACCTTCATATTAGAGAAGACTGAGTCGGGGGCCAGGATTTTTGTTCCCACTTGATGGTAACGGGGCTCCTCTAGAAGATGTCAGTGGAAGCCATGTGAAGATCCTGTACTTCTACCCCGCCTAGCAGTATCAAGATCTTCTCCTCTTCCCTTTGTGTGTCAGAGGACAGAGCTGGTAATTAGAACTTTCTCCATCATCCACTGGTATTGAGAGCTTCCTTCTGGCAATTATGTCAGTGGAGGCTACAAGGAGAGCAATAAAGAGGGGCTTCCCAATTTTCCAGCCAGCAGGGGTGATGGCCTTGGAGGAATAATGGAGAGCCCAATATCCCACCTCCACAAAACAGTCATTGAACACCCTTCTTCAGGGAGTCAAAGGTCAGAAATATATGAGTAAGATGCAGAGTTTCACAACATAATTGACAAAATATCCAAGATACACTTGAAAATCATTCATATCAAGAGCCACCAAAGACCTAAACCAAAGCAGAAAACAATCAACTGACACCAACACTGACATGATACAGATGTTTCAATTATCTCGCAAGAATTTTGAAGTAGCCATTACAAGATTGCATTAGTGAATCAAAAACATGATAGAAACAAAAGTGAAAAAGTGGAAAGCCTTAGCAAAGAAATAGAAGACATAAAGAAGAAACAAATGAAAATTTTAGAAGTGAGATAGAAATAACCAATATTTAAAAACTCATTGGATGGACTCAGCAAAATAAAAAGGGCAAAAGGAAAGGATCAGTGAATTTGAAGATACAATGATAGTAAGTATCAAATCTGAACAAAACAGAGAATATAGAGTGAAAGAAGGATAGAAACTAAGAGATAAGTTGGACTATAAAAACAATCTAAAATTCATGTCATTGGATTTCCAGAAAAAGAGAAAGATGGTGGGACTTAAAAAATACTCCAAAAAATTCATGGATAATTTTTTCCAAATTTGGCAAAAGATACAAAACCTGTAATTCAAGAAACTGAGGTAACCACCAAGACACATCATAATCTAATTTCAGGAAACAAAATAAAAAAAAATCATGGTAGTCACTACTCCCAGTTTTATTCCCATTGTAGAAGATGGGAAACAAAGACAGTACCAGCATTCACATTGCACGGTGGCATAGGATGGTAACGCACTGTGCTGCAAAATTCACCATTACGAATAAGCAACATACCAGTGTCAGTTTTCAATCTATTCCCTCTCAGTTCCAAAAAGCAATAAGCAAGAAATGACACCTTGCTTATACAGAGAGAACAATCTGAATGACAGCAAATTTCTCATCAGAAACCACGAAGATCGGAAGGCAAGGGCACAATATTTTTCAAGTGTTAAAATAAAATAACTGCCAACTCCAAATTCTATATCTAACAAAATGATGTTTCAATAATGGAGAAAAAATAAACACATTCTCAGACAAAGGAAAACTAAGAAGAATTTGTTGCTGGTAAACCTATCCTAAAAAATTGGCTAAGGGGTATTCTTGAATGACAAAGAAATGGAAGAAGGAATCTTGAAATACTTGAAATATCAGGAAGGAAGAAAGAACAGAAAGAGGAAAATCATGAAGAAATAGTATACAATCTTTCTCCTCTTGTATTTTCTAAATTATGATTGAAGGTTGAATCTACGAGCATAATAGTGTCTGATATTCTCAATATGTGTGGAGAAGTTAACCAACACAATTATATTATAAACTAGGGAGGGCAAAAGGATAAAGGAGGTAAAGTTTCTATACTTCATTCGAACTGCAAAATGTTAATACCAATAGACTGTGATAAGCTTTACATGTATAACACGCATTTAGGGGAACTACTAAAACTCCATCATACTTGAGGTGTGTTACAAAACACTGTAGCTAAATATTTAAGTAACTCATAGAAAGACATGAAAAATGAAAGAGAGAAACATACAACAGAGGGAACAGAGAAGACAAACTGAAATCTCAGACTTAAGCCCAATAATTTCAAATATTACATAAAATGTAAATGGCCAAACCATAAAAATGAAAAGACCGAGATTGTGGGGTGGATTAAAAACATTATTCAGCTATCCATGTAAGGGTGCTATTCTAAGTGAAAAAAGCCAATCTCAAAAGGTCGTATACTATAAAATACCATTTCGATAACATTCTTGAAATGACAAAATTGCAAATGTGCAGAACAGATTAGTGGTTCTCAGGGATTGTGAATGGATGGGACGTTTTGGGGTAGGCTTCACTACAAAGGGGCAACACAGGGAGATCTGTGTGGTAGTAGGAAATTTCTGTGTCTTGATTGCTGTGGTGGTTACAGGAATCTGCATAGGCGACAAGTGGCACAGTACTAGTAGTGTATATAGTGCCAATTTCAATTTCCTGATTTTTATAATGTACTCTAGTTATGTAAGATGGAATTATTGAAGGAAACTAGATAAATCATACAAAAGATCTCTCTCTACTATCTTGCAATGTCCAATGAATCTATAATTATTTCAAAATAAAATGTTAAAAACTAAACAGATAAAAAAGTGATTTGGTAGTCACTACTCCAAGTTTTACTCCAATTGCAGGAGAAGGTGGGAAACAGACAGTAGTACCAGCATTCACACTGTGCAGTGGCATAGGATGGCAATGCATTGTGCTGCAAGATCCACTGTTATGAATAAGCAACATAACCTGTGTGAGTTTTCAATCTGTTACCTCTCAGTTCCAATGCACCCTTCAACATATGTTCCTTGATAAATAACTGAATCCCTTTAAGCACTTCTCATTTAATGTGAGCACAATGTTTAGCTTTCTTCGCAAACACTGGAGGGACATTGCAAGAGGAAGAGGCTTCCTGCAATTTCCTACCTGGGGGTATCAGCAGTCATGAGCATGAGAACAATGTGGAACCTGCTCAACTGTAGCCATAGAATGATCTTATAGCCTGGGCCAGGAAATAACTTCTCTACAGCTTCCTTCTCATGGAAACAAACCATACAGCTGCCTGTGTCTGGAGGGTCACATAGGGAGCAGCTTTGGATTCTATAAGCCCCTGGGTATCCTGCATGCCACCTGCATGTGTCCTAAGAGATAAACTCAGATCTGCTTCTCTCTCTGCAAGCCCCCACATAGCCCATGTGCTTTGAAAGCCTATTGCCTAGAGAGGTGCTCCAACCCCCACTGCATGGCCTTGCCACCAGCTGCTGTCTGCTTGGTCTGCCTCTGAAAGGTGGTCTATTGCTAGTCTGGAAACTCCAGGTCAGCTCTAGCCTGGCTAAACCAGCAAGCTTTCTGTTCTCCAGTGGGCTGAACCACACCTTCTCCATGAAAGTCTGGATCCTTTGCCAGTTTGTCTTTCCTTGGTTGCTCTCCCTCAGCCTGAGGCTAGTGAATTGACTTTCTTTGTAGCTAATACCTATTCTTGTATCATAGTTGTTAATTCTTTATATTAACTTATCTTGTTTAACTTACATGTGGCTTCTTTCTCCTGATTGGGCCCCAGTTGCTACAATACTCTTGCATAATCCGCTCTCTAATTCTAACAGTAGGTCACGGTGATATGTTTTCAGTATTGTCAATGGTGATGCATGCCACCATTCCCTCTATTACTAACAGTTTTGCCATGGGACATGAGATTGGAGAAACTCTTCTTCCCATATTCCCTGATCAGGGAATGACAGCAACAGGGCAGAAGGCACACTACCCAAGGGCCATTGAGTGCTATTCTTGCAGAATGTTTTCCGGAAACAGTGCAGAAAAAATTATTTGGAAAAATTAAGAAGCAGAATAGATATCCCATTCTGGGAGAATTACAACATGTACACCCTCGTTAAATGCTTTGAAAAGTCTTTCAGAAAGAAGCACAAGGACATTCGTGTGTTGCTTAATGTTCTGAGAAATGTATTGTTTGTCAATTTCATCCCTGTGAGAAGATCACAGAGTGTACTTACACAAGCCTAGAGGGTAAAGCTTACTACACATCTAGCCAATATGGCACAGCCTTTGCTCCTAGGCTGAAAGCTCTACAGCATGTTATTGTACTGAATGCTGTAGGCAGTATAACACAATAGTATTTGCATATCTAACCATAGAAAAGGTACAGTAAAAATACAGTATAAAAGATAAAATGTATTATACCTGTATGGGGCACTTATCATTAATGGAGCTTGCAGGACTAGAAGTTGCTCTGGGTGAGTCAGTGAGTAAATGCGAAGGCCTAGGAGATTACTGTACACTCCTGCTGTAGACCTTATAAACATTATATATACATAGGCTACATTAAATTTATAAGAGATTTTTCTTTCTTCAATAACAAATTAACTTTAACTTACTATAGCTTTGTTACTTTATAAACTTGTTAATTTTAAAAACTTTTTGACTCTTTTGTAGTAACAGCTTAAAATCCTAAACACATTGTACAACTGTAGAAAATTTTTTCTTTATATCTTTCTTTTATAAACTTTTTCTAACTTTTTTTTACTTTTTAAACATTTTTATTAAAAACTAAAACACATACATTATTAGCCTAGGACTACACAGGGTCAGGATCATCAATATCACCGTCTTTCACCTCCAATATCACTATCTTGTCCCACTGGAAGGTTTTCAGGGGCACGAACATGAAACGGAGCTGTCATCTCCAGTGATAATAATGCCTTCTTCTGGAACACCCACTGAAGGCCCTGCCTGAGGCTGTTTTGCAGTCAATCTTTTACATATATCTTTTAAATTTTTAGAAAAAGTATGGTCTAAAACAACAATTATAAAAACGTAGTATAGTAAATACTGGGCAACAGGGATTTTTTTCCTCCATTATAGTCTTGGGGGACCACCACCGTATATGCAGTCTGTCATTAACTGAAGCATTATTATGTGGCATAGAACTGTAGTTCAAAGTTGTCCTTAACTTATTTGTCAAGGGAGCCTTTTAGCATAAATTGCTCATAACATCCACAGGTGCAGTCTTCCATTAAAGACATTTTGATAAATGTAGAAATAAAGCAAAATCCACTAATTATAAAAGGCAAGCCTCTGTTTTCTTCTTAGTGTAACCATGTAGTAGTCATGACTTTGGCAAGTTTTTTTAAAGTATTTGTTAATCACTATTATATTTAACAAGCAATTTTTTGGTATTTGTATTCTATTAGAAATCAGCTGGCATCTGTTAAAGACCACATGATAAGTTGTAACATTTGTATATAAAATGAGAAGACTTTCCCAGCATTCAGAGAATTGCATGCTGTCAGAATCTGGGTATGAATGAACAGAGGGTGATGGCTGTGTATATTAAAATATAGTTCCAAAAGTCATTTAATTTTAAAAAGATTCAGCTGAAATGAATATCCAAAGGGACTACATAGGTGGCAGGTAGTGATCCTGCTGCAAAGGTTGCCAACAGGATATGGCATCCCTTTCTTTCCAATTGAGGAAAGCAAACTTTGATTTACGCGTAATTTACTTCTGTTCATGGATCCAGAGACCTGTTGCTGGCTATGGTGGGACCCATCTACCACCTTATTTATCCTCCTGGGGGAGCAATCCTCAAGAACAACTTGAGTGCAGGTGGTTGTCTTTGCTAAGTTAAGCATCAGTATGTGGAGTTATTGAGACTGAGATATACCAAGGCAGACCGAGGTAGGATGAAATAAAAAATTGCCGTGGAAGCTGCAATAACCTGAAGGATTAACCAATAACCTGAAATGAAGCATCGGGGCATAATACAACCAATGTGGACATTTTAATAAAAACGTTTTGCAGTATTGCATATGGCACATAACATGTTTTTGCTTCTAACTAAAGTAGTAAACTCTGTATTTTTCCTTGTTAGGAGTTGGCTTGGGTACTTTCAGAGATTTTCATCCATAATTCCCCTCCTTCATCCTCTCTCCAGGATTTAATCCCTGTGTCCTTTTAGTCTCTTGCATTTCTTATTTTCTCTCCTGCCACAGGACCTTTGCAAATACTGTCTTTCTGCATAAATACTCTTCTCTCTCCTGTTCTGTCAGTATCCAGTATTTATCCTTCTGTTCTCACCATAAGGCATGACTGCCTCAGGGAAGCATTCCTGACTTACCAAAGATGTTATAGCTCACTATTTTAGCACCCTCAAAATCTGTTCTTCGTGGTTCACATTGTCAAAACTACAATTTCACATTTGTTTATGTAGCTATTTTACTAATGTCTGTTTCCTAACTTGAAAATTCTATGTTGGCGAGGTGCATCCCAGTTTGTGTTCAGTAGTTTATCCTTCACTTCTAACACACTGCCTGGCACAAAGCTGGGGCTCAATTAACATTATTAGAATGAAAGGTACAATGCCGAAAATAGTAGGTTTTCACTATAACCCATCTTATGTATAAACATATTTTTTCTTCTCATACTGGAATTAACTAGAATTCATATATGGAGCAATAGTTCCCCTGGGATTCACTCCGACTCAGTAAATATTAAAAGCAACTCAATTAGTGCATTTTTAGTAAGTACCTGAGGTGATTTTAAGGAAGGTGGCCTGAAATATATACTTTGAGAAACACTAATAAAGAGAGTAATAGTTTACATGGACTTAAGAAAGGAAATCTGCCAAGATTTAGTAAATACATGAGCTGACATTCACGTTAGGATTCCAAAGAGTTTATTTCACATTGCTGCCAGGTGATCTGCTATCTTGTGTAAAAGAGTATCAGGTCTTCAGAGAGAGAATTTGTAAGTAAGGGAAGGAAAGAAACCCTTGGTCAAAGCTAAGTTGTCTATGTATTAAAGACTGCATGTTTACAAAAGTGTTCTACTATTTTGTGATCTTGGTTATTGTAAGAGTTATCTCCTGCCTCTATTATTGTAACATTGAGTTTATGTCTAATTATAACGATAACGTTAGGTTTGTGGCCCATTGTATTAAACAAAAAGAAAGACCACAGTGATTTTGCCTGTCAAGCATACCAATCTGCTCAGAGAAAAATTATCTTTGACTAAGTCTCGGGGAGAAGAAAAATTACCAAATGCTTCCCTGTTCCACTGAAAGTCCCTAAAGTTAAATTTTAAACAAGCTTTGTAAATAGTCTCATATGGTTGATTTACTAAGATTTCCTATAAGTCATAACTCTTGTTTCTTGTATTTGAGAACATGCTTTGGTATACTTCTCTACTAACAGCATTTCAAGTTTAAAGCATAGTTATATATCAATCTGAAACACATTTTCAAATCTAAGAAATCTATGATTATTACAGAATGATAGCAAATGAAGAGTTTTAAACAGTCTGACACATGGCAAGATTGACAATGGCACTGACACTTTTGATCTCTATTTTTAAAAGGGAAAATGTGCCCACAAATAATAATTTAATAGGAGAATATTCTTTAATATATGCAAATGTGCCTTGCAGGGTTTTAATAGTCATTACAGATAGTAAAAACGGAAATGCTTCAAAGTGAGGGGGATGTTTTACTAAATGGTGGTCTGGCCACACAATGAAATGATGTAGCCATGTGAAATGGTGAATATAAAGACAATGCAGAACCGATGAAAGCAGTATGTGATTTAAAATTGAGTAAAAAGAGACGCAGAAAGGAATGTATTGCATGACTTCAAAATATATGCATATGTTCAAGAACTGAAAGTATTTTTTTTAATGCAAATACTTTTTTTGGTATATTGGGATTGAGGCAGTTGGCTTTTCTACATTTTTGAAGAGAAAATAAATGTCATCTTTATCAGCATTGGTTTAAACTGTCTACTTCCTTTCACAGAAGGAAAATAATAGCTTTTTAAAACAATTATGGATTTTTCTGGAATATTTTTAAAGTTTCCATCAATTACTCTAATATTTATAGCATCAAATTCCAATATTCTCACTTTTCACTACCAGAGAATGACCAGTGAAGGTAATTTAAACCCAAGAGTCAGTTTACTGCAGTCATCTCTGTTTTAAATTACAGCACACGCAAACCCTCTCTAGAAGCAGCATGCGATCCCTCTCTTTTCCCTCTGGTGGTGTTGTGTGTGTGTGTGTATGTATATAACTTATATATTATAACATATCATAGAAGTTTTATTTCTATATATGTATATATATGTGTGTGTGTGTGTGTGTGTATATATATCTCTTCTATGAAATGATCTCTGAGCCTGACTGCAAGTGATGTCATTTTTCATTGCTCCAAAATTGTGGCATATTCTATGTCAAGTAACCCATCAAAGGTTATTGCAGAAAAGAACACCAACTTCAGCTCTGGGAACCTGAGAAGCCTCAACATATTTGCTGTGGGGACCTGGATGGAAAGCCTTTCACTAAAATGTACAGGAAGCCTCTCCTCAGATGCAGGCAGCTGAAGTTCTGCAGGAGGGTGTTTAGCCTTGTTTTACTCTGTGCAATAATTTTTAAAGTTGGCTTTGAAATTCTGACAACACAGCAGGCTGCAAAGGGTCTGGGTTGCATGCCAGAGCTGTTTCATAGAATAATTTCGGTCATAAAGCAATTGACTTTTTTCATGAAAGATCAACACATGTCTCTTTTCATTCTCATTGTTTCTGTGATTTCTACCTGCTCTCTTTCCCAACACCCATCATCTTCTGGCCCAGTGTGCTTTGGAGATCACAGCATTTTCTGAGGCCCTTTAAACATGACTTTAAATATTTTTTCAGGTATAATTCAACAAGTACAATACCAACTAGAATTCTAAAATATTTTTGTTAATCAGAATGAAGGGTCTGCCAATTTGAGAATAAAAAAACATCAGAATGGAATAAAAAGATGTTGGATAGAAATTTTTCCAGTGGGTTTTTCATCTTTGGAAACTACAACATGTGTCTGAAGGGGTAAAATATTTGCAATATAATTCTAGCATACTGCAAAATAGTAGCTGATGATCCCAATAAGATGACAGAGCAGACGAAGATTGTGAGGATTGTGAGGCATATCAGCATCAGCAAGCTGAAGGTTCAAACTACAAAACAAAGGGTTTCCAAGAACCTGCCAAATTTATGTTGTCACTAAGCCAGATTCTCTGCCAAGGAAATCCTCAGTCTTGCAACTGCAGAAAGCAAGTTAAGGTTAGGTAAATATCTCAAACTAGCACCTTCTGACAAGGGTAAGAATCCCAAGGATTATGTTTATACTGCTAATATTAGTGTAATTTAACTTATTTTCATGCTTTGGTTCATTTTATGTTACCAAGCATTCAGAATTTTTGTTATGATTGGGAAAGATTATCAGACAATTTTTTTCCAAATAAAGCAAGTAATTGATCTTTTCTGGGAGGGAAATTTTAATTAGTTTTGGCAGATAGTTGCTCAATATCTATCTGATAAGAATGTGAAAGAAATGAGTTAAGAGATTTAAAGAAATGGCATTTTCAATATTAAAGAAAAAACTTAACTAAAGCTTTATTATTAGATACTGTCAATTACATTAACTTTTCTGGCTATACTAGGTTTATCAAAACAATTTTTCTGCCAAAAATGTAGCTAACATAGTACATTACTTAATTTCCCACTAATAAGATGCATGCATAATTCATATATGTAAAAAAGAGATAGGAATAATGCATTTGTTTTTCTTTCTTTTATCTCCTCATTCACATTTATTAAGTGAACCAGCTAAGGCACCTTGCTAAGACAAGTTATTAAAAGAATTTATGAAGTTGTATATTTGCAACAAGCTTATCTTACCGCCATGTCCTTTTCTGTCGAGTTTCTGTCCTGTGACTCAGCTACCACAGTCACGTATCCATTAAAGGAAAACACAAATTTAACAGTTCTTTAACTTACTGATCTCATCTAACTAATGAACATCAAGCATGATGGACATACGTCGCCAGATAGCAGTTACCAGACACCAAATCTCTCATAGCTAGCTCTGGCAGCTACATTATTTAGTAAGTCATGGAAGAGAGAAGCGCACCCTCAACCATAACCCCTGTTTGTGCTCGGTACTCAGCTTACAAGTTTACTAGTTAAAGGCTGATTGAAGCAGCTTTTGTTTCCAAATTCTATAGAACATTAAACTCATCCTTGGTAAAAGGACCCATCTCAGAGTCCCAGAAAACTGTCTGGAGGATATGGGTAATTAGTATTTGACAAAAGAAGAAATTTGTTAAATATTTCATGGATTATCCCAAGCAGGCTGAGTACCAGACAATACCTGTTTTTTAGGACAAACCTGATGTTCTGTCATATGAGCTTCTGCTATACTCACATACAGAGTACATCTGGAAGAAAAGAAGCATGCAAAATTTGCTCTCGTGAAATTTTAAATATGAATCTCAATGTGAATAATAAAAACAAAAACAAAGTTTTAGAGTTTACTATTGAGAGCTGTCAAACAATTATAAAACATAAATCCAGACTTCAGGGTTTTATACTCTGTTCAGATGCTCTGGTTCTCACCTTTTCTGTGTACCAACATCCCCTGAGACGTCCTTAGCACTGCAGATTCTTCAGGGCCCACTAGGGGAGTTTCGGCTAGTTTCAACAGGTCTGGAATTTCAGCTCGGAACTGGCCTTCTTAGAAAGCATCAAGAGGTGATTCTGATGCTCAAAGCCTATGAACCTACCATTAAAAAATAAAACTTAGGGGCCGGGTGCAGTGGCTCATGCCTGTAATCCCAGCAGTTTGGGAGGCTGACGTGGGAGCATCACGAGGTCACAAGATCGAGACCATCCTGGCTAACAAGATGAAACCCTGTTTCTAATAAAAAACAAAAAATTAGCTGGGTGTGGTGGCACGTGCCTGTAATCCCAGTTACTCAGGAGGCTGAGGCAGGAGAATTGCTTGAACCTGGGAGGTGGAGGTTGCAGTGAGATGAGATTTTACCACTGCACTCCAGTCTGGGTGACAGAGCAAGACTCTGTCTCAAAATAAAATAAAATAAAGTAAAACAAAACTAAAAAGTAAATAAAACTTAGCTACATCAGCAGAAATATTAATAAACTGGAGAAGACACAACACCATTCATTAATTCAATACCTGCTTGAGAATTCCTTATTATGGAGAAGGTGCTGTGCTAAGTACTCATAAAGCCTTCATAAAACAACACATACAAACAGAAAATCACAAATGTTGACAAGGGTGTGTAGAAATTGGAACCCCTGTGCATTGATGTAGGCAATGTAAATGATGCAGCTTTTCTGAAGACACTATAGTGGTTTCTTAAAAAATGAAACATACAACTACCATATGACCCAGTAATTCTATATGTGGATATGTAGCTAAAAGCTTTGAAAGTAGAAACTCAAACAAATATTAGACAGCAATGTCCATGGCAGCATTATTCACAATAGCAAAAGCTGGAAACAACCCAAATGCCCCTGTTACAGCAAATGGATAAACAAAATATGGTGTATACATACAATGGAATATTTAGCCTTAAAAAAGGAGGAAATTTTGGCATATAATGCAATGTGGATGAAACTTAAAGATGATATTAACTGAAGTCAGTTACAAATAATAAAATATGTGATTCCACTACTATGTGGTACATAGAAGAGTCAAATTCACAAAGACAGAATATCAAATAGTGGTTACTGGGGACTGAAAGGAGAGGGAAATGGGGAATTTTTTCTTATTAATGAGTACATAGTTTCAGTTGGGGATGCCGAAAGAGTTCTGGAGATGGATTGTGGTGATGATTGTACATCAATGTGAAAGTACTTAATGTCTCTGAGTGGTACACAGATGTTCCTCAATTTATGATGAGACTCTGTGCTAATAAACCCATTGTAAATTGAAAATATCATAAATTAAAAATGCATCTAATAGACCTTGCCCACAGATCATTACAATTTAGCCTAGCTTACCTTAAACATGTTCGGTATACTTACATTAGCCTGCAGAAGGCAAAATCAGCTAAGCCTATCTTAAAATACAGTGTAGAATACATCATGTCATTTATTGAATACTCTACTGAAAGTGCAATGCAAAACGGTTATATGGTACAAATTCAAAATTTGAAGTACAGTTTCTACTAAATGCATGCCACTTTTACACCACCATAAATTTGAAAAATCATTCAATCAAACCAGTAAGCTGGGGACAGTGCATACTTAAACATGTTTAAAATTGTAAATTCCATGTTATGCATATTTTACCACAAGAAAACAACTGACAAAAACATGTCGTTAAAAATCATGAAAACAGTGATCAGGAAGTGTAGAATGTATACTGATAAATGTCTGTTATGATAAAATAAATTAAAATAGGCTTCCTAATGAAGAGAATTTTTGTACATGTTGAATGCAAATGGATCCAACCTCTGGTGCCTCTCCTCTCCACCCTCCAACACACAAAAATTAAAGGGAAATTGCAACTTGGTAATTGGTTATATAACACAAATATCAGCTCATCTGAGACATGACAGTAGATAGAATCAGATATTGCTAAAATTTTCTCAGTAAGGAGAAAACCATTTATAAGATTTTTTCCTTGAGCAATGAAAAACAATAACAAAAATAAAATTAAAATTACATCTTTATTCAATAAAGACATGACATTGAGACTGAGAGGGGTGCAGTTGGATGACATGAAAATATGGATGTCCTGCTTATAGTGTGGCAGCAAAAACTACAAAAGTGGATCTTACCACGCCAAGACTGTTGTCTCTCATACGGTTTGGCTCTGTGTCCCCACCCAAATCTCATCGCACACTGTAATTCCCATGTATCAAGGAGGGACCTGGAGGGAGGTGATTGGATCACTGGGGTGGCTTCCTTCATGCTGTTCTCCTGACAGTGAGTGAGTTCTCATGAGATCTGGTGGTTTTAGAGTGGCAGTTCCCCCTGTGCTCCTGCTCTCACCTGCCACCGTGTAAGATGTGCCTTGCTTCCCCTTCTCCTTCTGCCATGATTCTAAGTTTCCTTAGGCCTCCCAGCCATGTGTAACTGTGCATCAATTACCTCTTTCTTTATAAATTTCCCAGTCTCAAGTATTGTTTATAGCAGTATAAAAGTGGACTAATACAGTTTTTTTAAAAAAGAAAACATATATATATATCTCACAGTTTATTCTCTAAGTGTAATGGCCATAGTAGAAAGCGTGAAACAGTCTGACTTTTCCAAAACTTCCACTTCTTTACCCTTATGTGTTCTGGACCCCTGGTCTGAGGGGTGACATCAAATGTTCTGGTTCCTATTTTGAGACACTGATATGGATAATGAAGATTGACAATCTACAATCCCTGGTGGATGTCACGAAGATGCTCAGGATGAGACACCATTGTAGTCTCTTGGGGAAAATACACATTAGGTTAGATCCAGGTGGTGCTGCTGCAGTTGCCAGAGCTGCAATGCCTAAAGGAGGGAGGACGGGAGGCCACAAAAGCCAGGAAGTAAAGGAGCCCTTAGGAGGTCGACACACAGCTCCAGGCTGAGAAGCAGAAGGCCATGGAAGAAGAAGAACAAGGAGAAGAAGGTGGAGATAGGGCTTACCCCAAAAAGAAGAAATCCAGACTCAGATGAGAATTAAAATGAAGAAAATGACTACCAGCAAAAGTGCAAAGACATGGAAGGACTCATCAACATGAAGAACCCCAAGCAGGTAGGACAGACAACCAGAAAGGTCAAACAAGTGGATCTGGACAGGTTAAAGGAGCTTTTTAGGAGAAAATGCACTAGCAGAGAAGACAGAGCAAGCCAAGGCAGGCCTCGCCTGGCTACTGATCATCTGGAAACAGTGGGAGAAGGCTGCCAGAAAGAAGTGGAGAGGAAAGCAAAATACGGTGCCACATTGTTGGGAAAAAGAACAAGGTTGTTCTCCTTGTATAAGCAAATGCCACCTGCAGGAGGAGAGGCCAGGGACCTAGGCCAGGATCTCTGCTGTGTCTCACCTACCCTGTGCCCTGGTACCACTGCAGCAGCCCTTCAAGGCCAGAAGCCCCCATGGCCTGGGGCATCCTCTTCATCTTGGCACAGAAATTGTTTAGGGGGGTGTCTGGGGGTGAGTGAGGGGAGAGTGGAGGAGGGACAGCTGTTACCTCTGAGACAGAAAGATGCAGGAGAGCATTTCATATGTAACAATGTGAATGTTTTTTGCTGTTTTTAGAATTCAGAACCCTTGTTGGGGTGTCTGAGAAGTGGGGTAAGAAGAGCTTCCATTTGTCTGGTAGATTGCATGTTAGTGGGCAGTTGTGCCAGGAGGCAGCTGCTGAGGGGTTTGCAACAACCAGCCCTGGTCTATGTGCCTGAATGCTCATTCAGAGCGGGGCTGTTATCTGCAGGCTCATGCTCCTGTATCCCCGAGGGTCATGGCTTTGTCCCTGGCCAGTCCTCTCTGACTGGACTCAATGGAAGGAAGGAAGAAAGCAGAATTGCCCAAATGCTTTCTTTGGGTGATGCTGTTTTTGTTAAATTTCTTCCTCAGAAGTCCCTATCTTTCAGTGTCCAGAAATATACTATATAGCCAAACTTATGTGCTTTGAGTCTGAGAGATTAACTATTTTTTCCCCTGGGCACATTGCTGCCCCAGATAAAATTGTTTCTCTTAGTTAGAAAAACAAATGAATAACTAGAGTCTAGCAGCAGTGTCTGTCACTAAGTGCTAGCCCGAATTTGTTGATGATGCTGTGATTCTATGCTAATTTAATGTATATTATTTAAAGGAAATGGGGAGAGAGAAAGAAAAGAGCGTCCTGTCAGAAACTATCTAAAGAGAAGCACGTATGTGTAGAAAAAAATTATGAGAGAAGTGGTTTTTTCAAGGAAAATCTTACCTTTTTTTCTAGATGTCCCAATCCCTACCAGATGTTCCCTTTTGTCTGCCTAGAGACCTGCCAGGTTTCTCCAAATAATCCTGACTTCCTGGATACACCCACATGGAAACAGGTTGGGTTCTAGAAGAATTTGTCTGCTCTGTTTCCCATCAGAATCAGATTATCTCATTATTTTGGAACAGGTTAATCTGTTGCAGATGAATTAACGAATGCTGCTGAGTTAGCTATTATCACTTTTTCCTACATATTCTTAAAGGTATGTTTTAACCCAAAGACCCATAGTGACCAAGAGGTCACTATATGGCTGAGCTACACTTTAATTATCACTGTGCCTCAGGTTCCACACATATAAACCTAATATTTAATTCAAAGTCATTTGTGAGGGTTTGGGACACTTGACATTTTTGGATAATGATCGTGAACATGGAGTCCAGATTCAAACCAACTGGCTTCAAATTCCTACTCAAACACTAGTATATGACATTAGATGCATTATTTAACATATCTAAACATTAGTTTCTTCACTTGAAAATTGGGATGATAACAGCATGTTCTAACTATACTGTTGTGAGATGAAAAAGTGAATGAAATCATGTACCTGAAGAATTTAGGATAGTGCTTGGTATGAAGCAAGTGATCAGTGGATGTTAGCTTTTATTAGCAGTATTTAAGTATAGTTATTTGCACCCAAAATGTGCTTAGAGATATCAGTTATCATCTTCTACAAATTGTAGGAGACCACAGTTTCTGAGATTATTTTATTTTATTTTACATATAGTAAACTATATACTATTTCAAATGAGTGAAGTCTTTCTCTTCATAGACTATAATTGCAGAGTCTAATTAACCTCTTGATTCTTATTTGGTCATCTAAGAGCTCTGTATTCCAATCTGGGGTTTTTATACATAAGGGGTTCAGTGATATACTACCAAAGAACAATTTTGATTTTTTTGCATAAAGGAATTCAATAGCAGAAATGCATTTTAATATAATAAATTAAATCTTACATCTGTAATCAATGAATTTTCATACATAAAAATGACCATAAATTATATAAATAACTGCAGTGCTTAGCCAGTATTCAAACTGCAGGTTTCAGAAATCTTGTTTGAAAGCTTAAAATATAGGGCAGTTATGATATGGTATTTGGAGAAGATACAGGGTGTGATATAAAGGTTCGCCTGCAAGGTTAATGTTATAAACTGGTCACATTTTGAACTGCAAATTCTGGTGACTTAATTATTTTTTCAAGACTGCCAAAGTCAATAAAGAACAATTAGCTCAACATCTATGAACTTAAAAAGGACTTAGGCATTCTGCTATATTAAAAAGACTAAATGCAGTACTTATCTTAGTGTGTTTCTTGTTTCTACTCTGGGAAGATTTTAAAAAAAGATAACTTTAGAAATTATAGACCTGTCATCACCACTACTTAGTTGAAAACTTACTGAAACATATCATCAAAAAATCAATTTTCAAGCACCTAGAAAATCATGGGTTACTGGGTAAAATCTCCTTGGCATTGTGAAAAATAAATCCTGTCAAATCAACTTAATTTCCTTCCATGACAGAGTGACAAAAACAGTAGACGCAGAAAACTTGATAGACAAAATATATCCTGACCAAAGTCAGGCAAATTCCACATAACACAGAGGGAAAATACAGTTTGGGTGACATTTTGTCTTTGTTCAGTACTCCTATTGAGTAACTATGCTGAATATATCTGGAAGTGATACTCAGCTGGAATATCGGATATGTAAGGTGACTGGTTAGATATAAAGATGATAGCATTCAAGACTAAGTTGTGGCAGGGCTGATTCTCATTATTTTAAACAAAATATTATCAGTAATTATGAAAAAACAAGAATCAGCATCATTTTGCTACTTCTGCTTAAAAAAAAAAAAGCAATATCCCCAACAGAAAAGGATGTGTAGAACCATAATGCCCATGTAATGTTGCAATGGCACATATGGGGTTTGGAGGCCCAGGAGAGTGAAGATTAATGGCATGAAACCAGGCATGCCTTTGAGTCAATGCTTCTAACCAGTGAGGGATCCGTTTTTACTTTTGAGCCCAAATGTTTCTTCTCGTAAGAAAAGTTTAATGTATCCCTCCATCTCCACAGACTCATTTAACAAAATGACTCATTTAACAAAATGAAAACAGCATGGACAAATAAGAGAGTGACATTTTTAAGAAACATTGGTATAGTTCCTAAGCAGAAAACCAGAAATCTGTGTGTGCATTAAAATAATAAATCACTTAGTAAAAACAATAATTGATTTTAAAGTGAATTTTGAGGAATCCCTTTAGCAGATATTCAAAGTATTTGGAAATAATGATAAAGAACCTGATTTCACTACATTATCATCCCAGCATAGAAGCTTGTAACAGTGGGAGACAGATAAAGACAGCGAGATTTGAAAGAGTAGTAGACACTGTATCAGCAATAGGGTATTTCCTTAGATAAGAGCTTGAAAATAATTTTCATCTCATTGCCAACTCTAATTTTTAGTTGCCACCTGAATAGGCTTGAGAAGTTGCTCTAGGCCCACTCTAAAGAATAAAGAAGTACACCAACTATTCAATTTGATGGGGGTGAGATATTTTGCCCATTCCCATGAAGACACAGACAGCAAGTTTATACTGGAGCCTAACTATAGTATTTATATTTGACTACATAATAAATCCATAGCAAATAGTCATTATTGAATATTTGTTTATTTAGTCTCAGCTAGGCTTTGGTATCTTTATTAGGACTTGAATTAAAGACTTTCTCCTGGTGTTGTTATACATATCTGATCTGGGTAAACTTACCTGGTTGCTGAAGTTCAGATTCTAATGCACTCAGTGTCAACCAGGACCTTTTAGGGCATTGTGTTTTAACAACACTTACTTCTGTTGGGCTGTGCTAAATCATCTAGTCTCAACAAATATTAGACGCTTAGACTTCTCCTACAATACATGTATGAATGGGCCCTCCAGACTGGGTTGGCACATTATTGTAAGAAACTCACTTTTATTTATTAATTCATCCACTTGACACACATAAGATCCAAGATCAGCTGGAAAAAAAGTCACTAGTTATTGAATTAAATCCCATGCAGTCTTTTATTCCCCAGGACCTTATATTTTGGTGTGAGATTCCAGTGAATTAATTTCTGACTATAATTCATTGTTGAAAGTGCTTGGCAGAGGAGTTGTGGAAGTCCAGAGCAAGGATTTTGAATAAGCTCTCATTTGAAAAATTATATTTCTTGCATTAAACCCAAAATATCTCCTAATTTTCCCATTAAGCCTGTTCTAAACCCTGGGGCCATACAAAACGAGTCTAATCCTTCTTCCACATGAAAAAACAATCTTTAAATATTTGAATAAAATTCTAACGGGTCTCTTAAATTTTCTTTTTCTATTCAAGCAAACCATCCACAAATGTACCTTAATAGAAACGCTTTTAATTCTTCCAGTCATCATAGGTCTAACCTGTCCACCAGCAACAATCAGAATTAGTCATGCATTCTCTCAGCACTTTATAGATAAATTGCTTATTTCCATTCTTTAATAGACTGAGAAATGTTAAAAGACAGTTAATATTTTGATTCATTTGTGATCTCCTGTATATTTTACATGGGGCCAAAATCAATTGACTTTAACTGAAAATAAGGGAAAAGGTTTTTTTAAAAAACAATTTGGAAAATAAACATTTGATACAAGATTGTTTGGAAGCATATAGCAATTACAGTGGTAAGTCTAGATTCTTAGGAAAATAAGATATATTGAAGTCCTATTGAAGTATTTATTGTTAATGCCGTGTTTTTACTAGAATTAATTTCTAAATAACTGTGAAGTAGATTGCAATATCCCAGAGTGATATTCTGAATATTTAACAACTACTATCAGATGGACATAATCCTAGTATTAAAGCAGGGTCCTGGAAGCATTGACTATATCTTGGGAAGGTTTAGGAGTCACAAGAAGGACCAGAGGTCATTTACAAAGAATTTCAAAATGATTTTGATATTTTAAAAATCAGTAAGGCAATCATGGTGACTAGTGGCTGAGTAACAGCCTTTGAAACAGAATTTTAGCATTAGTGATTTTAATAGAAGCCCTGAATCAAAAGCTCACGTTGTCCAGGTCATAAAAGGAAAATGACCTGTTCAAGTTCACAGGATTAGTGACAGAGATAGTATTCAAAGTGGCTAAGAATGCCTTAATATTTTCTGCAGCTTGACTATACTTTACACAGACTTCTTACTATTGACCCCTGACTCCCTCAGAATATCTACTTTAGAAAACTCTCAATTGTAAATTATTTATTTGACTCTCTGAATCTTCTCCCAGCTTCTTGCCAGTTTTACAACCCCGAAAAGTTTTCTCAAGGACCTACCCTGATGCGGTCATTAGACACTGAGGCTTGTGTCAAAACATCACATGTAACCCATAAATAACGTACAACTAATATGTAGTCATATTAAAATATTTTTTTTAAAAAATCAAGAAAGATAGCATTCCTGTCTCCCAGTCTCTATGGAAAGGTAGCAGCCCAACTTCGGTAAGTGTCAATTAGTAAACACAAGTGGCCTAGTCACACTGACCACCTCCCCACTAATGTCCTCCAGTACTTTTCCACCAGCTCTACCAACTTTTGTTTCAGCAGAGATGCTTTCAATCTCTCTTCCCTAAAGTGATAGTCTTACACAAATCCTTTCTTGCCTGTTCAACTTGTCGAGTGCAATTTTTCTCTGACAGAACCCCCTACATCTTCAAAATCATTTTTTTTGACAGAGTCTCATTCTGTCACTCAGGCTAGAGTGCAATGGTGTGATCTCAGCTCACTAAAACCTCTGCCTTCTGGGTCCAAGGGATTCTTATGCCTCAGCCTCTCCAGTAGCTGGGTTTACAGGTGCCCGCCACCATGCCCAGCTAATTTTTGTATTTTTAGTAGAGATGGGGCTTCACCTTGGTGGCTAGGCTGGTCTCAAACTCCTGATCTCAAGTGATCCTCCCACCTTGGTCTCCCAAAGTGCTGGAATTACAGGCATGAGCCACCATACCCGGTTGAAAATCTTGAACTTTATCTATTATACCATATTTCTTCCTATTGGTAACTGGAGCTATTCCATAAAGGGCAGGGGAAAGAAAGACAGTCATCATTTTCTTTGCCCATTAAAATGCAAATCATATGCCCCCAAAACCCATTTATAAATTGTAGAGTTTTGATTCCAAACTTCAGTGTGGCTAAGAATTTCTCAGGATGTTTTTGAAAATGTAGATTTCCAAGTTCCATTATCAGAGATTCTGATTCAGTAACTGTTATGGACCAAATTGTGTGCCCTAAAATCCGCAGGTTGAAGCACTACCCCTCAATATGACTGTACTTGGAGAGACTGCCTTTAAGGAGATAACTGAGGATAAA
The DNA here is from genome assembly GCF_049350105.2 of Macaca mulatta. Lineage (NCBI taxonomy): Eukaryota > Metazoa > Chordata > Mammalia > Primates > Cercopithecidae > Macaca > Macaca mulatta. The sequence goes on along the minus strand of NC_133417.1, from coordinate 71,830,583 downwards.
TGAGGTAATCAAAATGGGGCCCTAATTCAACAGGACCAGTGTCTTTGTAAGAACAGGAAGAGACACCGGAAGTGCAAGCACACAGAGGAAAGGCAATGTGAGGACACAGCAAGAAGGCAGTCACTGAAAGCCAGGAAGAGAGACCTTATTAAAAACTGATCCAAGCTGACACTTTGGTCTCAGACTTAAGCCTTCAGAACTGTGAGAAAATAAATTTCTGTTATTTAAGACACCCAGTTTATGGTATTTTCTTATGGCAGCCTGGGCAGGCTAAGACAGATTCTCACAACAATTTTTTCGAGGAAACATATTATCTTCCCATTTTTCAAATGAGAACATTGAGTTTCAGAGAAAATTACTGACTTCCAATTAGAACACAAATAACACATGACAGACAAGAATAGAACACAATTCTATTGGTCCTGATTGCAAAGTCATGAAGACAGTTTGGTAAGGAACTCTTAAATTATATTGTATTAATTTTAGACAGATCCATGAGTGTGAAAGATAAAAAACATATTTTAGATGGTTTATTTGTAGGGTCATGTTTTTATTTGAATCCTTTATTGAATAACATAAATTAAAATCTTCTCTTAAAAACAGCTTTGCCTAAATACAATAAATCTATTTAGTATATTTTCTAGGTATTCCAACATCCTTAGAGTTTTGAGCAATTCCTAGTTATTTAAACTTTATTGATATTTTCTTGTTGTCTTTTAAACCAGACATCAAAGAGAAAAATACTTTTAAAAATCTGTTTTCATTTCCCTGTGTATTGAAAAAGTTGTTATAAGGCTTAAAAAACACATACAGTTGAATCCAACTGATCCTGTAGGTTGAGCGAAGCAAGGATTCTACTTTCTTCTAATTTTAGAAGTTAAAAGATTTTTGGAAACTCTCAGGCTAAACTTAACTACTCGTTTTATTTCTGTAGGTTCATTAGAGATTTTAATTTTTTTCTAACCAATATAGTTAATTAGAAAGTCATTATCTGATAAGTATCCTGTTGTGTTGTACAAAGTTTTGGGGTTTGGGCATTTAAAGCCAAATTATAAATGCCTCCATATCTTAGTAGGGGGAAGAATATTGAGAGTATACATGACACTTTGATGTTTGTTTATTAAAAATTCTAGAGGATAGTCAAGTACATGTCTAAGATTCTGACAAGAACATTTTTTGGAGCTGGGATATCTTCAGTTTCACTTCGGAATGTAACCACAGTATTTATAAAACATAAAACCACAGTATTTATGAAAAGAATGTAACCACAGTATTTATAAAATGTAGCCACAGTATTTTACAAATTTATAAATAAATGCATTAACATATAGTCCTGATGTAAATTTTATAAATTTTATAAAATGCTGTGTCTACATTCAGAAGTGATACAGAAGAGTTACCAAAACTCACAATTGTTGCACCTAACACAGTTGGCATGTGTGTAAACACAGGCCTCAAGATAAAAATGAAAGTTGTATATGAAGAGGAAAAAATTCCTTCCCCAAGTTGCAACCAAGGAGGGTGTTCTCGGCATCTTAAGCATATCTAAAATAGAGTGACATCTTATTTTACTAATAATCTTCCCTCTTTTTAAAAAAATCTTCCCTCTTTTTTAAAAAAAGATAATCTTCCCTCTCTTAAAAAAAAGATAAGCTTATTGAAAGTGCAATGTAGCTGACTGTCCACAATTACTTGCTTGCATTTTCTCTTTACCCTTCCATAACTTGAATTCCAGCCTTGCTATGTTACTGAATTGACTCTCACAAATTCAAGCTAATCTCCGTATTCTATAAACAATTTGTAGTTCTTGTCTTATCGAAGCTCATAGTCCTTACATTTTTGTGCTGCTCTTAGAACCACAAGAACTATTTTGTGATGCAGCCTAATTGCTTTTGTTTTAAAAATAATTTTGAAGAATGATTTGTAAATTTCCAGGCATTTGAATCACTCATCCTAATTTCTAAGTAATGCAAAGTGTCTACGCTTAAAATAAATGCATTAACTTATAGTCCTAATGTAAAGAGCAGAATGTTCTCTACTGATTCACCTGTGAATTCTTTCCATTGGAAGGGTTAACATCTAGTTGGCATAGTCTCATGAATAGTTCAGTATTCCCCAACAGTTTTTGATAATTTTTTATTAATATTCATACTGTATATTCTCAATTTGAAAAACCAGCTGTTGGTTGGTTGTGGAGGAAGGTACAACAACTTGCCAAAAATATTTTATAGAATAACTATTAGGCATTCTTCCAGTCTATGTATGTATTGGATGAATCCCGTCAATAAATACATTCTTAATGTGAGAAAATATAATTTTAAAAATATGGTAATAGGGATTAAGCTCCTGCTACCCACAAATCTCTCAAATTCACCCAAAATGCTCTCTCATCTTTTCTATATAGCTCACATTTACTTATAAAACTACTCCACTTTATAATTGTTCTAGCATATAGAGCAAACTTCAGTAGGAATACATGACTCACTCCTCTTTTTTTTTTTTTTTTTTTTTTTTTTTTTTTTTTTTTTTTTTTTTTTTTTTGAGACAAAGTCTGGCTCTGTCACCCAGGCTGGAGTGCAGTGGTGTGATCTCGGCTCACTGCAAGCTCTGCCTCCCGGGTTCACACCATTCTCCTGCCTCAGCCTCCGGAGTAGCTGGGACTACAGGCACCTGCCACCACGCCCGGCTAATTTTTTTGTATTTTTAGTAGAAACGGTGTTTCACCCTGTTTGCCAGGATGGTCTTGATCTCCTGACCTTGTGATCTGCCCGCCTGGGCCTCCCAAAGTGCTGGGATTACAGGCGTGAGCCACCGCGTCTGGCCCTCAATCCTATTTTCTGGGGAACATATTTTCTGCCTAGAGGCTCTCCTTGTCTGTGATAAGTTTATTATAAACCTTGAACTTTCCAAGGTTCTGGCTTCAAAGGACACAGGGTTGTGCCTCTTTAAGGTAAAATTGTAGAGCTGAGGGGCAGTATGCTTATTTGAAACTGATCTTAAACTAAACATATCAATGAAAGAATGATAAAAGAAAACAGATAATCTAAATTATAATATGTTCTGTTTTCCAAAAAAACATTTTTGAAGAATTTTTCTCCTTTGTTAGACATTTAAGTTACTCCATTCCAACTTACTTCATGTCATAACTTGCCAATTCATTAAGCTTCCCTAAATTTATGGCCATCTGTTGTTCTATTTTTGCTCAAGCAGAAGAATACAAGAAATGCACTCAACTTCATGGTGATTCATTTTGCACCTTACTCGACTGGCAGTTTCACAATTAAAATAAAACTTGTATTTTAGTAAATGGAATGATAGTCAATGGAGCATCACTCTGTCTTCTGTTGACTCCAGATCTGAACTCAACCTTTCTGCTGCCTGACTTGACCAATTACAGAGTCTTGACTGAGGAGGTTGGAGATGCCATTTTTTATTCCATTAAGTAGAAAGGAAAAGAGAAAAATGGAAAACAAATAAAGAAAATAGACAATAGAAAGAAGAAATGAAGAAACTGGATTTTTCCCCATAGTCTGCCTGAATTCTAAAATTAAGATCAACAGGTGACTTGCTCCAAACAAAATGCAAAGATATTGGGAGAAGCAACACAGCATTAACAGTAATCTCTGACTAAAAGTTTGCATAAAGGGATCTAAGCAACACGCATAAGCTTTGGGCTCCTAAGGCATAAATGGTAAGACTAAGATTACCAAAGACCAACATTTTAGCTCACAATTTTGACTGAGTCAAGCTAAAATTTATTAGCAGCACAGTAAATAATAGTTCATTGAAGACCCTGCCTGAAGAAGAAAATACTTCATACCAGCAGATGTGGAGTTCTTAAAACTAGGAAGTCTGAAAGTATTTGTGACCTAAATGGAGGGAATCATAAAAATAAAACGCATACGGTTTCTTACCATAAGAAATCTGATGTACATCTAGGCTGTCAGACTGAAGTAGAAATCATACAGCAGAAAATCTCTCCACTATAAGATATATTCCCCAAGCTGTTCTTCATTTTTAGTTATTCCTCTCACCTTCTATATCAACTTTGAAACCTCTGTTTGTGCCTTTGGTCTCTCTAAGACAGCTTATCTGTTGTCTGGGCTTCAATCATGCAGATGGATCCATGTGTAGCCTTAATTTATCAGGCTTATTTCAGATATCTGTTTCTGCTGGACTTTTACATGTAGAATGTCAAATGAATTTGTGGTTCCTCTAGTCTTCCCAACAACTGTAGCTTAAAAAAATTTTTTTGATCTTTATGCTCAGTTATTTAATTCAAAAGTAGAAGTTGTCATCATGATAATTCCAACTGTAGAGAATTCCTTTCAGCAATTACTTTACCCCTTTATGTTACTTCTACTATTATCTAAGTCCCTATCGAGCCAAACATGGATTCGTCCTGCTGCTTATCAAGACTTCAATGTTCATTTTCTTTCTCTTTCTGCTACCAGAAAAACATGTCCTAGAATATTCTTTGGCCAGTTAACTTCCCATGCAAAAACTACTAATTCTCCCCATGACTCACAGCATAAAACCCAGGCATTTTAAACTATGAAAAGTCTAGAGTACTGGTACTCAAACCTCTGCCACCCCACATAACCCATCAAATCTTGTTCTAAGTCTTCAGGGAGTGAATCCTCTATACCAGGAATGTGGGTGTTTTAGCATTGCTTCTAGAACAAACTTAGTGGCTTAAAACAAAAGAAATTTATTATTTTACAGTTTGGAGGCCAGATGTACAAATGAGTTTTAGGGAGCCAAGAGCAAGGGGTTAGCAGGGCCATTCCCCTTCTAGAGGCTGTTAGGAAGAATCTGTTTCCTCACCTTTCCCAGCTTCTAAAACTTCATTCCTTGTATTCCTTGGCTCAGGGCACCTTCCTTCAAGGCCAGAAGCACAACATTTTCAAATTGCTCTCTGCTCCATCCTCTCTCTGCCTTGTCCTCTCTGGTAAAGTCTCCTTCTGTCTCCCTCTTATAAGACATTTGTGCTTGCATGTAGGGCTTCTGAGATAATCCAAGAATATCTCTCCATCTCAAGATTCTTAATCACATCGGCAAAGTCCCATATAATGTGACATTCACAGATTCTGGGAATTAGAACATGGATATTTTTAGGGACTATTATTCAGCCTAACACAGCAGGTAATCGTTTCTATACTGTTTTCAAACAAACTTTTATGTATGTTGTATAGGTTCCCCTTGTGCTACCCTTATTCAAACCTTAAAAAACCTTTCTTCTTACCAATTAATAATACTATTCATTTTTGGGTAAAAATCATACAATGATTTATTTACAAATACTAAATAGCACCTAGACTCTTCAAATCAATGTATTAGGAGCTGTGTGGCATTAGAGATGTGGCCTACCCTTCCCAAGCAAAAGTTTACTGAAGAAAAGAAATATGCATTGAATAAATACCAAAGAGGGAAGACATTATTTGTAGTGTTTATATATTGTGTTATAGTCAAAATATCCACTTACCTTCATTATTTTTTCCTTCAACCCTCTCTACTCAGGCTGTTTTCCCCAACATTCCACCAAAACTGCTCTTACCAAGGACCACAATGACATCTATGCTATATGGCCATTTTGTGTTTTTATTTTACTTGATTTTTTTACAACAGGATTCAAGAATGTTCTATTTCTATCTGTACTATTTCTGTATTAGAGTTTTCCAGAAATACAGAAGCAATAGGATATCCACATATCTATCTATCCAGCCATTCATCTAGAAAAGGGGGAAAGAGAGAGAAAGAGAATTCCTTCTTCCTTGGAGGTCTAGAAGTCTTGAACTGAGTGGACGAAGCTCACTCAAATTATGGAGAATAATCTGCTTTACTCAAAGTCTACTGATTTAAATGTTAAAAATACATAAAATACACCTTTATGGCAACTTCTAGACTGGCGTTTGACCAAAACCTGGGTATGAGGACCTAGTCAAGTCAACACAACAGTAACCTCATAGTCTCATTCTCTTGCTTTCTCAAACACCATACTTGCCTAATTTTCCTATTTTTTCAGTTCCCATTCAGATGCTTTCCTAAATCTTCCTGTATAGCTATTTCTGCTTTAAGTTTTTGCAGGCTATAGCTCAGGTATAGACCTGGTATTATTTTATTTATTTTTTATCAGTACTCTCATGCTGTGAAAGCAAAAAGACACACTGAAGATTTAAAATAAAACTCTGTTTTTACTGGAAACACTATCTGGACAGCCCAGGGACTTCTGCTTTTGGGCAGGATATATTAACTCACAGAAGGCCAATTTCTGTAACAATTAGACCAGATATTTGATTTTAAAAAATCATAAATATATGTAAAAAATATATATATAAAGACTGGATAGGCAACCATTCCAGGGAGAGGAGAGCCTTCCCCAGGTGAGCTGACAATCACAAGTTGTTTCTTGGTTGTTGTTTTTTGTCTGCCAATTCTGGCTGAGGATATAGATTAACCCATGCTTCTGTGCCAGAGCAAAAGGGAGCAAGCAAAATTTTAACAATAATGTGGGGTTGGGGTTAAAAACTGGAAAGTTGAGGGGCCTCATACATGGCCACTCTTCTCCATGGGAATTTGCTGGGTTCTGGGAGTAGGTGAGAAGCTAGAGATTTAGGTCAATAATGTCTAAATCTCAGAGTGAAATCTAGTTTCCTGGTACTTAGGAAGTAAAGATCTCTCATAGGAAATGGAGTTCTTAAGCTCACAGTCGGCTTTCCTCTTTGGACATTTGCTGGATTTTGAAATTGCATGGAGCTAGTTTAGAGATCTGGGACAGAAACTCTTGAAGGCAGTACTTGATCTCTTAGTCTTTCAGAGTTGAGGAGGCAGTTGAGAGAGATTTAAAATGCACAACTCCACTCTAGCTTATATTTGGATTAGGATGGTTAGCCCATTATCTTAATATGACGAACAATGGAGAGGCAGATACATACTGTAAGTCATAAAACAAACAAACAAACAAAAAAGAAATGGAGATTCCACATGATATCTTTTACAGAGTTAATGGGATGGTTGTATTCCTTGGCTGTGCCCCTTTCTCCACACCCAAAGCCAAGAGTAGCAACCTCAAATTAATCTCTCTCTCTCTCATTGTTACCTCCCTTTAATTGTCATATCTCCTTCTCTGACTCTGACCTTCCTGAGTCTGTTTTATTACAGTACTGTGTTTACATTGGGTGGACTTGGATATTCCAAGATAATCTCCTCAATTCAATATCTTTAACCACCTGTTTCTTGTGTCACGTAAGTTAACATAGTGACAGGTTTGGGAATTAAAATATTAACACCTTTGGCTGGCCATCATGGTGTTTACCACAACTATAAACAGCTGACTTAAAAAAATCAATTTGGCAACTTTCATCTTTAACTCACCTTTTTGTTATTTGCGTTTAGTGCAATTATTGGGTCTTGCATCAATTACTTTACATTTAATCTATTATTGTTCTGCTTTTCCTATTTTTTCTCACCTCTTGCTTTTCCTGTTTTTTGTTTGCTATTTTCTTATTTCATTTGCCATCTATCATAACATAGCTTATACATTTTTAAATTTAAATTCCATTTAATTTATTCTTGGGATTTTACCATACATATTGAACCTTCTACTACTAAAATTATTTCTAGACACTTTATTTTAGAAAAATGTATCTGTTAAGCTTTGTGGCTTTGTGTGTTCTCAACTTTGCAATTACATCTATTATTTCTTCAAACATTCTTAGTATATAAAGGACTTTTGCTTACTTTTGCTTACTCTTGCACCTATTGTCTTCTTGTGTATTCAGTATTCTGTGTTTGTATGTCATTTCATCTTAATTGTAGTAGCCCAGTGGCCCTAACGTTTGGGAAACTTTCCTCCAGAAAAAGTACATGCTTCTCCTGCTGAAGCAGGTTTGGACCAGTTGAGTGATCTATGGGGTTTTTTAAATTTAGAATGAAAGGTAAGATAAAATACAATAAATGACTTGATAAAATCAACAGAAGTAAATAAGACTCCACAGAAACTTCTTTTATTCAAATATATTTATATTTCTTTATGAACTCATTGACTTTAATATCTTCAATATGTTTCAAACAGTTACAGTTTTATTATGTTGGGTAATGTCCATATTTTCAAAATATTGGCCAACAGTAACCTCTTTATAGGATTCCTATGTCCCCTTGACATAATGCTCTCAATTGTTTAAAACATATTTTCTTTTGGCCACTTTATATTATCCTACCCAGACCTACCTTGCATCTTCATTTACCCAATCATGACATTTCCATTGCTCACAGCAACTTGAGTTCTGAGAATGGTTCGTATTAGAAATCATAATTTAAGAGCTGAGATTACATATTAGGTTTATGTTTGTTGGGGTCCTAGGTCACTTCAGTGTACAAAGTTTCAAAATAAACAGTTTTTTTTAAAAAAATGTATGCTTCCTATTAATAGTTCCACTTACTTCTAACACTATGGGGTTTCTGTTTAATTTTCTTTGATTCAGTAATTGTTCTACTGTTTACTTATAGTGAAAATATTTCTAACAAAATGAATACATATTCTTTGTATAATAATCCAAAAATAATAAAATGACTCTAATACTAAAAATAAAACTACTAAAAATTTAATTAATAAAAATAAAACTACTGAATTTAGTTCAGTGTTTCCTGTATAGATATTTCTGCTTCTAGTATGCATTACAATAGGTATATATACTCAATTTACTTTGGTTTTAGAGTCACTTATAACTCATTCTGTGTGGCTGCGGAAATATTTATTGGATGTATGATTTGTTGCAGTTTATTTCAAATTCAAGGTGTTATCATTCCAACAGACAGTTCTATACTCTTAGAAAGTGTTGGCCGGGCGCGGTGGCTCAAGCCTGTAATCCTAGGACTTTGGGAGGCCAAGACGGGTGGATCACGAGGTCAAGAGATCGAGACCATCCTGGCTAACACGGTGAAACCCCGTCTCTACTAAAAAGACAAAAAACTAGCCGGGCGAGGTGGCGGGCGCCTGTAGTCCCAGCTACTCGGGAGGCTGAGGCAGGAGAATGGCGTAAACCCGGGAGGCGGAGCTTGCAGTGAGCTGAGATCCGGCCACTGCACTCCAGCCTGGGCGACAGAGCGAGACTCCGTCTCAAAAAAAAAAAAAAAAAAAAAAAGAAAGTGTCATTTTTAGGTGTTGCTATTTAGATTCTGATGGAGAATGGTAGAAATCACCTCTATTGGTCTACTTTATGAGATGTGGCAAGAAAAAAAAAATCAGCAATTTAATCTCCAAAGCTCTGTATAAGTGTTTTATTTAGCCACTATCTGGTCTATCCGCCATGGTTACATGCTTGGTTATGTGCATAAGACTCATATGTATGAATTCAGGCTGGGCAAAACAACTGTCTTCTACATTCAGTTACAAACAACATTAAAATCTACACGTTTTCACATATGCAATTACATTTTTACTTTGCAAAATCTGTTTTGATATTTATTTTTCTTGCTTTAATAACCTGAAAGTTCGTTTTCTTTTTATAAGACATAACATTCCCTCACAGCCTTGATATATCTTGCTGTGCACTATTATGCCAAGGCTTGCAAATTTATACATTTAATTCCCAGATAGTATTATCATTTAGTATCTTTCAATTCTTTATTTTATTCCAGGGTGGTTTTGAGGAAGATATCTAGTACCTTGAAATGCTATATTATTGCTAAGTCACTCTATACAAAAATGATTTTTGAAAATTTGCCTGAAATCCTATTTTGCATTTCATGATTCTGCAAATACATAACTAGAACCCTTTTGAATTACAGTCTAATGAAAAATTTCAATGTATCTATTACTAAAATGTTATACAAATTTAATCTTCTAAAAGTCAATTGAAATATTAGATAAACAGAATGTATCAAGAAGAAAGTAATTAAATTGTTAAAGCATTGTTACAAAAATGTATATGACTTATAACTTGAAATTGTCCTATTTGTAGAAAAAACTAGATTTTATAATTGTTACATACTGATAGCCACATTTTCTCTTTTAATTTGTGTTTTATCCTATATTTATAAAAAATGTTTAGCTATTGATTTTGGTACACAAATGAAAAATTAGAAAAAAGAATGAATGACACAAATTAATAATTCTGTGTGTAGTAACTACATTTATCATTATGCAAAAAAAATCATAAAATTATTTTTTAAATTAAACATTACATTCCTGTTTCATTATATATTTTACCTCTAAGACTTTATCCAAAGTTGCCTTTTTAAATCTCTAAAACAAACTTCACATATTTTGAAAAAAAATAGAAAAACATTAAAATTATCAAATACTTTTTTAAATACCTCTAGCCTTAGGCAATTATTTATTTCCTGCTTATGTTCTATCATGAAGACAAAGTTGAATTTCTTTATAAGCTTGACACTATTTAGAAAAATAATTATTATTGGCTTTAAAATAGATAATTTGTGGAATTTTTAACTGCATATATATATATAAGTTCATGGAGTCATTCTGTCCTTCTAGTTAGAAATACACACTCTGGCAAATTATTTAACTACAAGTTTTTTACCTAATTCTTGATACCCTAAGATATCTTAACACATTTGAAGATTCATTAATGTGTATAATGTGTTTTATGAACCGCAGCACCCAAACTTCTTAAGGAAACACATCCTTTTTCTTTAAAACAAAGATGATCTCACATATAAAGGCAGAGTTGCTTACATATATACAAATTGAAATCTCAGTGTCAACACAATATCTCTTGCTAGACTAGGGTTCCTAGGGACATGTCCTCTGCCTCCTTGTCTTATGCAGCCTAGGCTTACTCTGAGTAGAGAATTACTTCATTTTGATCAATTTTCAATTACTTGAATGTCTTGCCTTTAATAGCTAAATGCTCTCCTGGGTGTTCTGAGGCAGCTTATCACAAAGCTCAAGGCCTCTCATGATGATGCCTCAAAGCCTCAGCTTTATTTTAAGGCTGTCTGAGGGGTTCCTGGCAATCCCAGAGGCAAAAATTCCAGAAGAGTGTGGAGACTTCACGCATATGTGGGCTTAGGTAACTCCAGGAGCAGAGGAAGAGGAAGAACTCAGCTACCTGTAAGATTATTGTCTCCTGATGAGAAGGAGAGGCCAATGCATGGTTTCAGAAGCTCCTGCTCTGATATGACAGTGATGAATGAATAATCAAGAAAGATTTTTACACATTAGACTGCTACTTCTCCAGTTTTATTTCATCATGCCTTATGGGGTTTTGTAATTTCTTCGGAGTATATGGGTGGTAAAATTCATTTCCCCACACACCCCATTACCACAGCTGGTTAAGGTGGGTTTCTTCCAGATTTCAGCATCTCTTAGATATTTCAGGATATCATGGTCCCTGAAACGTCAAGAGGAAACTATAATTTTGAATCATCTCTGTTACATCAATACAAAACTTTGCAAATTTGGAACTATACTATCTACTATTTTATAAGTGGGAATATAATGCTGCTTCTCTTCCTGGAACAAGGAAGTACCTGTGGTAGAGGGATGTGGATTTGAAACAAAAACAGGGCACCTGATACTTTCAGGGCATCTTACAGAAAAGATTAAAAAGTGCAGAAGTGTGATGCAGAAGCTAAACAGTGATTCAGTAATGATTCCTATCTCAAACAACAAAGTTGTTTTTTGAACTGAAACAGTTCAAAACAGTTCAGTTTTTTGAACTGAAACAGTTTAGGGTTATAACCTACATCAGTCCTAGACAATGGTGGAGAGGCCAAAAAAAAAAAAAAAAGAAGAATCGAAATAAAATTTAAGGATTTACCCACAACCGTCCTCATCTTGTTGACTCATTCCACCGTTTTTGTGTTCTATGTGCAGTCAATACTACACTGTAGAAAATAAAACCATAGATTCAGAATTTAAAATGAGACTTTGTCATTAACTACTTTTAAAAATCCTATGCAGAAAGAAAAAAGTTGACAGTGTTAATTATCTATTGTTGCATAGCAATTATTACCACAAATTTAGAAGCTTGAAATAACACACATTTATTATCTCACAGTTTTGGGGATACAGTTTAGCAAAATTCCCTGCATTCAGGTCTCACAAAGCTGCAGTCGGTCAGGGCTAATGGTACTAAGCATTGTGCTAGATACCAGAGATGAAAAAGCCAAACATAAATCAGTTTCTCCATGGATTATATAATATGGCAGAAAAGTATCACTTATGGAAAGGTGATTTCAATATAATGTCATTTAGGCATAGAAAAGCTGGGATTTGGTGGCTGATTAGATGTGTAGAAAAATTTAGGGAACCTGTTAAGAAGGATACCTGGTGTGTTAGTCTAACTGTGTTGCTATAAAGGAATACCTGAGGCTGGGTAATTTATAAAGAAAAGAGGTTTATTTGGTTCACAGTTCTGCAGGCTGTACAAACATGGCACCAGCATCTTCTCAGCTTCTGGTGAGGCCTCAGGAAGCTGACAGTCATGGCAAAGGAGGAGTCAGCATATCATATGGCAAGTGAAGGAACTAAAGAAAGGGGAGATGGTGCCAGGCTCTTTTAAACAACTTGTGTGACATGATAGAGTGAGAACTCATTCATTACTGAAGGATAGCACCAAGTCATTCATGAGGGATCCACTCCCATGACCCAAACACATCCCACCAGGTCCTACCTCCAACAATGGGTATGACATTTCAACATGAAATTTGGAGGGGACAGATATTCAAACTGTATCACCAGGGTTTTGACTTAAGCAATTTTTTGGCTTGTATGCCATTCATCGATGTTGAATACACAGAAGTAAGAACAACAATGTGCTTATAAACATACTGTTTTAGGATAAGGTAATTATATTTTATTAATATCCATGTAGTCTGTTTTATATTATACATTTACATGTAAATAAATATGGACCAGCATCATAAATATCTCTACTAGAGGAATATCTTGTTTCCTGTTGTTTATCCTTAATTAGCAATGTCATTCCCCTGACATGGCTGATTGAGCCAAGAGAAGCTATCCAACCCCAGAGGAACTAATCCATAAACTAATCTGAATTAATCAGATTGCCTTTCGAGAATTTGAACTAAGATATGCAGAAACTTAATAAGTTGCTAGCTGAGGTAATAGCAGATCATTAGAGTAAAAGTCCATGAACTCCAGCAGCTGAACTCCCTAGAGCTCTGTTGTTTTCCAGGCTTACTGACATTTAGTTGTTCTGTTTTTCTTTAAAATTTTAAAATACACATTTTTAAAATAATAAATCCTTTTATCTTTGGCTGAGTAGATTTTTATTGCCTGCAAACAATTTTTCCTGCCTAAACTATGTTGAAGACCATTAATGTCTTTTGAAAATCAAAGACCAAGTCTTAGATTCCACCCCAGTATCATGGGATGAGTTGTATCTACCAGAATTTAAAAGCAGAAAAGTGATGTAGATTAAGAAGCTATCCTTGCTCTATCTGATTTCTTTTTTGTGGGTCTTTTGATTATGGCTTCATGTATATCCTAGTATTTTCATTAACAGCACACGTACACACACACACACACACACACACACACCCCTTGGTTTTCCCATCATATTACAAAATCCTTAAGGACTAGAAGTCCTTTTGTAGTCCTAGTGCACCAAGCATAAGCACTTAATTAATACTTGTTGGCTTTTTAACATTTTTATTTTTTCGTGTCACATTCCTAGAGAGGAATGTGGACTATTAAACCTAGAAGAAAACCAAATCTTACCTTAGAACATAAAGCAAGCACCATTATTATTATCAGATATCACTCAAGAAGGTATGTGATTGAATTATGACCATGGTATTTGAAATTATTAAGGGGGTCATGGAAGAGGTCAAGAATATCTATTTTTTAGTCTGCTGTTTCCTCAGGGGTTATACAAAAATTAAGAGATTTTTTTCTCTCCAAAGTATGATGTTTCTGTCACTTGTACTGTACAGAAACTTAGTTTTAGGGAATGCCCTAGAAAAGCCAGTAAATTACTGTGCACACTATGTCTTTATAACTTAGTATCGAATTAAGATAATAAAACCTAGAAATTCATGATTTAGAAAATCATACAAGTATTGATCCAAAATTCCTTTTCTCTACAAAGCATATTTATTACTTTATTTAGAAAATATTTATCAATACAGTCTAGCTGCCAGGCACTGTGCTAGGAAGGGGTCCACTGTGGGAAATAAAATGTAAAACCTGACTTCAAAGAGTTTACAACCCACTGTAAATTTATGCATACATTTATAATAAATTTAAAATTAAAAAAATACAAAAAAATCTATTGTGCAGAGTTTAGAAATATTTTTAATTACTTATGCCAATTCACAGATTTCATTTCTTCTGGAAATTTTATAATGAAGTATGGTATCCCAGAACAAGCAAGTCCCCACTCGCCACTAAAATAAATGTGTTTTCTTGTTTTGTGTACTTACGCTAACAATTAAGAAGCCATTTGACTTAAACATAATATTTGAAAACGTAAGTATTCTGTAGAAGGTTTAAATCCATGGATAACTAATTTTGTGATTTAGCATTTGATTACTTTCTTAGTAGTGAAACTCACTTCACCAAGGGAAAAGTGCAGGAGAGGATGCATGAAAAGTGCTTTAGGAGTATGTGAGACTGGATAAGACAGTTTTCAATATGCTACCTCACCAAGTAATTTTGTACAGTGAAAGAGCAAGAAAGAGAGCTTGGCTCATTAAACAATTGACTCATTAGATGAACAGAAAAGAGTTACCCTAGCAAATCATATTTGGAATGCAAGTATTACCCAAAACAAAAGTAACCAGTAAATGTTGCTAAGTTCTAACAGAGCGTCTAGTATCAAAGTTTCTCTAAACATATTTTTCCCAGTTTTGCATTCTTTGAGGTCACACTCATCACTATGTTTAAGTTAGTTTTCAGTTTATATTCAAATATTAAAATGTAGGTACTAAATCTATCACAACCACTGTCCTCCCCAATATTCATGGTATCAAGTGCTTTGAGAAGCTTTTAAAATCTCTGAATGTTAGGTCGGCTCTCTGGAAGTTTACTTCTGGGACAGATTAATGTGTAGCCTCTTTTTTCCATCTGAACCATCTTCCAAAACAGCAGTTCCCACCTTTTTGACACCAGGGACCGGTTTTGTGGAAGACAATTTTTCCACAAATGGGGTGGGGGTGGGAGGATGGTTTTGGTATGAAACTACTCCACCTCAGATGATCAGGTGTTAGTTACAGTCATAAGGGGCATACAATCTAGATCCCTCGCATGTGCAGTTCACAATAGGGCTCACACTCCTATAAGAATCTAATGCCTCGCTGATCTGACAGGAGGCAGAGCTCAGGCGGTAATGTGAGTGAGGGACAGTGGCTGTAAATAACGATGAAGCTTTGCTAGGTCTCCTGCCACTCTCCTGCCGTGCGGCCCAGTTCCTAACAAACCATTGACTGGTACCAGTCTGCGGACCACGGTTTGAGGGCCCCTGTTCCAGAGGATATATTGACACTATGACTTATGCTTTCAGCCCTGCCTAAGTCCTTCAATCTTACCTGTTTCTTTCATACAAAATATTCCTTCCGTATGAAGCACTTTTTCCATAATTAGTTGAATCATCTAAATTACACCTGTTAATCTGATCCACTTCCCCTAGCTTTATAAAGGAATAGCACCTCATTTACTTTAGTCAGTTTCACATAGAAAGAGTTCCCAATTTTAAATAGGTCTGGTTGTTCACAGACAACGAATCTATGCTCAGAAAGTTTCTTTTTACAATGCCAGATATGAAAGAGATTTTCCTGCCTGCTTTTTCATTCAATAAAACAATTTTATAGGACAACTAGAAACATATCGTTCAGAACATATCCTAGAGTTAAAAATGACAAATTTGAAAACCCTAGCTAAATGTCACCCATCCAAAGTGTTTTACATATTTTTTAGTTTAGTTTAGTTACATATGTTTTAGTGCATTACGCTGGCCAAAATGGTAAATTATTTCTAAAGAAACAAAGATAATTGTGAATCTGTATTCAAAAAGTATCAATATTCTAAGAAGTTTCTTAGCTCTGAGTGAAACCCAAAACATGAAAACAACAATATATGAAATAGTTTATTTTATCACTATGTTTTGTCCTTTTTACTGAATACCAGGAATTGGCATAATTTCACACCAGAAGAACTAACATCATAAAATCATCCTGAAGGCAGAAACACATTGTATTCCCAGGATCATTGCTCTTTTTTCTAATCTTGCTCACATGAGCTAGCATGCTGGGGTTTGCCTTTTCTCCTTCACGAGAAACAGAAAATTGTTGTTTTTCCATGTCTCCAAATAATTTTCACTGTTTATAATAACTTATGGAAGTGCTGTATCATTCTTTTCCAAATTCTGAATTCATAAAGAAGGATCATACTCCAATTAATTACCAAAGCCACATACAGAATATAAATATACTCTCTGACTGCCAGTTTAGTTTGTAATTTGGTGGCTTAAAAATGCCTGCCATTTAGTCTTAGGCTTAAAACCAAGATAGAAAAAAACAAAGACTATAATTTTCAGTCTGTCTTATACTCCTACTGGCTTTTCTGTTCTCATTTTATAGTGGACACTTCTACGTTAATTAGTTGAATCATCTAAACTACAGTGGCTATCCTGACAACTCTTATGAATGATCAACTTTCAATTACTTATTTTGCTTATTTAATATGCTATGCACACTGATTCCTGCTGTTTGTCTCTTTATCCTAATCCAATGTCAGTTTTTATTTTCCTCTAACGTTTACATCATCTTCTTGTATCAGCTCACAACGATAAACGTGTG
Source organism: Macaca mulatta (assembly GCF_049350105.2). Taxonomy (NCBI): domain Eukaryota; kingdom Metazoa; phylum Chordata; class Mammalia; order Primates; family Cercopithecidae; genus Macaca; species Macaca mulatta. Next base: position 71,813,795 of record NC_133417.1, on the reverse strand, counting down.
CAATTCATCCCAAGTACAGAGACCGTGTTGGTATAGTTTTTCAAACACTATACTGGGGATCATAAATGAATTTGGTAATTAATTAAATCACTTTTGCTCCTTGGTTATTTCCTAAGGTATAGCATAGGAAAGGTAGGTAAGACCAAATTACAAAACTTGTGAGCTTTAGGACAAATTTTATCCATAGAATTAAATGTGTGTTCTACATATTTTTTCTTGATGCTTATTTTCATTCCTTAAAATAGCAAACTTTTTCTTCAAGTCATCATAGAACCCAACCTGCTCTATTCTCTTATTTCAAGTTCAGTTCACATATTAATAGCCTTCCTGGCCCCTGTAGGCATCTGTTTGCAACTCTCTGAGCTAGAAGAGGTCTAAGGTTCCATAGAGCCACCGGAAGGTAATAAATTTAGGGATTTCTATTTTACAGTATGTTCAATTCCATCACTGATTTGTTATTAAACATTAAATTATGAAACTGAGATATTAGAACATTAAATGTGGACAAACAATAAAAGTCTCATTAGCCTACAGGGGAAGCAATGAATGATCTCATTTAATTTGTGGAAAGTTGAGTAGCAGAAACTCCGCAAATGAAATTAAGTGCTATGCCTCATTGAATGAGCTTAGAGCTCTCTAAGGGGAGAACTGAGTTCCAGTATACAGCAAATAACAGACAGTGCTTTTAATTTAGCTGTAATTTTGAAATGGTTAGCTAGCAAAAGATGTTGAGAAGAAGGATGTAAATGATCTAACCCTGCAGGAAGCCAAGAAGTGTCCATGTCAATGAAGCTCTCAAGGATCAAACTGAAATAAAAATATGCTACATTTTTATTTTTATTTTCCATTAACTGAGTAATTTCCCATTTCTGTCTACCCACCCATATCTCTTCCAAAGAAACTGGATTTATATTTTGTGCGATTCTTAATCAGACCTTTCCTCTCAACAGGTTCAAGGATCACTTTTAAAAACTATTTTCATTATTATTTGACATTTTCTGCCCTAACATCTCTTTGACACATTTCTGTGTTAAATTTCTGTGAATCAGAAAATTGGGGACAGACTGAATTGTAATCCACTTTCACTCAACTTGCTTTCAAAATCTGTCTGAAAATGTTTGCAAGTAAAGGGAAGGCTGTGATGCAAGGATTGCAAATGGGGCAAAGAAAATGTGGCTGATGGTTCTCCAGGTGAAATCAACACTAACCTGTATCCTTGCTTCAGCATAATCTCCCTCTGCCTGCAGCAACCGTGATAGAGCTTTCATTTAACAATTCTATTTTAGGGCCGGGCGCGGTGGCTCACGCCTGTAATCCCAGAACTTTGGGAGGCCGAGGCGGGCGGATCACAAGGTCAGGAGATCGAGACCACGGTGAAACCCCGTCTCTACTAAAAATACAAAAAATTAGCCGGGCGCGGTTGTGGGCGCCTGTAGTCCCAGCTACTCGGGAGGCTGAGGCAGGAGAATGGCGTGAACCCGGGAGGCGGAGCTTGCAGTGAGCCGAGATCGCGCCACTGCACTCCAGCCTGGGCGACAGAGCGAGACTCCGTCTCAAAAAAAAAAATAATAATAATAATTCTATTTTATACAGGCCTTTTCTAGAAGAGTCATTTTCAATTTTTTTCAAATATTTTCTAAATCTCATAATTAAAGACATGGTAACTGTTTAACCCTACAGCCAGAGAAATTTTTTCTTATTTCTCTAAAAGTTGTGAGTGTACTTATAGACCAATAACCGACCCTGGGGGAAATATTTTCCCCCATTTTTTTCTACAAGTTGAGAATCCTAAAGGGATGTCATTATTAAAATAACAACAACAAAACTTTGGGGGCTCTCTTAAATCCACAGAGAGAGAATTGTTGGAAAAGGGATAAATGTATACCTTTCATGGATTTTTTTTTTTTTTTTTTTTTTTTTTTTTTTTTTGAGATGGAGTCTCACTCTGTCGCCCAGGCTGGAGTGCAGTGGTATGATCTCGGCTCACTGCAACCTCTGCCTGCAGGGTTCAAGTGATTCTCCTGCCTCAGCCTCCTGAGGAGCTGGGACTACAGGTGCCCGCCACCACGCCTGGCTAATCTTTTTTATTTTTAGTACAGACGGAGTTTCACTGTGTTAGCCAGGAGGGTCTCGATCTCCTGACCTCATGATCCACCTGTCTTGGCCTCCCAAAATGCTCGGATTACAGGCATGAGCCACTGCGCCTGGCCTTCTTTAAATTAAGAGAGAGCCTCGCTGCCTTTGGATATACTCAGAACTGCTTTGGAATCATGCATCACCTCCCCACATTAGGATGCCAATGTTCCATATTTGTACATCAGTGTCTCAGGGAGCATGTGTGTCTCAGAATCAACCAGGTGTTCATGTTCAATAGTTTAGCCCAGTTTCACTTCATTGCTATTTAATAATTCATTTAAAATGGTCGAAGTTGCATAAGATTCAATAATTTTGGAATCTCCTTCTACCATAAGCAGAAGCCACCCCAAAATGTGGATGCACACACACATGCATACACACAAATGTTACACTCGTATGCAGCCTGAGAAAATATAAACTACAACTACCCAGAAGTTAAACATTTATAAAGTTTAGATTGATTACAATAACATCCAATATTTTTACATCTAAATGTCTGATACTGAGAGTAGACAACAGCTATGTTTTTAACATGTGAGTAGATACTCAATAGTTAGTATTGGCCAGTAATTTCTTTCCTAGTTATCACAGTGTCCACTGAAATAAATATTATCTGTGTTTTATAAACAAGAGAATTGAAGCCAGAGGTATTTAAGTAACTTAGCCAAAAATCATAAAGATAGTAAGTGCCAAATTTGAAAATTATTATTTTAACAAGATTTAATGAAGTAATGAATTGTAAAGTACATTTTGTGGGGCTAAGTTTTGTCTAACCACATTACCCTCTCAGAGAGGTTAGCACACCTTATTATTTACCCTATTCAAATTCTGTACTTTACTGGCTCATCACAATTGTAATTAAATAACTAATTTTTATTATCTCCCTTTCTTTCTGGATTATAAATTTCATGAGAGTAGAACTGTTTACATCTTGCTGCTGCTGCTGCCTGCTGCACTCCGGCTTTTAGAATGGTGATCGGCATACATGAAGTACTGCATATATTTGTTAAAAGAAAGAAATAAATGATTACAAAACAAGTCTCTAATAGCTTGGTGGATTTCCCAGGATGTATCACTATTCTTACAGTTTACATTATGCTAGTTCACCACTGTGGAAATGCTTGATAAAATGATGTACTGTGACCAGTTTATGATTACACTGTTCAGTTATCACTAACATTTCATATGTATTTCTTGGGAAATTATGACAGTTGTTATTTACTGCTTGGGGTTTGCAGAACACAGATGTATGTCTTTAATAAGCACATTGTCAAGGAAAGGAGTATCTTTGTATGTTTCGAGCATGAATAACCAAATGCTATGTGACATTATGATAATATAATAATTATATTAGATAAATATTTTATATTTATGTCTATGCTGTGCCTGAAACTGTGCTCAACATATCTCATTTAATTATCACAACAAATGCAGTATTATGACAGGCCGTATTGATTTCTCTGTTTTGTAAATAGAGTCATTAAGCATAGAGAGGATATAAACAGGATGTTTAAAGATAAGCTATTCTTTAAACAAGTTGTCTGTCACTAGAGAAAGGCTCCTAGCTGGTATATTGTGCCATTATTAGATAAAATGAATTTTTACCATGTGTTAGATTCCACAAATTATTTCTCACTGATAATGTCTAAAGGAATGGAGTTCTTTCCACAAGATAAAATTAATACAAATAAATAAAGTTGCAAGGATAAAAATTTTCCTCTTGCCTTACAGTAAGAGACTGGACATATCCTGATATATTCTGTATCTTTCCAAAAAGGTAATGTGAATTATTGCAATGAATAAGTTGGATATTTTATCTTGTTTGACCTCTAAAAACTCAGATTGTAATCTTGGCAACTTACTGATATTCAATAAGGAATTAAACTGAGAAATGATGCTTCAGAAAAAAACAAAGCAAACAAACAAACAAAAAAACCTTCTCAGGCACTACCTCAACTTCCCTTATTTTTAACATCTTGAATTTGTGTAGTATATTTGTTACAATAGAAGAATCAATATTGATGCATTATGATTAACTAAAGAGTGAACATTAGAGTTCACTCTTGGTGCTGTACATTCCCTTGGCAAGCGGTAATGACGTGTATCCACCATTATAGTATCATACAGAGTAAGTTTTATTGCCCTAAAATGTTTGGTGTTCCTCTTAGTCATCCTTTTTTAATGCTTTCTTAAAAGAAAAACTGACAGAGAAATATTACAGATGGAAAGATGATACCCTCTCTGTGGAGGAGAAACAAGAGTTGAGCAGGAAGATGGCAGAGGTCAGGGAGCAGTGGGAGTTCCAGGAGCTGCACCTCACTGACAGTACATACAATTGTGAAGCAAGTGATGGCTCCTTCTGCCTTTTCAGAAGAGATTGGAAAATTGAGGGTTAAGTTACTAAGCATTATGTACACTGCATTGACTCAGCAAAACTCACACACAGAATTTGTTCCTTCTCCTAGGAAATACACTCTCAGGCAAACTGGAAACCAGGGATCATTTTGAAATGAACAATTAGCATTTTAAAAGCCTAGCTTCACCAGAGCGCACTGCTGCAATATAATAATATTTCACAAAGAAATAAATTATCTAAATGGTATTGTTCTAGAATGGAGAGCGCCAGAGTCTGCATTTCACAACCTGAAATTCTATCCTAGGACATTTCCATAGATCAGAATATGAGTAGATAGAATCAGATTTGAATGTATGAATTAGGAGTTCACAGGATGTTTTGAGAGGTGCTAGGAGAACTTCTGCCCCCTTAAATATCTCTCTCCCTGGCTTGTCACACTGCTCTGCTATGATCTGAGAGATTAATGGCTTTGAGTTAATTTGTAGATGTTTGGAATTAATATACGTGTCTTTTTATGTGCACTTTAGTATCATTGAATTTGTTCTGTTGTTTCTTGGTTGAGGCCCTGACAGAATAGGAGATTGAATAGAAGGCAGGAAGGCATGAAGCAATGTAATCTCAGAGCATTGGGAAGTCTGAGATGTTCAGGTCTGTGGAAAAAACTTAATGGCAACCAGAGGACAGTGTAACGGCACTTGGTACCCAGGGTACAGGTAGATAGGGTTTCCAGTGGTAGAAAAAGAAAGCCAAAGGGAAATTGAGAAGGCAATAAACCACACCCTGTGTTTGTCAGAGGATTGCACAGGACCAACACTAGTCATAAGACTCAACTAAATTCAGTTTTAATCTGCTGAGAAGAAAGGCACAAATTGGTAACATGGGTACGTTGGTCAAAAACATTCCAATGTGTACTCTCATTATCATCCATCTCTCTTCCACTCCAACACTGACTCTACCCAAATGTGTCACATATTTCTAGGAAATTGGAAAGCAGCAGCAGGGGCTGACAAAACAGAATATAACTAAGGGGTATTTGAGGTTGATGCTGACTATGTCCTGCCCACACCCCTCAAATCTTTCAAGCTGCTTGACAATCGTCAGTAGCATCATCTGTGCCTGAGGGCTCTTATCATTCTCTGCTGAAACTGAAAGTATCAAGAAATTAATCCTCCTCTCCCTCCTTCTTAGCATTCCCCAAACAATGACTCCTGGCTTCTTGAATTGTGTTAAATTTGATGCACATGTTTGGCACATTTCCAGAATTTTCTCCTGGGTTTTAGCTCCAGTTGCCCGCTGTGATATGTGGCTCCATAGTGACCCTTTATCTACTGCCTTCCCTTCCTAGGATCACCTCCACACTCCCAGCCAGAGTTGCTGCATTTCCCAAACAGGTCATGGTTTACCCCAATCCATGTCTCCAATTCTGTCCTTAGGACAGAAGTCAAATAGTGTACAAGAAAGAAATTACAATATTACTGATATCTGGGTATAATTATTGATAATGTTTTTGAGGGGGTTAAAATCCAGTAATTTGAAACAACTCTTTCAAGAAACATAGACGCTGAAGCTGTAGTTGGATTTAACAAAAATTTCAGAGGGAGATATTACATAGTAGACATTATACTAGGTTTAGTAACATGCTATTTTCTTACATTCTAATTTCATTAATGGCTAGCTATGATTTTCATCCATTCAATTTGTAACCTTTGTCTTGCTAGGTTTCAACAATCATGGGATAAATCACAACATCACATTAACAGCCAAAACATTTCTTTTGCTTATGCCTAGATTATTGGACAGACCTCCAACACTCCCTTTGAAAATCCCTACACCAAAACAAAAACATGAGGGAGGAGGTGTTTTGATTGTTTTAGCACACCCCTGATGGTCCCATAGTCTCCACAGAAATATCTGAATTGTAGTGAGTACAGCTTGTAGTCCATATTAGACTCTTGCTTGCTAAATCTACTATTTTTATTGTTATCTCTATTTTAGGACATAGAACCACTAGCCAACAAGTTTCTCAAGTCAATAATCTTAACTATGTTTGATTTATTCTTATCCTTAGTCTCCCAATTTTTACTATGGCATACAACAGGATGCTTGATATTTTTATATTTTGTGGCCAGATCAAGCTATTTAATGTATACATTACCTCAAGCACATTATTTTTTGTGGTGAGAACATTTAAAGTGTACTGTCTTAGGAATTTCCAAGTTTACAATATATTGTTATTAACTATAATCATCAAGATGTACAATCAATTGCTTGAAATTATTCCTCCTATCTAACTGAAATTTTGTGTTCTTTGACCAACATCTCCCACCCTGCAACTTCTGGTAACTACCATTTTACTCTTTGTTTCCATTAGTTCTACTTTTTTTTTTGACTCTGCATATAAGTGGGATCAAATGGTATTTGTCTTTCTGTGTCTGGGTTAGTTCACTTAATGTTCTTTAGATTCATTCATGCTATTGAAACTAACAGGACTGTCTTATTTTTTAAGGCTAATTGTATTTCACTGTGTGTGTGTGTGTGTGTATAATATACATAATATATATATGTACTGCATTTTTACACCATGTTTTCTTTACACATTTATTCATTTATGAACACTTATATTGACTCTATATCTTAGCTATTGTGAATAGTGCTGCAGCAAACACAGGAATGCAGACATCCTTTCAATATGCTGATTTTATATCCTTTGGATATATACTAAGTACTATGATTGCTAGATCATACGGTAGTTATATTTTTAATTGTTTGAGGAACCTTAAGTCCATTTTCCATAATAGCTGTATTAACTTGTATTCCCACCAGCAATATTCAAGGTTGCCATTTTCTCCCCATTCTCACCAACATGAATCTTCCATCTTTTGATAAAAGCCATTCTAACTGGTGTGAGCTGATATTTCATTGTGGTTTTAATTTGAATTCTCCTGATGATTAGTGATGTTGAACACTTTTCCATATAGCTGCTGGCCATTCATATTCCTTCTTTTAAGAAACATCTATTCAGTTCCTTTGTTCACTTTTAAATCAGGGTATTTGTCTTCTTACTATTAACTTGCTTGAGTTTCTTATATGCTTTGGACATTGACACCTATCTGCTGTATGGTTTACGAACATATTCTCCCACTCCACAGGTTGTCTCTTTACTGTGCTGATTGTTCCCTTTGCCAAAGCATTTTAATTTGATATAATCTCATTTGTCTATTTTTTTTTGCTTTTGTTGACTGTGTGCTTTTGGGATGATATCCAAAAAATCACTTACACAGGCAAATGTAATAAAGTTTTCCCCATGTATTTATTCTAGTTTTTTTTTTTTTTTAACAGTTTCAGGTCTTACAATTAAATGTTTAATCCATTTTGAATTGATTCTTGTAGATGGTGAGAAATACGATTTTTTTTTCATTCTTCTGTATATGGATATTTAGTTTTCCCCTCACCATTTATGAAGAAGCTGTTCTTTCCCCATTGTGTGTTTTTGGCTTTCTTTTTTATTAATCTTTACTTCTTATTGTCAATTGATAGGTTATAGTTGTACATATATATATGTAATGTTATGATTTATAAGTACTATGTAGAATAATAAAATCAATTTAATTTGAAATTAGAACATTTGAAATTGACTTCCTTTGAAATTTTGAACTGTGCAATACATTATTACTATGATATTCACCATGCTGTGCAATATATAGCAAAGAAAAAATCATATTCCTCTTGAATTAAGGCTTAACACTCTTTAACCATCATCTCCAAACCCATCAGCCTCTGGGTAACCACCATTCTACTCTGCTGCTTTGAATATAATTGTTTTAGATTTCCATATATAAGTGATAATATGCTCTATTTATCTTCCTGTGTCTGGCTTATTGCACAGAGTAATGTTGTCCAGTCCCATCCATGTTGTTGCAAAGAACAAAATTGTTTTCTTTTTAAAATCTGAACAGTAGTCCATTGTGTACATACATGACATTTTTATTATCCATTCATCTGTTGATGAACATCTAGATTTTTCCACCTCCTGGCTGTTGTGAGTAGTGCTGCAAAAGACATGAGGGCGCAGACATCTCTTTGACAAACTGATTTCAAATCATTTAAGTGAAGATGCAGAAGTGAGATTGGTGAATCATATAGTAATTCTATATTTAGTTTTTCAAGGAATCTTGAATTTTGAGGAATCTTCATACTGCATTCTGTAAGGGCTATAATAATTTATATTCTTACCAATAGTGTATAAGGATTCCATTTTCTCCAAATTCTCACCAATACTTGTAATATTTTGTCTTTTTGATATTAGCCACTGTGTCACATATGAGGCAATATCTCATTGTACTTTTAAGTAACATTTCTCTGATAATTAATGATATTGAACTTTTTTTTCATGTATCTGTTGGCCATCTGTATGTCTTCTTTTGAGACATGTCTATTAAAATCATTGAACCTTTTAAAATCAGATTATCTTTCTACAGAGGTGTTTGAGTTCCTCACACAGTCATGCATCACTTAACGACAGGATAGATTCTGAAAACTGCATTGCTAGGCAATTTTGTTGTTTTGTGAACATCATAGAAGGTACTTACTCAAACCTAGATATTTCAGCCTACTACACACCTAGGCTATATGATATAGACTATTGTTCCTAGACTACAAATACGTACAGCACATTACTATACTGATTACTGCAGATGATATGGTTTGGCTGTGTCCCCACCCAAATCTCATCATTATAACTCCCGCAATTCCCACGTGTCCTGAGAGGAACTAGTGGGAGATAAATGAATCATGTTGGTTGGTGATGGCGGGGGCATGGGTCTTTCCCATGCCGTTCTCCTGATAGTGAAGAAGTCTCATGAGATCTGATGGCTTTAAAAATGAGAATTTCCCTCCACAACCTCTCTCTTTGACTGCCAACATCCATGTAAGACATGACTTGCTCATCCTTGCCTTCTACCATGATTATGAGGCCTCCCCAGCCATGTGGAACTGTGAGTCCACTAAACCTCTTTCTCTTCCCAGTCTCAGGTATGTTCTTTGTCAGCAGCATGAAAACGGACTAATACAAGAGACAACTGTAACACAACGTTAAGTATTTGTGTATCTAAACATATCTAAACATTTAAAAGATAGAGTAAAAATATGGTACACTCTTATGGCACCACTGTCCTATATGCAGTTTGTCATTAACTGAAATGTATTATGTGGCACATGATTGTATATGTTAGCTATTGATGCCATATTGGACATATGGTTTGCAAATATTTTCTCCTAATCCATAAGTAGTCTCTTCACTCTGTTACCTGATTTTTTTGTTGTGTAGAAGCATTGACATCTTTCTTAAAAAAAAAAACAATGGATTGTAAATGTGTGGATTTGTTTCTGGCTCTCTATTCTGTTCAATTGGTTTATGTCTGTTTTAATGCCAGCTCCAAGTTATTTTGATTTCTATAGTTTTGTAGTATATTTTTCAGTCAGGTAGTATGATGCCTTTAGCTTTGTTCTTTTTGTTCAAGACTGCTTTAGTTACTTAGGATCTATTGTGGTTCCATACAAATTTTAGATTGTTTTTCTATTTCTATGAAAATTGTCCGGGGAATTTTGATAGGAATTGCATTGAATTTTTAGATCACTTTGGGTAGTATACACATCTTAATAATATTAATTCTTCCATTCCATAAACACAGGATATTTTTCTATTTATTTGTGTGTTCTTCAGTGCCTTTCATCAATGTTTTACAGTTTTCAGTGTACAGGTCTTTCATCTCTTTGATTAAATTTATTCCTAAGTATTTTAATATTTTTTATTTTTTGTAATGAATGAAAATGGGTTTTCTCATTTCTTTAGCAGATAGTTTGTTGTTAGTGTACAGAAATGCTACTCATTTTTGTATATTGATTTTGTTTTCTAAAACTTTATTGAATTTGTTTCTTAATTCTAAGAGTCTTTTGATAAATTCCTTAGCATTTTCTATATATAAGATAATGAGTTCTCTTTTTACTTACTGGTTTCAGTAAATGTTTGTTGATTTTGTTTATATTTAAAAAAACCCCAAACCTTAGTTTCACTTAATTTGAAATTAGAACATTTGAAATTGACTTCCTTTGAAATTTTCATTGATGTTTTCTGTAGTTTACAGTGTAGAGTTTTTTTTCCTTGATTAAATTTATTCCTAAATATTTTATTTAGAAAATACTACAAAAAAGGGAAATTTTAGGCCAATATCTCTGATGAACATTGATGTGAAAATTCTCAATAAAATACTGGCCAAGGGAATCCAGCAGCACATTAAAAAGCTTATCCACCACAATCATGTCAGTTTCATACCTGGGATGCGAGGCGGGTTCAGCATATGCAAATCAATAAATGTAATCCATCACATAAAAAGAACCAAAGACAAAAACCACATAATTCTCTCAATAGATGCAGAAAAGGCCTTTGATAAAATTCAACACCGCTTCATGCTAAAAACACTCAATAAACTAGGTATTGATATAACATATTTTTTGATGCTATCACATTAATTCTGAAAGTCTTTTTCATTCTTTTTTCTCACTGGCTTTATATTATAAAATAACCTGTCTTTGAGCTCATAGATTGTTTCTTCTGTTTAATCAGCTCTGCTATTGGTGCTTTCTACTGGATTTTTCATTTCATCCTTTTATTATTCAGCTCTAGAATTTCCATTGGATTTTCTTTTATTGTAATTTGAATCTCTGTTACATTTCTCATTGTAGTCATTTATCATTTTTTTCTGGTTTCATTGAATTGCTTCTTTGTATTTTCTTCAAGTTCTCTGAGCTTCCTTAAAACAATTATTTCAAATCCTTTGTCATGCAGTTCATATATCATTTCTTCAGAGTCACTTACTGAGAAATTATTGTGTTCTTTTGGTTTCATGTCTTCTTGGTTTTTTATGTTTCTTTTTGCCCTACATTGATATCTGTACATTTGATGGAGCTGCATACATTTTCAGACTTTCTGAGCTACTTTTGTGGTGGAAAGCCCTTCCCCTATTGGAAGTGGGAGATGTGAGGATGGCTGCTTAGTGGGATAAAGTGGTCTAATATCAGTGAGGGTGCAGCTGTGTAGTCTTTGTGCAATTCTATCAGCTGAGGTCAGTGTTGACAAATATTTCCAGTATTCTTAGTGGTCAATGTTTTGGATGTCTTCAGTGGTAGCAAGGGTTGTTTTCAGAAGCGATGACTCCTAAAGTTCTCTCAATCTCTTTTTCTCCCACCAGAGCTGTGACTGAGGAAATCCCTCCTGGCATTTGGTCTGGCTTGTGGACCCACTTACAGTGACTTACACTAGAGTGTGAAATAGCTCACTATGGTGATGACTCCTGTGTCTGAGATGTGGGCCTGCCCAGGATAACCATGGAGCTTTGGTTTAAAGTATAAGCACTCACAGGGTATTATGGTTCCAGGGTCAGGGCATGCATTGGGTTGGAAAAGGTAGAAGTTCCTTTCCTGAAGCAGTTCAACACTAGCCACTTCCTGAGTGGGCGAGAAGTGTGCAGCCATTTATACCTCTCTGGGGTTCCTTGGTGGGCATGGTTTTTAGTTACCTCAGTGGCAAAACATGCTGGTGTCCTCTGTAGAGTAGGCTGCTGGAAGTCAAGGTGGTTCCCACTGCATAGCTGATACTGACATCCTCCACCTTGCTTCTTTGCCCCTAGTCATCTTCTGGCATCTCAGATATGACAGTCTCAGCAGTAATCTTTTCCAAGTAGATTTTCTTAATTTTTTCTTTTTTTTGCTCCACTGTACTGCTACAGATTTTAATGGGCCTTCAAATGCTCTCTGGGCCATTTTGGGTTGTGGGTAGCTATCTGTATGGCTTTTTGTGTGGGAATGGAAGGTACCCTCTCCTGTTCTATCATCTGTGTGACATCACCTTTTTTGGTCACCCAGGTTGACCAATCAACAACTCCTATCATACTAACTCCTAATTATTTGTTGGTTCTGTCCATTTATTTCCAAACCATAGCAGTATCCTAGTTGAAATCTCTATTTATTCACTTTGAAATTGTTATACTATCTTAAGAGTGATATGATGTTTCCCAATAAGATCTACTCTTATTTTCTTTGCTCCACAATGCAGTCTAAGAGAATTTTCTAAGGCATAATTCTGACTTGCTTGCTTAAAATGATCAATTATTCCCATTACTCAAATCACCAACTGTTGGTATGCTGAACAAGGTTTTTTTATTACTTGGCCCCTGAATACTTCTTTAGTCTCATCTTACTTCAGAACCCATTCTGATTCCACATTCAAGAAAAACTCAAGATCTTATAAGTTGTTTATGGCTTTGCCTATTTTGCAGGTGTTCTTGCAGAAAGAACTTATAGAATTATAGGTATCAACAGAAATACATTCTGTAATTTCCTTTCCCTTTCCATCTTCCTCCCATTCCCATGTAATGTCTACCACGGGTATTTCATGAGATTTATTTTCTCTGATCTATTCAAGAAAACTTCATCTCTCCTCCTGACCATCACCATAATCAATACATCTCTCTGTTATAGACTTTAATAATATGAGTCTTCCTTTTAGACTACATATTCCTTGGGGGAAAGGACAAGGGAATACGTACCTTAAGATGTCCAGGGAACCGGACAACATTTAGCACAAATAGGACCTCAATAAAATAGTTGTCAAATTGATAAATAAGCATGGATTGTATCTTTTTTCTTTTCTTTTGTTTTTTGGTTTCTTTCCAAATCATTAATGATAAATTTCTATTCCATCTCTCCTGGTTTCACATGCTCAGATTCTCACACTTATTCCAAACAGATTTTGGAGAAAATTACTTTGAAAACAAGTCTGTAATCTATTTGAAGAAAAAAAGAAGGACAGGAAGAAAAGAGAAAATGAGAAGCAAAATATTTTCTGGACTTATGTTCTTTATATTTCTACAGAGAAATTGAGCTCACAGAAAGAGCAGCAATATTGCACCCCTTCTTCCTCAGATGTATTATTTTGCTCTGTTTCTCCTCTTCTAGAGCCATATTCATTTTATGCATATGTGGTCTCTTGATCTTCTCCTTTCCCCTTTACTCACATTTCCAAGAGCTCCATCAGTCTCTAATATGTTTTATACCTTGGAGAATCCACACATATTGTGGGTACATTTTTTCTTACTCTTCGGTTTTCACTGATATGACTTTATGTTAAAATACATATACTTTCTAGGAAATGAAAGCTATAAATATGGGCTCATAAACTGGATTCTAAAATGATTTTATTAGTAGTAGAAAAGACACCAGTAAACACTTTCATTCCCTGGATTTTATGTTCTACTTGAATAAATAATAAACTGAAAAGAAAGTAGCACTGAAGATTTCTTAATCGTGATTTTTGATACATAGTTCATGTTTCTGTTCCCTATCTTCCAGATCATTATAGGCCTAATTAAGAGCATGTTGAATCTGTTGGATATAACTGATGCTGGAGCCAGGCAGACAAAGACAGAGTTGTTCCTAAAGAAAGCCAAGACTATCCAAATCCATCTAATATAGATGAAACCAACCAGTGTGTTACTTGCGTTAGGGCTTGGGAGAGAAATTACTTGTTGAGTTTTGAAGGTTCAAAATCAGAAGTGTATGCCGATGAATAACTCAATAATAAACACTTTTATTAATTAAGGGACAGAACTCAAAATCACTGCCAAAATTTAAGTTGATAAAAGCAATTACAGAGAAGCAGGATGCACAGCTGAGAAATTAAAATTAATATGGTTAAGGACAAAAACAACTGTTATCAAGTTATTTGCAATTTAGTACAATTGTCTGGAAAGGTGTTTGGTGTCTGCAGCTGCCTTGAGCATATCAATTGTGACATTATATGTGGATAAAATATTCATGATTGAAGGCAAGAGATAAGAGAAACAGAGATTTACATTCCATCATTCTTTATTACACTTTGGGCTTCAATCATTTGTTAGCAAACGGTACAAAAATATAGCCAGGTCTGGAAGAAAAGGTCTGTGACAGACAATAATAAAATATAGATGCCTTTACTTTTCAGTCTTCTTAGAGTAGATCTTTTAACAATCTGAGAAACAAAATGCCAAGGTCTTACTTGGTAGAACAATAGTATACCGAGCTCTTTCCTGGAGTCCATATTCTAAGTGACCTCAGCCCAATAATGTCACCTAGTTCCACAGTTGGAGAGGAAAGCTTTAATAATTTTAAATCCTCTTAGGATACTCTGGAACCTTTCATGAGGTCTTTAAAAGTTTTCTTTCTTGTGACCTCTACAATGAAAAACACCAAGCATTATCATTTAAGTGCTGAAGTCTGTTTAAATAGAGAATGCCACTTCATGTGGTGTCTGAAGCTAGAAACACATGGAGACATTAAGAAAATGGATATCAAGTAGAATCACATTTCCTAAAATGACATAGATTTGTTGCTTGGCAAATATTAGATAATAAAGATTTTTGAAGAAAGTTAAAGTCATTGAATTTGTGAAGAAATGAATTTCATAAAACCTGTGAGCTAATTTCATGTACCATTTGGACAACGGGGCAAAGGGGAGTTGGTGGAATTATAAAAATAAGAGACAAGTATAGGATTAGAGTGAACTAACACTAGTATGTCAACAAGGGAATTAGCAGAGTAGAAATGCAATTTCATAGGGTTTGTAGAAAAGATTTACCATTAACAATCCAAGATCTGTTGTAGGAAGAACTTGATCTTTCGCATGATGGCAAGAGCTGCTATGGAAGTAAAGTAAATTTACGGAGTCTTAATTTAGAAATAAAAGAGGAAGAAGCAGGTTCACACACACACACAAAAAAAATACAGAAAAAACTATAGCTGAAGATTGGTTTCAAAAGTTAACTCATCTCAGACAATAGCATGTAATTGGACATAACCTGGGCTGCGTGTGCTGACCTCAGACCAGTCACTAATGAACCTTGGACAAGTCTCTTTACTTCTCTGCATCTCAGCATTCATATTTGCAAAAGGAGGAGGTTGTATTACATGACTGACGACATTCTTTCTTGTTCTGTGATTCTGTAAAATGCTGCTACTAAAGGATCTAATAAGAAATTTCACTTTATATATCAAATTGTCCCTAATCTTATACAGATAAACAAAATAAGCCATGGCGTAGGTAATATGATAGAGACAACATTCTATCACTATACTTTTCAGTCTTACCCCTGAGGCTGCATAGAATCGAAGTTAGAATGTGGTTGAAAAGTAACAGTCTACACTTTATGGCAGCAGCCTACATAGGCTGTATATTGGTTGACAGCGAATCTTATTTCTATTTGGAATGAGAAAATTTGACAGTCATAAAATAAATCTATTAGAAGATCAAGGAGAGGCTGAGTAGATTATTACCCTAAATGTGGCTTAAAAGATGGCCATTATGGTACTATTTATAGCAGAATGTTGATGTATGCCTTAAAACATTTCTGAAAGGATATATTCCAAATATTTTTCTTTGGTGACAGAGGGCAGGAAAGAAAATATGGGTGATTTTCAGTATTTCAATGATGCTAACTATTTGAATTTTTAAAATTAGTGGAGATATTTCTATAGTCCCTCATAAATAACATAAAGATCCATATTTAAGAGGTTAGTTGTGGCCCTAATGAGTAGCCATAACTTGTGAGTATTGTGAAGGTCATTTTCCATTGGACCAAGAGGTGCAAACACAAAAGGAAAAGGAACCCCTACCTCACTCTAAGTCTATGCTTTTGCTTACTTTTTGGAAAAATCTCTGACTATGGAGAGTTAGTTAAATCTAATCTTTACTGATCCAGTCCCTGACTCTTCAAGATGAAGAGGATAAGATTGGGGCAAGCCGTGACTTCCTGTAAAGCAACTAACTTTTAAGGTCAAGACTATGTTGATGGTACTCCCAGATGTTATGTATTCCACCTCTGCAGATTGATTTACTAATAGGACCTTGTAAAATGTCTCTGTCAAAACCTGGTAAATTGTGCAGTTTCAAGAAGTAACATTCCTCATGGCCAAACAGCACTGATAGGATATAATTACTTATTATATGTTTTTTTTCAAATCTTCCATTTCTTCCAGTAAGCCAGTGTAGGAGATCCACCCCAAAAACATGGAATCTAATATAAAAGGAACTAGTTCACATCTGTTTTGGCTGTCTAGGGAAAAACAAATTCGCTGGCTTCACTAACTCTCTGCAACAGTAAAATTAAGGATGAGAGGCACTATGGGATAAAGGATAATTTGGGAGTAGTTTTACCTTTGATTATTCAATTTCTAAATATATGACGCCAAAAATGATGATGAGGGAAAGTAGGCTAACAAACTGTGTTCACAAGCATCGGGTGCTACAACAGAAAGTAGAAACAATCGTGTAGTGAAATGAGGAATTATATACCTGTAAAAGTCCTCAAGCCTCATTAGCATCATTTATCAAAATAAAACATGATAGCTTCAGTTTGCTAAGAAAAATCGAGTGCTGCTTAGGTGCTTTGTTCTATTTCTTTCCCCTCTTGAAAAATATTAGGCTATTTGCAAACAATGTTTCTTTCTGTGAATGCAAAACTGCACAAATCCTCATTCCTAGATAAAATGTTTCATGGTGAGTGGCAAACATTTTCTGATTTAGTATCATAAGGAACACAAACTAACAGCATGCTTTGCAGACAGCAGCAAAAATCTAGTCAACTATGGGAGGCAGCCAAGGGTATCTATTTCCTGTTTTTACTCCTTTTCCTTAAGTTGTCTGATGTAAAAGAGCCAATTACTCAGGTGCTTTATGCAAGCTATGTAAAGGCTCCAACCGTATGGTCCAGTTATCTGAGGGATTTCTGAATCCACAGCTGGCTAGATTTAGACAAAGAAACTGTGGAATCATCAGGTCTTACAGATTAAAACAAACAAACAAACAAACACCACAATTATATGCAGACAAATAATACCTTACCTCTAACTGACTAATTTCAAGTACCTCTGTTTAGTGGATTACTGAGTCATAAAACAAAACATAGAATTTGCAAAAATTGTAACCATAATATAAATAATATGATCTTATAAGGGTTTCCTCACAGGGGATTCGGGTAGATTTTCCTTTCTAATTCAACATGTTTCAGATAACAGGACTTTGCATTGTATCCCTTAGGGCATGTATCCACTAAGGCAGAGATCTCATTACAGCATCACAAAATGTTTTCTGATATCCAATTCCTTCTCTATTTTTTTAAGCTCCCTGGACTACCTTAAATATACCTGCTCTATCACTTGGCTTCGGGTTTCGGTTTCACCGGGGCCAGGGTAATTCCAAGAGTCACCTGATGCGTTCTTCTGTGCCTTTTGCTCTGTCCTAACCTTAACCCTCCCTGTCCCCTGCTCAGGCTACAGGCAGCCATGTCAGACAGACTTTTGTTTTTCTGGTGTTCTTTCTTGTTTCACTGTCCTTAACTGTCCCCTCCTGCAAGTCTCTTCTCTCATTCCTTTTTGGCTGCCTCAATTTTAGAGCATCCTTTACCTCTCTTTCCCTATGTCTTTCGAGAAAAAATTCTGCTTTTTCATATCATTACTGATTGTATTCTTTCTTGACTATCTGTCAAAGATGAAAAATTAAATTTCCTCTGCAGTTCTGACCATATCAAAATGCAGTTTTAAATTTTAATCTGTTGATCTGTTTATCTTTTCATTTAAGAAAGGCCCTAAGAATTTCAAGTTCGATAATAACAATTCAGCTTCAAAACAGGGGTGGGGTTTGCATGACGGGAAGTTACCTGGTGGGTACAATGTATGCTGCTCCAGTGATGGATGCACTGAAGGCCCTAACATCACCACAACAAAATATATCAATGTAGCAAAATTGCACTTGGACCTCATGCATATATACAAATTTTAAAAATATGCATGGTTAGGCATGAAAGATTGAGAGAAAACAGAAAGACACTGAAGACTTAGGCAGCCACTGTGTTTTTGGTTTTAGGTGCAATTTGTAGGGCCAAATGATATTTGACATAAGTGATTAAAAAAAAAACAACAAAAAAAACAACCTTTATTCTTTGTTTTGCAAGCTTGTTTCCGACCTATCTGCCAAACGATCAATCTAATAGCTACCTACTTCTATAAACACCATGTAAAAGA
This sequence comes from Macaca mulatta, assembly GCF_049350105.2. Taxonomy (NCBI): domain Eukaryota; kingdom Metazoa; phylum Chordata; class Mammalia; order Primates; family Cercopithecidae; genus Macaca; species Macaca mulatta. The sequence goes on along the minus strand of NC_133417.1, from coordinate 71,795,194 downwards.
TTTTGTCTGAACACGAAGGTCTAATTCATTCCCTTTCCCTCCAGAAATATACCTATTCACATTTTCTTCATTGGGTACACATTTTCTTCTGGGAATGTAAAATTGTGTTAAGTCCTCCATCATGCAATACCCTCGTGAGTGAGCAAGGAAACTTCATGTATTGCATTTTCCTCCATCTTTAGTCTGAGAGTTGCTTGGTTAAAGTTTTCACGTGCTTGATCATGTTTAATCATCCCGTGCCCTATAAGAGAAATGCCATTATCCATATTTTTACAAAGTGAAGGAACTGAAATTGAGAGAGATAAAATTGTTTGCTGAAGATCACAGCAGTAGAATGTGATAGGAGGGTCCTATTATATTTATTAGTTTATTTATGACTAATAAATATTAACCTGAATTAAAGTTTTGTTTTCTACAGATCAAGATAAGTGTTAACAATATGTATTATTAGATTTGAGGAGTATGACCATTATTCAAAAACCTTGTCTAATTCTGCTCTCTTTTTTCCTCTACACCAACCAGGGAACAGTATATTTTTATTCTTCTCCTTTACCAGTCTCTTAATTTATATGGATTCAATAATTTATAAATGTGTCTAAAGATAGTTTGGGAGTCTTGTTGAAGAACCAATATTATGAAAAACACCTCTTATCTAATGATCAAAAAGACAGATTGGATTACATTTTATCTACTGACAATAGCTAAACAGTTTTTTAGAATTATTTCTTTATTTAAATAATATGGAATTCTGAATTGAAGTTTATGCCCCCATTTCATAGAAATGCGTAGTTTTTATTCTTTCACTGATTCTGAAGCTACAACAGTTGAACTAAGAGTTAGTGCAATGCAAGTTAGAAAAGAAATAAAAGGCAAAGTGAGAGGCAATGAAAATTACTATCATTGCATTATGTTCAGCTAAGTGAGGTAATTTAGTTGAAGGTATATATTATCTACCAATCAAAATCCTTTTGGTGACCATAGACTTGCAAATGTTTTGATAGTTCTAAAGCTTGCAGATATTTTTATATGATCACTATGACATAGACTCATTTATCTGAAGCAATTTCAGTCTTTTATCCATATACAAATTAAAAAATAATGTAACAAATTTTGGGCAAACGATATTATATTGTCTGTTGTAGAAATGGGAAGACCTATAGAGGCAGCAAACTATTTCTCCTTCTGTGTCTATATCATTTCACATTTTTCCATAGAATAGCTGAACATCTCCAGTAATTTTTAAAAATATTTAAAACGTTGTTTTGTAAAGACTATAAATATTATATCAATAATTAGAAAAATAACTTTTTTCTTAGAAGTTTGAAAAAATGCAATTGGATCTGAATTCTTAAAGTAGATATGGTGGAAAATTCAAGAAGCAAAACTCACATTTCCCTTTTTACACAGGCAAGTGGTATTTTTTTACATTGTATTAGAAAATCTGAAATTTGTTTAAAATGTAATTAAAATGTATAACATTCTTTTATCAAAAATATAATGCCCTGAGAAGAACATTAAGTAGTAGTTTGATTTTTAAAGCTTTTTTTTTTATAAGTGGGACATATAGCTGTGGGAAAATAATGGATAATTTTATAAGACATAATAACTCCTCACACAACTCTTCATTACATTCATTATGGGGTCTACTAGACATTTGAGGACACATAAAACTTCTTTGAATTATGCTTGATTTGTTTTCAAAATATCATATTAAATATACTTGAGTTTTTAGGAAACGATATAATGTGGACATTTTATATGTGCAAATAAAAATACATCTTTAAGTTACTTTGACATTGTGGATGTCTGGCTCAATGAATAAATAATATATTTTATATTTGTCTTTGCTATATTTTTTAAAACTGTATTAATTTTTAACCAGCCACTTTACTGAATCCTTTTTTGTTTTCATAATCTTTTAGGCAATTCTTTTGAATTTTCCGACATAGAGATATATAATTAGGAAAAGTACCAACTTTTCTACTTTTGTATATTTATATCATTTTTTTATTATATTAAAGTAACTAATATTTATAGAGCAATGCTAATTTTCCTGAGATAGCTTGCATTCTTATGTTGTCTTGATTTTAACAAGAATAATCTAGATTTTCAACTGTTAACTATGGAATTGATATCTGTTCAAGGTGGTCTCCTGTCTTATCCCTAATACTCACTCTAACCCTGTTTTAAATTCTTCCCTCAAACTTTAATTATATCAGATTTTTTCTATCTGATATTTGCAAGAGTTTCTTCTGTTTTAAAATTAGAAATACATCTTAAATGACATCGCCAAAAATGTTTTTAATTTAAAATGTTTTTGTAAAATGTTTAAGTCGTTTGTTTGCAATTCACATTCATCTGTGATAGAACAGCTCCATTTGGATCTTCTATTTCTCTAACTGTACAGTGGATTCTTCTCGACACCTTTCTACCTTATATGGGCCCTGTTTCTTTCAATGTGCCATGCTCTTTCCTCCAAAGAAACAACTTTATAAATGTGGATAGGTTCCCAGACTGGCTGTCAGCATTCAAATTTACCAGTGATCAATGATTAAACTAGATTACTAATAGTATGATTTCAAGTATTTAGTTAGAATTCATAGAGTTAAGGCTAGACAGACCCCAGCTGTTCTTCTGGCATAGATTAGGTGTTGGCAATGTAGACAGCCAGTATTTCCATTATTTCTTAGACCTCAACATGATGTAAAATTAACTATGTCTTCTGGCCAGTCACTATAGCTGTTGCTGCCCAACCTGCCAGGCAGGCCCATCTCATTCCTGGCCCCATGGGTCTGAAGGCTTTTCTAACGCTTTTAGCAGACTGACATGCCATGGAATCTGTCTATTTACCTCAGTTTCCCATTGACACTATCCTCATCCTTGCCAACATCACTCTAGACATCTGCTACTGCATTTCCCCTCTTGACCTCTAATATCCATCTATTCAGCTTAGAGCAGCCAGAGCAAATCAATAAAACATAAATCAGATCATGGCACTTTCATTTCTAAAACTACACATGATTTTTACTTGCATACAGGATAAAATGTACCATTTTTAAGATAATCTATAAGGTTCTTCCTGGTTGATCTACCTGACTGTTACTCACAATACAAATGCCTCACTGAACTTCTCTTGTTTCTGAAAAGCTTGCAAGCCTTTTCCTGACTCAGTGACTTTGGACCTGTAATTCTCTTTACCTGTAAAACTCTTCTCCCAAAACATTTCATGGACAATTACATCCCTAAATCTCAGTTTCAATGACCCTTCCTCCAAGAAGCCCTCCCTGGTACCTTACTCTAAATTTCTATATCCTACTATAGCATCTCATAGCATACAATTATTTTCTTTTCTATTACATACAATAATTGGTAATTACATAGTGGCATATTTCTAATGGTTTTTGTCTGTAAGCTCATATGTGATTGGGTTTTTTCCTCTGTATTTTCAGGATTCATACATAGAAGTTATGGCATTAAACATATATTATTATCAAAATTAATTAAGAGATGAGTAAATTAATAGATGAAATAGACAACTATGGTTCACTAGCCCTTAAACCGATCATTCTATTGAATTTACAATACTAGATTTTATTTATTTGAGAGCTATTTTTCAAAATCCATACTTGACAGTTCTGTGTAGTCATCACCCAAAATGAGTGAGTTCTATCCTGATACACTTTACACTTACTCATTTCCCCATTCTCTCTGCTCATTGTCCTAAACCAAGTCCCAAGAGATACCCACTCTTAGTCTCCTTCTTTGTACTCAGTCATATTCCAGTCATGGTTGACACATCCACCAGCCTTTTAAGTTTATGTCCTATTTAATGTCTCAAACTTGCCTTTACCACTGTTCACCCAAGATCCAGATCCAGGGATTCATACTCAACACTGAGTCTTTTTACTCATGTATATTTTGTATACACTATATCATATCAATAATCTAGGTTTTTCTTTCTTCAGCAATTTTTCATGTCCTTTTCTAGATGCCTTATTGTACATAGAAGTTAAAGAAAGCATTTGATATTTTTTGTGTTGATAAGTTTTTGTGTATGTAATATGGAGTTTAGAAAAGGAAATATGCATTTTTGTCCAGGCTTTCCACCTATAAAAGGTGTGGGAGCTATGCCATTTTGGAGCAGTGACCAGTCTTTTATTTTCAAAATGTTGTACTTTAGTGATCCAATCAGAAGCTCCTAATGGCGTCCTAGGACCCTTATATAGGAGACTAATATGCATAAGAGGAACAAAATATGAAAAATTACATTTCACCTGTTCTTCATAAAAATTAATAATAATTAAATCTAGCAAATAAGTATTTGGAATGAAGGCTATGCATTAATTGTTTTTATCCTCCAAACAGATTTTTTATCTTTGAAATTGACAACAGCCCCTGGGATGGGGCATATAATCTAGATTTGAGTTAGTCAGACACAAAGCCAGACAAAGTCATTCATCTAGCTTAAAAATCCCTGAGTCCTTTCTTTTGAATCTACTTCAAGGAAGGAAATGTTATATTTAAATTTAAATGAATGTTGCAAATCATCTTATTTGAGGATAAAGGTGGCTCGCTTGTCCAGACACTTGGCCCCAGAAGAGAAAGGAGAACACAGGTTCTTCTGAGATTGTAATAATTTCACCTATATTAAATACTTCCTTAAATAGATATGATGACATACTCTAAATTTATTTCAGTAAATTATTTCTTTCTTATAGAGGCTCACCCAAATGAACACTTACAACTTTCTTTAGTGCCTGTGTATTTTCTCAAGAAGCTATGATTTCAGCAGTTTATTCTTCCCATTTTCTCATAGGCTTTCAATAGTTTATATATATATACACACACACATACATGTTTCTATATATATATACACACACCTACATGCATCATACATATATAATATTACAATACATTATGTATAAAAACTTCTGGAAGAAGTTATTTTCTTTTATTCTTCCTTTTTTAGCTTTCTGTAATATTTGAAAAATTACATGAATATGTTTATGAATTTACATTCCTTTTAGAAAAATTAAAAATAAGATCTAGCTTAAAATCTAGGATTATGGTAGACTTACAGAAATGAATTGAACCTCTATGTTCATGACAACGAAATGATAAGTCTGAAGGTAACATGTATGAATAGGTCATTTTCTTGAATTATGCATTTGAATTATGTACACTCTGAGGCCTGTAGCAGGACAGGTCTCTTAGCTCGTAACTGAAACTAGCAGGCCATGTAGCCTATCCATTTTAGGATGATTTTGTTGTTCTGTATTTGATGCTGGACATCCAATGAACTCTTTCAAAGTGATAAGTCTCTATCAGTAAGAAATAGTCCCTAAGAGAAACTGACCAATATGGAAAGCAAAAAGGTCTAAAGCAGTGACTGTTCTAAGCCAGAAAATGAAACTCTGTCAGAATGCTAAGAATGTAATATTAAAAGTTTGGCTTAAATATATTAACTAACAAATATAACCAATTAAGTGGCCGAGACAGGCTGTGAACCTTGATAGTCCGGCTTTAACTAAACATTTTTTCTTTCCTGTAGGAAATATGGCAAAAATTTAAGGATAAAATCTTTCACCAATGGCTCCAGGCAGGAAGAACAAAAGGTTTAGTCAAAATGGAAATGATAGCCGACTTTTAAAAATACAGTTGTGGCTGGGCACGGTGGCTCACGCCTGTAATCCCAGCAGTTTGGGAGGCCGAAGTGGGTGGATCACCTGAGGTCAGGAGTTCGAGACCAGCCTGGCCAACATGGCAAAACCCCGACCCTACTAAAAATACGAAAATTAGCTGGGCGTGGTGGCAAGCGCCATAATCCCAGCTACTCGGGAGGCTGAGGCAGGAGAATTGCTTGAACCTGGGAGACGAAGGTTGTGGTGAGCTGAGATCGTGCCACTGCCCTCCATCCTGGGTGACAGAGCAAGTATCTGTCTCAAAAATTAAATTAAATTAAATTAAATTAAATTAAATTAAAAAGTATAAAGATAAAAGGTGATTTAACTGATTATTGATTCACATAACTGTTTTTCAATAAGAAACAGGGAAAAGGGAAATTTTTTTTTTAAATGATTGTAATTATTGTAAGGAAAGTTTTCTCTTTTCTTTCTTCCTTTCTCTCTCTTTCTTTTTTTTTTTTTTTTTTTTTGACAGTCTCACTTTGTCACCCAGGCTGGAGTGCCGTGACATGATCTTGGCTCACTGCAACCTCCGCCTCCTGAGCTCAAATGATCTGCCAACCTCAGCCTTCTGAGTAGCTGGGACCACAGGCATGCACCACAATGCCTGGCTAATGTCTGTATTTTTGGTAGATACAGGGTCTCACTATGTTGCCCAGGCTGGTTTTGAACTCCTTGGCTCCAGTGATCCACCCACCTAGGCTTTGCAAAGTGTTGGGATTACAGGCATGAACCACAGAACCCAGCCAAGAATGAGTTTTCTGAGTTTAAGTTACAGATTAGATCACTTATTATTGATCACTGATTATTGCAGAAATATTTCCTCTCAAGCTGAACAAGACTATGGAAGAGAAGATTTATGAGCTAGGTGATGTATACAGTACAGATAAAGGCGGCTTATAATGGAAGAGAATGCCTTTCTAAACATGGATTTCCAAAGAGTAATAAACTTCAAATATTAGTGAACAGGAACTGACTGACCTTTCGGCTTCATGGCAATGCTGCACAATCAATGAATAAGCCAGGATGGCTCCACTGGTTCAAAAACCTTAGAGAATGAAGAGGCAAGGATAAAACTTCTGACTTATATGTTAACTATCTCATAAGAAAGGTTGGGTCATGGGACCACTCTTTGTAGACTTGCAGAACTTTGCACAAATAATGAAGACATTATGAAGAATATCCTGAACCTTGAATAAAGTTTACTTTATGTGCAGATGAACATTAATTTTATGTCTTCCTTTAATATTATCATATCCCTTATCTTCTCAGTGAGGGTGTTGTAACCTATTTCACAGTGTATGAGATATATTGAATATCTACCTCCACCAGGAAAATCAGGATGAGGATCTCAACATTACTATCAGCTCATGCTGGAGACAGTAAGATTTTGGGGACTGTGTAATGAATACTAACATGAGAATAAAGGTTAAAAAGTCAGAAATGGTAAATATTCCCACAAAAGTGCTAAAGAGAAAGTGTATATCTTCAGGTGACTTCCACAGAAAAAGCAAAGCTTGTCATACTTCACAGAATATAGGTGACTAAATTTATGTAGAAAGGCTCATGGAAGAAATCTGAAGCAATAATATAGTTCACATGTATTGATTTATATTTGTGTATCAGTCAGATATCAGCTAGAATGATAGAAGTTATTCTGTCTTTTGAGCAGAAATTGTGTTAATAACTTTAATTGAAGTATAATATATATCCATACAGTATACATATTGTAATTGTACAGCTCAATGGATTTTCTTACTGTGAACACACTTATCTTGCAGCATCAAGATTAAAAAATTGAACAGTATCAGGACCTCAAAAGCCCATATCACACCCCATTTCTGTCATCTCTCCATACAAAGATATGAATACAAGACTTAGAGAACAGTTGGAAAGGTTAAAAACAAAATTCATTGAGGCCACTGACAGCCTTTGGGGAATCAGTGAATACAGAAATCAGAAAGATGCCACCATAAGTGATCCCAGCTTCCTGCAGATGTTGGGCGTCTCAGAAAGAAAACTGGCTTACTAGTTGCCTTTGCCCAATCCCCTGACAACAACTGCAACAGGTAATGGCTTATTTTCTGCCTTTCAACTGTTGGGCCACTGACTCTCACGAGGGGACATTTCTTTAAGAGAATCTTAGAAATGTAATAAAAGACTCAGTTATGAGCTGTCCAGAAATGTAACATTTATAGAAATCCTGGGGGCAACAGAAAAGCTTAGAAAGGTAGGGACGATACCAAGCATCAATCTGGTCTAGTCTGGTCCATGCTTTAGCTTCTTGACTTCTTTATACACTCTTATGTGTATATCTAAATTGCCAAAACAACATGGTGCAACTCTTCATCACGCAAATAGAGATCCACAAAAATGGAAATGAAAAAAATTCCCATAAATAACCCCACCCATTTTTGAGTGATGCTTATTTCTTTACTTTTTCAGACACAATATGTAACTTAAAGATCAGTATAACACATTGTATAAACTATTAATGGAGGGGGAGAGGGAAAGCAAGAAGATTGTGTGTGTGTGTGTGTGTGTGTGTGTGTGTGTGTGTGTGTGTCTAGATAGAAGAATTGATAAGAGATGATAGATATATTCAGCTACTGCAGTTCTTGGGTAATGGAAAATACGCAGTGCCATTACCCAATGCCATAAATACCTTGTAAATGGCTTTTTTGTCTGCTATGACTCATTCTATTTTTTCCCCTCAGTACGAATGCTACTATTAATGGTTCTTCACTTGTTGGGTGAACAAGATTTTCATTCACAAAGGTCTGAGCGAGCAATTAGGGGTGCCTGAAAGCATCCTTTGGGTTCTAGATGTATACTTTTCCTTGTTCCTGCTGTGGAGCAGAAATCATAATTCCCCTTAATGGTTGGGATCCATCATCCGAGATAGTACAGTAGTCTCTTCTTTGTCTATTGGTTCAGGATCAGAAGGTACTTCACGTGGCCTGATGTAAGCTCCATTTCCAATTTGATTTGGTGATAGTTGTGTCCCTCAGTAAAAGCACAACTCCCTTGAAAACTACTATTCACAACCAACTGAGTTGAAAGATGCATAGATAAGAATCACAAGTTATACAAGTCACTTCCACTTCCACCCTTATTTCCAGGGCACATATCTTCTCCTGGCCATGGGACAAAGTGTTCAGATTTTTTTAAAGACACAAAGTAAAATTTGTATGTCACAATACAAGGTATGAAGGCTTTGTCATCACGCAGTTTTGTCACTATTCTATCAGTCCAGTTGCTTCTGCATGTTGGATCCATGGTAAGATCAAGGATCCCATAACAGTGAGCATGTTATCTCACTTATTTTGCTTTCTAGTTGTTTCTAACAATGTTCCAATCAAAATCACAAAAGATTATTTTGAAAAAATTGAATACTTGATTCTAAAACATACATGGATGTGCAAAAAAAATCTAAAATATCGAAACCATTTTTAAAAAGAACAAATTTGTATTTCAAGGTTTGCTATAAAACTAAAGGAATAAAAATAGTGCGTCTTTGACAAAAAGACACATAGATAAATTTTTAAAGATAATTTAGAAATAGCTTCATGTTTATATGGTAAATTAATTTTTGACAGAGGTACCAAAGTAATTTGATGGGGAAAGGACAGCAATTTCAATAAAAAATTACTAGGACAACTAGATATTCACATAAAAATGAAATTCTATGCTTACCTGTTACTATAAACAAAAAGTAAATGAAGGTAGATGATAGATCTAAACATAAAAGCTTCTAAAGTTATATAAGAAAATGTAAAATGTCTTTGCATCTTTGGAGTAGGTAAAATTTGTTTGATAGACACAAAGCAAAATCCATACAAATTGATCAAATTAGGATCATAAAAATTAAAACTTTTGTTGTCCAAAAGACAACATTACTAAAATAAGGGGGAATCCCATAGATTGGAAAATAAATACTTGCAATGTATATACCTGTCAGAAACCTCTATCCAAAATATATACAGAACTCTTACAACTGAAAACTAACAATCCAGTTTCTTAAATAGGCAAAAGATTTAAATAGACACTTTCACAAAAGAATATGTATGCATGGCCAATAAGCACATGAAAATAAGCTCAACATCATTAGGAAAATGTGAATTAAAAATGAAATATGATTTAACACCTACTAGAACAGCTAATATGAAACATACTGAGGAAAACACCTGTTGGTGAGTATTCAGAACAACTAGCCCTCTCATATCCTGTATGTGGAAGTGTAAAAATGGTACCATTATTCACGAAAAAGTTTTGGCAGTTTCTTGCAAAATCAAACATGCTCTTACCTTTGACATAGCAATGCCAAATTTATGCATTGCTCAAGAGGAATAAAAACATACTATCTACAAAATGCACAAAAATGTTTATTGCAATTGTTTTTGTAAGACTCAGTAACTGGAAACAACTTATATTTCTGGCAATTAGAGAATGAATAAACAAATTGTGGAATGGAATAAAATGGAATGGAATCCTACTCAGCAATATAAAGTAATGAACTACGGGCACATTTAGCAATATGAATGTATCTCAAGAACTACATTATGAATAGATTAAAAAAAAGGAAGCAAAAGATTACATGCTGTATGCTTCCATGTATATGAAAATCCAGGAAAGGCAAATTTAATACATATTTGTAGAAAGTAGAGCAGTGTTTTCCTGGAGCTAGACAGGTAGGGTAGGGATTAAGAAAGGACATTATCGACTCTTTTGGGAGTGATGGTACTTATCCATATGTTAACTGTAGTCATAGTTATAAGGGTGTATGCATTTGTCTAAACTCATTATATTGAACTTTTAAAATGTGTATATTTTATTGTAAACAAAGTAAAACAATATAGTTTTTTTCAGTTGCTTCTTGATCAAAAGCAATACTTGAGGATTCAACACGATAGTGGATAAATCATTCAGTAAGCCTATAAATATGGTATCTGCATAAGCATTGTGAGAAGGAAAGGTACATCTATATCCAGAATTAGTATCCAATAGGTTGAGGGGAAAGGGGGATAAGCAGGAAGATTCAGAACTACACATGGTCCTGTAAGAATTGAATTCATGGTGTTATTTAAGAAAGAACCTGACATTTATCAATGTGCCCTATACATTTCATCTTACTCATTGTCTGAAGTTTACTGAGAGTCCACAAAAATATTAGAAAGAACTTTCTCAATTGTAAACTGATTTAATCCTACTTAGCAGAACACATATTCATCATCATCATATGTAAAGTAAATCTTCTTACACAAAGAGTGCAGCATCATTTGTTATCATCAGCACTTCAAATTGACAGAGTCAAGTAAACTCTAAGTGAATGTTAATAATGAAAAGAATGGATTGTCATATAGTGCATAATTTTAGTAAAAACTTAAATTGATGTGTAAATGCATTTAATCTTATCCATAGAAATTACTGAAGGCAGAACATGTTACTTAAATTTTTCAATTATATTTTATTTAATATTACAAGGTAAGTATGCTAAAATTGCACTTACTGACTTGAGAATTCACAATCTCTTGGTATATATTTCTTTTGAATAAATGAGTAGCCTGTTGTACTTTGCCATGGAGTCTTATTGCAGTGAAAAATTTTAACTAAATAATGTGACTTTTTGCACTCTCAGCTTGAGGTGAATATGTGGAAACTGATTTTGTATTCAGCCACTTATAATTCTCACTGACATAGCACTAAAATGCATTGTTTTCTTTATTTCTTCATTAAGCAAAACCTTTTCTGCTAAAGCATCACAGGAAGTTTAACTACTTTGTGAACGATATTTTGCACTGCAAATGCTATTTTAATGGAGAATATAATACCAAAGAAGCTTAAAACAGTTAAAAAAACTATATATAAAGTGCTCAAATTATATTACTAGATTCAGACCAGAAAATAATTTTTCAAACAAAGGATAATGTCCACCAAACAGTTTAGAATATAAAAATTAGAGTTTTAGAGAATGTCATAAGTGCACTCTTCCACCCTCTCAGAAAATTGAGGACCAGATGAGTTAAATAACATGTAAAAGTTTGTGTGGTCCCCACAATTGAAGCCTTGATTTAATCTAGTGCCAGTTTTCTTCTCACAATTTACATCTAAATATATTAGAAATGGGGACTAAATACAAACTAAATACATGAAATTCTGCCAACACTCATAATTCTAGGTATAAACATTTCTCTTCCATGCGTCTTCTGCAATACTAAGTGGCTTCTTCTGGACTTTTATTTGTTCTGCGGATCACATTTATTCATCTTTTTATTGTGTACTACTCCAGGAATCCTATCTTTTAATAAATTTTTTTTTTTTTTTGAGACAGAGTCTCACTCTGTTGCAACAGCTAGAGCGTCTGTCTCCCAGGCTGGAGTACAGTAGTGCGATCTTGGCTCACTGCAACCTCCCCCTCCCGGGTTCAAGTGATTTTGCTGCCTCAGCCTCCCAAGTAGCTGGGATTACAGGCATCTGCCACCATGACCAGCTAATTTTTGTATTTTTCAGTAGAGATGGGGTTTCACCATGTTGACCAGGCTGGTCTTGAACTCATGACCTCAGGCAATCCACCCATCTTGGCCTCCCAAAATGCTGGGATTACAAGCGTGAACCACTGCACCTGGCTGACTTTAATTTGTAGAACAGTTTTAGATTTACAGAAAAAATTAAAATGATAGTACAGTTTAGATTTACAAAAAACAATTGTGAATATAGTTTTCATATACCCTCACACTTAGTTTCCCTTTTTATGAACATTTTTACATTAGTATGGCACATTTCTTATAATTAGTGAACCAATATTGATACATTTTTATTAAATAAGTGTATGGTTTATTCAAATTTCCTTAATTTTTACATAACGTCCTTTTTCTATCACAAGACATCATTCAGGATCCCTCATTACGTTTAGCCACCATGTTTCCTTGGGTTTTCTTGGCTTTGAAGTTTCTCAGACTTTTTTGTTTTTGATGATGTTGATGTCTGTTTTGAGGTATACTCATCGTGTGTTTTGTAGAATGTCTCCCAACTGGGTTTTGTCTGATGCTGTTCTTATGATTAGATTGGAGCTAATGGGTTTTTGCAAAGAAAATCACAGAGGTAAAATGACACTTTCATCACATCTTATCAAGGGTACATGCTATCAATATGATTTATGACTGTGGGTCTTGACCTTGGTCACCTGGCTGAGGGAGTGCTTTCAGAATTCTCTGCTATAAAGTTACTTTCTTCATCCCCTTTATATATTATACTGGCTGGAAGGAAGTCCCTATGCACAGCCTTCACATAATGAGTAGGGTTATGTTCTCCCTCCTTTAAGGCAGAGTATCTACATAAATTATTTGGAATTCTTTGGCCCAGGATTTTTGTTTTTCTCCCGCTTTGTAATTTATTTGATAATTTATTTATGTAAGCATGGACTCATGGATATTTCTTTTAAACCTTGGATTATAATTCATCATTTATCTGTTGTTCTAATGGGTCCAGCTCTGACTACTGGGAGTGTGATTTCTGTTGGCTCCTGTGCCTCTTTGCCACACTCTCATCAAGGAGGGTTTTTCAGGTTTTGGTTTTTTCTTTAGCACGACTTTACTTTCTGGCACTACAAGAGGCCCAGGCTTATCTTGTCATCTCTTGACTCCAGTCCTAGAATCAGTCAGTTCACCAAGGAGCCCTGGTTCCTTTTCTTGGAGAATGGTATTAGAAAGGAAGACCTAGGTGCCAATTGATCCTGGAAGCGTACTTTAATTCAGGGGTTCAGTGTACTTTCTCCTGCTCCAGTAAAATTTAGGAGGCAGCACAAATATGTTATCAAAGATAGTCATTAGTGATTTGTTGGTAATGTGTTACTTGCTATCGTATTTCTTTTAGAAGCTGTGTATTATATGTATGAAAATAAATATTGTGAATCCTCAGTGATTTGTTCCACCTGTTTTGACTTTTTAATAATCCTTTGTTGAGTTGAGTTACCCAAAATCTCCCTTCACTTCCAGACCCCAGAGAGTTGATAAACAGAATGTGCAAAAATGTCAAATAGCCTCTTCCCCGAGTTTAGGCCCTTGTACACTTTACTAGATTAAAGCTGCTCACTAGTTTTTTAGCTTCTGTTTTTTAAAGAAATATTCTAGAATATTTTCACTTGGAAAGTACATTTCCAGACTTTGTGAAATGGATGCTCATCAAAGAGATTTTAAGAAAGAACAAATGAGTTCCTAGGAGAAGAAACGGAGGTTGGGGAAATAGCACTATAGTTGTGCATTTTAGGAGAGGTTGGCATCATGACAAAATTGTAACAGTATAGCTTTTTCTTCCCAGCTCTCAGCTACAAAAATATCTCTCTATAGTGCTAGATTATGGATTTTCTTCAAAGATATTTCATACTCAGAGAATAAAAATAATAAAAACAATCTCTTACGAGGATTTACTATCGACTTTCACAATACTAGACCTAGAAATATTTTCATTTTTCCCCTAAAAAGGTATTCAATGTTAAAATATTTGTTCTTCCTTCATGTTTATTGAAATTATTTGTTGATAATCTATTCAGTGCTATCCTAGCCCTTTATGCCTTTTTTACGTGCTAATACTGTTCATTAAAGCTTAAATCAAAAGGGAAGATGGTTATACAAGAATAGTTTCAACGTGGATACATCAGTTTTGTTCTTTTAAGCTGAAGGCTTGTGAGGAGAACACAAAACTAAAAGTTTATTTTTAATTTAAGTAATTTATGATTGACAGTTTTATTTTCAGATGTTATTTTCTAAATGCCAATTTACATGCTATAGGTTATTTAAATATAGCAAAAGACTAATTTGATTTTCATAGACTTTAATTCCTAAAAAGGGATAATATTCATAGGGTTATTACTTACATAATTCTATGTAGGCATATATAAATATGCATATTTCTAATTAATTACTACATGTATTAGTAGAAAATATATACATGCATTCCAAATTGAACTTTTTCTAAGCCATAGACCCAAAATACAGTTGATATTGTAGTTCTTCTACATATTCTAGTGGTGCCCCAGGCTGTAGTTACTTAATAGAATAAATTAATTTTTTCACATATTTTTTCAAAATGAATTCTGAAATATAAATGTACCCCAGTTTGACCTAGTTAATATTTACTTGTTTGTTTTGGGGCAGTACCGGAACAATAATTTACCTTAGTATCCTTGTTCTGATAGCAGAGCATTGATCTATGTGATGTTTGCATCCCTTACATATAGCACTAACTAGTCATGTTGGATACTTTGATTCTATTCTTTCCCTGAACATAATCAATGAATTGGAAAAATGCTTCTGTAGTCAATAATTCTTCCATGTCTTTTCTCCTGTATGCATTGTTTTAACTGTGTTTTCTTCACAAATGGGCACAGTCATGCCCAAGAGTAAGAATTAACATAAAAAGTATGCTTTTAAATGAAAGCTTAAATGTTTCCCTCAGTGCATTGCAATAGCCTTTGAAACAACAGTCATTTTTGCCAGGAAAAATGATTGTATCCTTTGCCTAACTTGATTCCATTCATGTATTTTGGGAATAAGGTTCCTTAATATTTTAGAAGCAATCAATAGCAGATGATACCTCTTAGCTACTCTACTGAAGAGAGCCAACTTTATTTTCATTTTATTCAGAGTCAATGTTCTATGTAACTGTAAATAATTTATGAGGAGCTATTTGGGATGAGAAGAAGCCATGTTTTGAAAAATGAGGTCTACAGAAAATTAATTAGAAATTATTATTCATGTATGTCTCTGGACATACATAAAGGCCCTAGATTTACTTAGAGGTACCACTGAGAAGAAAACAGGAACAAAGTGCTCCCTCTGTAGGAAAATTTCTAAGCAGATTTTTCAAACTAACGGTCCAAGTTGCAAGTACACTAGCCTCTGTGTTGCTTGTGGGTGCATTCTCCAATCTAAATGGTATATTTTAAAATCAGAATAGGAAAAGGCTATTTAGTACATTCTGACTGTGATGACTAAAACCTACCATGGTGCTCGGAACACAATAAACACTCAAAAACATTTTTTGTTGAGTGAATGAATAAATACAAAATGGATGAATAATTGAATCACTCAGTTTTCCCTCCTTGTTTAGACACTGCTTTGTAATGTTACTAGTCTTTTAGATGGAAATGTCAGATTAATATCTATATGAAACCCACAATTCATTACTGGGATTACTATTTTATTTGGTAGTAATTGTGTTTTTAACTACATTGGCAAAATGCTTTTAACTTCCTCAAGGCAAGGTATTAGATAGTCATATACCTTAACTATGAAACAATCTTTCAGCAAAACAATTAATATTTATTCTTAGAATTTCCCTGTGCCCCTTTCTATAAAACTCCCTCTAGAATTTTCTTTCTACATTCTGTAAACAAAGTTATGGAAATGATGTATGCCAGAGAAAGTTAGAAGAAGTCTGCTTTTTCCAAGTAACCCATGGATTGTGTAGCCCACTGACCTAGTTGTCACAAGTATTTCTTTATTTTCATCTCAAACTAACCATGGCAAAAAAAAATATTCATCAAGCTTCCCATCATTTTATCATCTAACATAATCCTGTTACATCTGTGAAAACTCAGAAATCAACATTAGTACAATACTATTATCTAAACTAGGGACTTACTTGGATTTCACCGTTTCCATTAATGTTGTTTTTCTCTTCCAGGATGCAATTTCAGAATACCAGATTAAATTTAGTCATTTATGGCAGGCAGATAACATAGAGGAGACTGTGGTGTCATAATAGCCTTCGATCTGTTATGGTTTCTCAGTCTTGCCTGCTTTTTAAAACCTTGACAGTTCCAAAGAGCACTGGTCATTTTGTGGAATGCCCTTAAATTTAGATGTGTGTGGTATTTTCTTATGATTAGATTGGGTAATTACTTGGGGGAGGAATATTATCCAGGGAAAGGGCACTTCTCATTGCATGGGAGGGTATCTGATACCACTGTGTCTTTCCACTAGCGATGTTAACCTTCAGAACTTGGTTAAGTTGGTACCCGCCAGGTTTCCCCCACTATCCACTTGTTATTGTTTATTTTTCCCTTGTCATACTCTCTTCTTTGGAAATGAATCACTCCAAGAGAGGGAAATTAATTTTCTTTACTTGGATGGGGTAGATACTTATATTATTTGGAATGCTTCTGCAAGAAAGGTTTTGTCTCATCTCCCCATTTGTTTGTTTGTTTATTTATTTATTTATTTACTTCTCTCAGTATGTACTTATCAATATTTATTTTATTCCTTAGGTAATTTTAGTAGCATTATTATTTATTCTCTTAAGTACTTCCTTAACTTCTGCCAATACAATTATGCTCCAGACTCATCTGCTATTGTCCCTGCTCCAATCCTAGAATCAGCCACCCCTCCCAGGAGCTCTGTTTCCTTTTATTGAAAAATGGTATTTAGAAACCAAGAACCAGGTGCTGGGTATGCTCATTGCTACCGGGTGTCACTGATTCCAGGCCAAGAGAATTGGAAAAAAATAGTGAGAAACATTTAGGAAAACATACAAAATTCATGTTAGTAAAAATTACAAATTCATGAAAGTAATAATCACCATAGGTGCACAGCTTATATTTTGCAGGGTGTTAATTTTTGTGTCTCATTGCTTTATGGATTTACTTTTCACCTAATATACAAATTACATTCAAATCTCCAGACTTGACATCTATACTGAGATTCAGACTCAATTATGCAGCTATTTTCTAATAAAAATGTCTTTTTATGGTCCCTATCTACCTCAAAATTGACCTGATAAAAACAACTCATTTTGTAACAATATCCCTACTGTCTTCACTAAATATCATTCAAGAAAGAAATCTAAAGTTTATTTCTTTCCACCACTTCCCTTTTCAAACACACACACGCACACACATATATATAGTGTGTGTATATATATACATACACACACTAAACTCTGCAGTTACCTCCTAAATATTTTTAATGTGTTTATATTTTTCCATTCTTGTACCTACTGCCCTAGTCCATATCTGTGCCATCTTCTGGAGTGACTATTGCAATAATGCTTCTGGTTCACTTCCCAGCTACCAACTAGCCTCCCTTCATCTAGATTTGAAATCTTTAAATCCCCTCTTCACATAGTGGCTAGAGTGAACCACAGAAGCCAAAGGTTTAACTCTGATACTCCTCTGCTATAGTTCTTTCACAGACTCCCCCTCACAGTCAGTATTGAGCATAAAAGTTTGACAAAAAAGTAATTTTATTACTGAGCCCTGCCTATTTCTCCAGTCCCGTTCCTCCATACTCTGCCTTATTGCTTATATATTGGCAGTACAACTTTTCTTTTTTCTAAATGCATCATGTGATTTATGCTTACATACATTGGTTAACGCAGGAACATCCTTCCCATCTGTCTTCACCTGGACAATGCTCACTCAGACTTGGGCTTAATTCCAGCCTATTTCCTCCCAGAAGCCTTCAAGTGCCTAGATTGTGCAAATATCCTTCCTGTTGGGCTAATGCTCAGTCTATGTTCCCATCTTAGTAAGTACCATATTTTAAATAATCTGTTTGGGGTCTGCTTCCTCCCCCAGACTGTGCACTCCCTTAGGGTAGAGAACCTGTTCTTATTCTTTATTCATAAAACCTTAGTGTGTGGCACAGGCCTTGCTCAATGTGGGCATTCAGCAAGTGTTGACACCATTATGGAAAGGGAAAGTGAGACTTCAAATCCACTTTCTGAACGCGAAAGTATACTATTGCTATTATGTCATTTTATCTAATATCATTAAGGTTATCACTCAGTGATTTTTTTTATGTGATAGAAAATTATTATTGAAATAATTACTGGACTCATATAATGTTTTACTGCTTGAGATACTTCTTGTTTTCAATCTGTTTATAAGCAGCAGTCACCCATTGTGTCCAGTAGGATAATTATACCTGAGGCATTTATGAATATAAAAAGAGATGAAGGTTTGACTCATGCTATTTTCAAACTATATTACTTTGGCCAG
The DNA here is from genome assembly GCF_049350105.2 of Macaca mulatta. NCBI lineage: Eukaryota > Metazoa > Chordata > Mammalia > Primates > Cercopithecidae > Macaca > Macaca mulatta. Next base: position 71,776,513 of record NC_133417.1, on the reverse strand, counting down.
ATTTCTTATTCACTTTTATAGTTGAAGGAATTGAAGATCAGTCCTGAGTATCAAATGAAGTAAATAACATGAAAGTCTCATAAAAATGATAAATTTTTCATTAGTAAAATAAGTCATTACAATTCGTATTATTAGTACTCTATTACTCATTCAGTGATATTGAATAATGGTACATTTCAGTTCAGGTGTAAAGATGCCTGTCAAAGTAACTATTTTCTCAAGAAAATAAATACTATGCAAATGGCTCTTTCTGGAGAAAACTACCTACCTGCACTTTGAGGGAAGTGCTGTGAGAATCTCAAGTTTATTTTTTTATTTTTGTTTTTGGAGGTTTTTTTTTTATGACTTACAGATTCTTTGTGGAGATTCTGTACTGTTGACACCTTATATTTCCAATAAGTTATGTTTTACAACTTTTTAGGGATCCCAAATGCTTTAACTGCTCTTAATCAATTGAAATGATCAGAGGAATAATGATACAGTGCCTTCTATCATACTTGAATACATTAATCCAAATAAACGTGATTAATGTATTCAAGTATGATAGAAGGCACTGTATCATTGTGTATGTATTGAAATGTATTGAACACCTCAGGCATTATGAGGAAAACTTTAGGTTATCACTAATTTTAAGCTTAAATCAACCTTTAAGAAATTTATATTATTCCCCTTTTATAGATGTAAAAACTAAGGTTTGGAGAGGTTAGGTAATCTGACTAAAGTCATATAGATAGTACGTAGTGGTGAAGCCAGGATTTGAATCTGTCTTCAGAGTCCATGCTCTCAAATCACTGTGTTTATGTGCTCTGTTGGATATTAGGGATCTGCTGTGTTTGTTTACTGTGGCGAGGGGTGAAGGTGGGGACTACATTCCAGAATACCTATTAAAGTTTAAACTGCTACTTTATGGGTAGGTTCCTAATGTTTTGTTGACACCAAACTAAAACATGTGTTTGTTTTGCATGTGATTATTCTGATACCATGAAACTACTTGAATACCTTATTTTTCTTTATTTCTTCATAGCTGTAATGTCCATCTCCACTTCAAACCTAGGTGATCATAAATATCAAACTGCCCTAAGTTTCACCTAGCTGGAAAATATGTACTTATAAGAAAGATAACATTATATAACAGTATTGTATTCCCATAGTTATGTTTCCCATGTGACTGTAAATTTAAGCCCTATACCATATTAGAGTTATATTACCGGAAAAAAATGTCTCCCTTAGAAGTTTCTACACAGTGTCCTTGATTTATTGACAGCTTCATAAAAACAGAATTCATGTCCTGAACAATTCGGTGAATTAAACATTAATTCACAACTGAAACATGAAGAAAGTCTGTATTAAGAATTGTGATCGCATAATTATCAATAGAGTCTAACTCAACCTAATACAGAAACTGGAATAATTTCTGGGCTTAGAAAATTTTCCAATGAACTATTTAGAAATTGGAACATACAGACATTGTAGATCCACAGGAGAAATTCATAGGGAGAGGGCAATAGAAAAATAAAAGGTGCAGTTAAAGAACATTCTTCATAGTTACTATTGCACAAATAAACGCATTTTAAAAACGGGATTAAATTATTGCATTAATCTAAATAAAGTACATGTAAATTCCATCTTTTATGATCATTCATTGGTTCATTTTTCCAAATGATAACTAATCATCTCTTAAAAAAACAATTGCTTATATATTACTAATATATAATAATGCTCTGTTACAAAGGAAGAAAAATAATAAAAACGTAAATATCTCCTATGATGTTAGGTGAGAATTGCAGGTTGGCAAGCTGGTATCTATTCTGACTTTTTAAAACCAAATTATCAAAATGGTAAAATTCATTAATTCTGTTTACAGAAAGTGGAATGGTGTTTATGTTTACTTAGCTCAGTGTAGCCTCACAGACTATTGTTAGCACATTCTCCCTGACAGTTAGCCTGTTAATGGTTTCTGGATAACAGAAAAATTCTAAAATTACATTTCAAACATATCTGAACCCAGAACAAGCCAAAGCTGAATCTGGTCCCAGACTGGCAAGGGTGGCCAATTTTGTGGTGGCCCAGGGAGGGAAAACAACATAGTTCTCTCTATATAGCTCAGAGCAACTTTGTCATTGGGTAGACAGCCAATCAAGCTAATTCCCTTAATTACACATTAATTCAAATTTCATGTTATCATTGGGCTAATTGTATCACTAATTTGCAAAAATGAAAGAAAACATAGACAAAAGGCACTAACGCAATTCTATAGACTGGCTTCATAATTTTATTAAGTTTCTTTTTTTCATGGCAGGGGATGTGGGGCGATGGAGTCTCACTCTGTGGCCCAGCCTCGAGTGCAGTAGCACGATCTTGGCTCACTGTAACCTCTGTCTCCAAGGTTCAAGTGATTCTCCTGTCTGAGCCTCCTGAGTAGCTGGGATTATAGGTGCAGGCCACCACGCCTGGTTAATTTTTTGTATTTTTAGTAGAGATGGGGTTTCGTCATGTTTGCCAGACTGGTCGCGAACTCCAGACCTCAAGTGTTCCGCCTACCATGGCCTCCCTAGGTGCTGGGATTACAGGCATGAGCCACCGTGCCTGGCCAGTTTCTTCTCTCTTCTTAAGAAGTTCTTCTGTAGTATAAGCTTGAGTATATACAGTGCAGTGTCCTGGAAAGCATGATAGGAGTCAACAGGCCAGAATTCTACTCATTCTTAATTAGCTTTCTGGCCGTGGGCAAACCACTGCACCCCTTTGAGTCTTACTTTATTTACTTATGAAAAAGGAGGCTTAGATGATATCTAGGGTCTCTTCTAACTCTGACGTTTTATAAGCCTGTACAGATGGTCTCTAACTTTCAGTGGTTTGACTTCTGATTTTCCCACTTTACAATGTTGCAAAAGCAATAGGTAGAATCCATATTTCAAATTTTTAATTTGTATCCATACAACCATTCTGGTTTTCACTTTTGGTACAGTATTCGGTAATTACATGACATACTCAACACTGTCTTATAAAATAGGTGGCTGGGTGCTGTGGCTCACACCTGTAATCCCAGCACTTTGGGAGGCCGAGGCAGGCGGATCACGATGTGAAGAGATCGAGACCATCCTACGCAACATGGTGAAACTCTGTCTCTACTAAAACTACAAAAATTAGCTGGGTGTAGTGGCGGGCACCTGTAGTCCCAGCTACTCAGGAGGCTGAGGCAGGAGAATCACTCGAACCCGGGAGGCGGAAGTTGCAGTGAGTGGAGATCATGCCACTGCACTCCAGCCTGGCGACAGAGTGAAACTCCATCTCAAAAAACTAAATTTAAAGTAAATGAATAAATAAATAAAATAGGCTTTGTGTTAGATCATTTTGTGCAACTATAGGCTTATGTAAGTATTCTGAGCACTTTTAAAGTAGGCTAGGCTAAGCTATGATGTTTTGTAAGTTAGGTGTATCAAATGTATTTTCAACAATATTTTCAATTTACCCTGGGTTTATGGGGATGTAATACCATCAAAAGCGGAGGGGCATCTGTATTACAATTTCTGTATTTGATGGTTGTTTTCAGGTGTTAGTCACTTATAGTTTAGAATTTATATCCAATATTATAGGAACATCTTCATTAAATGTCATATATATATATAGATAGATATATAAGTAAATTAAGATTAAATCAGCGTAAACATTAAATGGCAGAGATAAAATACCAGAATTCATCCAAATTCCAAAGGACATATGGTATGAAGAGCATGGTACACAACTCTTCTCTCTTCCCGTGTGTGTAGAAAAGCCAAACCACTTTTCTCTCTACTGTCCCTCAATATAGACTACATCTATGACTAAATGTATGGCTTTTCCCCATACTGACCATACCTCCAACACCAGCTGCATGTCCTACAATTTAATTCAATTCTGACAAGATCCAGTGTAAGCACAAATACCATAGATTAGGGGTTCAGTCCCAAACGCTTCTCCCAACCCCCACGTCAGAAACCAGTACAAGTCCAGATTATCACCTGTGCTTATGACTGATGGGCTTGAAGACAGAGGTTCCCACCTCCCTCTGCTTGGATCCAGTTGTTTGCAAGACTATCTCAAAAACTCAGGAAAACAATTTACTTATTAGATTACCAGTTTATTATAAAATTAAACAATTTAGGAACTGCTAGAAGGAAGAAATGCCTAGGGCAAGGTAGGTGGGGAGAGTTGGAGATTCCATTCCCTCTCTGCACATGCCACCCTTTCAGCACCTCCACGTATTCAACTACCTGGAAGCTCTCTGAACCTCTATCCCTTTAAGTTTTGATGGGATAGAGGCTTAATCACATAGGCATAATTGATTAAATAATTGGTGGTTGGTGCTTAACTCAACCTTCAGTTCCTCTCTCCTCCCAAAAGGTTGGAGTGAGGGTGGGGCTGAAAAGTTTCAACCCCTGAATTACATGATTGGTCAAGTTAGCAAATAGCCCCCATTAGGAGGCTATTCAGGATCCCCCAGGTACCAGTCATCTCATTAGCATACAAAAATCCAGGTTATCACCTGGGAGTTCCTAAGGGTTTGAAAAGCTGTGTGCCAGGAAATAAAACAAGGACAAAATATACAGTTCTTGTTATGTCACATTATGTCTGACAGGTAAACAAATATGCCCAGTTTCTAGGAAAACACATACAGGTCCCCTATGAAGAAAAATGTACTGAATTCAAGGTCATATAAGTATAAGAAATACGATTCATTTTATCAGTGAAAGCTAAGGAGCTCCTTTTACTGAGAGTAAATAATTTGCAACCTATGAGTTACCCAGTATCAGAAGACACAGCTGAATAGGGCAGAAAACTCTCTCTCTCTAGAATGTCTTAGATACAGACTCTCCTAAAACCAGTGGGATGGGCTAGATAATGTCTTGACAAAATGGATGAGTTGACTCTCTTTGTTCTATAACTGTATGTAAGGTTGCTGAGAACTGATAGATATATAACTTCAATTTTCTTCTTTCTATTAGCTGTTGCTATGATGCCAGCTCTATCAAACTCATCATAAACATTTCTGTATCTTCTTGTGTTTGTATTTCTAGAATGTAGCTCTTGGAATACCAAATACTATAGATGACTGCTTCATGGATTTTTGTATGTATTTGAAGGCTTCTGAGATGAAAACTTCATGGGAAATTTTAAACAGAAATTAAGTGTAATGCTCAAAACCATTGCATAGCACTAGTAAGAAATAAATCATAGTCCAAGACAATAGAGAGGACATTTCCATTCAAAGGAAGGCTCTGTTTGATAGGGGAAGAAAACAACCCCAAATCTGATTTTTTTTGGTTTGACTTGTTCGGTGGTTTTCACCTAGCAATGTATGTTAGGATCTAGTTTACCTTAGATTATGTTAACAAGAGACTATAAGATCCATGAAGGAAGAAAAAAGGAAGACTATTTTCAAAGGGAGAAACAATTCGCAGATTGGGTATAGCAGCTTCTATGGAGAACCAAACGTGCATGCTCCAAAGAGAAGGGAGGGAGAAGATGGTTTATGTGTTTACATACATATTAAGCAGGGCTGGGGAAAAGCTATGCATATTTATGAGGGAAGCCGGAAACATGTGCAGTGGGTAAACATATATCTAACATACATTCTGTGTTTGCTTTTAGGGTTGGGTTTTGGCATTACAATGAGCTGGATTTGGGCTTTCTTTCAAGAGGTGAACTATAGGGCATGAAGACAGTTTGTGTACAGTCTCTGTAAGCTGGCTGAAACTGGCTTGAGGTCTATGACTAGTTATCAATAAAGAATATTTAAAGACTGGTCCTCTGTCTAATCAGAGTTGTGGTAGGACTGCAAAGTGAGGGTGGTTTGGTAGGCTGGTGTTAGGTGGTCTATTGGGGTCAGTTGGAAAATTTTCTAGCTATAGTTGTTTTGGAATATTTTTCAGGAGTTGGTTTCTGCTTAATTTCAGAAAAGAAACATTATCGCAATTAATAACAGTGATACGTGACTAATCTCTCATTCGGCAGGTTGTGAAATTCGGTTTTTGGTGTGTTTCATTTTAGTTACGGGGGTTAGGATATATTTCAATACATATTATCTTTTCTTTCATGGTTAATTTCTTATTATTCTTACCACTAGATTTCAGAAATATGAGAGTAAATCAGAATCAACTGAGAGGAAGGAGAGTTAGGAGAGAACGACAGGAGATAGACACAGTGACCCATGTGACTTGGAAGAATACAGATAAAATCAGGTGGCAGGAGTGTGGTGCTAGAGCCAAACCATCAGCTCCCCTGGTTCTCAGATTTGCAGACTTGCACTGCAACCACACCAGCTCTTCAGGGTCTCCAGCTTGCTGGCTGCAAATCTTGGGACTTCTCAGCCTCCATAATCACATGGGCCAATTCTTTGTAATTAATATCCCCTCCACTGCATCTGTCTACACACACACACACACACACACACACACGCACATTCTATTTTTATTTGTCTGGAGAACTCTTACCAATATACAGAGTGTTGACTTAACAAAAGTATATGGCCATCTTAGGTAATTATGTGCTAATTTTAAGAAAGATAATAGTTATAAATGACTTTTGGAAATATAGTAATCATAAAATATTTTATGATCGTTCCATTTCTTTAGTATTATCTAAATTGTTTAAATTTTCAAAGTACTACACTTTAATCACTTTTTGAGACATGTTGACTTTAGCTAATTGAATTATTAGCATTTCTGCCAAGTGAATATAAATATTTCATGTTCATTTTTACATAAAGCTTCCATGGATGCTTCGAATGTGAAAATTTGTGACAGTGGTTAAATAATTTTTGTTGTAAGTTTTGAAAATCAGGCACAAATTTTGAATACTATTCAGAAAATGAACAGGAGGAACCAAGAACATTCTAAGACATAGAAGTATAGTATTTGCACACTCAGTCAGTCCTCAGAAAATCAGAAGTTGATGAAATGAAAATTGTATTTAGAAAGAATTATAAAATAGCTCCCAAAAACCTCCAGAAGTATAGCAAGTAGTATTAAATATAGCCATATAATCAGCCACCATATTTAACAAAAGAAAACATTTTGCTATGTTTGCTTCAGAAGTATTCTTAATAGATATTTAAAGAATAGTTTTAGATTTACAAAAAGTAAATTTGAGAAGATAGAACAGAGTCTCCATATACCCCACACCTAGTTTTCCCTATTGTGAACATTTTAGGTTAGCATGATACGATGGGTTACAGTTAGTAAACTAATACTGATATATTATTATCTGAAGTCCATAGCTTAATAAAGTTGCTGTATTTTTTCTTAATGTACCTCTTCTGTTCCAGAATCCTATCCAGGAGACTGTATTGCGTATAGTTGTCATATCTCTTTAGGATCCTTTGACTGTAACCGTTTCTCTAATTTTTTCTTAATTTTGATGACCTTGACAGTTTTGAGGAGTACTAGTCAGGTATATGGTAGCATGTTACCCTATTGGAATTTGTCCTATATTTTTCACGATAAGACTGGGGTTATGGGTTTGGGGAACGAATATCTAGGAAACAAAGTGCCATTCTCATCACATCATATCAAGAGTACATGGTATCAACAGGATTTCTGACTGATGATATTGAGCTTGATCATTTGGTCCAGGGAGTGTTTGTCAGAATTTTCCACTGTACAGTTACCCTCCTTGCCCCACTTTCTACATCATAGTCTTTGGAAGAAAGTCACTTTTTACAGCCCACACTTAAGGAGTAGGAAGTTATGTTGTCCCTTTTTGAGGGCTGAGTATACTCCCTGTTTACTTAGTCATTTTATGAGTTCATAGATATTTATTTTAAAAATCAAAACTGCTTTATTTTGTCACTTTGTGAGGTTTTGTTTTTATGTTTATTTTCTTAATTTCTGGCACCACAAGATACTCCTGGCTCATGTTATATGATTCCTGTTCCAGTACTAGAATCAGCCATTTGCCAAGGAGTTTCTAAACACTATTTTATCTGGCATTAATAGTGCTATTCTCAGGGTTTTCTTTTTCTTTCTGCACAGGTATGAGGTTTTATTGATACCATAACAATTGTCTATCTTTAAAGTTTTACCTTTTCTGGTTTATTAGGTTTAGATATATCTTATAAAAATAACACTTAGGTAGATTTGTATTATTTTATCTAATCCTAGAATGCCTCTAGTTTATTGGGTAAAAATAATCAACTCATATTACATCATTCATTTATATGCCTGCACTTACTTCTTTCTACATAAAGAACATCAACATAGTTTTAATATTTGAACTTTGATCACCTGCCCACCTTCTATATGGTATTGCCATATTTAAATTTTACTTTATAAATCATGTACATTTATAATTACTGTTTTATAGTAAAGCGTTATATGTATTTCCCCATGTTTACTGACTAATCTGCTCATTATTGATTTTTTTTGTTTTTTCCTGAGACTGAGTCTCACTCTGTTGCTCAGGTTGGAGTGCAGTGATATGATCTCAGTTCACTGAAACCTCCACCTCCCCAGTTCAAGCTATTCTCCTGCCTCAGCTTCCCAAGTGGCTGTGACTACAGATGCCTGCCACCACACCAGGCTAATTTTTATATTTTTAGTAGAGACAGGGTTTCACCATGTTGGCCAGGCTGGTCTTGAAGTTTTGACCTCAGGTGATCTGCCCCCCTCGGCCTCCCAAAGTGCTGGGATTACAGGCATGAGCCATCTTGCCCGGCCTCATTGACTTTTATACTTTTCCACTTCTGGGTTTTCTTCTACTGAAGCATATCTTCAAATCATCTAATTTTTATGTCTCTGTGGTTGTATGTGTATATTTGGAGTAGGGGTTGGGTAGTAGCTATAGGTTGAAAATCTTATGATATAAAATTATTGTATAAGATTTATGATAGTGATCATACAATCTGCTTATTTAATTATACTCTCGAATGATAATTCAACTTGGTCTAAAATTTTAAATTGATAGCTTAATGCCTCAGCAAAGTGATGAGATAAAAATATGTTATTTGGTCATCTGACCTATGTTATTATTTTGGAAAAGCCTCATGTAAGGCCAATAATTAATTAATTTGTAGGAAGTGTGTTTTAAAAATTGAGATGCTTCTTAAGACTTTTTTTGGTGATCTGCAGTTTTCTAACATTGGATGTAGTTGCAAATTTATTTTTATTCATTCCAGTTGTCACTCAGTAATCTTCTTCAGTATAAAGATATGTGTCTTTCTCCAATTCTAGAATATTCTCAGTCATTATCTCTTTGTTTCTACTCTATTCTTTTTATTCTTACATCTGAAATGTCTATTTTTAAAAAATGAATCCCTTTCCAATTTATTTCATATCCTTTATCCTCGATAGTTGTTCCGTTGTTTTATCTCTTTAAATATATCTTCAATTTCATTGATTCTTCAGCTGCGTTCAATCCATTTATTGAGTCTGCATTTTAATATACATATTATTTTATTTAGAGGTCTACTTTTTTCAGTCTTCCTTTCCCATATTTGCTTTTGTTATTTTCTCCTATTTTTGTGTCTGTGATGAGTTTTAAAATAATTGTTAACTCTATTTTGCTTTTTTAATGTTGTTTCTAATTTGTGAGTTCTTAATTCTTTTCTTTTTTTCTAGTAACTCTCATGAATTTCAATTTCCTTATATGCTTAGTGATGTTTTTATTGTGTGTCATCACATTAAAAATCCATTTATGGGTTTTGTGTGTGTGTACACAAGTAAGTGATGTCACATTTTGCTGCTACTACTTTCTCAGTAGTTTCAACATTACTTCACTTTGGGGATGCCTGCGCCACACAGTTCAAGTGAATTCAGATCTATATTTGCAAGTGGTGTAGGCCTGGCATTTTTATTCCTCAGAGGACACTTGGTAATACCCCTTGGAACATCAGTGAGAGAGACAAGCTTCCCTGCTCTTTCCCTGGGGCCAGTATGAAATGATGTTTTTCTTAGCTTTCCAGAGTGGATTGTCATGTCAGAGGTAGATGACAAAGGTATCAATTTCCACACCTCAACATGTGAGGATCCCAAAGCCCCATCTCTCCATAGAGTATATAAGGTACATGCGCATGTGTGTATGTATTTTTCTGATCATTTGTTTCTGAGTTCTCTTTCCATTTCTGTTTATTGATACAGTTCCATTTTCTTTTTTAAATGCTCATAGTATTATTTGTCTTATTCTCTCTAGCATTTCTATATGATTATAGCATTGGGAAAGGCTGTATTAGGTGAGTCTACTGTGTTCCTGGAACCCAAGGATGCACCTTCATTATAAAATTAAGATACAGCAATAATAGATGTAGAATAAAGAGAAAACAGCAATGGTTAGGGTGTGTGTAAGTTAAAGGGAACAGCCAACAGTGATTGAGGTCAGAGAACACACTGAAGAACACAATAAGTTAACTGGTGAAACAAGATATTCAGTCAGGACTTAAATGATTCAATGAAACTTAAGCATCAGGAGAATTAGAGGGAAATAGAAATGTAAGATTGCAACAATAAGGCTTGGGTGACTCAAATAATGATTGCTTCTTGCCTAAAGAATTTTCACCATTTTCTTGAGATTAATTACAAATCACCAAGCGTGGCTAGCCTGACAATTTCAAAGGTGGGAACAAGAATCCTTATTACCTGGCTGGAATCCCAGGGAGGATGAATGTAAATACTTGCAAAAAAAAAAAAAATTTGTAAGTTATTTTGAAAAATTACAAAAATGTTGATAAGATAATGAACTTTTATTTTTTTATTGGCACTTGCTAAAGCCAAGGAACTGACAAGTGGACCTGGCTCTCTTTTATTCCCATTTAATCTCTTAATAGGAAGAGCTCTATCCTCAAATATTTACCTGTCTCTAAAGTCTCAACAATGGAAACTATCTAGAGAGATGCTATACCTTATTATTCTCCTCCAGTGGATATATTCACAGCTTCCTAGTCTGTGTCTCTACATATCTGGTACTAGGTATACTTTCAACCTTGAATACCTTCTTTATTATGGTTGATAGCAGCAATATCATACTGCTATCATAGATATTGAATCATAGAGTCAGAAGGAAGTAATGAGAAAAAGGCTAGAAATATAATTAGGGTGAGATTGTACTATATGTTGTATGTCATACTATGAAGCTTACACTTTATATGTTAGGTGAAAGAGTTAAAGGAGATTGGGAGTTACATAGCAATTTTGTTAGTGCCTTACCTCTTGTTGCTAGGGAGAGTCAATCTGGGAAGAACAATACCGGGCAGAGAGAGAGAGAGAGAGATCAGTTAAAAAGTAATTGCAGTTTTATCCAGACACATGATGACCAAAGTCTGAAGTAGAACCATAATAATAGAGGTGAAAAAAAATGAATACATTGTAGATACTCAGGAGATAAGATTTGCAAGTCTTGATGATGGATTAGTTAAGAGTACATGTGGGAGAGGATAGAGAAATAGATGCCTCCAGGATTTGCTTCTTAATTGTCTAGCTGGGTAATGGTGCCATAAACCATAAAGCAAATAAAGAAGGAGGAATAGCTTTGGTGAAAAATTATAAGAAATGGAATTTGTACAGTTCAAGTTTGCTTTTCCTGTGAGAGATCCAGGTGAAAATGGAAGTAGCGCAAGTGTCTATTTACATCTGAATCCAAGGGCAGAGAACTGATGAAAGGTAAAATTTGGGAACATGAGCACTTAAATTATATTTAATGAAGGATGAGACCACCCACAGGAAACAAGCAATGTTTCCCACGAATATTGGGAATTGTATGACTACCATACAATTGATTTGCGTGGTATCAGCATCAAGAGTAAAAAGCACAGAGATGGACAGAACTCCTCACTATCAGGGAGTCCACACAAGATTCTGGCTCATCTGCATCTGACAAACATAATTTGCATTGAGTTGGCAATAATTTGTTGTCTTTTAAAAAATATTGTTACACTAGTAATTACTGCCTTGACAATAACAACCACAAATCCCATTCAAGCTGTTGTTTGTGAAACCAGTGTAAGCTGGGAAGGAAAGATAAAGCATACACACACACCCGCACGTAAATAAGGTATGAATGTGAAATAGTGAGCTCATTGGAAAGACGCAAGCGGGCTGAATAAATATTCACCATGTTACCAGAGAGTGAATAAGAATTTTTTAAAATAATAATCAAAACCCTTTCAATATTTTTATTTATCTTAGTACATATCTAAAGAAATAACTAGACATGATTCATATTTTTCAAAGGGGTAGTATTGCTAATATGGACTTCATAGAGGACTTATACTATTTTTACATATATGGAAGATGTTTACTTGTACAACAGGTGGAAAAATGTGTAACTTTTCTAGAGGCAAATTTGAAATTCTTCCCTTTTGAAAGACACAGGTGCCTGACAGTGTATTGCCAATTCTTTAGAAACAATCAAAGGAGTGTGAGAAAAATAAAACTACTGAGATGAAAAAAAAAATGTATGAGAATTACATGGAGCTGCCAACGAGCTTTACATTTTCAGCTTAACAAACAACTTGATTATTGACTAAGGTTAGCAGAAATGAAAACCATATTTGAAGACTCACATCAGGAAGATAAATATGTTATATCCATCTGCCAGGCAAGCAGTGTTTTCTTGTGGAATACAGGAGCGTCTTGAGATAGAAAGTTGGGTTTATTCAAAAGCACATAATCCAACTGCAGCGGTTTAATGCGAAGGAAAAAGATTTGAGAAAACTGAGCGGCCAATCTCACTACAAATGTTTTATAGGCCACTATTTGACTCTCATATTGAAAAAGTTTAATATTTTAATTTTAAATAAATTAGAAAAAAAATACTAACTAGGCAAGATGCAGTGTCTTATGCCTGTAATCCCATCACTTTGGGAGGCCAAGGCAGTTGGATCACCTGAGGTCAGGAGTTCAAAACCAGCCTGGCCAACATGGCAAAACCCTATGTCTACTGAAAATACAAAAATTAGCTGGGTGTGATGGCACATGCCTGTAATCCCAGATACTGGGGAGCTGAAGGAGGAGAATTGCTGGAACTGGGGAGGCGGCAGTTGCAGTAAGCAGAGATCATGCCACTGCATTCCAGTCCGGGCAACAACAACAAACTTTAACAATACCTATTGTAGTGAACTGACTTTAAGGAGGCGTGCATTGTCCCACCTCCTTATAATCACACCTTGTGTCATTCCCTCCTTTTGTATCTGAGCAAGACCTGCGACTTGCTTCTAACCAAAATAATGCAACAAAGATAATGAGATGTATATGGTTATGTGTGCACAGATGCTGCAGGATATTCATCCTGTCAGAGTCTCTCTCTCCATTACTGGATTTGAAAAAGCAAGCTGCCATGAATTATATAACTGCAAGGAAACAAATTCTGTCAGCAACTACTACAGAAAACTTAGAAGCAGATTCTTCCCTGGTTGAGTCTCCAGATGAGAACTCATCCCTGGCCAACACCTTGATTGCTACTTAGTAGAAGTTACTACTAAGCTATGCCTGGGCTCCTGAATATGTAAACTCTATGATAATAAGTATGTGTTATTCTAAGCTACTACGTTTGTGATCATTTCTTTTTGCAATAGATAACAAATAAAACCATTTATATTATATTATTTATTTGTTTTCTCAATCAAGACGTACTCAGCCACTATGTTGGGTGCTGGATATAGTGCTAAACCAAGGTTTATAGCCTAATGACTCAGACATTCATTATATGTACAACAACATAGAAGAAATGCAGGGTACTGTTGGAACCTCAGAAGGCTTTATGAAAGAAATAATATCGAATATAAAATTTGAAATAAAAATATAAATTTTTAAAAAAATGATACTTCTATTTCTGCCTGAGATGGAGTAACAGGAACTGGATTTATCTCCTACCTGAAACACTTAAAAACGGGGAAAATGTGTTACGAAGGGTTTTCACACCATGGACATCAGGTAGTGCAAGGCAGCAATCCCTCAGAGGGGAATGGATGAAATAAACCCCATTATGGCCACAGCTCACTTTCTGGAGAGTTTCCAGGCTGTGATGCAGGGAACAGGAACCCAGCTGGAGGGTGGTGTCTCCCTGAGTCCAGGGGATGGAGCTGGGTGTCCAGGAGGCCATGGTGGCTAAATGAGAGCTGGACAATACTTGGTGTTTGACAAAATCAATTTATAAAAAGAGATTATTCGAAGCTGATTATATTTTACTGTACAAAGGTTTGTACTCACTTCATTGAAGAGTCATCACATAGTAAGGCCCTGGCTGAATAGCCTGAGGCTCTTCCTTCCAACCAGACATTTGACAGCACTGGGAGAGCTGAATGAGGTATGCAGGTGCTATCATGGACTAAGGCCAAGCAAAGAATTGGTTTCCTACACACACTTATGTGTGTTTAAAAAATAGAGATATTAATGTGCTACAATAGGTAGAATATTTCTGTAGGAAATATGAGAAGGTGGTAAGTTAGTTGTCTCTGGAGAACAGGCCTGACAACCTGGGATAATGTGGAAGGGATATTATTTGTACTGTATGCTTTTTCTACTGTTAAAATATTATGTGATGTATATGCACCTCTTTTTAAATACAAATCTAGCTAAAATTTTTGAAAAACAATATAATTTGTTTAGATGAAAGGAGTATTTCAGAAAGAGAGATCTCATGCAATGATCAAGATGAAAATGAAGAGACCAGCCTAGCATTTGTGTGTGTGTGTGTGTGTGTGTGTGTGTGTGTGTGTGTGTGTATTCAGTAGAGGTGGGAGGTGGCCAAAAATAAATATGAAAGGAGAAATAGGGGCCCGATTATGCAGGTTCATTCTTGTAGGTCATTTTAGAGAGCGTAGACTGAGTCCTAATAAACTGCTGTTTTCCTTTTGGTGTATGTATCATATGATATTTTGTCTTTATTAATTTTTTGGAGTCATTTTGTCTTTTTAATTACCTTTTTGGAACAGCTTTTTTTTTTTTTTTAAATCATTGTGGCTTCAGTTCCTCCTCCAACTTTCTAACATTAAGGACTGTCATAGTTGGTTGGTGTAAATGACAGAGGTAGCATCGCCAACCTTGCCTCTGATATCAGAGTTGTTGTGTAGAACCATGCAAGCTGCAAAATGCACAGCTCCAGATAATTTCCGTCACATAGAGCAACGCTTCTCAAGCACCAGTGTGCATAAGAAATACCTGGGAATCTTTCTAAAGAGCAGGTTCTGGTTTAGTAAGTCTGGGAAGGGCCTGAAATTCTTAATTTCTAACAAGCTCCCAAGTGATGCTGATGCTGCTTGTCAGAAGATTGCAATTGGAATAGCAGGGAAGTAAACAAAAATATGACTAGAGTTCCCTGGAGAAGGCCAGTAGATGACTCAGTGTGAGAGCAGCTAGGGCACTATGAAATTGAGACATTTCAGGTGTGGCCATAGCAATGTGATAAGATTCAGTCAATTATGGTTAAAGATTTTTAAAACGTGAAGGGATGCTTTTGTGCCCTTTGGTATAAAAATCATTTTAGTGCACCCAATTCTAGTCTCTTAGATTACATATTGTAATTAAAAACAGAAGGTAGTGCTTTGTATTACATATCAGTACTGGACCACTACGAGCTCTCAAATCCCAGGGAGAACACCACAATGGGAAAATGGAGTTGTGGATTAATTTGTAGATGTATAAAAAGAAAAAATTATCCCTGGCACTGAAGGAGGAAAATGTATCTGGAGTATTCCTTCTTATACAAATTAAGGTCCTGTGCTCTTCTGTCTGCCCGCCTCACTCCTGCCCCTGGCAGCCTGGGCTCTGGCTTCTAGCCTCCACAACTACCAGACAGCCCCATATATGCTGAAATCACTTTCCTTTCTCCAGGCTCAGTTTTCCATTATTTCATGGCTTTATTCTCTATTAAGGCAATCTTGATTAATGAAAGCAAAATAAAAACATCTATGAAAAAAATTATTGTGTTACTCTGGTCATAGCTTGGTTTCTTCAGGAAGCAGCTTCTGATGTGAAATTTGCAGGCAGGAAGTTTATTGGGAAGTACTATTAAGATCAACAGCTGTGGGAATGTGAAGGAAACAAAACTGGGCCCAGGCAAAGGTTAGGCTGGGATGCAGGCACAGCAATGCTTCAGCTGATACTACAAGGAGCTCTGGAGCTGGGATGGTCCTGAAGAGTTGTCTCAAACTGGGACAATGGGGCCAGACTGTTTTACTCCCACATAAAACAGCTATTAGAGGCATACTGCTCCTGAGATGGGGATATGTTATAAGGTGAGGCAGCTCTTTTCAGTTAAGGGCAAACATCAGGAGAGAATACTAGGCTGCCAGCTGTTAGCTGTCAACATTGCCAGCAGCTGGGGGAATAAATCCTTTAATCTTGAAGGACGGGCTATATAAACTGCACGATGGAATATCTATATGACCCTTCCATAAATAATTTATGTTTTTGGATCCTCAAATGCCTTAACATAAGAATGCAAAAAAGCAAATAATGGAACCATATCAGTCTGTGGTAAAGTGGCTTGGGGTAAAAAAGTCCCTCATATCATCTAGTTCAGTGCTTTTAAACCTACCTTAGTGAAGTACTAGGTCTGTTAGGTTTTTTTTTCTTTTTATTACTTCAAACCTGTCATCCTGTCATGAACAGATAAATGGTTTTATCACATATGACCAGTACACACAGCTTGCATCACAAATGTTGAAAAACACCTGAAATATACCCCATTCAGTAAGTCCATTGGTCAAGAGCTTACATAATATAGAAATGTCAAATCACTATAAGCATGTATAAAAAAAAGTTATTCTCGATTTCTGTGCTGGTATCAAGAGTGGTTACAGTTTGCTGATGGGCACTAGGTTTGTCTGCTATTCACACCAGTTTGTAAAGCCCTGATTCAACGGGTCACTTGATTCATGTCTTTACAGAAATTAAACAATCTTATAAACAACAACAGCAATAAAAACTACAGCAATAAAAACTACCATTGATTACCACTCTGCTTAGGAAAATAGAAAACCTAGGGTTTTTCCCTTCTCTTACCTTGTATTTAACATTCAAATGAGTGGAAGTACCCTGCTCTATGTCCAGACTATTCCTAGGTTATTTGGATTTCAATCTCTATAAGAAAAGGACATGTGTCAATTAATGCCCCTGTTTCACGTGGGTTATGTGCTGTTAGCTGCTTTTTAAATTTTGTATCTTTCTTCACACTTAAGAGCCAGTTTTAGACCCACACTGAACTGCTTCTGAATTGAACATCATCAGAAGAGAGCTGTTTTCAAAGACTACTCCTGCTGAATTTGAGTTAGCTGCCTGTCACTTTAAAGTTTAAGCTGCTACAGGTTCAAAGGGTGTGAAAAAATAACTAGACAGGACCTTTGTGTGTGTAGTCAAGCTCCTTTTAAGTCTTCGGAACACCACACCTGCTTTGACAATCCACTTGAACTTGAGCTGTGCTGCAATATTGTTCTTACTCTCATGGCAGCAGCTGCCCATTGAAGGTAGAATATATTATAGGCTGCAGCTTTTTAACATTAGATCACCAAAATAATAAGACTTTTTTTGAGGTTCTTCATTTGCCTCTTATCCGCAAACAGAAAGAACATAATAAGGAAATCACTGGAGAAAATTCTGTTTCTGCTTTCACTCGTTACCACTACTCCCAATCAGAGCCTCTGCAATTATTAAATGACATTAGAAACCATCTGAGTTGGGAAGCAAGATTTCTGGAAATGCAAGGCTCTATTCTAGACCATGGGAAATGGCTTCTGATGGAAAATTAGTAATATTTCCACCCTAATACCAAATAAGGAGCCTCTGCACTAGAGAGGAGAACTTCCTGGGCTGTGCTACTTGTATCGCATGGTTAAATATATTTCTAGATCACAAAGTAATAATTTCTATTGTGGTTTCTTAACACATTTCAATGGAGTATAATTTGATCCCAAAAAAGCAAGGGATACTACAACTAGTTAACTTCATCTCAAAGCATCATCATCATCATCATCATTTTAAGAACAGTTAGTTTCACAAGATTTTACCATGTGTCAGTTACTATAAATTAAACTCATCTAATCTTTATTAATAAACCTATGATGTAGGTAGATATGGGTACGATTACCGTATATATCCTAAACATACGTATACCCAACCTATTAGAAAGAATAACATTGTTACTGAGAACTTCATTGATTTCCCATCAAAAACCCAATACCTAGACAATTAAGCTATTCAACATTAAAACAATAATTACCTTGCCTTGAGGGAACTTGAGAGAAAGAGGATTGCCTTTTTTTTTTTTTTTTTTTTTTTTTTTTTTTTTTTTTTTTTGAGACGGAGTCTCGCTCTGTCGCCCAGGCTGGAGTGCAATGGCGCGATCTCGGCTCACCGCAACCTCCGCCTTCCCGGTTGAAGCAATTCTCCTGTCTCAGCCTGCCAAATAGCTGGGATTACAGGCATGCGCCACCACCCCAGCTAATTTTGTATTTTTAGTAGAGATGAGGTTTCTCCATATTGGTCAGACTGGTCTTGAACTCCCAACCTCAGGTGATCCGCCAGCCTCGACCTTCCAAAGTGCTGGGATTACAGGCGTGAGCCACTGCGCCCGGCCAGAGGAATGTCTTTTAAGCCCACACTTCAGTGTAATATCTACTGATGGCATTTCCTTTGAGCTGCGGGACCAGCTAGGACCATACAATAATGCATTCGTTTAAATCATGCATATACAGTCATATGCTTTCTAAGGCAAAATATCATTAAGCTGCTTGCCATCAGCTTTTCACTTTCAGGTATGCTTGTAAATATTTAGCAAACTATTGTTTTATACATATATTTTCTGAATTTTATTATAGAAAAATTTACACTTCTAGAACATATTACCATCCAATAGAAATCACTGCTAAAGGTTTGCTCATTCTCAGTCTAGATTAAGGTAAAGAATACCCTTTTTATTATTTGAAGCACAAAAAGAGAATATATCTGAAGCACAAAAGAGGAATAAAATGGCTTTTTTTTTAACCTCTGCATTCATGCTTTCATAACCTATAAATCTGTATTTAAATATAGAGATCTCTCTCCTCCCTCTCTCTCTCTCTCTCTCTCTCTCTCTCTCTCTCTCTCTCTCTCGCCTTCTGAAGCTGGCCCAGAAGTGTGAAGGGGGCCCTGGTCCCTGTCCCCTAGGAAGCATGAAGTGAGGTCGAAAAAGCCAGAAAGCGGCTACAAGTAGAGGTGAGGCAGGAGAATAGGGTCTGGAGGCAGGTAACCTAAGGACTAAAGAACTAAATCAAACGGAAAACCCCAACTTTCTAAGCCTAAGTAAATAACTTTGTAGCTTCAGCTACGGCAGGAAACATCCTCTTCGTTTGCATAGGGTGTATGCCGAGTAACCAATGGGAAACCTCTAGAGGATATTTAAACCCCAGAAAATTCTGTAACCAGCACTCTTTAGTCATTTGCTTGAGCATGTTCCCATTCTGTGGAGTGTACTTTTCTTTCAATAAATCTCTGCTTTTCTTTAATTACTTTGTTTTTACCTTTTGACCAATTCTTTGTGTTCAAAATGCTACGAAGCAGGACACCCTCCACCGGTAACAGAGGGTCTCAGGTGGCCTCTCAGTGTCCTCCACACCTCTGGCAGGAATGATTCTTGTGTAACCCACTCACATGTAATGAAATAGAAGAGTGTTTCAGGACCTAAAGGGATCTTACGGATGTGCTTCCACTTGGAGCAATAGTGGTTCTGCAACTAAACTTATAAAAAGGCTTCAGGTTTAAGAGTGATTCAAACCAGAGCACCATCCACTAGCAAATAATTGAGGCTGTATCAGTGCACTGAATTTTTTAATAGAGAAATATGGTTATAGAGGGAAGAATAAAAATCAAATTAGTTCTATATTTACTTCAGAGATTGCACCTAACACTCCCACTCATATTTAGAATTGTGCACTAGAAATGCAGTAAAAGACAGCAGTGACTTTCAGACCAAAAACTATCTTTCGGAATGGATTTATTTGACTATGTTGGTAGATATGTCAACAGGTGTTATCATGGTTGAATCAATTCACTGATTTAATTATAATTAAGTCATTCAATGGTCATTCAGTCAGTAGATATTTTAATCTCTGGACTAGCCAACAATATTAAAAGTAGTCTAAAAAATATGAGAGCTAAGAAAATAGTTCTGTAGTACTGTTATTTATTTTTAGGTGCTAAATTATAGGATGTATCTTTAAGGCACACGAGGCGAACATGTAAAGAGGGATTGTGGACCTAATGACACATTTATTGAGGAATTAGTATTTGGATTTGTCCTTAGAAACAGGGTATTATGAAATAAGGATACAGAGACAGAAGGATGAGAATATTGAACAAGTTATATGACTTACCCAGTGTTAAACATATACTGTTGAGGCCAGAATCTAAACATGTCTTTTGATTTTAAAATCTATGATCCATCCAGTGTTTCATGAATTTTTAATTATAAAAGCAATACACAAGTCGTGTATCCTCCAGTTGAAAAATATGACAAAGTTAACTCAAGTCTGAGCATCTTATGTTATCCATTTGTGAGTTTTTAGACAACCTTTATTAAACATTTACATAGTTATACGTATGTATTTGTATGTACACACAGAGAGAGACTCATTTGAAAATAACTGTGGGTACAAGTTATTCTTAGAGCATAACTAATAAAAGCAAGATTCATAGAAGTAAACAGTACATGGTTGTTTTAATCTAAAATTATTCATACAAATGCAACCCACATGTCTGTATTTACATAAACATATTTTGGTAAAGATACAAAACAAAAACAAAAAAGAGTCTTATGGCAGCCATTATCTTGGGGAAGAGAAACTGGTAATCATAGGGATAGAAAGACAGATTTTCAATGTTATATTCCTGCACTATTTGATTTTGTTGGCATGTTTATATATTGCTTTTATAATTAAAAATCTAGTTTAAAATTAAATACTAACATTTATACAAGAACAAAAATATACAAAAGTATGTAGATTGTAAAAGTCACATGATACATTTAAAAGTGTTGGTGAAAATTATTTTAAGTTACTTTGCTGCGGAACTTGCAAATGATCTAGTCAAGAGCCTGAAGCAATACACTTTCTCATCTTGTTTAATTCCTCCTTCTCTGGGAACATTTGCCACATGGCTGTGACTGATGGTAATGTGACTTCTGGACTCTTTAGGAAGGAATGATTTCCATTTGCTTTCTCTTATGGAGTCTGTGGAGAGCTACAGAATGCAGAATGAAGAGGAAATATTCTGTTTGATGGAGTTAGTAATAATAAATTGTCATCCCATAAAAGGAATCCAGCAAATATTTCTTTAAAGCAGCTTATCTAATAACTTATAAACTAGTAGGAAGCAACGTGATGCCTCAATTTATTGCTGCCCTTCAATCTGGTGACAATAGTTCTGACAGTTAAAGATAGGCTTTCCTCACCAGCCTAGAGAATTTAAAAAATTGTTCATTGATTTCTTCTATTCTTCTAGTATAGCTGTAGTCATTTTCTATCTACAGAGGGCTTTAACGCCCTGACTATACTCTTCATATATTATCATCTACAGAAAATTGAATGCACAATGGCATTTGTATGAATTTCCAGTTTATAAATATTACTGTGCTTTCAAGTATTCTTTTCATCTTCTCCCTCCGCCATAATATTGGGCAAAGTGAATATTCTTTTGAGACTAGAGCAAGTGATAAATTCACAGGACCGAATTTTTCTCTGAAGTTGATATATGTTTTATTTAAATCAAACTCAAGGAGAGCGATTAAGAAGTCAAAATTGGGCTGGGCACAGTGGCTCAAGCCTCTAATTCCAGCACTGTGGGAGGCTGAGGGGGGGCGGATCACCTGAGGTCAGGAGTTCGAGACCAGCCTGACCAACATGGAGAAACTCTGTCTCTACTAAAAAAAAAAAAAAAAAAAAAAAGTCCAAAATTATCTGGGCATGGTGGCACATGCCTGTAATCCCAGCTACTTGGGAGGCTGAGGCAGGAGAATTGCTTGAAACTGGGAGGCGGAGGTTGTAGTGAGCCGAGATCATTGCAGTGAGCTGAGATCATGCCACTGCACTCCAGCCTGAGCAACAACAGCAAAATTCTGTCTCAAGAAGAAAAAAAAAACAAAAAAAAAGTTAAAACTGCGAAATTTGACCTGAATGACACAAATTATTTTTAATAAATTTTATTTGGACTGATGTAAGAGAATAGCAGAAACTATTTGGAAGGATGACTCATTTTCCCAATTTTTATTTTAAAAAACCAATACTGACCAAAGATTTGTAGACGTTTACCTACTTTGTCTTAATTAGAAGGCATGGGAGAAAAAAAATGTATGTTATCTACTTTGTCATTTCTGATATGAGCAAATATAAGAAAGTTATTCCCCTGTTTCTATTGGTTGAAATAACACTGTACAGGGTTATTTCAGGGGGGAAATACAGGGGGACCAGAGTAACTTACTCTATTACATATACTAAGCATCATTCTATTCCTCAGATTTTAGTAGTTCTGCAAACTTTGTATTTGTCAGCTATACAAATGGAAGAGAGTTAAAAGCATTTCTGAATGCTATAAGATTGAATGACTTACACAGTGAAAAAATGACCAATTGTCCTTAGTGAGCTGTCCAAAGTTGCATGAGAAGAGAAAAATGTAGTAATTCTGAAAAATGAAAGTAATGGAAAAGTGTAGGCAGTAAAGTTCCTTTACCAGTAATGCTACCTCATTGAGCAGTCAACTAGGTGTGCTTTGAATAAAAGTCATCAGTTCCTCTTCTACTATTTGCAGTGTTTTGGTTTTTTTGCTTTTCAATCAACGACACATCACAATTTATAAAACGTGTATATGTTAGCTTTTCTGTTTTATAGCAAGGATTATTTTGAAGAACATTTGAACACAAAATATTTACTATATTCTAAACAATGATGATTACTTAAGATTATCCATCAGATTAATGTTTTAAGTGGAAATTATATTGAGACTGTGTCAAGTGCCTAAGTCTCAAAAGTAACATAAACCCATTGAAAATCGTTCCACAGAACAGGAAGAAGTTGGATCAATCCAGCGCTATTAAACATGCATGTATTTTTGTACCCATGGCAGTTACTTATAATACATAGAGAAAATCCATATTTCGAAGAGTGGCATTATGTCTCTGTGATTCTTTTGTAAGATAAGCTAAAGAAGATTTGAGCAATTTTTATTATTTTGGGATCCTCACATAACTCAAAAGTGGTAAAATCATTTTCACTCAAACTTTTAAAAGAAAGAAAATGTCCTTTTCACAGAGGCCAAGCATACAAATATTTTGCTCAAAAGCACATTTTTCCTTATTGTAATAAACAGTGCAGGATGGAAGCAAAACCTTCAGACTGGTAACAACTTCTTGCTGCTATACTTTGGATAAATAAATACAACTTTCTTACTTGACAGCAAATGTATATATATGAATATGATGCAGACCTTAGTCATTTAGAAAAAGAGCCAGTGCAACTGAGTGAACTTGTATATCAGGCAGTTGTTTGAAATTCAAAATAATAGTAGCTGATATCCCTATAAGGTTATTAGGAAATTACTTTTTATTTTTTAAAAAATGTACATGTAGCTGCTGACTGATGACAAATAGTAAATACCCTCCTCTCCTTGCATTAGAATACGAAGATGGCTAGTTGCCACAATTTAATAAAATATCCCATCTACAATGTAGAAATGACAAGGACGGATCTAGATAACTGCTCTACTACCTTCGTTATATAATAATAAAATTCTCACCCTAAGGGGTAATGTGTGTTGTTCATCACCACTCAGGCAGACAATGGTAAACCTAGGCTGAGAGTGCAGATTTTTCTGATCATTACTCTTTCCACTTGAATCAGTTAGGGTAATGCTAGGAGTAGGATTAAAAAGACTTGAAAATGTAAAGGCACAAATACAATAGAAGGGCACTTGTGTTCTTGCAAAAGACTAGTTCATGTACCTTGCTAGTGAGAGGTACAAAATTATTCTGGTGGCTAGGCTGCCTGAAGCTCTGTGGCTTTTCAATACATGGCTTAAATGTTGCCTTCGGGGTCATCTTCTTCCCAGCTGGTGGTTGTCCACAAAGGGGGCATAGCATGGAGAAATGTATAAGAGAACATTTTTGGGGGACACACCCAGAAATGACCATTGTTACTTTTTGTAACATTCCCTTGACTAGCACCTAGTTCCTTGAAAACAAGAGAGGCTCTGGAATGTAGTCTGTCTATTTGCCCAAGAGAAAGAGAAAACAAATTTTAGTACACATCTAGTAGTCTTTTCTTCGTGGTACTTATATCTGCATGGATAATATAGTAAAAGGCACCCTACATCCCAGCCCTAGGTTCTGTTAAGTCAATGAGATACTTGGGTAAATAAATTTGCATTAATACCTGGTATCCCTAGATACTACTACTACTTTAGATACTACCAGATCTAGTATCCCTAGATACTTTTACTTGGGTAAATACATTTTCATTAATATCTAGTATCCCTAGATACTATATACTACTTTACTACCTTACGGTATGTGGTCCTAATCTCCTAGAGGACCTAAGTAAAAGCCTTGCAGCATCCCAGCACAGAAATCTGTAAGTTAAGAGATACTTGGATAGCTCCTTCAGGGTTATCTTTTCCAACTACCAAGTCATTGCTGGTATCATGAAGAGTGGCTTCTCCATGCCCAGTCCTAATGTAGGAGCTCACATTTCAATTCTGTCCTGACTTCTATGTTCATCTCTGCTTTAAGATTAACACACAAGTACTAGGGGAAATAAGGTGATACAGCCACTTTTAAAAAAATGAATCAACTATTTTATTTAGAGCAAAGTATCTATCATCTATCTATATGCTGTGCACACATTTTTACAAATGTGAAATCATACAGTGGATAGTTGTTTGACATAAGATTAGAGAGGCATTTAATTTAAAGTTCAAAAATAAAATCTTGCCCATGTTTTTAAAATGTCTATTTACATAAATAAAATGAACTTTTTAAGTTATCTATTAGAATGTATACTTAGAAAATTTACATGTTTTCTTATATTTCATGTCTCTTCACTGCATTCAGAAACTAGACTACTTCTTTTGTTTAGTGAAAGGATATGACAGAAAAAAATAAAGGCCTTTAAAATTTTAAATTCTAGAACTTAAAAAAATGAAAAGCACTCAAGGAATAGGCAATAGATTTGGAAGAATAGTGCACAAGTGGAAAAGGATAATCACTTGGAGAGTGTAAACAGAATCCCTGTGGAAAGCAAGAGGGCAGTGAGGAAGAGGAAAAGCCGTGAGTGTGTGATCATTAAGGAATCCCTGACTGGGGGGCCCTGGACACTGACTGCCCCCTAAGTGAAGCATGCAGTGAGGCTGAAAAAGCCAGAAAATAGCTACGAGTTGTTACACGTAGACTTGAGGCAGGAGAATAGGGTCTGGAGGCAGGGAACTTAAAAGAACTAAATCAAACGGAAAAAGTCTAACTTTCTACACCCAAGTACATAACTTTATAACTTCATTTCAGCTATGTCAGGAAACATCCTCTTCATTTGCATAGGGTGTATGCCAAGCAACCAATGGGAAACCTCTAGAGGATATTTAAATCCCAGAAAATGCTGCAACCAGTGCTCTTGAGCCACTTGCTGCAGCCTGCTTCCATTCTGTGGAGTGTACTTTTGTTTTAATAAATCTGTGCTTTTCTTTCATTGCTTTGTCTGCACCAATTCTTTGTTCGAAATGTTAAGAACCTGGACACGCTCCACCAGTACCAGAGGGTCTAGGGTGGCCTCTCAGTGTCTTCCACACCTCTGGCAGGAATGATTCTCATGTAACCTACTCACATGTAATGAAATAGAAGAGTGTTTCAGGACCTAAACAGATCTTATGGATAATACTAAGGCTTCATGAATGTCCTGTATGAATAACCAAACACCAAGCAAGGCAATGGAGGGGATTTACTATGGGGTTGTAACTATGCATTAACCTGGGCACCCACTACCCAGATCACAACATGAATCATTTTCAATAGTGTATTGTGCTTTCTCATGCTTCACTGCAGGTGATATTCTACACTCTCTCCCTAAAAGGTACCCACATTCTGACCTCTGTTGCCATTGAACAGGTTTGTGTGTTTTTGAATTTCACCTAAATACAATCAGATGCTATGGTTGGCTGGAAGTGTCTGGTTTCTTTTATTTCATACTTATAATGTATAAGAAATTAATCTGTGGTGTTGTGTACAGCAGTTGGTGATGGCTATAACACGTTGCTCTCTGCTCCAAAAGATTATTCCTTTTGGTTGTTGTATACTCTGCCCTTGTACCACTAAACCACAATTTATTTTTACTTTCTGTTGACAATAGAGTTGTTTTCATTTTAGGGCTATTGTGTATAAAGCTGCAGTGAAAATTATTATAGATGTCTGCTAGTAGAAAAACACATTCATTTTCTTGAGTATATACACAGGAGTGAAATTTGGGGGTCTAAAATATATATACATTTATTTTTAATTCTGCCTAGTAGTTTTCCAAAGTGCTTACAAATTTACATCTTATTGGCAATGTATCCAGCTTTCCAGATACTCTAAATCCCTTGTTGACACTTGTTATTGTCTGTGTTTTTCATTTTAATCAGTGTGTTTGGGATGTTAATTGTATCTCATTGCCATTTTAATTTTCATTTCATTACAAACACCTCTATGCACACAAACTAGAAAACCTAGAAGAGATGGATAAATTCCTGGACACATGCATTCTCCCAAAACTAAGCCAGGAAGAAACTGATTCACTGGACAGACCACTATGAGCTCCAGAACTGAATTAGTAATAAATATCCTACCAACCAAAAAAAGCCCTGAATGAATAATGATGTTGAACAATTTATACACTTGTAACAATTTAGATACCTTATTTGGGAAATGCCTATTAACCTTTTGCCCATTATTTAAAAAACTGGCCAATCTGTCATTGAGGGGGATTTAGGTTGATTCCATGCCTTTGCTATTGTGAAGAGTGCTGCAATGAACATTCATGTACATGTGTCTTTATGGCAGAATGATTTATGTTCATCTGGATATATACCCAGTAATGAGATTGCTGGGTCAAATGGTACTTCTGCTTTTAGCTGTTTGAGGAATCGCCATACTGCTTGACACAACGGTTGAACTAATTTACACTCCCACTAACAGTGATTAAGTGTTCCCTTTTCTCTGCAACCTCATCAGCATCTGTTATCTTTTGACTTGTCAATACCAGCCATTCTGAGTGGTGAGAGATGATATTTCATTGTGGTTTTGATTTGCATTTCTCTAATGATCAGCGATGTTGAGCTTTTTTTCATATGCATGTTGGCTGCATGTTCATTTCTTTTGCCCACTTTGTAACAGGGTTTTTTTTCTCTTGTAAATTTGTTTAAGTTCCTTATAGACGCTGAATATTAGACCTTTGTCAGATGCATAGTTTGCAAATATTTTCTCCCATTCTGTAGGTTGTTTACTGTTGATAGTTTTTTGTTTGTTTTGTTTTTGTTTTGCTGTGCAGAAGCTCTTAAGTTTAATTAGATCCCACTTGTCAATTTTTGCTTTTGTTGTGATTGTTTTTGGTGCCTTTGTCATAAAATCTTTGCCGTTTCTATGTCCAGGATGGTATTGCCTAGGTTGTCTCCAGGGATTTTATAATTTTGGGTTTTACATTTAAGTCTTTAATTCACCTTGTCTTGATTTTTGTATATGGTGTGAGGAAGAGGTCCAGCTTCAGTCATCTGCATATGGCTAGCCAGTTATCCCAGCACCATTTATTGAATAAGGAGTCTTTTCCCCACTGTCGTCTTTGTCTGCTTTGTCAAAGATCAGATGGTCGTAGAAGTACAACCTTACTTCTGGGCTGTCCATTTTGTTCCATTGGTCTTTGTGCCTGTTTTTGTACCATTACCATGTGTTTTGGTTACTGTAGCCTTGTAGTGTAGTTTGAAGTTGAGTAACGTGATGCATCCAGCTTCATTCTTTGGTTTACAATTGCTTTGGCTTTTTGGGGCTTTTTTTGGTTCTGTATTATTTTTGGAATAGGTTTTTCTAGTTCTGTGAAGAATGTTATTAGCAGTTTGATAGGAATAGCATTGAATCTGTAAATTGTTTTGGTCAATATAGCCATTTTAATGATACTGAGTCTTCCAATAGATGAGAATGGGACATTTTTCCATTTGTTTGTGTCTTCTCTGATTTCTTTGAGGACCGTTTTGCAATTCTCATTGTACAGAGTTTTTACCTCCCACGTTAGCTGTATTCCTAGATATTTTATTCTTTTTGTGGCAATTGTGAATGGGACTGCCTTTATGATTTGGCTGTCAATTTTGCTGTTGTTGGTATATACAAATGCTGGTGATTTTCGTACATTGATTTTATATCCTGCAACTTTGCTGAAGTTGTTTATAAGATGGAGGAGCTTTGGGGCCGAGACTATGGGGTTTTCTAGATATAGAATCATGTCATCTGCAAACAGAGATTGTTTGACATCCTCTCTTCCTATTCAGATGCCCTTTATTTCCTTCTCTTGCTGATTGTTCTGGCTAGGACTTCTAATACTCTCTCGAATATGAGTGGTGAGAGAGGGCATACTTGTCTTATGTCAGTTGTCAATGGGAATGCTTTTAGCTTTTGCCCATTCAGTATAATGTTGGCTGTGGGTTTGTCACAGATGGCTCTTACTATTCTGATGTATGTTCCTCAATACTTAGTTTATTGAGAGTTTTTAACATGAAGGGATGTTGAGTTATATCTAAAGCTTTTTCTGCATCTATTATGATAATCGTAGTTTTTGTCTCTAGTTCTGTTTATGTGATGAATCACATTTATTGATTTGCATATGTTGAACCAAACTTTCATCCTGTGGATGAAGCCTACAGCCTACTTTATCATGGCAGATTAGCTTTTTGATGTGCTGTTGCATTCAATTTGCAAGTATTTTGTTGAGGATTTTTGCATCAATGTTCATCAAGGATATTGGCCTGAAGTTTTCTCTTTTTGTTGTGTTTCCGCCAGTTTTGGGTATTAAGATGATACTAGCCTCTTAGAATGAGTTGGGAAGTAGTCCATCTTCCTCAATATTTTTGAATAGTTTCTGTAGGAATGGTACCAACTCTTCTTTGTATATCCAGTAGCATTCAGCTGTAAACACATCAGGTTTGGGGCTTTTTTTGGTTGGTAGGATACTTATTACTAACTCAGTTCTGGAGCTCATATTGGTCTGTCCAGTGAATCAGTTTCTTCCTGGCTTAGTTTTGGGAGGGTGTATGGGTCCAGGAACTTATCCATCTCTTGTAGGTTTTCTAGTTTGTGTGCACAGAGGTGTTTGTAGTAGTTTCTGATGGTTGTTTTTATTTCTATGGAGTCAGTAGTAACATCTCTTCATCATTTCTAATTGTGTTTATCTAAATCTTTTTTCTTTTTTTTTTTAAGTCAAGTTAGTGGCCTATTTTATTAATTTTGTCAAGAATCTAATTCCTGGATTCATTGATCTTTTCATTTTATTTTATTTTTGGCCTTGATTTCCTTCAGTTCATCCCTGATTTTTGCTCTTTGTTTTCTGCTAGCTTTGGGGTTGATTTTTCCTTGCTTCTCTAATTCTTTCAGTTGTGAAGTTAGGTTGTTAATTTGCAATCATTCTACCTTTTTGATGTGGGCATTTAGTGCTATTAATTTCCCTCTTAACACTGCCTTAGCTACGTCCCAGAGATTCTGGCATGCTGCATCCTTGTTCCCATTATTTTCAAAGAAATTTTTGTTTTCTGCCTTACCATGGAATACTATGCATCCATAACAATGAAATCATGTCTTTTGTGGGAACATGGATGGACCTGGAGACTATTATCCTTAGCAAACTAACACAGAAAACCAAATACTGCATGTTCTCACTTATAAGTAGGAGCTAAATCATAATAATTTATGAATGCAAAGAAGGAAACAACAGACACTGGGGTCTACTTGACGGGGGAGGGTGGGAGGAGAAAAGGAGCAGAAAAGATAACTATTGGGTACTGGGCTTAATACCTGGGTATGAAATGTTATGTACAACAAACTCCCATAACACGTTTACCCATGTGTGTTTGTTACATGTTTGTGTAGCATACCTTCACATGTACCCCCAAACCTAACATAGAAGTTTAAAAAAGAACAAAATATTTGTCCACATAAAAAGTTGTATACAAATATTTATGGAGGCATTGGTATTAATCACCAAAAAGTGAAAATAGCCCAAATATCTATCAATGAATACCAGATAAAGATAGTATGGTATATTCATAAAATGGAATATTATTCAGCCTTAAAAAGAAATAAAGTGCTGATAGGTGCTAAAACATGCATTAACAATAATAACATTCTCAATGAGAAAAACCAAACACAAAAAGACTCACATTGTATTATATTTGTATGAAATTAGCAGAATAGACAAATAGGAACAAAAAGTTAAATAGTAGTTGCCAATGGCTAAGGGATCAGAGAAAGAGACATGACTGCTGAATGGGTGTGCAGTTTCTTTCTAAAGTGAAAAAATTGTTCTGCTACTTGACAGTGGTAATGGTTGCCAAGTAGTGATGATTGCCATATCAAGATTGTGAATACACAAAGACACACTAAATTTAACAGTTTAAATGGTTAATATATTAATACTCAATTTTATGTTTTATTATTTTTATCTCAATAAAAACAATTTAAAAACAACAAAAACCAAAGAAAGTTGGATATCTTTTTCTTAATGGTATCTAAGTTTTTTATGTACTCCAGATGAGTTCTAAGTCAGATGTATATATTGTGACTATGATTTCCATGTATGTATTATAGCTTACCTTTTTACAAAAAATGTTACCTTTTGATGAACAAATTTATCAATAATTTCTTTTATGATTAGCCCTCTTTTGCCCTGTTTAGATTTTTTTTTGTTCAAGTTAATAGCAATATTGTCTTATTATTTTTTTGTTCTGAGACAGAGTCTCACTCTGTCACCGAGGCTGGAGTGCAGTGGCATAATCTTGGCTCACTACAGCCTCCGCCTCCTGGGTTCAAGCAATTCTCCTGCCTCAGCCTCCTGATTAGCTGTGACTACAGCATGCCACCACACCCAGCTAATTTTTGTATTTTTAGTAGAAACAGGGTTCACCATGTTGGCCAGGATGGTCTTGATCTCCTGACCTCGTGATCTGCCCGCCTCGGCTTCCCAAAGTACTGGGAATACAGGAGTGAGCCACCGCACCCGGCCTATTCTCATATTTTTATAGAATATTTATTGTTTTACTTTTCAAATGTAAGTATTTGTTCTACTTCAAATAAAGTTTTTGTACAGTGTGAGGAAAGGGTCAGGTTTATTTTTTTCTACATATATATTCACTTGATCTTCCATATTGGAAAGATTATTTCTTCCACAATGAATTGAAATAATGAATTTATATGTGGCTGTGTATGTAGAAGTACTTTCTAAATTCTCTTTTGTTTTGTTCTGCTTGTATCAATATTATGCCTTTTTAATTACTGCAGTTTTATAGTTAGTTTCTTATCTAGTAGGAGTAAGTATTCTATCTTCTCCCTTTCCTTGGCCTCTTTCTCTTCCTTTTCCTTTCTCCTCCTTTTCTGTTTTCTCCTCTTCTTTTCTCTGGCTTAGCAATTCCATGTAAACTTTCATATAATAATATTACAGGACAATTTATATTTCTATTTATATTTCATGTAAAATTCCACATAAGTTTTAGAAGAAATTTGCCAATTTCAACAACAACAACGACACTGTGATTTTTATTTAAATTGCATTATCTCCTAAAACTTTAAAATCTGGTATGTTTTGTCTTAAGAGGGAGATCAGCTGTTTATTTTAGGAAGGACTTTCTGATGGAACTTTGTCTCTTAAGCACCATGAAATGAGAGACATGGATCTACCTTTTAGCAGCTATCAGCATAGCCCCCCTTGCTCCTGTATGCAGCCTCAGAACTCAGCAAATTACCCATGGGGAAACTGGGCTCTGACTCTTGAACATGTCAAGTTCCTTATCTGTTATGCCAGCCACACTCAACCTCAGAACCTCATGCATGGTTCTCTCTTTTCTTCCATAGAGTCTCTCTGAGTAAGTCAGGCACAAACTTTGGTCTACACTGAGAAGTGGCAAATATTCACAGAGAAGAAAACAACCAGCTCATTCAGAAGGCCTTCTTTCAGAATTAAAGTCCATTATTGCTTCTATGGCTCTTATATATTTAAAATGTTATGTTTATAATATATCTAGCCCTTTCTACTTTTCAGCAAGAACATTGGTTTGATGAATTCTCCTTATTCTATTCAAAAAATGGAAGGCCATTTTTATATGGATTCTCATGGAAAAGATGCTATCTTAGAGAAGATCCCAACTTTATCCTCATTTCCCATCCCAACAGACATAGCATTATGTAAGCAAAAGACTGGGAAAGAAGGCACCTTAAATTGATTTATAATAAATTTATTCTAAGTAAGATAGGTATTTGAGATAGAAGTTAAGTCAAGTTATAGAAAAGAACAAAGTTAAATTTTATGTTAACCTAACATTTTTTGAACCAGTATATGTACTCAAGACTTTAAATTTGGGGATCAATTTGAGTCATATTTTAAAATAAAAACTTCACAAATCTTTCAAAGAAAACATTTCTGCCTTATAACAAAGTTGACTTCAGATAGTGTCCTCAGAGTTTAAGATGGATGGGTAAATTCATGGTATCAGCTACCAGATTTGTGTATATTTTTATACTTTATGGATCTGATGATGTTTTTATCACTCGAGAAAAAACATAGCAAAACTCAGTGAGCTACTAAGTATGTCCCAGGAACAACAAAATGAAATAATAAAACGAGGTGAAAATAAGTGAGGTAAAATACATTTGAAGTTCATCTCTGGGTAAGAAACAGACCAACACGTTTTGAACACTTAATTCTTCTTAAGTATAGCTTCAACATTTCTCATGCAGATTTATCTGGAGCTCAGAAGTCTGACTTATGAAAAGTCTACATTGGAAGACAACAAACCAAGGGGGATTTTATAGGCCTAACTCACAGAAAGATGTGTGATAAATATTGGAGGCCCTAGTAGACTTAAGGTGTTACTCTATGAACTTTAAAAAATGAGAAAAGGTATAACTGGCTTATAGTTTACGTCGGGAGACAAGAGGAATATCCATGAGAAGCAAATCTAAATATAACAACACAAAAGAGTACATGATATTGATAATTGTGGTGCTGTTTTTGGAACTATCCCATTATAAGCAGATGCCTCTTCTCCACATTAGCTTTCATCTAAAGGAAATCATAGCTATCATGCAGATTCATTGTTCTGGTTATTCCTTGACAGGTTATCAAGATAAATATCCACATAGGCTCAGAAAATGTGGACCTTTCTTACGTATTAGCTTTTTCAAGCATCATGGGCAAAACCAAAAACAAACAAAATACAAGCAAATAAAGAAAATGAACACATTCTGTGACCTGAGATATAAGAGAAAGGTCCCACTGAACTCTGGAGGTGACTTCCAGAGGCCAACTTAACAATGTCCCTTTATTCTTCTTATGCCATAGAAACAGCAGTACTGTAAAGTGATAAACTTTGTGGTAGACAAAGTCTACTATGGCTCCTAATGATCTCTGCCTCTGGGTATTCCTGCCTTTGTCTCTTCACTTTCAAATCAAGCCATCTAAGCCTGGGCTTTTCATTGTGGGAAGTTTTTTAAATTACTAATTTAATGTCTTTATTGTTATATCACAAGTCTATTCAGATTACTGATTTCTTGTCGAAGCAGCGGTTTGTGTTTTCCTAGAAATTTGCTCATTTCTTCTAATTTACTTAATGTTTTAGCACACAAATGTTCATAGTATTCCTTAATCATTCCTTTCTGTAAGGTCAGTAATCATGTTCCCCTTCTATTTCTGATCCTAGAAATTGAGTCTTCTTTTTTTCTTGATTAATCTTACTAGAAGTTTGTCAAATTTCTTAATCATTTCCAAGAACCAGAATCAGTTTCATTCATATTTCTTTTATGTTATTTCTACTCTGTATTTCATTAATTTCCTTTCTGATATTTATTATTTTTCTTTCTTTTATTTGATTTAGGTATAATCTGTTCTTTTTTTTCCCCATTTTCTCAAGGTGGAAGGATAGGCTGTTGACCTGGGAACCTTTTAATTTTTAATATGGGCATTTACAACTGTAAATTTCCCTCCAGGCTGTGTTTTACTGCATCCCATACGTTTTTGGTATGTTGTATCGTCTTCATTTCCAAGCATATTAAGAATTTCCTCTTTTGGCCGGGCGCGGTGGCTCAAGCCTGTAATCCCAGCACTTTGGGAGGCCGAGACGGGCGGATCACGAGGTCAGGAGATCAAGACCATCCTGGCTAACACGGTGAAACCCCGTCTCTACTAAAAAATACAAAAAACTAGCCGGGCGAGGTGGCGGGCGCCTGTAGTCCCAGCTACTTGGGAGGCTGAGGCAGGAGAATGGCGTGTACCCGGGAGGTGGAGCTTGCAGTGAGCTGAGATCCGGCCACTGCACTCCAGCCTGGGCGACAGAGCATGACTCCGTCTCAAAAAAAAAAAAAAAAAAAAAAAAAGAATTTCCTCTTTTTCCTTTTGATCTCTACTTTGATGCATTGGTTATTTAGGAATGTGTTGTCTAATTATCACATTTTTTATAATTTTTCTGAAATTTCTATTACTGGTTTTTAATTTCATCCTATTGTGGCCAGAGAACAAAGCTTGTATTATTTCTACCCATTTAAATTTATTGAGATTTGATTTATGGCCTAGCAAACATTGTATGCTAGATAATATTCCAAATAGGAATTATGGTTCAAATATATTCTATTTAATCTCAGGCATTCAAGAATGTGCTTCAACCAAGAGTATTGCCTCTGCTACTTGAGGTCATGCAGTAATGGAATCGAGAGATAGCATAAACTCTTTGTTAATTAAACTGACTTGTGTTTTTCATATGAAACTCAAGACTACACACATAGTCGTAAAACTTACCCAAGATAGGTATTCCTGTTCTACTCAAATAATATATTCTCTTGTATGAGCTATTTTTTAAACTAGTACAGATTTGGGGTATACTTTTATAAATCAGAATTTGACATTGTGTAATTTTCTACCCTCTTGCCATAGAACATCCAGAAGTATTTATTTAATGTCAATTCTGTAGCTATCCAAAACGTTTTAAATCATTATCTTTAGGGGCTGGGAAATAATGAAACATTTAGAACAAGCCCTCTGGGTGATTTCAATGTACACTAACATTTTGAGAGCCCCTTTCTCTATACTTCGTTTATGAGAAGGGTTCATTGATATGCTCTGCTGAAGGAGATGTGATGGGAGGAATGCTGGGATGGACATCAGAAAGGGGTTGCACTGCCACTCAGGAGCTGATGATGACTGAGCCATTAGTTCTTTCTGAGCATTGGTATCTTCAATTATAAAATGTGAACAATATTCCAGTGTATCTCTGAGAGCTACTGTGAATATTTAAGGAGACAGATCAACTCAGCAAAACCACTTTGCAAAATGGGACACCCTTTACAAACATAGGGAACTTTAAATAAATATTTTATTTTGTTTATTTCAACAGGTGACTCAGGAGCTAGAAAATGCACATACATCAAAATACGTCCAGAGCTTACATTCTGATGGGCACCTCATCCAAATTTAGTGAGTCAGAATAAATTATGGGTGACTTGCAATGACTAATAATAAGCATACTAATTATATTCCTGAATCACAGCACTTGCATTTAGTCCATCCCCAAAGAATAGAATGATTGTCACAGCCAGCAATATTTATCAAAGTGACACCAAAGTCGTAATATATGGATCTACTCTTCACCTCCTGAAATTCACAGACTTTGATTAAGTCATGTGATAATATATGCAGGACATTCTGGAATTACTGTATATCAAAAGGACAAGTCTGTTGATGGCATCCCCTTGAAACATCTGCAAGTTGCCAAATTCAAGAAAGCATATATCTGGAAATGATATTAAGGACACAGTGTTAATGGGTGAATCACTTATCTGTGAAAAGTCCTCGACCTCTCTATTAAAATTCTGTTGCTTTTAAAGGCCACTGATTATTTTTACTCAAAAAGAAATGAACATTTCCATTAGCTAGAGTTTTTCTTGTACAGTGCCTGACTAAAGACTATGTTAAGGACTACCAATCTAGAAATGTACAGGGAAAGCTACCAACATGGCCACAACTGGGAGGGAGGGGAAAGGGCTGACATAAATGCTTAGAAATATATATAGGACAAGTGTCAAGTTTCAGGCAAACAGAATCTTGCTTTTTTGGCTGAGGTTTCTTAATGTGTCTCACATGATCACATGGATGTATGTACAACATTTAAAACTGCAAAATTCTAGCTTAAAAGAGGCTCTTGAGATAATTGTAATATCTTTGGGATTATCATGTAGGATAAATAAACAGAGAGTGATGTTTGCTGAACAGAAAGACATTTGGATTCACATTCTAAAAAATCATAGACTGTTCTTCTATGATCTCTGACTCACCCTGTCATTTTCTGAATGAAGAAAGAAACTGAGACCCAGAAAAATTATGCTTTTTAGTAACAGAGCCCAGATTACAATCCAGTTCTACTAATGTATTCAATTTTGGTTTGATTTATAATCAAAGCTAAGACTATTTTAAAATGCCTGAAATAACTTATAGATTTTTAAACCAAAAAATGCAAGGCAGAAGATTTATACATTTTATTTTAAAGCATCTCAATTTATGACTTCATTCTTAGCTATTTTGGCAGAATCCTAAAGTTTTTCAATGCTTGATTTACATTACTAATTTATCTTTTATTTCTTCTTAACTGTGCTTCTTATCAGGACATGCTATATTTTATATCTATTAGTACATTTCCTTTCAAAAAGAAGTATATATCTCTGTAACTATGAAGACATTCAAACTATTTTCTGATAAAACTAGGGCCTGGTGGCCAATAGCTAAAATTTATATATAGCCTGCTTCTCTCTAAAATGTTAACCAGTGAAATTATTTTTTCAATACCATGATGCTTAATGGATTATTAACCAACTAAATTGTAAGATTATATTAAAATGATGTCTTGAACACAACAAGGATTCCAGATGGCTGGTGTGTTTAATAGGCAATATGGGAAAATGCAGTAGGTGAGGATGGCTGCCTCAAAAAATATTAAACAACTTTTAAAGCTTTTGACATACTGGTAATACTTCCCAAACATTGCAAAATGGTTATATGTTAAATACCACTGGCAAATGGGTAAAACTAGTAAGCATATGTTCTCACCTCTAAGTAGGGGACACAATGCACATAAATGGAAGCCTCTAAATAAGTTACAAATTTATAACCAGATGTTGTAAGGATAGACAAAAATAAACTCTCAAAAAGTTAACAGCCAGTTCATTAAGGACACAGTCACCTTCTGCTATTCTAATAGTTTTATCAGACAAGTTAAGAACTAATTCTCAATGACTTCAGTCTACATATTGTCACGTGTGTCCGTCCTTGTGAAGAGACCACCAAACAGGCTTTGTGTGAGCAATAAAGCTTTTTAATCACCTGGGTGCAGGTGGGCTGAGTCCGAAAAGAGAGTCAGCAAAGGGAAATAGGGTGGGGCCTTTTTATAGGATTTGGGTAGGTAAAGGAAAATTACAGTCAAAGGGAGTTGTTCTCTGGCAGACAGGGGTGGGGAGTCACAAGGTGCTCAGTGGGGGAGCTTTTGAGCCAGGATGAGCCAGGAAAAGGAATTTCACAAGGTAATGTCATCAGTTAAGGCAGGAACAGACCATTTTCACTTCTTTTATAGGGGAATGTTATTAGTTAAGGCGGGAACCGACCATCTGGATGTGTACGTGCAGGTCACAGGGGATATGATGGCTTAGCTTTGGCTCAGAGGGCTTACACATATTAGATGTCAAAATATCTTCATTTCAAAAAACACTTAATCATAATGTTTACCCCTCACTAATAATATTTATATTTAGAATACATGTGCCTTTTAAAAATTATATTTCATCATTTCATGGCTCTCTCTAGCACAGACAGTGCAAACTCAAAGGAGACTAGGCCCTAAAGGTAAGGACCCTTGTTGCCCTATGATTAAATGAGGTATGAATATTTCATTTTTTGTGCTTAACTACAGGTTTACTTTCAGTAACTATAATAGTAAGTACACAATGAGTCATTGTTAACTAGCCTTTTAAAATAACTGTATTTAGTTTTCACTACTTAATTAATTGGTCTAACGTGCTACAGAACTGGTGATTATAAGCATGTCTGTTGTGGAAAAGGAAAATCAGTATTAATAATAATGACAAGAACTCAAGTCATAGTCTACCATCTTTAAAATTAATTAAATTATGTTGACCACCAGCATACCGTTTCAGCAAAACAAGCATACTTCAAATGAAGAATTGATAGGTCTAAATGGGTAATGAAAAGAAAAGAAGAAAGCGAAAGGAAGTGTTGACTGTGTTGAGTGTCAAGTGTCAGTAGAAATGTTGGGCCCTAGTTTGGCATTCAAGAATAAGTAACCTAGAGAAAAGCTATGTCTGGAAATTAATTTCGTAAAATATCTGCTCAGAATGATAGCTAAATCATGAGGGCGAATAGACAACTAATGGTAAACATGTACAAATAAAAGACCAAAGCTCTAACCTTGTCTGAGCTTACAGAATTTGACCCAGAGTAGGAGGCCTCAAAGAAGATGAAAGAATGCGCCATTAACAGGCAAGAAAATTATAAGGAGAATGCTGTTTTATTAAAGCCATGAAATTGCTTAATTTTAGGAAGACCTAAGGATGCAAACAGGATCCACTATACAAGTTCCAGGAAGATGGCATAGAAATTCCCAAAGATTGTATCTAGTTCAAGTAAAATTCGATCAACTGACTCTTAGATGGTTTACATATTTAGAGCAATTTTAATGGAATCAGGGAAACAAAATTCAGATTTCAAGGTTTATTTAGACAGCAGAGCTGGATAATGGTTTATATCAGAGAGCATCATCTTTGTCAATGACTTTCAAAATATTCTCAACATATAAAAAGTCGTAAACATTTTTGACTGTAGAATTGGTTATTCCAGATACAATTATAGCTATCCTTATATTTTCATAAAGTTCTTATCCTTATAGAAAAGTGTAAAAAATGTTATTAATCACTAATACATTCCCAAAACTAGCTTTGATCTCAATATTAACTTGGAACAGCCAGTGAAGACATTAAAAAGTGAGCTACAGCCATATCACCAAAGTTAACCATGATAATTAGAAAAAGGCAGAGAGGCATCTTTCCAGGCAAGAGGGCCCTGCCTCTTCTCTATATACATGGTGATTCGTATACAGTTTAAAAGAGAGATACTTTAGTAAGTACTAACTAAAAGAAAGTTTTGTGGTGTAATATGAATAAGACAACAATAATATTTAGGCCAGAAAATTAACAAAGAGGGAACCAACCCAACAAGAACATAAAATATTTATGAAGTTGCATGCACTAACATATTTCTTGGAAAGAGATAGACCATATATTGACAGAATAACAAAGAGAAAACAAAATCACACTCATAGTCAATGAATGTACCAAGTTTCTATGAGAAACTGATAGCTGCAAATTAATAAATGTAAATAACAATCGATTGTATATGATATATATTTACATATCCATATTTATAGAGTGTTATACCCTAAAAAGTAAGTATTTATGTATTTTTAAAACATGTGATACTAAGGCTCAAAATAAATCTTAAAAGAACTAAGAATTTTGTCATGTTGAGCCCCATTCTGCCATTTTGTGGTCACAATGGAATATAATTCCCTTACAGCTATATGAATTTATGTGACTGAGTTCTCCCCACAAAATGGAATGGAAGTTATAAGTACAACTTTGACATACCTTACTACAAGCAAATTACTTGCCTTGGACTTGCTTTCCTATTTTCCATCAGCTGGAATTCAGAAAACAGCAACCAGCTTACAACTGCAAACAAAGAGAATAGAACAACTAAGATGCAAGGAGCCTGGTTACCAGACATCCTTGTAGAGCAGAGCTGTCCCACTGACCTAGACCGGCTAGATTGTTATGTGAAAGAAATACACTTCTATCCTATTTAAGCCACTCTACTTTGTTACAGATCTTAGAATTGATGCTAAAAATATTTTTCAAAGGATTTAAAACCCCTGGGAAGATGTAGATCTTTTCCTGTTAATGCAGACATGTCTACATAGGAATCCAATCACTTTGGTATTATAAAACACCCCACGCTCAATAATACAGATACTGTATTTTCCGCAAGTTGATGTCAGGACTATCTAAATCCTTTTATCTATACTACGTTGTTCTCTATTTTCAATGCTCCTACAACTGAAATGTTTAATGAGAAAACTGCTGTCTTAAACAAAGGCTAACATTTTGCATATCATAAAAATTATGTGTATATACAATAAAACTGCCAAAGGGATAAAAGATTCTAAAGAACATTTAGATTAATAGACATTTTGATGCATTTCTATCTTACATAGATTAAGTTTAAGAGTTTTCTTCTAAGTGGAAATATAATAGACTGCAACTTAGGTATATAAGAAGTATTTTTA
Source organism: Macaca mulatta (assembly GCF_049350105.2). Classification (NCBI taxonomy): domain Eukaryota; kingdom Metazoa; phylum Chordata; class Mammalia; order Primates; family Cercopithecidae; genus Macaca; species Macaca mulatta. The sequence goes on along the minus strand of NC_133417.1, from coordinate 71,735,918 downwards.
AGTTGAACACACAAGTGAGCTGAAATATGTTGATTTTGAGTGGTAACTATGTGCTCGGCATTGTGTTGTAGGGAGGCACTTTGCATTAAGTGCCTGTATATGGAAAACGCCTGTCAAGTATTAGCTGAATTGAATTTCTGTAATTTCATTTTGTGTTTTAAAAATTTTGCAAAGAAATTATTGTTAAGTGTATTTTTCATATGAGGAAATTCTGACTGAGAAGGGTCAGAGATCAAAGAGTTGAAGTATCTGTTGAGAAACTTGAACAGTATCTCTCTAAGGACTGGGCAAGAAATTGAGTAACCTCAGTAACCTCTGAAGACAGAAAGAATTGTTGAATCAACAAAATTTTTTCCAGTGTCAAGATATGACAAACTTTTCATTTGTTCAGATATTGAGACATAGATATGCCATTTATGAGAAACTTTAAGAAAGTTTAATTTTTGACTTTGTTGGTGACTAGCTATGTGACCTGAGAACAATTCTATATGCTCCAGCTTTTTAAATATGTAAAAAAGTAATATTAATTGTTAGTGGCTTTAAATAAAATATTGTTATGCCCAGACCCTCTATTCCCCAAAGAAGACCACCAGAGTCCAGAGTCAAAGCCAAGCGGCAAGGATCTTTATGACAAGTTCGAACTTGGTCCCTCCATTACACAGCATACAAGAGGGCCCCGAACAATGCGAGTGTTTGCTTTCTATAGCCCGAAAGTTACAGGGGAACAAAGGAATTCTTTTGGTTCCCGCGCTTTCAGTAAAACTTTGAACAGCTGCCTCCTTATCTGAGACTTTTCCAGGTGGTGTTTGTACTGGGCTCAGGAAGTTTGAGAGATATATGGCGATATGTGGTGGGATGGGAGGATGGGATGTGTTTGTATTGGGCTTGTTTGTTTTGAGCCCGGGGCTGAGGAATGTGCCCGGCTCCTCTCAATATAGGCAACCATCAAAACCAAATAATAAAGAAACAGAAAATCTCAACAGACTAATAACGACTAAAGAGAATGAATGGAGCAATAAAAAAATTTTCACCAGATGGCTTCACAGGAGAATTCTGTAAAATATTTAAAGAAGAATTAACAACAATCCTTCTCAAATTCTTCCAAAAAACTTAAGAGGAAATATTTTCAAACTGCATCTATTAGGCCAGCATTTGCCTAATGTCAAAGCCAGGCACGGACACTACAAGAAAAGAAAATTACAAGTCAATATCTTGATAAACATACATGCCAAGATCCATGAAAAATACTTTCAAACTTAATTCAATAGCACATTAGAAAGATAATCCATCATGGCCAAGTAGGACTTACCCATGGGATGCAAAAATGGTTCCACACACATAAATGAATAAATGTGATATATATAATTAAGAGAATGGGAGTCAAAAACCATACTATCTCAACAGATGAAGGGAAAGCATTTCACAAAGTAACATCTTTTCATCACAGAAACTCTCAACAAATTAGGTGTAGAAGGAATGTACCTCAACACAGTAAAGGCCATATATGACAGACCCACAGCTAAAATTATTCTCAATGATGTAAAGTTGAAAGTTGTTCCTTGAGGATTAGGTACAGGACAAGGATGTTCACTCTTGCCAATTCTAGTCAACATTGTACTGGAAGTATTAGCCAGAGTAATTAGAAAAGAAACAAAAGGGCCGGGCGCGGTGGCTCAAGCCTGTAATCCCAGCACTTTGGGAGGCCGAGGCGGGTGGATCACGAGGTCAGGAGATCGAGACTATCCTGGCTAACATGGTGAAACCCCGTCTCTACTAAAAATACAAAAAACTAGCCGGGCGTGGTGGCGGGCGCCTGTAGTCTCAGCTACTTGGGAGGCTGAGGCGGGAGAATGGCGTGAACCCGGGAGGCGGAGCTGGCAGTGAGCCGAGATCACGCCACTGTACTCCAGCCTGGGAGACACAGCGAGACTCCGTCTCAAAAAAAAAAAAAAAAAAAAAAAAAAAAGAAAAGAAACAAAAGGCATCCAAATTTGAAAGAAAGAAGGAAAATTGTTCCTGTTTACAGATGACATGATCTTATAAATAGAAAACCCTAAAGATTTCACCAAAAAAGTGTTAAAACTAAAAATTCATGGAAGTTGCAGAATATAAATCAATGGAAAAAATCAATTGTATTTGTTTACACCAATAACAAATTATCTGAAAAAGAAATCAAGGAAACCAACCGATTTACATTAGCTATGAAAAAAGAAAATCCTGAAATTAGAAAAAAAATCCACTAAGTAGAAGACCTATCTAAACATTGAAAACTATAAAATATTGATGAAAAACATTGAAGAAGACACCAGTAAATAGAAAAGTATCCCATGTGCATGTATTTAAAGAAGTTTGTGAAAATGCTCATATTATCCAAAGTCACCCAAAGGTTTAATGCAATCCTTATCAAAATTCCAATGACATTTTTCATAGAAATAGAAAAAAACCCTAAAATGTGTATGAAACCACGTAAGACCGCAGATAGCCAAAGCAATCCTGAGCAAAAAGGACAGATCTGGAGGCGTCACACCACCGGACTTCAAAATATAACACAAACCTATAGTAACCAAAACTGGCATAAAACAAACACATAGACCAGTGGAAGAGAATAGCTAGAAATACGCACACTTACAGCCAACTCCTTTTCAACAGAGGTGCTGTAGGGGCCAAGGGAAACCTTTCTATTTGGCCTGTGAAGGTTTGCTGCAAAGCCAACTCACATAAGATTAATTGAAGAAAAGGTAAACAAACTTATTAATGTGCATGTAAGAGAGAATCACAGAATGATTACCTGAAACACCAACAATGGGGTGCATAAGCTTATATAACAACTTAAGTTTACAGAAAAAATGAGGACTCAGAACATGGCCCAAAACAGGTTATGGTGGTAAATCAGGTTATAGCGGCACAAAAGTTACGGGAGGGAGAGAATAGGCGGGCTGACTAGCAAAGGTAGTCTTGTTATGTAAATGAAACCTCACAGGTAGCAGCTCTCAAAGAGAATAGATGGTAAATATTTGTCTCAGACTTTTAAAGGTGTCGGAATCTCAATTAATCTTCCATAAATCCCTGTAAGAGAAGGCCTGGCTGCACCAACGCAGATTTTCTACAGATGCAAATCTCACCCACCAAAGATAGCTTAACAGGGCTACTTTTGTTTGTTGGATTTCTGAACAGCCATCTCAAAATGTCAAAGAAACATGTTTCAGGGTAAAATAATTTGATATCCTTCAGTCCCCACTTCGAACCTTTAAAAAGTTTCACTTACTAAAAGCCAAGTTGATAGCTTTGGAGAGATTTGGGTTAGAGGTTGTTCGATCGAGATAACCAAAGGAATGGAAAAACAAATTGAAATAAGCAGAAAAGATAAAATTTAAATACGTTGTCCCATATTTTCTTGAATTCCCATATTTTCTTGAATTCTCTTAGCCCTGAGAACAGCTTAGTCAGGCTAAACCAGAGTCCTGTTTCAGGAGGTGGCACTGCAGATGGGTGAGGCCTCTATATATGATGCAGGCAAACATATCTTACATAAGAGGCATTTTTATGGAAACAGAAGAAAAACAAAAGTTAATGTCTGGAATATTCTATATACAAGTTCTTTTAAAGAGTCTCTGAAACATCTTTAGATTTTAGTGACAATCAAATAGATTTTTTTCTGGAGTGTTATTCAAATCCAGAAAGGTCTTCAAATGAACTTTCTGTGTAGTCCATAAATCAGCAAGCATGAAGGCTGTTTATATGTGTTGCTCTGGTGATTTTCCTCAAAGTTTTTATCAAATTGTCCAGCTTTACTTTGCATGGCTCAAGACAAACTGAGTATTAATTTCTAGTGATTTTAAGTGAGAAAAATTTAAAAACATTAGTTTGGAGACTTGTAGCCAGAAAAGAATTGAGGATTTAGTCCAAATTGTAGACAAATAATAAAAACTTAAAAATAATGGACAATGCTAGAATTTGTAACATGTGTACTATAGTTTTCTTTTAAAACAATTTTTTCTCCACAGATTCCCGTTTTTACCAAGGACAAATCATAGTGGAACCAATTGATTAACAAAATAAGTTTTAGTCTTATTATACTTGACCTTGTGAACACCAAATATCTGAGAAAGGTATTAATGTAAAAAGTTTATTTTGTCAAGGTTGAGGATGCACACCCATGACACGTCCTCAGGAGGTTCTGAGGACATGTGCCCAAGGTGGTCAGAGCACAGTTTGGCTTTACACATTTTAGGGAGACAGGAGACATCAATCAACATATGAAAGATGAACATTGATTCATCTGGAAAGGTGGGACAACTCAAAGCAAAGGTGGGAAACTCAAAGTGGGGAGGGGGCTTTCAGGTCATAGATAGATAAGAGATAAACAACAGTTGCATTCTTTTGAGTTTCTGATTAGCCTCTCCAAAGGAGGCAATCAGATGTGCATTTATCTCAGTGAGCAGAGGGGTGACTTTGAATAGAATGGGAAGCAGGTTTGCTCTAAGCAGTTCCCAGCTTTACTTTTCCCTTTAGCTTAGTGATTTTGGGGCCCCAAGATTTATTTTCCTTATTCATTTTCATAATCTGATTATGGAGAGTGCATAAAAGGAAGACATAGAAGCTGGGCTGAAGGGGGAAGGAAGCTGGGAACCTGGCAAGGGCTACCTCACACTGGGACTTGTTCCTGGTCCCCAACTACTCCAGGTGAATGGGTGAGTTGACACGTAAGGAGAAAGGGCCTCTGGAATATGACCACTCTCACCACAGCCTTCTGGAGTCCTGGCAGGAGGAGACCCCCTTGACCACCACAGACTCTCAATTTGGCAGGAAGGCCTGCTTAGAGAAGTGGTAGGGGCAGCAAGCCCACTGGTGTGGAGCCCAGAGGGTTGGTACCAGAGTGTCTGTAACAAAGCACAGCCAGAGAAGGCCATACATACCTACAATAACAATATATTGTATTTTGAAATTGCTAAGACAGTAGATTGTAGGTGTTCTCATTACCAAAAAAAAAAAAGTAGGTGAAATAATGCATATCTTAATTAGCTTGATTTAGCCATTTAGCAATATATACATATTTCAAAACAATATGTTGCACATGTACCTGATAAATACATGCAATTTTTGTCAATTATAATAAATAACTTTAAAAGTGATGCAATACATACAGTATAGACAAGTGAGCATTTATTTTATTTTAATTACAGTAAGCAAAACATATGAATTAGAAAAAAATATTCTTTCAGTTATTCATTACATATTTATAAATTTATCAATTTCTTCTAGATCTTCTAGTTTATGTGCATAGAGGTATTTATAATATTCTCTGACAGTTATTTATATTTCTGTGAGGTCAGTGGCAATAACCCCTTTGTTGTTTCTAATGGTGTTTATTTGGATCTTCTCACTTTTCTTCTTTATTATTCTACCTAGCAATCCACCTATTTTATTGACTTTTTCAAAAACCCAACTCCTGGATTCTTTGATCTTTTGAATGTTTTTCAGGTCTCAATCTCCTTCAGTTCAACTCTGATTTTGGTTATTTTTTGTCTTCTGCTAGGTTTGGGGTTGGTTTCCTTTTACTTCTCTATTTTAGTTGTGATGTTAGGTTGTTAAATTGGGATCTTTCTTTTTGATGTGGGCATTTAGTGCTCTAAGTTTCCCTCTAAGACTACCTTTGCTTTGTCCCATAGATACCGGTATGTTGTGCCTGTGAATATATACACTGGCAAAGTGATGGGAGTTGCCATGGGCTCGGGGGAAGCTGCAGTGTAGGGAAGGAGGAGGCAGGCTGCTGTGTGGCATGGGAGCCTCCCCAATGGAACTCTCTGCCACTCAGGTATGATTCACCAGTGCAGGAGCTATGAGGAGGACCTCCAGGCCACCTGAAGCAGTATTATTTTTTTGTTTATAAACAAACAAAAAAATTGATCACATGGATTCACAGCTGAATTCTACCAGAAATACATCAAAGAGCTGGTACAATTCCTACTGAAACTATCCAAAAAATAAGAGCAAGGAGCTCCTTTGTAACTCACTCTATGAGGCCAGCATCCTACTGATACCAAAACCTGGAAGAAACACACCAAAAAAAAAAAGAAGAAAATTTCAGACAAAAAGCCTTGATGAACATCGGTTCAAAAATCCTCAACAAAATACTAGCATACTGAATCCAGCAGCACATCAAAAAGCTTATCAATCATGATCAAGTAGGTCTTATCCCTGGGATGCAAGATTAGTTCGACATACACAAATCAAGAAATAGATTCATTACATAAATAGAACTAAAGACAAAAAAGAAACACATGATTATGTCTATAGTTGCAGAAAAGACTTTCGATAAAATTCAACACCCTTTATCTGAGAAACTCTGAATAAACTAGGTATTAAAGGATCATACCTCAAAATAATGAGAGCCATCTATGACAAACCCACAGCCAACATTGTAGTGAATGGGCAAAAGCTGGAAGCATTCCCCTTGAAAACCAGAACATGACAAGGATGTCCTCTCTCACCATTCCTATTTAACATATTATTGAGTCCTGGCCAAAAGAATCAGGCAAGAGATAAAAATAAAAGGTATCCAAACAGAGAGAAAGTCAAACTATACTTGTTTATAAATGACATGATCCTATATCTAGAAAATTCTATAGTCTTGGTCCAAAAGCTCCTTAAACTGATAAACAACTTCAGTGTATTCTTAGTATACAAAATCAATGTACAAAAATTAGCAGCATGCTTATACACCAACAGCAGTCAAGCCAAGAGCCAAATCAGGAATGCAATCCGATTAACAATAGCCACAAAAATAATAAAGTATCTAGGAATACAGCTAACCAGGGAGGTGAATGATGTCTGCAAGGAGAACTACAAACCACTGCTCAAAGAAATCAGAAATGACACAAACAAATGAAAAATATTCCATGCTTATGGATAAGAGAAATCAATATCATTAAAATGGCCATACTGCCCAAAGCAATTTATAGATTCAATGCTATTCCTATTCAACTGCCAGTGACATTCTTCACAGAACTAGAAAAACTATTTTAAAATTCAGATGGAACCAAAAATGAGCCCAAATAGCCAAGGCAATCCTAAGCAAAAAGAGCAAAGCTAGAGGGATCATAATACCCAACTTCAAACTATGCTACAGAACTACAGTAACCAAAACAGCATGGTACTAGTACACAAACAGACATGTAGACCAATGGAACAGAACAGAGAGTCGAATAATAAGGCCACACACTTACCACTATCTGATCTTCGACAAATCTGACAAAAACAAGCAATGGGGCAAGGATTCTCTAATCAATAAATGGTGCTGGGATAACTGGCTAGCCATACAGAGAAGATTGAAACTGAACTCCTTCCTTACATCATATACAAACATTAACTCAAGATGGATTAAAGAGTTAAGTATAAAACCCAAAACTATAAAAACCCTAGAAGATAAGCTAGGCAATACCATTGTGGACAAAGGAACAGGCAAAAATTTCATGATGAAGATGCCGAAAGTAATTGCAACAAAAGCAAAAATTGACAAATGGGATGCATTAAACTAAAGAGCTTCTGCACAGCAAAAAGAAATTATCAACAGAGTAAACAGGCAACCCACAGAAAGGGAGAAAATTTTTGCAAAATATTCATCCAACAAAGGTCTATAAGGAACTTAAACAAATTTACAAGAAAAAATACAACCCCATTAAAACAGTGAGCAAAGGACACGAACAGACACATTGCAAAAGAAGACATACATGAAACCAACAAGCATATGAAAAAGCTCAGCATTGCTGATCATTAGAGAAATACAAATTAAAGACCACAATGAGATACCATCTCACATCTGTCAGAATGGCTATTAATAAAAAGTCAAAAACTAACAGGTGGCTGCTAATGTTTTGGAGAAAAGGGAACACTTACACTGTTGATAGGAGTGTAAATTAGTTCAGCTACTATTGAAAACAGTGTAGCAATTCCTTAAAGACCTGAAAACAAATACCATTTGACCCAACAATCCATTACTTGGTATATATCCAAAGGAATATAAATCATTTTTTTTTATTATACTTTAAGTTCTAGGGTACATGTGCATAATGTGCAGGTTCGTTAAAAGACACATGGATGTGTATGTTCATTGTTCCACTCTTCACAACAGCAGATGTAGAATCAACTTAAATGGCCATCAACAGTAGGCTGAATTTTTTTAAAATGGTACATATACACCATGGAATGCTATGAAGCCATAAAAATATAAGATCATGTCCTTTACAGGAATATGATGGAGCTGGAGGCCATTATCCTTCACAAAGTAATGCAGGAACAGAAAACCAAATACTGAATACTCTCACTTATAAGTGGGAGCTAAATGATGAGAACACATGGACATAAAGAGGGGAACAATAAACACTGGGGCCTAACAGAGGGTGGAGTGTGGGAGGAGTAGGGGGGGAATCAGGAAAAGTAACTATTAACTAATGGATACCAGGCTTAATACACAGGTGATGAAATAATCTATGAAACAAATCCCCATGACACAAGTTTACCTCCAAAACAAACCTGCAAACATACCCCTGAACTTAAAATAAGTTAAAAGATAGTAATTCATCAAATATTTACCAAGTGCTGAATTTGATAATTAGAAATTAATCAACACAGTTTTTATTAATAATACTAATTGAATACAAAGTTCTTATTAAATTACGTCAACACATTATAATCTATTTATCAGTATTTATTAACTCTTTTCTCTTTTTATTCCTCCGCTCCTACCACATTCTTTTTTCCTAATGTCTTTACAAGAAATTATTTTATTAACAAAAGGTAGTACATTATAAAAAATTAACAAATTTTTGTCAAAGTTATAGTTCACAAATGTAGCTAGGTATTAAGAGAAATACAATAGAAAGTATTCATTATCCATAAGAAGATTATAATCATATTTGGGAGAAAAAAATGATATAGCAGAAAGAATACAGTGTATAAGAACTGTCAAATTACAGAACACAGTAATTAAGGCAAATACAAATTCAGAGACAGGGGTGGGTTACTGGAGTTTAGAAATCTACCCTGAACCAGGAACAACCTGAGGAAATGGCTCATTGTCAACTTATATTAAGCCTATTTAAGGATTTCCTTTAGAAGAGGTTGTCATGATGGACATTTGTGTTCTAAGACCAATAATGAGTATTCAAAACACAATTCAAAACAATCAACATATAACACAAAGTTAATAAAACCTATTCTTTAGCCTCATGTTGTAGCAGGACAAGCTGCAGACAAAACCTCTCAGACACCAAGTTAAAGAAAGAAGGGCTTTATTCGGCCCAAGGCAAGACTCACGTCTCCAAAAACCAAGCTCCCTGAGTGAGCAATTCCTGTCCTTTTTAAGCCCTTAAACTCTAAGGGGGTCTGTGTGAGAGGGTCGTAATCAATTGAGCAAGCTGGGGGTATGTGACTGGGGGCTGCCTGCACCGGTAATCAGAACTGAACAGGACAGGGATTTTCACAATGCTTTTCCGTACAATGTCTGGAATCTATAGATAACATAACCGGTTAGGTCAGGGGTCGATCTTCAACCAGGCCCGGGGCACGGTGCCAGGCTGTCTGCCTGTGGATTTCATTTCTGCCTTTTAGCTTTTACTACTTCTTTCTTTAGAGGCAGAAATTGGGCATAAGACAATATGAGGGGTGGTCTCCTCCCTTAATGTTAGTATTGTACTACAGATTTGAAATCCTTCTATTATGAAGCTAGCCACACTACAGGTAAGGAAAATAGAAACCAAAGCAGTTATTTTTTAAAAAGAAAACTCTATATATAGTAAATTAGTTAAACTGATGTTAGAAAATCAAGGGAGGTAGAGAATGCTGAGTTAGATAATTGATTAATAATAATAATTGCAAGAAGTAGCCAACAGTCTTACCGCTCAGTGACCAAAGGGAAGAGGTTTGGTTATCAGAAGCTTGCAGTTTGGAAGAAGCACTCTTAGGGTAGGTAATCAGGCTCCCCGCCCCATACCAGGAAGGTCAGGTGACTATCAAGTGGGTCAGGTGACCATCAAGTGCCAGTTAGGCAGTTGTTAAACTGTCTCCCTAAAATAACAATTGGTCACAGCCGGCGCCACGGAAAGGCAGTCTGCCAATAGATAGAAACACCTGAAACTGGTGACCAGCAGTTTCCCAGTAAGATCTCAGGAGTTGGGCCAGTGGACACACCCATATACTCTAAGAGGCAGAATGGGGAGTTTAACTGGTATATAACCTTCCTGTAGGAATGCTAGACTGGTAAGGGAAGAGCGCCTCAAGTGAGCATGCGTACAACTCCAGTAAACATTGCACAAGGTCTAGCAGGCCACCATGCATGTGGAAAGCCCATCCTAAGGGAAGAATCAAGGGAGAAGAGGTGCAAGACCCCAGAAGTATGCCAACGTATAAAATCCCAAGTCAAAGTCAGACAGTAAACTTGATCGCTCAAGTATGAAGGGTGAGTTTGTTGCTTAAAAACAATAGCTTAATAACTAGCACGTTTATGTCCTAGGATGAGAACTAAACTTTAAATATTTCATAGTAATTTTTCCATTCTACTATGAAATTGAAATCCTTCCGACATAATTTTATTGCACTTCATTTAGCTGTTATTGCTAAATGTGCATCTCTCTGTGGGAAAAAGAAAGAAATTCTTGAAAGGTGAGTGAATATATTATAATAATCACCAACTATTTAAAGACTATCACTGGATGGAAGAAAATATTTTACTTTCATTACAATTGTGTTTAGTGAAGGCAAAATTTTAACAGACAAATTAATGTAAATGAGATGGAATTAGAGGCTAAAGGATATTTGTCTGTGTGCTAATGAATAACCACTACATACCAAATGAGAAAGACAGAGTAAAAGAAGATGAAGTGGTGAACGATGACACTAATGAGTGGCAGCTGTGTCACATTTTTCATGGTTTTCCTACTTTTGTACATGATACAGAAAATCCCTGGCTGCAATCAAGGTGTTGGCTAGATTGTAATCATCCTAAGGCTCTACTGGCGGAGGATCTGCTTTCAAGCTCAGACGTGTAAGTGTTGGAAGGCCTCAGGTCCTTGCAGGCTATTGGCCAGAAAAGCAAGTTTCTGGCTCCATGGGGAGCCCATAAGGTTGCTCACAGCATAGCACAAGGAGTGAGAGAGATCACCCAAGAGGGAAGCCACAGTCTTTTTGTAACCTGATCTCAGAAATGACAACCCATCACCTCTGCTGCATTTTATTCTCTACAAAGGGATTACACAAGGGCATACATAATCAGGAGGCAAGAATCATTGGGGGCCATGCTAGAGGCTGCTTAGCACAGATCTTAAATACTTTAAACAACAGGGAGATCTGTGCTCTGTGCTGACAGAATCTACAAGAGTTGGCATCAAATTTTTGAAGATTGTGGAAGGCATTGTTTGAGATATTTTCATAATAAACCCACTGGTATACACACTTAAGTAAGGTAATATATCAGGAACATGCACAGGTCAGGCATGTGGTGGCTCACACCTGCAATCCTAGTGCTTTGGGAGGCTTAGGTGGGAGGATCACTTGAAGCCAGGAATTAGAGACCAGCCTGGGCAACATAGCAAGACCCTATCTCCCCATAAATTTAAAAAATTAGCCAAGTGTGGTGGTGTACACCTGTACTCCTAGTTACTCAGGATGCTGAGACACAGGCATTACTTCAGCCCAGGCTTTGAGGTTACAGTGAACTATGATCATGTCACTGTACTACTTCAGGCTGGATGACAGAGCAAGACTTCATCTGTTAAAAAAAAAAAAAAAAAAAAAAAAAAGGAAGCACACATGTGTTTCTCCAAAGCTATTGTTTATAGCGTATAGTGATTAATTCAGTAGGTCAATAATGTCTCTGAGACCACAATGACCATTTTGCAATCTTCAGGGACCTTCTCTCAGAGTGCAAGTCAGCTACCATAACTTCAGGCATTACGCCTTAATTCAAAACAGGAAGATTGAGAAAAGGTGGTGCCAGCAAGCATTCTCTTACTGGGAAAGGGAATGCCCTCTAGCTGACTCTCTTTACATCACAATGGTCATTCCTAGACCAGAAAAATAGACTGAGATAACAGTGACACATTTAGACTGAACAGGATTTGGCCTCTGGGGCTGGAAAAAGGAGTACATTCCCTCAGATCAAGGGATTTCCACCTTTAAAAAATCAGGTCTTAGCAGATAAGATGGGAAGAAAAGATTTTCAGGTATATAATGAACAATCTGCCACAATTACAACCAAAGTGTCTCCCCTGCATTGGAGATTGAAAATTCAGTGAAACTTATTATGGTATTTTACTTCATATCTACCTTCTATTTGATCATATTAAATTATTCGCTGCAAGAAATAAATGAGGCCAGATGAAATTATATGACTTAGGAGGCTAAAGGCAATAAACTTCAGCTTTAATTTTTGAGTTGTTAACTTGTCTTACTTTTAGACATGCATATATAAGAAAATACATTATGCAATGGGAAAACTATGGTTTTATATAAGAGATGTTAATGATAAAATTTATTTGTAACATCATCTTTACCTTCTAGAAAGTCTACTCTCTGGCCTATTGCTTCGGTCCCTTTATTAAAAAGCCTATGCCTAATATGATAATGTCTCATTTAACTGCAAATGATGAGACGATGAGAAAGTTTGGAGGGTTTTTTTATTTGTTTTTTTTTTTAGAAAACATATGCTTTAAGCCCTGCAAGTTGATTCTTATGCTTATTTAACACATCTGTAATAATAAAAAATTTAAGCTTTTAAAAATTAAAAATGGCATTATATAGACAGACAATCAAAGTACACTGTTGAATCTAAAAACAAACAAAAACTACATGCAGAAACTTAAAATATGGTAAAGGATATATTTCAAATTTATGGAAGATATGAATTTTAATAAATGGTACTAGGATAGTTTGATAGCATACTTTATGCAAAAATAAATATTTCAAATATTTACATAAGAAATATGAACAAGAAAGTAATAGAACATGGAAACATCTTTAAGTCACAAAATGAGCAAATTTTTCAATGATATATAAAGAAAAGATCAATAAATTGAACAATGTATAAATCAAGCATTCAATATGGCAAAACACATGCATAAAGGAAAAATTGGTAATTACATAATAACCGGATAATTTAATATAGAAAACACTCAAAAATTTGTAAAAAGACCGGGAAAAAGTAGAAAATACACATAGAATATGACAATAATTCACAGAGAAGTAAATTGAAGTAGATCATAAATATCTGTAAAGATGGTTTATCTCACTCAAAGAAGATAAATGAAAAATAAAAATAGACTACTGGGTGGGCATGGTGGTTCATGCCTGTAATTCCATAGTTTTGAGAGGCCAAGGTGCTTGAGATTAGGAGTTTGACACCAGCCTAGGCAATATGGGAAGACCTGTCTCTACAAAAAATTTAAAAATTAGCTATGTGTGATGGCACGTGCCTATAGTCATAGCTACTGGGGAGGCCAGGCAGGAAAATCCCTTGAGCTCAGGAGTCTGAGGTTACACCAGCTAGGAATGCAACACTGCACTCTTTTCTAGGTGAGAAAGCAAGTCTCTGTTTCCAAAAATAAAAGATAAATAAAAATATAGCAAGAAAACTATTTTTTCCTTTTAGCTTGGCAAAACTAAAATGATTGAAAATAGAATTATAAAATGCATATGAATGCATGTATGCCTGTAAACTCATTAACGACTCTCAGAAAATACTTAAGAAATTGATCACAGTGATTGTAGTTAGGTTAGCAGAATGCTGCTATGAAATATTTTCTTGCAAGCCCTTTTGTATTATTTGTAATTGGAACTAGGATAATCCTTAAGATTATCCATAATATCCAATATTACATAAGATATTAATTAACATGTCTGATTCTCAGTTACACCAACTTCTGACTGTGAGAAACAGTATTTCTTTGCTTGAGAGCTTTCTCTGAATATTGAAGCCTGCTTTGTTCGCTTGTGCAGCAGGCTACAAGTACCTGGAAATTAACACCCCATAGGAAGAGCCCTCAACCAGTGTCTTACAGGAGCTGGTACGAAAATAACTCAGCTTGATCATCTCGCAAGTGAGCTATCTCTGAGACGTGTGTTCTATACTGGCTCACAGAGTTTCTCCAATAGGCTTATAAGATGAAAATTACACATTTGGGATGGGCCCAAGCAGGTCCAAGGTGCACAAATCAGTTTTAACAACAAACTGTTCAAGAAACCCAAACCACAGACCTCTGTTGCAGCATACATACACAGGTCTACTTCAGGTCAAGTCCTATGACCTTTTGGGAAGTTCCCTGTGAACAGTTTGACCAAGGAATAAAAATACTCAGGTCTCGCTCAGGACAGGTTGCCTCCTTTCATTGTAAAGTAAAACATGGATTGCGGTTAAACTCCAGCTATACTCAGCCCTGTTACTAGCCCTGAAATAAAAGAGGAAAAATCTGCTCAGTAGTCAAATTGTTGACATAGAATAGAAGTGGATGGAAATATGAATGACAATGAAATTCTGAGCAGTATTCAATGACTTGGCTAGTTGGTTAAAGGCCTGGAAGGAAGAAGGTTGGAAAATTAGAGAAAAACTTTTGGGAATTAAGCATATGGGTGTATCTATGAGAATGGGCACAATGTATACAAATCTTCCTTTCATCCCTCAATACCCACCAGAGACATCCACCTCCACCACAGAGGAAACACACAATAAGCAGATGGAGAGAGTCCTGTGAGGCTCAGTTAGCCTCCTCCTCAGCATCCCCTGTCCTGATGATGCCTGACAGGTCTGTGATAGCTCTATGAATGGAGCAGTCATAAGGATGGGAATGAACACTATGCGTGGGCTTCTTCTCAGCATACTGCAGCGTATGAGGACTGATCCCAGGCGTGTGTGGTAAGATATGAAATCAGGAATCATAGTGGAATTCTACCTGTCAGTAAACTCACCCTTAGAAAGTCTTTATTCTGGCTAGGCACAGTGGGTCACTCCTGTAGTCCCAGAACTTTGGAAGGCTGAGGCAGGTGGCTCATAAGGTAAGGAGTTTGAGACCAGCCTGGCCAACATAGTGAAACCCCGTCTCTACTAAAAATACAAAAAATTAGCTGGGCGTAGTGGCAGGTGCCTGCAATCCCAGCTACTTGGGAGGCTGAGGCAGGAGAATCACTTGAAGCCGGGAGGCAGAGGTTGCACTGAGCCAAGATCGCACCACTGCACTCCAGCCCAGGTGACAGGGTGAGACTCTGTCTCAAAAAAAAAAAAAAAAAAAAAAGCCTTTGTTCTGCACCCCTTAACATCTCACTCCAAGTTACCAAAACTGACTCAAAATGAAATAGTCAGAATAGCATTCTATCTATTAAACTAATTAAATGTATAATTAAAACCCCAAACTCAATGGAAGCTCCAGAGTCAGGTTCGCATGGTCAAATTTGTCAGCCATTCAAGGAAGAAATAATATCAATCTTACAAAACCCCATTTAGAAAATAGACAAAAGAAGGATGCTTCCCAACCTATTGTATAATGCTGAGACAATCCTGACAATAAAATTTGATCAAGATAATATATGTAATTAAAAACTAATAGCCTCATCAACACAGATGCAAAAATTCTTAACAAAAAATTCGAATAGAAAACACACTGTGATCATGTGGTGATTATTCCAGGACTGCAAAATTTATTCAAAAAGTGAAAATAAATAACGTAATTCAGGTCAGGCACAGTGGCTCATACCTGTAATCCTAGCACTTTGGGAGGCCAAGGTGGGAGCTCAGGAGTTTGAAACCAGCCTGGACAACATAGGGGGATTCTGTATCTACAAAAAAATAAATAATTAGTTGGGTGTGGTGGTGCACACCTGTGATCCCAGCTACTCGGGAGGCTGAACTGGGAGGATCACTTGAGCCTGGGAGGTCAAGGCTGCAATGAGACATAATTGCACTATGGCATTCCGGCCTGGACAATAGAGAGAGAAACTGTCTCAATAAATAAAAGTAAAAATAATATAATTCACTAAATTAATAGAGTGTAGGGAAAAAACTCATGACCAGCTCAATAGATATAGAAAAAAATCTTTGACAAAATTCAACAACCTTATGTTTAAAAAAACATTCTCAGCCCGCTTGGAAACTAGGATAATTTCCTTAATTTGGTAATAGACATCTACAAAAACTCTACAGCTAATATTATACTTAGTGGTGAAATATTGAATGAACATTCTGTAAGATTGGGAACTATGAAAGGTTGTCTACTCCACCTTCTTATTGTCAATATTATATCGAGAGTTTTAGAAACTGAAATATGGCAATGTTACTGGGAAAAGAGGAGTACATCTGTTTTCATCCACAGACAGCATGGTTGTTTAAACAGAAAGCCCTGAGGACTCTACAAAACACAATTATAGATTTAGTAAGTAAAGTTAGCACAGGCAGATGATATAAAGTAAATACACAGTCATTAATTATATTTCTTTATACTAGGATATTGAAAAATTTAAATGATACTATTTATAAAAACATGACATTTCTAGGAATATATTTTTAAAATGATGTTCAAGATCTTGAATCTAAAAATCACAAAATATTGCTGAGAGAAGTTAAAGAAAATTTAAATAAATTGATATATATGCCATATTCATGGATTGGAAGACTCAATATTAAGATGTCCACTCTCTCCAAATTATCTATAGATTCAATATAAAGCCAGCATTTTGGTAGAAATTGGCAAGCAGATTACGAAATTTATATAAAAATGCAAAGGACTTAGAGTAACTTAAACAATTGTCTAAAAACAATAAGGGAAATCAACATAGATGTAAAGGATGATGCACACTATCTTGCACGGCATCTGCCTCAGGTGACTCTTTATCGATTCCAGGTAAAGGAGAGCTGCTATATTTGCCATGCTATGAATTTAGACTCATCTATATCTCTGTCATTTGTTCAGTCAGATCCTGGGAATGACATTCATCTTTTGTCCTCTGCCTGTGAAAGTTGAGGATCTCTTTAAATGTCAATATGTTCTTCCTTTTTCTCTTTCGGATTAAGGTACTTTGGTTCATGATTTTTGACTCTTTCCTCTTTTTCACAATAGGTCATTAAATTTTGTTAATGCTTTCTTTAAACTGTTTCTGGAATCTGTTCTTACTTTAATCTTACTAACAGTAACTTAGTTCAAGTCTTAAAAATCTGTTGCCTGGAATTTGAGATAGTTTTCTACTTGCTCTCTTTCATGTCTCCCATCTTTTTAGGACAAGTAGTTACCTTCGTAGCCCACCAAATTTATCGCATGTTCCATCACACCCTGTCTCATTTGCCTGAAGCACTATTTACTAATGTACCCTACCTATAAACCTACAACTTGGCCCTCTCTCCCTCCCACCCTCCCTCCCTTCCTTCCGCCCTTTTCTCCCGTTCTTCCCTTCCTCTTTCCTTCCATACTTGCTTTTTTTTTTTTTTTTTTTTGAGACAAAGTCTTGCTCTGTTGCCCAGGCTGGGGTGCAGTGGCAGGATCACAGCTCACTGAAGGTTCAAACTCCTGGGCTCAAGCAATTCTCCTCCCACAGCCTCCCAAGTACTACAAGTACATACCACCATCCCCAGCTGATTTTTTAAAATGTTTTATAGAGATGAGGTCTCACTATGCTGTCCAGGCTGGTCTTAAACTCCTGACCTTGAGTGATCTTCCCAACTTGGCCTCTGCAAGTGCTGGATTATAGGCATGAGCCACTGTGCCTGGCCAACATCCCCTTTCTTAAGCAAGTTTAGAGTGATTTAATTCCACCTTTACCTAACATTTATTAGCTATCAGATCTTTGGCAAAATGAGTCTCTGTTTCCTAATTTGTAAATTACAGAAACAATACCTACTTAACTGGAATATATATGTATATATACACACATACACACACATATACACACACAAAAACACATAAATGAACAGACATGCATATATTATACATATATTGGGGGGCAGAATATTACAATATAATTCTATTCTTCCTTCTTGGGAAATAAGAAGAGAAACAAAATCAAAAAATAGAAAATGTTTTTACTCTCTCCTTTGTTAGAGTGTTTATTGTCTCAGGACAGCCCTGGCAACACATTAACTGGAAAAGAACAAATAAAGCTACCTATACTGTGATTTTAAAGGGCTGAAAAAGGGTGTTCCTGCCCCTTCCCCGAACTGTTAACCTCAGTGAATGTACTCCTCTCTCTTCTTCCCCTCTGAGCCCATTATAGCTTGATTTCTTTGGAGAACAGAAGCTTTATGGTTTTCAGGAGGCCACTACCAAATTAGAAGTATTCCTCAGAGGAATATTTTCCAACCAATGTTAAATAAATGGTACTATCTTGGCTGAGATTTAGCAAATAGCAACTGGAAAGCAAGGTGCTGGCTGAAGAAGCATAAAAGATGCCCTCAAACATACAGGGGCACCACATACTAAAACAGACTATATGTCTCTCTGAACTCTTTTCTTTATATTCTCTACCTGAGTTAGAGAGTTGGTATGAGGACTAAATGAGACAATTTGTAAATATTTTGCCCAGTGGCCAACACTTATTCATAGATGACCAATAAATCATATGTTGTCATTACTACCTCTTCACAGATGTTCTTAAAGCCACCCCAGTGTCCTCAATAGCTTGTGAATAAGTCTGTCATCATTTTGTTTTTTGTTCATTTGTTTGTTTGTTTTTTTGAGACAAGGTATTACTCGATTGCCCAGGCTGGAGTGCAGTGCTATAATCTTGGCTCACTGCAACCTTGACCTCCCAGGCTCAAGCCATTCTTCCTCCTCAGTCTCTCAAGTGGCTGGGACCAAATGCATATGCACTATCATGTCTGGCTAGATTATTTTTGCATTTTTTGTAGAGGCAAGGTCTTGCTATGTTGTCCAGCCTGGTCTAGAACTCCTGAGGTCAAGTGATCCTCCCACCTCAGCCTCCCAAAGTGCTGAGATTGCAGATGTGAGTCACTGCACCTAGCTTCTCTTGTTATTATTATTATTTTTTTTTTGAGACAGAGTTTCGCTCTTTTTGCCCAGGCTGGAGTGCAATGGCGCGATCTTGGCTCACTGCAACCTCCGCCTCCCAGGTTCAAGCAATTCTCCTGCCTCAGCCTCCTGAGTAGCTGGGACTACAGGCATGTGCCACCACTCCGGCTAATTTTGTATTTTTAGTAGAGACGGGGTTTCTCCATGTTGGTCAGGCTGGTCTTGAACTCCCGACCTCAGTGATCCACCTGCCTTGGCCTCCCACAGTGCTGGGATTACAGGCATGAGCCACCGCGCCCGGCTCTCGTCATTCTTAACAGAAGAAGTAGGAGTAAAGCACAAGGATTCTGAGGACAGACTGCCTGGATTGGAAACTTGGTTCCATCACTTACTAGCTGTGTGAACTTTTGCAAGTCACTAAACATCTCCGTGCCTTAGTTACTCTATCACTACAATAGGAACAATTACAAAATCCATTTCAAAAGATAGTTTTGATGATTACATTAGTTTTAATACTCGTACATCTCTTAGTATCAGCATGGAGCATTATATCTACCACTTCAGTGTTAGCTGTTATTACCACACCTTCAGACTAAAAAGATGGAGCTAAATAGGCTTATTCTAAATGGTTCTTTTCTGAATACCAGTAACTCCGGTGGTCTACTTTCTTTTTTTTTATTTAAAGATGTTTATACACATAGGAGTCAAATTGGTGAGATAAATCACCTGTGTATAAGTGGGGGCAAGACGAGTGTTTCCCAAATTGCATTTTGTGGAACACCAGTGCCTTCAAGATAACAACAGGGGTTTTATGATCTAATAAATTTGGTGAAATATTTCTTTTTTTCTTTTTTTTTTTTTTTTGAGACAGAGTCTCGTTCTGTCGCCCAGGCTGGAGTGGAGTGGCTGGATCTCAGCTCACTGCAACCTCCGCCTCCCAGGTTCAAGCGATTCTCTTGCCTCAGCCTCCTGAGTAACTGGGATTATAGGCACACGCTACCACGCCTGGCTAATTTTTGTATATTTAGTAGAGATGGGCTTTCACCATGTTGGCCAGGCTGGTCTTGAACTCCTGACCTCAAGTGATCTGCCCACCTCAGCCTCCCAAAGTGCTGGGATTACAAGCATGAGCCACCGTGCCCCGGCTGGTGAAATATTTCAAACAAAATATTCATCTTGAAGGTTTTAATATTCAAGGCTGTGAAGGATTCTAAAGCAAATACAGCTATTTAATTGTGCTTTATTACTGCCCCAACTTTTTGGACCATGGGTAATTAGCTCTAAAAAGCTCCATCCTTCGATGTAATGCCTTTTAACATCTTTCCCTCTGTGCGGCACAGTATGGGGAACACACTCTGGCAGTTTGTCCTCAGCACCCCTTGAGATGGGGGAATAAGAGCAGATGCACTAAAATCACAAAAGGAGGAAGAAAAGTTATTTCATTACAGCAAATATAGTAAGAAGGTAAAATTGTGCAGAATATGTTCTGTTTAGGAAGTATGTTCTCTTTTATGTATGGCTCTTATTAAAATGATTACATTAAACATAATCACCCTTTCAGTACTTCAGTTAGAAATTACTTTAGATTAGGTGGTATGTTATGTGTTATGTGTCACCACAAATGAAGATGTGTGGGTTTCCTGACCGCCAGTCTCAATTACCTGTGGTCTTTAAAACCTATCCTGATTTACAAGAAGATAATCTGTGCTAATATCCTGTTCTAAAAAAATGTGCTATATAGAAATTACTTTAGATAAAAGAGCTAATACCAATAAATCAGTGTAACAGAAATTTTTACCGAGTTTTTGTAATATCAGTGCATACTTGAATATATTGTTTTAGTTCATTTTGTGTTCATATTTATCATAGATTCCTTCTGAGCCTATAATATCTCTCTTATTTATTTTGTATTTTCCCACTAATTGTAATTAAGTGTTGCATATGTATTTACAGAGAGTTCAATAAGTGTTTTAAATCAATATTTCATGAAAGTTATTTGGATTCAATATCTCCAGATTACTCATGCTAAAACTAGGATTATATTGACTAATTTTCAACATGTTATTTAACATATTTAGTTTAAAATATACATATATCTGCATTTCAGTTAAAGTTTTTGAGACTTTTCTTAGCTAGTTGGCTAAATTGCTAGATGTCATATTGCTACTTAACAATTGTCCTGTTTTTTATTTGATTATATAAAATTTAACAGTTTGAGTATACTATTGTTTCTGTGTATCAACAAGAAATATTTATTTTATTCAGGTAAATGTCTTGAGTTAATACTGCCTAGTAAAATAGATTATACTGTTTGGTAGAAGATCATGCCCTATATTTCTACATTTAGAATAGTGTATACTCACTCTGCCACCTCAAACTCATTTAAATTTGCTCATTCAAGTGATCAAGATAGATGACCTTGGAAAGAAAACACAATATGCTACATTGGATCAATAAACTAGGCTTTGACTATAAATAACTGGAAGCATTCATGAAATAATGGAATATTCATATAAGAGAAAGGAAGTTATCATTGATCAAATTCAGAAATATTATGCAAAATTGTAGTGAGGTTCCTCACCAACGTATAGATCTAAAAGCATCCTAATTACACAAAATCACTATAGATGAAAATCTGTCAACATCTATTACTGTAAGAATGCCAAATCTTCAATTATATAATTTATCTAATAGTAAACAAGAGTCTGGCTCAATAAAGGGTACTAGAACACATACATAAATATTTATGACAAGACTGCAAAGTTTACATATACTAATTTCAGGAAAGAGACAAATAGTAACACACTTTAAAAAAAAATAAAGAACAGCAATCAAATCAAATAATCTAGCTGTAGCTACATGTATAAACATAGATGCATTTGCGAAGTATAATTAGTGAAAAAAAAAACATTGAAAAAGGATAGGTTTATTAACTTTTTGTGTAAAAAAAAACATACTTTTTTTCTGGTATGACAAACTTCAGGAGAGTGGGTAAGTATTTTTGATGGGAAATGTGCTTAGCTCTAACTATAATTTCTACTTTATTTGAAAGAGATAAAGCAGGGATGGGGGATGGGGGAAGGGAAAGAGGGAAGAAGAGGGTTAGAGACAGAGAGAGAGAGAGAGAGAAGCGAGAGAGACATCTAAAGCAAAAACACCTCTCAAATAAAAAAGAAAAAAAAAAACAGGATTTAAAAGTAATCCAGAATCCCAATGTATATTTTTAACTTTTCCCTTAAGTATCTGGGGGACAAGAGGAGGAACTGAGAAATGAGATTCTGGATTTTATAACCATCCATCCACCTGCTTATGTACCCTAGAGAAATGGCTTCAGAGAAACACGGTTATCCCCAGTGGTACTCTAATTGCCATCTCTCAGTGTTACCACTCATTAATGCTCAAAATAAGGTACTAAAATTCCCCTGGAAATGGCACCTGAATAACAAATTTTAGAAATGTTAAACTTTCCCCTTTACCATATGCTGTAAGACCAGTTAGAATTAATTAAATCATATCTACTCTATGACTTAAATTTTAAGTATCCATTCTTCAGCCACAGTAACTATTCCCCCTGCTCATCAAATTCAAAAGGAATGTAAATCAAAGAAACACCTAGAAGACAGCCTTAATTGGAGGCATCTTTTGGAACTCAAGATATCTGTAGCATTTACTGTTGGTCACTGTCCACCACTCCTTGGCATTCAGTGGTCACAGACAGCTTCCTGCTGCAAGCCCCTGTGACTCTCTGAAAACTTTCTCTGGAATACAAAGTAGGTGGTCATATTATCTACATTTTGTAAGTGAAATGTTGTAAACAAGGTTGGACTGGTAATTCTTTTATAAAGAATACCAAATTTAGTATTTTTTGAAGTAGAAGGGAATATCTTAAATATAAAACATATAAAGAAATATAATCATCCATATTTCCCCACCCAAATTTAACTACTGTTCACTTTTGCATGTATATCCTTATCTACTATCTATCATCTGTCTATCATCTGTCCATCTATTGATTTCTATCTTTCTTCAACTAGGAATATAATTGCTTTCCTATGCCCATTCTCTCCCTCTGTCTTATCTGATCAGCTAGAATGTCACACATCTCCACAAGCCCTAGCATGGAGGAGACCAGATGATTAAATCTGGCTAAAGAGATGGAAATGAAAGTTTGTATATAGTCATAAAATGGATGGAGCTATATCTTTATGGTTTCTGTCTCTTATTCCTGGTTTAGAATGTAGAAATTACAACGAGACCTCCAACGACCATTTTGAATTATGAGTTAAAAAAGGATTCTGAGAATGGCAGAGAAGAAATTAAATGGCTGGGTCCCTGATGATACCATGTCACCATACCAACCCTGGTAACCTACCTCTTTTATGTGATAGAGAAATTAGCTTCTACTTTCTTTAAGACATGTAATGTCTGATTTTATATCTCAGGCAGTCAGATATAAATCTACATTATACCTATTAAAATTATACAAGAATTACATGAATATGTTGCTTCTAGAAATTGTTAGGCAGCAGAAGTAAAAGTTACTTGACTACTTCCTTCAAATTCAACTTTGACTCTTGTTTAGAAGTTTTCATTATATGTTTATGATTTGTTTTTCCACTCCTTTTCTTAAAACTGTGTGTGCGTGTGTGTGTGTGTATCCACACAGAGTAATCTACACTTAAATGTATTTCTAAAATTTATATAAAGGGTAACCATTTTCTACAATTCACTGTTTTCACTCCATAACATGTTAAACATGTTTCCACACTGATCTATATAGTTGTTATGAGTTTATAGATTTCATTAATATTTATGTGTGTGTATATATATACACACGTATATATGTATACATATATGTGTATATATGTGTGTGTGTATATATATACACACATATATAAAACACTTTTTATTGATTCCTTTCTTTTTTTTTTTTTTTGAGATGTAATCTTACTCTGTCACCCAGGCTGGAGTGCAGTGGCATGATATTGACTCACTGCAACCTCTGCCTCCCAAGTTCAAGTGATTCTCCTACCTCAGCCTCCAAAGTAGCTGGGATTACAGGCACCCACCCCCACACCTGGCTAATTTTGTATTTTTAGTAGAGATGGAGTTTCGCCATGTTGGACAGGCTGGTCTTGAACAGCTGACCTTAGACCATCCACCCGCCTTGGCATCCCAAAGTGCTGAGATTACAGGCGTGAGCCACCATGCCTGGCCTGATTTCTTTCTTTATTGGTGCATAGTAGATCCTTTACAATATTTTACTATTGCTCGTCAGTCTGAAACAAAGATCTTGGAGTCTTCTCTATTTTTTGTAGGGTAGATTCCTAGAAGTAGAATCACGGGTCATAGGAATTGCATATTTTCAATTCCCACAGGTGTTTCAGGTGGTTTTTAAAGGAAGATAAAGTTAAGACCATTTTTACACAGCAAGACAGTGTCTTGATAGTCTTGACAGATTTGCTATTTTAAGGAATTCGCAGTTGGCTCTGGCTTTTTAACCACATGCATGCACATTTATTACTGTAAACAATATTATACAATTTTAAAATAATAAGTATAGTCCTCTGTGGCTTCTAACACCATATTGCTTGGTAAGAAACATAATGGAGAGAAATAAAAAGAATTAAGAGGACCAACAGCCAAGAGAAATTTAGCACCAACAAAATAACATCATCTGTATGCTGAAAACAACAACATTGCCCCTGCTTTCTTTTACTTATCAACTGAAGGGAAGAGAAAGATAAATGGCAATGTGAAAAAGATAAGATTTTCTCTGAATAATAATTCTTCTCTGTCCCATGGTACATTCTATTTGCCTTCTGCTCAAAGGTCTCAGACTTTTCTATCTATAGATAAACTCTAGTTTATAAATTCAGAAAATAAGGTTCAGTGAGACTTATTCAAAGACCATGAAGGCCAGGAAAGCCCATAACTATAAATCTTCTCTTATGTCTATTCACCTTAAGAAACCTCTTCCATCTTAGAAATTATGGCCATGTGCCCTTAAACAGTCAGTCCTGTCTAAAATGCTTCCTTTCTTCAAAGTTACATTTTAAATGTTAATTTATGGGAAGCAGGGCTGTGCTGAATTATTATTTACAATATGTCAGTCTCATACTTTGAAGTCTGGGGAATGATGTTTGTAAACAGTGAAAACTCAGCTTTATTTTCCTACAATCATTTAGCTTTCAAAATACATCAAAATATACCTCAAAGACAAAAAAATAAAATTACAATCTTTGACATGTTTTTCAAACATGAGTGCTTTCCTATGTTTCTAAGACATTTTTGCATAACTCCTTGGATTTTGATGACATAATTTAAAATTATAATATATTTCCCCAAAGAGAATAAGGTTCATATATAATATGAAATCAGCTTAAAAATACTTTCTCAAAATTTCTCTTGTTAAGTAGGGAATAAGCAATTATTCAGTAGTATAACCAACTATTTCATTTATATTCAAAAATAGATATGTGTCCCAAACTTAAGGCATTGTTTTATGACTATCTTTTTAATTTTCAAAATAAATGAATAACTAACTGACCTAAAGATGCAAGTAATTTCCATGAGACTAAAAGTCTAATGTAGAAAGAGCTAAAACTTTCTTTTGTAGTAACATTCTTTATTTTACTTTAACCTTCCTAGTTCAAAAATAAGTGGAATTATTGACAAATTTCAGAAAATACAGCTACACTCTTAACAAGGTCTCCTTAATAGTTAAATAAAAATAGACTGTTAATGTTTTACAATATATGTTCAATACTGGTCTTACGGAAATGGAAGGTGTCTTACTGGCAGCTGTATAGAAAATGCTTACTACAATAGCTCAGACTTTATACTAAAGATAAGTGTATGGCTGAGTTTTGAAGTAGGTTCTAATAGTGTAATTTCTACATGTAATATTCACACTTGAAATTAATTGGCATCTCAAAACAAATAGCTATTTAGAAAAATATATTAATTAAGACTTTGATTACTACTATGGGTAAATAAAAGTCACTTGGTGCAGATAAAGCTAGTGTTTTATTTTTTCTTGCATTTGGATACAATATCATATGTCAAATATAAAATATTAGTTTAAATTTCTGACAAGTGATAAAATGCTTAAGTGATTATGTACATTAATCCATTTATCTAACAGGTTTGCTACTATGTGTTTCATCCTCATCCATAACACATTTTGACAAGCAATCCTATCTTGACTTACTGAGAAAAAAAATTGAGAAGCTAAACTGCAGTTTTATACTAAGAGCACCAAAAATAAATGTGAAGGATGCCATGTACCTTCCAAGTGCTGTGAAGCCAGTAGGCCTGATGTACTAAATGTGGTGATTTGCCATCTTCAAATTATACATAATAAATTACATTTGAGGACAGTACTTCCCCATCATTCTTTATAGGCCCTCCTCAACTTCCTCTCTTAGGAATGTTTTCCATGAGTTTAAATAGTATCTTATAAGATATCCAGAAGTTACTTTTTAAGGAACAATAGTGGTACCTTTTAATAGTTTTTGCTTTCATAACCATAGATGTATAAACATTCAATGAAATGTATGTTCAAGTTTGTTATTTTCTCATTTTCAAAGAAAAAGAAAAGAAGTTTTAGGAAGAAAATGCAGCATTCTGAAGTCATCTCTATTTGCTATTCAGCATCCTATAGTTTTCCTTAAAGGATTACTCTGAAAATCGTGTGTAGATGGCAACAAAGTAACTTCAGGCAGAACTTTCCATTCAGTACATTGACAAGACTGAACAAAAAATAGATGTGAACATCTACCAATTGTCTACACTGTATTATCAGACACTCTGGAAAATACAGAGAAATAGAGGTAACTGCCCTAGCATGAAAATATTTCTTTTTATTGAAAATTACCTCTCCAAGCATGTTAAAAAGAAGACTGACAATTATTTTCTCTACTTGGATTATTTAAGTCTCCACAATTGAAACATTTGAAAAGTCAGTTACATTTCTTATAATACTAGAAGGAACTTAAATCAATTATCCTACTGGAATTCTGTTTAAAGTGTATTAAAATAAGTAGTTATTAATTCAATGATTAAATACAACTTTACGGTTTTTTACAATTTACATGATGGTGTTAGTATGTGGCTACAAACTACCTTTGTTTCCTAATCACCACTTTTGCAAGGAAACATTGGTTAAAAATACCGACATCTACTTAAGATTATATTGGATATGATTACTTTCTCTGCATTATCAATAAAATTAAGGGATAGTTATACTTTCTTTTATCTCAAGGGTTGCTTGATAACTTAAAGTATCTTCCTTTTATTCATCTTTAAGTAATCTGCCTCTTCCTCTTTACTTAAAGATGAATTTACTTAATTCATCTTTAAGTAAAAGCATATAATGAGAAATATTCTACACAAGACAAATTACTATGTTGACAGGGGCTTACAGCTTAGAATGGCTAGTACAATCAAAACTTGTATCAGTAAGATACATAATATTGGATGAACTATTTATCTCCATCTTCTAGGTAATGTCAAATTCCTAAGTGGAAGCACAGCTACAGTTCTACATTTTCTCTTATCCTACCTTTTCTCCCACAGAAAGGTAAATTTCAAGTGGTAGAAAATAAGAGATGGAAAGTATAGCAAAGCTAAAGTAGAAATTAATTCTGAATTTCTATAACTTGATTCATGTTTTTGACTCAATGATTACCTAGAACTTGCTTATTTATGCACCTAAAACTTAGAGGAAACAAACTTGACATAGTGTGCCCAACTGATTAATGCTGTAAACAGTAGAAAAAGTATATATCTATAAGCTGGAGATAAACTAGATTTTTATTTAAAAGAGATATTGTATCAAGTGCCTTCTTTGGTGCCAAGCAACAATTTAGTAATTAACTGAAAATGAAATATATGGGGAAAACTTGAAATGGCTCACAGAATTGAGGATGAATCGCTGAGGAACCAGGGATTAAAAAACACAGGAAAAAAATTATTGAAGCCAGAGCTGAGGATTCAAGTAGCAGGAAATAAAGGTCAATCTCTTCAGGGCAATAGTTTGGAAACATAGAAAATCCAATTATTTTCAGGTTTGAGGGGGTCTTGTTTTGTTTTAAATCACTGTTCAATGCTAATGCTGAAGTTCCTGGTAGCCTGTCTCACTGGTCAATCTTAGATTATGTGTCTTCACACTAGCCAAGAGATGGTTCATCTTCATAAATGGTTTTATCACTACTATATTCAATGAGAAAGAGATAATTTTTCAAAATAAATTCATGGTCTCCTGCTAGAAGAAGGTTCAAATAGTTGTTCAGGAGGGAAAATAGGTTTCTACTATGATAATTATTAAGAGATTTATGAGTACAATTTATACTTACACACTCATTGTCAATAGAAAATATTTATTGACTTATGCTAGTTTATTATAGCAATGACTCTTGTCATTAAATTAATTTAGCTCAACAAATAAAGGTGGCTGTATGTGTGTATGTGTATTCATACTGCAGCTCACTAAACCTAGTCATATATAAATTATCTTTATTTGCTCCATCCTGTATAGTAGATATAATTTTGCATATTTTGTAAAAGGAAAAAGCAGATTCAAAGGGAGTAAGAAACATGCATAGCCATTGTTAAATAGATAAGAAGAGGGAGAGATAGGAACTACACTCATTTTTTGTTTGTTTTCATTTTAAGTGCTTGAATGTTCCATCGGTTTATCAATCACATTTTGTATTATAAGGACTCAACTTCAATAAATTTTGTTATATAATAATTATTTCTATATGCTTTCTATAAAAGCAAGTTTTTTAAATAGAAACAATTTTGCTTTCATAAACAACCATAATTCTTATATGTTGCTAGCCTACATAGGAATACTTACTTAAGTTTGACCCATAACACATATAACCCTGTTGTAACATTCCAAACTTAGTATTATTTTCTAATAAAGGAAAAGGCTCTTTTCTATTCATTTGTATTATATTGTAAAACCTACATGTAACTTTATTTTATTTATAATTTACCTTTTCTCTCTTTATGCTATATCCCTGTATTTTTCAATCAAATTTATTATTATGGATTCAATTTAAATTCATTTAAATTTTTTATGGTTGACAATTTTTCCAGTGTCTAATTTTGTATTCTGAAGAGTTAGCAACCCCTTTAGAAAACAAAAAGGTTTTGTTTATTTGTTTTAGGTTGAGGAGTGTGGGAGTGCTTTCACAGATTTAACCTGACTAGTAGACAAGTATTTAACTGATACAAGAACATACTAAAATTAGGAGCTACATTTAGATATCTCATATGATGTGGCTGGGAAGAGCAGAGGCAGGAACTAACATGCTTCTGTAAACTGGCATATAAAGTGCAAATAACTGTTCCACTCCATTTCTGTTTATATACATATAAATATATTTCACATATATATTATACATATATTATATTTTAAATATATTGAACATAATATATGTGTGCATCCACGCATTCATATACACATTATGGGTGCATAATCTTTCATTTTAGGAATATAGTGTATTTGTGTGTATATATATTTGAGCCTTTTAGAAGCACTAATTAATGCAGTATAGAAACTTTCTTCTGTTCAATGGCAATATGGCAGTTAGATCATATTTCTCAAATGTCTTACTAATAAATCAGTACAGACAAAGTTCAAAGTTCAGATAGCCTGTATCTATAGCTCACTTTCTTCAGTCAGTAATTGGGCATGTTGTTACAGAATAAAATCAGATTACAATTCCTTTTATACAATGCAAGTTTCATGGAGAAAATATTTATTACACATCTTTGTAGACTTTTATGTCTGGCATGGTAGACTTGAACATTTTAATTAATGAAATAAGTAGTGATTATATGACAACTTAGTGAAATCGGTCCGTTCTGATTTTGTGTTCAAAGAGTTAAGCTTTTGCTATCTTGAAATTTTTATTCCTATTAGTTTAAATCTAATAAGTAGAAACAGATTTTTCTTTATAAAATATTGCAACCAAGTCTTTCCTTCTCAGTCATTATGACTTCCATGAATGATTGCAACACATTCAATTCCTAAATACACTGGATGTTTTTTAATATATGTCATCAAATTCTGCTTAGAAAGTAGTGTTCAGTCATTTTTTGCCTGTTCAACTGAGACTTCCACCCTCTCATTAGAATTGTTATTCATTTCATAAATCTGCTTAATATAAATTCACCATAAACCAAAGCAGAAAGATTAATATCATAAATGTAGGTTAATTTTCTCTGACTAAAGTTCAAAAGGAGAAAAAACCCTTTTCTTGGTATTTTTGTCTTCATAACATTGAGAACGTTTCCTTTTCATCTTTAATTTTGTATGAGAATTGCACTTTCAGCCACATTGCAGCTTAATTACTACTTTTCATTTTTGTTATTAACACTTCTGTGTTTCTTTTTAGCTATTAAGTAGTTAGTAATTCAACTTCAGAGTCCATGGCAATCTGATTCTAGAGGTATTTCCATCTTACCATTTTAATTTTCTTTCCATGTTCTCGATGCTGAGAATTAAAGTAAACATTGGAAAAAGTGACTAGGGTAATAAAGTGTGGGAGGGAGCAGGAAGAAAGCAGAGGTTATTTAGGCTGTGAATTTTGACATGGTATGCAGAGTTATTTGCTTGAGATTTAGAGATGTTTTTACCACTAAGTTATCTTACAACTAACGGTTTTCAAATTAATTTTTAAGCATGTAACCAAATTGATTTCATGCCCCTAATTTTATCATAGGATTCTTAATTGCACCATCCTAAAATTAGGTTGTATGAAGTTTGCAAAATATCTAAATGTTAAAAATTATTCTCCAGAGGTGACATCAGGAAGGTGGCAGAATAGACCCCCCAGCATTACTTTTCCCATAAAAATGCACTTAGAAACTATTCAGAGATTAAGAATATCACCCTGAGTTCACCAGAGCTCAGTGGAGCAGTAGGAAAACCCACTGGGCCCACAGAATCAAGGGAAGCCATAAGCAGTAAAAGAAATGATCATTTCAGCCTACTGCATCCTCCCTCAAGCTGGCCTAATGCCACTCACAGAGAAGTTCTCTAGACCCAGTTTGTGAGGAAGTATGAGAAGGGAGTTGCAGGTGGATGTTCGATTTCCACATTGGTCTGAAAGTCTTTGTGGGAAGCTAAAACTTTTCCCATCCCACAGATACCACTGTAAGTGTTAGGAGGGCTGAACCACCTGGAATGAATTGGGGATAATACATGCGGTGATGATCATAGTAACTGGCATGCCAATCTTGGAAGCTGCTCTGTGTTCTAATCAATGTCAATGCCATATTGAAGAGACTGGTAAGTGCCGTAAGTGCTGTTGGGAGTGTATTCCACAGGAAGACCTGAATCTGGGCCTGGATTTTCCACATAGCCCAGGTGCTCTTGTGAAGCCTTTTTCTGATACAGAACAAGTAAAAAGTCATATTAAGTTCTGGTACCTGCTAAATCTTCCCCAGACTAGGAAAAAACAGGAGGGTAGCAATATAGTTCTGAGGCAATGTTTAATTTCTGGTGCTCACTAGAAGTCTTCTCCAGACCTGGAAACAATTATGAGCCAAGAATTTAGTTCCAGAGTAGCATTTAAGTGTTTGTATTCACTATAAGGATTTCCCTATACAGGAATGATAAACAAGCCAGTGTTCAAGTGTTGATACTAAGTGGTAAATGCTAAATGCCACCACAGGCCAGGCACAGTGGCCTATGCCTGTAATCTCAGCACTGGGAGGCTGAGGTGGGTAGGTCACTTGAGGTCAGGAGTTCAAGACCAGACTAGCCAACATACTGAAACCCTGTCTCTACTAAAAACACAAAAATTAGCCAGACATCATGGCATAAGCCTGTAATCCCAATGACCTGGGAGGTGGAGTCAAAAGAATCACTTGAACCTGGGAGGTGGAGGTTGCAGTGAGCTGAGATAGTGCCACTGCACTCCAGCCTGGGTGTCGGAGTGAGAATCTGTCTGCAATAAATAAATACCACTAAAGAACACCCAAAAAAATTGGAAGAAGTGACTGTCTTCTCAGATTTGTAGACATCAACACAAAGATGCAAGAATTATGAAAACTCAGAAAAATATGACACCACCAAAAGAAACCAACAAAGCTCCTGTAATGAACCCAGACGATCTATGAAATGTCAGATGGAGAATTCAGAATAATCCTCTTGAAGAAATTCAGAGAATTGGCCGGGTGTGGTGGCTCATGCCTGTAATCCCAGCACTTTGGGAGGCCAAGGCTGGCAGATCACAAGGTCAGGAGATCAAGACAATCCTGGCCCCATCTCTACTAAAAATACACAAATTAGCTGGGCATGGTGGCATGCACCTGTAGTCCCAGCTACTCAGGAGGCTGAGGCAAGAGAATTGCTTGAACCTGGGAGGTGAAGGTTGCAGTGAGCTGAGATCCTGCTGAGAGGTGAAGCCAGCTGGGCTTCTGGGTTGGGTGGGGACTTGGAGAACTTTTGTGTCTAGCTAAAGGATTGTAAACGCACCAATCAGCATTCTGTAAAAACTCAACAATCAGCACTCTGTGTCGAGCTAAAGGATTGTAAATTCACCAATCAGCACTCTGTAAAAACGCACCAATCAGCACTCTCTTTCTAGCCAAAGGATTGTAAACACACCAATCAGCACTCTGTAAAATGGACCAATCAGCACTCTGTAAAATGGACCAATCATCGCTCTATAAAATGGACCAATCAGCAGGACTTGGGCAGGGCCAAATAAGGGAATAAAAGCTGGTCACCCGAGCCAGCAGCAGCAACCGGCTGGGGTCCCCTTCCACGCTGTGGAAGCTTTGCTCTTTTACTTTTCACAATAAATTGTGCTGCTGCTCACTCTTTGGGTCTGCACTACCTTTATGAGCTGTAACACTTACTGTGAGGGTCTGCAAATTCATTACTGAAGTCAGGAAGACCACGAACCCACTGAGAGGAACAAACAACTCCAGATGCGCCACCTTTAAGAGCTGTAACCCTCATTGTGAAGGTCTGCAGCTTTACTCCTGAAGTCAGCGACACCACGAACCCACCGGAAGGAAGAAACTCCAGACACATCTGAACACCTGAAGGAACAAACTGCGGACACACCATCTTTAAGAGCTGTAACACACATCACAAGGGTCTGCGGCTACATTGTTGAAGTCAGCGAGACCAAGAACCCACCGAAGTAATAAATTCTGGACACGTTTTGGCGCCTAATGTGGGGTACATTTTAATGACCCAGATGGGATAATCATCAAGCAGTGAGTACCATCAGACCCCTTTCACTTGCTATTCTATCCTATTTTTCCTTAGAATTTGGGGGTTAAATAACTGGCACCTGTCGGCCAGTTAAAAGTGACTAGTGCGGCCACTGGACTAAAGACACAGGTGTCAGGATTTCTGGGAAAGGGCCCTCTTAAAAACCCCTGACTCTTCAGAGTTGGGAGCATTAGGTTTGCCTGGAACCAGCTTCTGCTTTTCCTGTACTTCTAGTCTGAGCCAAGGGTCGACAGAGAGGAAAGCCGTTCAGCTCTGTGGTCCCAACAACAAGTTGGTTGACCCTGTGGCCATGAGCGGAACTCTCAAAATCATGTTGCCCAAGCAAGACTCGCCCATCTATCCTATCTATCCTGACCCTTGCTCCTGGGTCCTAATGCTTATCAGACAAACTTCCTCTTGCCCCTCTTCTCTGAGGCTATTCCTGCTTCTGAAAACCACTCTGTCTCTGGTGTTTTTCTAGTTTCTCCTATAAGAATGATTTATAGTATAAACTCCAGGACTCTATTCCCTTCTTTAGGCACGCAGGCTCACCAATCAGAAAGACATAATTTTTGCCCAAAGCGCTGTCAGGTGGGGCAACCGACTATCCTTTTAGGATCCCTCCTCAGACAAGCAGGCCTAACAAAGGCTATTCCTGAAGCTAGGATATGGGGAGCCTCAGAAATGATATCCTTCCTATTCAAGTGAGGACAAAAGGCAGCACTCTTCCAACTCTGGAGATCTCTTCCATCCCTCCCGGTATGGCCCTCCACTTCATTTTTGGGGCATAACGTCTTTATAGGGCAGTGGTAAGGTCCCAATACCTACAGGAGAATGCTTAGGACTCTAAGAGGTTTTTGAGAATGTATCAGTAAGGGCCACTAAATCTGACCTTCCTTGGTCCTCCTTGTGGTCTAGGAGGAAAACTAGTGTTTCTGAGGCGTTGGTGAGCACAACTATTCCGATCAGCAGGGTCCATGGAACATTATGGGTTATTGGACAGGGGGAGAAAGAAACAAACCAAAACCGTGGGCAGTTTTGACTTTCAGATGGGAAACACTCAGGCATCAACAGGTTCACCCTTGAAATGCATCCTAAGCCATTGGAACCAATATGACCCACAAACCCTGAAAAAGGGGCAGCTCATTTTTTCTGCACTATAGCCTGGCCCCAATATTCTCTCTCTGGTGGGGAAAAATGGCCACCTGAGGGAAGTATAAACTACAATACTAACCTGAAGCTTGACCTTTTCTGTAACAGGGAAGGCAAATGGAGTGAAGGACCTTATGTCCAAGCTTTCTTTTCATTGAAGGTGAATCCACAACTACGCAAAGCTTGCAATTTACATCCCACAGGATGACCTTTCAGCTTACCCACATATCCTAGCCTCCCTATAGCTCCCCTTCCTATTAATGATAAGCCTCCACTAATCTCCCCAACCCATAAGGAAACAAGCAAACAAATCTCCAAAGGACCACAAACCCCTCGAGGCTATCGGTTATGTCCCCTTCAAGCTGTAGGGGGAGGGGAATCTGGCCCAACCCGGGTACATGTGCCCTTCTCTCTCTCTGATTTAAAGCAGATCAAGGCAGACCTGGGGAAGCTTTCAGATGATCCTGATAGGTATATAATTGTCCTACTGGGTCTAGGGCAAACCTTCGATCTCACTTGGAGAGATGTCATGCTATTGTTAGATCAAACCCTGGCCTTTAATGAAAAGAATGCAGCTTTAGCTGCAGCCCAAGAGTTTGGAGATACCTGGTATCTTTGTCAAGTAAATGATAAAATGACAGCCGAAAAAAGGGACAAATTCCCTACCAGTCAGCAAGCTGTCCCCAGGATGTATCCCCACTGGAATCTTGACTCAGATCATGGGGACTGGAGTGGCAAACATCTGTTGACCTGTGTTCTAGAAGGACTAAGGAGAATTAGGGAAAAGCCCATAAAGTGTTCAATGATGTGCACCATAACTCAGGGAAAGGAAGAAAATCCTTTTGCCTTCCTCGAGCTATGTGAGGCCTTAAGAAAATATATACTCCCCTGTCACCTGACTCACTCAAGGGTCAATTGATTCTAAAAGATAAGCTTATTAACCAATCAGCCACAGATATCAGGAGAAAGCCCCAAAAGGGAGCCCTGGGCCCTGAACAAAATCTGGAGGCATTATTAAACCTGGTAACCTCGGGGTTCTATAATACGGACCAAGAGGAACAGGCCGAAAAGGAAAAGTGAAATCGGAGAAAGGCCACAGCCTTAGTCATGGCCCTCAGACAAACAAACCTTGGTGGTTCAGAGGGGACAGAAAATGGAGCAGGCCAATCATCCAGTAGGGCTTGTTACCAGTGTGGTTTGCAAGGACACTTTAAAAAGGATTGTCCAATGAGAAATAAGCTGCCCCCTCACCCATGTCCACTATGCTGAGGCAATCACTGGAAGGCACATGGTCCCAGAGGACAAAGTTTCTGTGGACCAGAAGCCCCCAACAAGATGGCACAACAATAGGACTGAGGGTGCCCAGGGCAAGCACCAGCTCATGTCATCACTCTCACTGAGCCCTGGGTATGTATAACCATTCAGGGCCAGGAAATTGACTTCCTCCTGGACACTGGAGTGGCTTTCTCAGTGTTAATCTCCTGTCCTGGATGGCTGTCCTCAAGGTCCGTTAACATCCGAGGAATCTTAGGATAGCTTGTAACCAAGTATTTCTCCCACAGGTATTCTCAGTTGTAATTGGGAGACTGCTACAGATACTATGCTTATCTAATCCTACATGCTCATGCTGCAATGTGGAAAGAAAGGGCGTTCCTACTCTCTGGAGGAATCCCCATTAACTACCACAAGAAAATCATGGAGTTATTGCATGCAGTGTAAAAACCCGAGGTAGCAGTCTTACACTGCCGAAGCCATCAAAAAGGGGAAGGAGAGAGGAGAACAGCAGCATAAGCAGCTAGCAGAGGCAGGGAAAGACCAGCAGAAAGGAAAGAGAGAAAGAGAAAGTCACAGAGAAAGTCACAGAGAAAGAGAGGAAGAGACAGAGACAAACAGGGAGTCAGAAAGAGACAAAAAAGAAGTCAAAGAGAAAGAGAGAGAGATGGAAGTAGTAAAGAAAAAACTGTACCCTATTCCTTTAAAAGCCAGGGTAAATTTAAAACCTATAATTGATCATTGAAGGTCTTCTCCATGACCCTATATCACTCCAATACCACCTTGTTGTCAGTATAAACAAGGGCATAGCCCAAAAGCACTGAGGCCACTGACAACCCATAGCCTTCCTATCAAAAATCCTTAACCCAGCAGGTTTCCTAACAGGGAATTTAAATCTTAATTAATTACCATATAAAAGTCTGACCAGACCTAGGAGGAACTCCCTTCAGGACAGGACCATAGATGGTTTCTCCCAGGCGATTAAGGGAAAAAGACACAATGGGTATTTAGTAAATGATAAGGAAACTCTTGTAGAAGCAGTTAGGAAAATTGCCTAATAATTGGTCTGCTCAAATGTGCAAGTTTTTTGCACTCAGCCAACCCTTAAAGTACTTACAGAATCAGGAAGGAGCCATCTACACCAAAGGTAAGTTAATATGGACTGAACGAGGTTTCATTAAAAGCAAAGAAAAATTAAAATCCCAAACTTACAGGTTTTCTACAAAGGTAAATTTTCCCAAAAGCTAAGAGTGTAACATGTGTCATCCTAACTTCTAATCTTATGGAAATCAGACCCTATCAGTACCCGTCAAAGCTCAAGTCTGTCAGCGCAGAGCCATACAACTAATACCCCTACTTATATGATTAGGAATGGCCACTGCTACAGAAACCAGAATAGCTGGTTTATCCACTTCATTATCCTGCTACCACACACTTTTCAAAGGATTTCTCAGACAGTTTGCAAGAAATAACGAAATCTATCCTTACTCTACAATCCCAAACAGACTCTTTGGCAGCAGTGACTCTCCAAAACCACCAAGACCTAGAGCTCCTCACTGCTAAGAAAGGAGGACTTTGCACCTTCTTAGGGGAAGAGTGTTGCTTTTACAATAACCAGTCAGGGATAGTATGAGATGCCGCCTAGCATTTACAGGAAAAGACTTCTGAAATCAGACAATGCCTTTCAAATTCTTATACCAACCTCTGAAGTTGGGCAACATGGCTTCTACCCTTTCTAGGTCCCATGACAGCCATCTTGCTATTACTCATCTTTGGGCCCTGTATTTTTCACCTCCATGTCAACTTTGTTTCCTCTAGTATCAAGGTCATCAAGCTACAGATGGTCTTACAAATGGAACCCCAAATGAGCTCCACTAACAACTTCTACCAAGGACCACTGGACTCACCCACTGGCCCTTTCACTGGCCTAAAGAGCTCCCCACTGGAGGACACTACAACTGCAGGGCCCCTTCTTTGCTCCAGCAGAAAATAGCTAGAGCAGTCATCGCCCAATTCCCAACAGCAGTTGGGGTGTCCTGTTTAGAGGGGGAATTGAGAGGTGAAGTCAACTGGGCTTCTGGGTTGGGTGGGGACCTGGAGAACTTTTGTGTTGAGCTAAAGAATTGTAAATGCACCAATCAGCACTCTGTAAAAACTCACCAATCAGCACTCTGTATCTAGCTAAAGGATGGTAAATGCACCAATCAGTACTCTGTAAAATGGACCAATCAGCACTCTGTAAAATGGACCAATCAGCAGGACGTGGGTGGGGCCAAATAAAGGAATAAAAGCTGACCACCCAAGCCAGCAGCGGCAACCCACTTGGGTCCCCTTCCATGCTGTGGAAGCTTTATTCTTTTGCTTTTCACAATATATCTTGCTGCTGCTCACTCTATGTTTCCGCACTACCTTTATGAGCTGTAACACTCATCATGAGGGCCTGCACTTCATTCCTGAAGTCAGGAAGACCACAAACCCACCAGGAGGAACAAACAACTCCAGACATGCCACCTTTAAGAGCTGTAACACTCACTGTGAAGGTCTGCAGCTTCACTCCTGAAGTCAGCAAGACCACAAACCCACCAGAAGGAAGAAACTGCACACACATCTGAACATCTGAAGGAACAAACTGTGGACCCACCATCTTTAAGGTCTGCGGCAACACTCACCATGAGGGTCTGCGGCTTCATTCTTGAAGTCAGTGAGACCAAGAACCCACCAGAAGGGATAACTTCCAGACACACTGCCACTGCACTCCAGCCTGGTGGCAGAGCAAGACTTAATCTCAGAAAAATAAAAATAAAAAAAGAAATTCAGGAAATCACAAGATATTATGGATAGAAAACTAGAAGAAATTTCAAAAACAATCCAGGAACAAAATGAGAAATTGGACAAAGAAATAGTTATGATATCTTTAAAAAATAAAACAAAACAATTCTAGAAATAGATAATACAATTGAACTGAAACATTTATTTAAAAGTTTCAACAGTAGATTTGAAGAAACAGAGGTAAGGATTAGTGAGCTTGAAGATAACATGTGAAATTATGCACTCAGAGGAACAAAAAGAGAAAAGAATAAAAAGAGTGAATAAGAGTTATGGGATGCCAGGCTGGGCATGGTGGTTCACATCTGTAATCCAAGCACTTTGAGAGGCTGAGATGGGTGAATCGCATGAGCCCAGGAGATCAAGACCAGCCTGGGTAACATGGAGAAACATCACCTCCACGAAAAATACAAAAATTAGCTGGCCATGGTGATGCAAAACTCTACTGCCAGCAACTCGGGAGGCTGAGGTGGGAGAATTGTTTGAGCATAGGAGACAGAGGTTGCAGTGAGCCCCGACTGCACCACTGCTCTCCAAACTGGATGAGAGAGTAAGATCCCAATTTCCCCCCAAACCAGAGGGGAATGCCATCAAGGAGGAAGCTAACCTTTGCATAATAAGAAGTCTTGAAGAAGGCAAGAGAAAAAAAGGCCTAGAAACCATATTTAAGGAAATAATAGCTGAAAATTTCCCAAATTTGGACAAAGACAACACCAACCAGGTAAGAATGCTGAAAAGTCACCAATCAGATTAAACCCAAAAAGGAAATAACCTAGGCACATAATAATCAAATTAGCAAAAATCAAAGACAAAGAAAGACTACACAAAGCAGAAAGAGAAAAGAAACATATCACATTCATTGAATTCCCAATACAGGTTTTCTTGGATTTACCAGAAGAAACGTTTCAGACCAGGAGAGCGTGGATGCTATATTCAAAGTGAGGAAGGAAGGTAGGTAGGAAGGAAGGAAGGAAGAGAGGGAGGGAGGGAGGAAAGAGAGAAAGAAAGAAACAAAAAAAGCAAAAAAGCAAGAAAGCAAGCAAGCAAGAAAGAAATCCCTGTCAACTAAGAATACTGTACTCAGCAAATCTATTCTTAAACCATGAAGGAGAACTAAAGATTTTCTCAGACAAACAAAGCTGAGGAAACTCGACAACACCAAATGTCTTACAAAATATTCTCATGGGAGTCCTTCAATTTGAAAGAAAAGGATGCTGATATGCAAAAAGAAAACATCTGAAAGTATTAAGCTCACTGGTTAAAGAAAGAGGCAAATTCAAAATATTCTAATATTATAACTGGGGTAAGCAAATCACTTATATCTTAAGTATGAAAACAAAGACAAAACTATTAAAATCAATAACTACAACAATTGGTTAAGAGATAGGCAATATAAAAAGATGGAAATTAAGACATTAATATTCAAAAGGTGGGGAGGAGTAGGAAATTAATATGTAGAGTTTGTTTTTGTTACTTTGTTAATGATCAAAGTTAAGTTGTTATTCTTTTATCATATGTTAAGTTCTAGGGTACATGTGCACAACGTGCAGGTTTGTTCCATAGGTATACATGTGCCATGTTGGTTTCCTGCACCCATTAACATGTCATTTACATTAGGTATTTCTCCTAATGTGATCCCTCCCACTGCCCCCCACCCCATGACAGGCCCCAGGGTGTAATGTTCCCTGCACTGTGTCCAAGTGATCTCGTTGTTCAATTCCCACCTATGAGTGAGAACATGCAGTGTGTGGTTTTCTGTCCTTGTGATAGTAGGCCCAGAATGACGGTTTCCAGTTGCATCCATGTCCATACAAAGGACATGAATGCATCTTTTTAATGGCTGCATAGTATTCCATGGTGTATATGTGCCACATTTTCTTAATCCAGTCTATCATTGATGAACATTTGGGATGGGTCCAAGTCTTTGATATTGTGAATAGTGCCGCAATAAACAGAGGTGTGCATGTGTCTTTATACTAGCATGATTTATAATCCTTTGGGTATATATGCAGTAATGGGATGGCTAGGTGAAAAGGTATTTCCAGTTTTAGATCCCTGAGGAATCACCACACTGTCTTCCACAATGGTTGAACTATTTTACACTCCCACCAACAGTGTAAAAGCCTACCTATTTCTCCACATCCTCTCCAGCATCTGTTGTTTCCCAACTTTTTAACGATCACCATTCTAACTGGAGTGAGATGGCATCTCATTGTGGTTTTGATTTGCATTTCTCTGATGGCAAGTGATGATGAGCATTTTTTCATGTTGGCTGCATAAATGTCTTTCAAGAAGTGTCTGTTCATATCCTTTGCACACTTTTTGATAGGGTTATTTGTTTTTTTTTCTTGTAAATTTAAGTTCTTTGTAGATTCTGGATATTAGCCCTTTGTCAGATGGGTAGGTTGCAAAAATTTTCCCCCATTCTGAAGGTTGCCTGTTCACTCTGATGGTAGTTTCTTTTGCTGTGAAAAAGCTCTTTCATTTAATTATATATCATTTGTCTATTTTGGCTTTTGTTGCCATTGCTTTTGGTGTTTTAGTCATGAAGTCCTTGCACATGCCTATGTCATGAACGGTATTGCCTCACTTTTCTTCTAGGGTTTTTATGGTTTTAGTTCTAACATTAAAGTCTTTAATCCATCTGGAATTAAATTTTGTATAAGTGTAAGGAAGGGATCCAGTTTCAGCTTTATACATATGGCTAACCAGCTTTCCCAGCACCATTTATTAAATAGGGAATCCTTTCCCCATTTCTTGTTTTTGTCAGGTTTGTCAAAGATCAGATGGTTGTAGATGTGTGGTATTATTTCTGAGGCCGCTGTTCTGTTCCATTGGTCTATATATCTGATTTGGTACCAGTGCCATGCTGTTTTGGTTACTGTAGCCTTGAAGTACTGTTTGAAGTCAGGTAGCGTGATGCCTCCAGCTTTGCTTTTTTTTGCTTAGGATTCTCTTGGATATGTGGGCTCTTTTTTGGTTCCATATGAATTTTAAAGTAGTGTTTTTCAATTCTGTGAAGAAAGTCATTGGTAGCTTGATGGGGATGACATTGAATCTATAAATTACCTTGGGCAGTATGGCCATTTTCACGATATTGATTCTTCCTATCCATAAGTATGAAATGTTCTTCCATTTGTTTGTGTTCCCTTTTATTTCATTGAGCAGTGGTTTGTAGTTCTCCTTGAAGAGGTCCTTTACCTCACTTGTAAGTTGGATTCCGGGGTATCTTATTCTTCTTGCAGCAATTGTGAATGGGAGTTCACTCATGACTTGACTCTCTGTTTTTCTGTTTTTGGTGTATAGGGATGCTTGTGATTTTTGCACATTGATTTTGTATCCTGAGACTTTGCTGAAGTTGCTTATCAGCTTAAAGAGATTTTGGGCTCCTATGATGGGGTTTTCTAAATATACAATCATGTCATCTGCAAACAGGGACAATTTGACTTCCTCTTTTCCTAATTGAATCCCCTTTATTTCTTTCTCTTGCCTGATTGCTCTGGCCAGAACTTCCAACATTATGTTGAATAGGAGTGGTGAGAGAGGGCATCACTGTCTTGTGCCAGTTTTCAAAGGTAATGCTTCCAGATTTTCCCCATTCAATATGATATTGGCTGTGGGTTTGTCATAAATAGCTCTTATTATTTTGAGATATGTTCCATCAATACCTACTTTATTGAGAGTTTTTCACATGAGGGCTGTTGAATTTTGTCAAAGGCCTTTTCTGCGTCTATTGAGATAATCATGTGGTTTTTGTCCTTAGTTCTGTTTAGGCGATGGATTATGTTTATCGATTTTCATATATTGAACCAGCCTTGCATCCCAGGGATGAACCCGACTGGATCGTGGTGGATAAACTTTTTGATGTGCTGCTGGATTTGATTTGCCAGTATTTGATTAAGGAGTTTTGGTGTTGGTGTTCATCAGAGATATTAGTCTAAAATTTTCTTTTTTGTTGTTGTTGTGTTTCTGCCAGGCTTTGGTATCAGGATGATGCTGGCCTCATAAAATGAATTAGGGAGGATTCTTCTTCTCTGTTGATTGAAATAGTTTCAGAAGGAATGGTACAAGGACCTTTTTGTACCTCTGGTAGAATTCGGGTGTGAATCTGTCTAGTCCTGGACTTTTTTTGGTTGGTAGGCTATTATTGCCTCAATTTCAGAGCCTTTTATTGGTCTATTCAGAGATTCGACTTCTTCCTGGTTTAGTCTTGGGATGGTGTACGTCTCCAGGAATTTATCC
Organism: Macaca mulatta; assembly: GCF_049350105.2. NCBI lineage: Eukaryota > Metazoa > Chordata > Mammalia > Primates > Cercopithecidae > Macaca > Macaca mulatta. Next base: position 71,693,177 of record NC_133417.1, on the reverse strand, counting down.
AGTTATTCTAGATTTTCTAGTTTATTTGCGTAGAGGTGTTTATAGTATTTTCTGATAGTAGTTTGCATTTCTGTGGGGTCAGTAGTGATAGTCCCTTAATCCTGGATAATATCCTGAAGAGTGTTTCCAAGTTGGTTCCATTCTCCCTGTCACTTTCAGGTACACCAATCAAACATAGATTTGGTCTTTCCCATAGTCCCATATCTCTTGGAGGCTTTGTTCATTTCTTTTTACTCTTTTTTCCTCTAAACTTCTCTTCTGACTTTACTTCATTAATTTGATATTTAATCACTGATATCTTTCTTCCACTTGATCAAATTGGCTACTGAAGCTTGTGCATGTGTCATGTAGTTCTTGTGCCATGGTTTTCAGTTCCATCAGGTCCTTTAAGGTCTTCTCTACACTGTTTAGTCTAGTTAGCCATTTGTCTAATCTTTTTTCAAGGTTTTTAGTTTCATTGCAATGGGTTCAAACATCCTCCTTTAGCTCAAAGAAGTTTGTTATTACTGACCTTCTGAAGCCTACTTCTGTCAGCTCATCAAAGTCATTCTCCATCCAGCTTTGTTTCATTGCTGGCGAGGAGCTGCATTCCTTTGGAGGAGAAGAGGTGCTCTGATTTTTAGAATTTTCAGCTTTTCTGCTCTGGTTTCTCCCCATCTTTGTGGTTTTATCTACCTTTGGTCTTTGATGTTGGTGACCTACAGATGGGGTTTTGGTGTGGATGTCCTTTTTGTTGATGTTGATGCTATTCCTTTCTGTTTATTACTTTTCCTTCTAACAGGTCCCTCAGCTGCCAGTCTGTTGGAGTTTGCTGGAGGTCCACTCCAGACCCTGTTTGCCTGGGTATCATTAGTGGAGGCTGCAGAACAACAAATACTGCAGAACACCAAATATTACTGCCTGATCCTTCCTCTGGATTATTCGTCCCAGAGGGGCACCTGCCTGTATGAGGTGTCAGTCGGCCCCTACTGGGAAGTATCTCCCAGTTAGGCTACAGAGGGATCCAGGACCCACTGAAGGAGGCAGTCTGTCCATTCTCTGAGCTCTAACACTGTGCTGGGAGAACTACTGCTCTCTTCAGAGTTGTCAGACACGGACGTTTAAGTCTGCAGAAGTTTCTGCTGCCTTTTGTTCAGCTATGACCTGCCACCAGAGGTAGAGTCTGCAGAGGCAGCTGGACTTGCTGAGCTGTGGTGGGCTCCACCCAGTTCGAGCTTCCCCGGCACTTTGTTTACCTACTCAAGCTTCAAAAATGGCAGATGCCCCGCCCCTTGCCAGGCTGCTACCCAGGAGGTCAATCTCACACTGCTGTGCTAGCAGTGAGCAAGGCTCCATGGGCATGGGACCCACCAAGCCAGGCAGGGGATATAATCTCCTGGTGTGCCATTTGCTTAGACCATTGGAAAAGCGAAGTATTTGGGTGGGAGTGTCCCATTTGTCCTGATACAGTCAGTCATGGCTTCCCTTGGCTAGGTAAGTAAAGTTCCCCAACCCCTTGTGCTTCCCAGGTGAGGCGATGCCCTACCCTGCTTTGGCTTGCCCTCTGTGGGCTGCACCCACTGTCTAATCAGTACCAATGAGATGAACCGGGTACCTCAGTTAGAAATGCAGAAATCACCCATCTTCTCCATTGATCACACTGGGAGCTGCAGACCAGAGCTGTTCCTATTTGGCCATCTTGGAATGAAATTAAGTTGTTATTCTTTAAAAAAGTCTTTCATAACTATGAGATAATTTGTGTAAGCCTCACTGTAACCATAAAGCAAAAATTTATAGTAGATAAGCTAAAAATAGGCAGCATGGAATCAAAACTTACTACTAGAGAAATGCAAATTGAAATCACAGTGAGATACCATCTTACACCAATCAGAATGGTGATTAAAAAGTCAAGAAACAACAGAAGCTGGCAAGGTTGTGGAGAAAAAGGAACACTTCTATTTCACTTAAGGACACAGAAAGACAATAAAGGAGGAAAAAAGGAAGAAAGAATCTACAAAATAACCACAAAATAAGTAACAAAATGGCAGCGGTAAGCCTTTACCTATCAATAACTACCTTGATTATACATGCATTGAATTCCCAATTAAAAGACAAAGTGGCTGAACGTAGGTTTTTTGTTTTTTTTTTTTAAACAACTATATGCTCTGTATAAGACACTTCATCTGAAAGACATGCACAGACTGAACATGAGAAGATAAAAAAAGGTATTCCATATAAATGGAAAACCAAAAAGAGTAGGAGTACCTAGATTTTATATCAAATATACTTTATGTCAAGAATGTCAAAAACAGACAAAGAAGGCCATTATATTATGATAAAAGGAATAATACAGAAAGAGGATATATTTAAGTATATATGCATATAACACTTGAGCATCTAAATATGTAAAGCAAATATTAATAGAGTGAAAGGAAAAGATTATCTGCAATACAATAATGGCCCACTTTCAGAAAAAGACAGATGATCCAGACAGGAAAAATCAACAAAGAAAATCAGTGTTAAACTGTATAATAGACCAAATGGGCCCAACAGACATTTATAGAACATTCTATCCAATAGCTGCTGATTATACATTTTTCTCAACAGCACATGGAAAATTCTCCAGAATATACCATTTAGGTCACAAAACAATTGTTAACACATTTTCAGAAATCAAAACCATATCAATAGCTCTTTTCTGACCACAATGAAATGTAGTAAGAACTAGAAATCTGTAACAGAAGGACCACTGGAAACTGCTGAGGTTTATGGAAACTAAATGACATGCTGCTGAACAACAAACAGGTCAATGAAGACATCTTTTAAAAATTTAAAAATTCCTTGAGAAAAATTAAAATCGAAAGACAATATCCTCAAATCTATGAAATACAGTAAAAGCAATTCTAAGAGAGAAGTTTATAGTCATAAACACCTACATTAAAAAAGGAAGACATTACATATACAATTTAACAATGCATCTCAAGGAACTAAAAAAGAAGAAACCAAACTCAAAATTAGCAGAAGGAAAGAAAGGATAAAGATCAGAGCAAAACTAAATAAAACTTAGACTACCAAATGAAAAAGATCAACAAAATAAAAAATTGGTTTTGGAAAACATAAAAAATTGACATTTAGCTAGGCTAGTTATAATAGAAGAGGGAAGACCTAAATAAAATCAGAGATGAAAAAGTAGACATTACAATTGGTACCACAGAAATTCAAAGGATCATTAGAGAATATTATGGACAATTATATACCAACAAATTGGAAAACCTAAAGGAAACAGTTAAATTCCAGGATGCATACAATCAAGATTGACCCATAAAGAAATAGAAAACCTGAACAGACAAATAATGGGTACTGAGATTGAAAGTAAACCTGACAGCTTCACTGCCAAATTCTATCAAATATTTAAAGAAAAAATAATAGCAATTCTACTCAAACTATTCAAATATTTGGAGAGGAAGGAATACTTGCAAACTCATTCTATGACACCAACATTACCCTCATATCAAATTCAGACAAGGGCACAAAACAGTAATAAAAAACTACAGGCCACTGTCCCTGATGAATATAAATGCAAAAATCCTCAACAAATTACTAGCAAACTAAATTCAGCAACACAGTAAAAAAATCATTCATTATTATCAGGTGGGATTCATCCCAGGGATTTAATGAAGTTTCAACATATGCAAATTAATAACTGTGATACATCATTTAACATAATCAAGAACAAAAAACATGATCATGTCAATGCAGAAAATGCACTTGATAAATTTCAACATCTCTTTATGATAAAACCTCTCAACAAACTGGGTATAGAAGTAACCTACCTCAAAACAAATTTACAAAAAAAAAAAAATTAAAAAGTGGGCAAAGGACATGAACAGACACTTCTCAGAAGAAGACATTCATACAGCCAACAAATATATGAAGAAAAGCTCAACATCACTGATCATTAGAGAAATGCAAATCAAAACCATGATGAGACACCATCTCATGCCAGTCAGAATGGCAATTATTAAAAAGTCAAGAAACAACAACAAGGTTGTGGAGAAAAAGGAAGACTTCTACGCTGTTGGTGGGAGTGTAAATTAGTTCAACCATTGTGAAAGACAGTGTGGTGATTCCTCAAAGATCTAGATGCAGAAACACCATTTCACCGAGCAATCTCATTACTGGGTACATATATATTCCCAAAGGAATATAAATCATTCTATTATAAAGATACATTCATGTGTATTTTCATTGCAGCACTATTCACAATAGCAAAGACATGGGATCAATCCAAATGCCCATCAATGACAGACTGGATAAAGAAAATGTGGTACATATACACCATGGACTACTATGCTGCCATAAAAAGGAATGAGATCATGTTCTTTGCAGGGACATGGATGAAGCTGGAAGCTGTTATCCTCAGCAAACTAATGCAGGAACAGAAAACTAAATGCCACATGCTGTCACTTATAAGTGGGAGCTGAATGATGAAAACACATGCACACATTGTGAGGCCTGTTGATGTGCAGCAGGAGAGAGAAGATTAGGAAGAATAGCTAATGGGTGCTGGGCTTAGTACCTAGGTGGTAGATTGATCTGTGCGGCAAACTACAGTGGCAGACGTTCACCTATGTACCAAACCTGAACATTCTGCACATGTACCCTGGAAATTAACAGTTGACGAAAACACACACACACACACACACACACACTATATTCAAAGTTATACTGTAGATCCTCAAAGGTAGGATATAGAGAAATACACAAAGATGCATAAATCAGTTGTGTGTTAAAGGAAAAGCCTTGTGTACGGAAACAAATTTACTTCCATGATCCACCTCTTTTATTAGTTATGTGGCTTTGGATATAATTCTGAACTTTCTTGTGTCTCATTCTCTCTGTAACAATTTGGAGAACAGAAGCAGAATGCTCCTAATAATGTAATATATTTTATTATTCTCACTGCTATTAAGGAATTTATAGCATAGTAGTAGTATCTTAATAAAGGAAGAAATCTTAGAAAAATTCTAATCCAATTCCATTTAAAAAAGGAGAAAAACACTGGTGAATTTTATAAAAATGTATTAGATCTGTTACATATGTTATGCAATACTATATTATAGTGTTTTTAATGAGCATCGCTTGTGTATAAATTGTCAATGTCTAAGGAATGTGTTTTTCTTTTAAAGAAAATAATAATTTTACTCTGAGGATACTTTAGAATTTTTTACTTTTCTAATCACTATATTTACAAAATAAACTTGTGTTCGATTATACTAATATAATGCAGTATACATATTGTTTAATAATAAGGCTAAATATACAAAGGTGCAAATATACCTACCTTTTGTGAATCTCTTTTAAGCCCATCTTCCTCATGTAATAATAATCACTAGTCTTAACATTGAGGTACTATTAATTTTTACACATTATCTCACTCCTTGTAATGACCCTATGGGTAGGGTATTTTGTTATTGTTAATATTATTGTTATAATTCTTATTTTATAAAGATGAAGCTGAAGCTTAGGGAAGTTTGTTATCTTGTCCCAGGTGGCAAAGCTCCCACAAGAGGAGCGAGGTTTGAGACTCTGCTCCAAAGTCCTTCCTTCTTTTTAGCCACTGAACAATCCTGCTTGTCTCCTATTCTCTAGCAACACGAATCTGTTTTGCATTTAAGTATATAAAAGCACACAATTTTCTTTCTGACAAACTGGAAGAAATGTACAAGTATGTCTAAATATGAATATATAGTCTAGGAGAGGACTAGAAACCTGATAACCCAGTACCAATGTTATCAAATTCTGAATGTTGCCGTTTCAGCCAGAACGTAGACATCCTACTTATTATAATAAGAGAAAACCAGTGAAATATTCAAATGAGATATTAACATACAGTTTGTCTCCATTATTGACACAAATCATAAATTGCTTTTACCTAAAACAGAAAATATAAGGAACAAGCAACCCATATTAAAATAACCCATATTATTTTAGTTGTACAGATTGTCTGTACCAGAACCTTGCTTCATTTAACTGTAATTTGTTATAAATTAAGGTAGTTAGGATTCAGTGTATGTCAGTTACCATACAATGGTATGGTATTTTTCCCCCATAAGAGATTAGAAGCATTATACAAAATAAAGTTATCTTCAGATTGTGCTAGGACATACATAGAATTGCAGGTGGCAAGCCAATATATTATTCATCAAGTTCTTAAATAATTACTTATTCATTGATCTTTACACAATGCTCTTCAATATTTGTTTGAATTTAAGGGGTATGGTTTGAAAATGTTTTCTGGAGAGCTATGATCAACAATTTCTAGTTACAAAATAGATACACATATGCTGTTCTCTGGGAATAGGTTTTGTAATGCATTCAATTTTATGAATAATTTAAAACTTTCACTTTTTGTTTCTCTTTGCAGAGATTTTTTTCCCTTTGCATAGACACAAAGATGACCTTGATTTGCTTTCCATAAATCTTCAGCACATTTTTGACGACCATCTTTGAAACATATGCCTCATCTTGCTTCTCTACATAATATTTTTACAAACTGAACAATGTGCCTCCTTGAAAACCCTGAACAAAGCACCTTGTATAATTTACTAGTGTTCATTCTTAGAGCTTTGCTACAACCAGCCAAAATCAAAGACCAGTGGGTTTGATTCTTACTCAGATAATGAACAAATGCCATCTAATAATTCATGTACTCTTTCTGTAGTGTCTATTACAGTTTATTGCAATAAATATATAAATATATATAAGATATAAATATATAAGATACTTTTAGAATTATATTCTTTTCTTGGGCTAGTTTTTTACATTTTGATACTGTAAGCCTAGTAAAATGTACCTGTTTTGTGAAAAGAAATTTTATCTAATTGTGTTGCTTTACTGTAGATATCATTTGATTCTAAATCACTGTGCTCCAAGATTACCTGTTTCCTCTTTGCTATAATTAATGTTTTTATCGATATCCAAAGTATATTTGAGTCGCATCTTTCATAATCCACAATTCACAACTTTGCCCCGTATGACCATTTTCAAATGTTTTCGTAAGCCTGAACTTTGTGACATTTTGACATTTGCCAAATATTTATTCTATCCCAATTATGACTTAGAGAATTGTACAGAGGTGTAGGGGATAATGAGTTTTGGAGTTTATCTATACATTGTAGCAATTATGTGTTTTGCTTTTGCAGAAGTTATGTTTACTGTGATCTTTTGGTAGCATTGTTTCACAATGGTGTTTCAACATGTTAACTGTATTTTTCTATGATAGAAACTGCAAATACTACTTTCTTGTTGAATTCACAAGAGAATGGAAGACAATTCTGGTATTTGAGAAGCCATCGAACCCACACTTCTCTCTAATGAGGTAAAACATGGTAACTTAAGTAGCAGGATTAATCTAAAAAGTTTTTTAAAGATGTGAAAATAATAGGTTCAAGATAAAATAAGTTGCAGATGAAGAATCCCAATATACTTTAAGGTGAGCTAAAAAATCTAAAACCGAGATGAAAACTAATGTGGTTGTTACAAGTCTTAAATACAGCTAAGTACAGTATGTTATATGTAGAGAATATTCAACATATTTGAGTGGATTTCACTATAGCTAGAAAAATTTGCTTAGAAACCAATTATCTAATGAAGCTGTATGTTATTAATAATTTCTGAATATTTAGTTCATAACTCTAATCTACTGATACTATTTGACTGCACCATAGTCAACACTAAATAACTTCAATACTATGACTTCCTGAGCTCATAGTATGAATTTCTGCAAAGTATTTTCCCTCATGTTTCAGATAGAAAAGCGTCTAGTTTGAAAAGAGTCAGCAGAATTTTTATGCCATTCAAATAGGATTCTGCAATTTTTCCTTAAAACCTTACTTCTCAAACCTTTTTCTTACTATAAAGTGGTTATTCTTTTATATTAAGAAGAAATTAAAAGCCTTTCTAGCATACTCATTGTACCCATTGTAGGTCACAAATACCAATACATTATTTACAATTCCACTATCTTTCTACATATGTCCTCTGAATTCTTAAAGCATTAAAGCATGTGAGCATAATGGCAAGAACTGAAAAATATTTATTGTATTTTATTATTAAATAAATAACTGGACTTGGAACAGCCATCAAAAGAGCCAAAAAATTAGGTTTCCATTTTTAAATGAATATTTAATTTCATAATTGTTTGACATTTATGTAAAAGTTGCAGAGTTGGTACAGAGTACCATACCATATTGTTAACCCACTTTCCCACTTCGCATATTGTCAACATTTTTCATTACCATGGTGCATTTGTCACAACTAGGAAACCAATATTGGCCATTACTATTAACTATACTACAGACTTAATTTGGATTTCACTAGTTTTTCCACTACTATGTTTGTCCCCCTAGAATCCTATTTAAGGTCAAGAATCCCATCTAGAATAGTATAGATTATTTGGTCATTATGTCTTATTAGCCTCATCTGATCTAAGACAATTTTTTGGTCTGTCTGTATTTTTTTTTTTTAATAAGGTTGACAGATTTAAGGAGTAGTGGTCAATTATTGGTAGAATGTCCCTCAATTTGGGTTTCTGTAATATTTTCCTCAGGGTTAGATTAGTATTACAGGTCTTTTGGGGGGAAGAATACTACAGAGATCAAGTATGCTTCTCATCACAGCCTATTAGTGGCACATGTTATCAACATGATTTATCACGTGATGTTATCCTTAATCATTTGATTAACATAGAGTTTGTCAGCTACTTTTTCCTCCTTTCTATACTCTATTGTTTGGAAAAGAGCTACCAAAGGCAGTCCATAGTCAAGCAGGCAGGGGATGGTCTAAATTCCATCTCCTATCAGGGGCAGTATCTAAATAAATTATTTGGAATTCTTCTCTAAGGATAATTTGACTCTTTTCTCCCATTTACTTAGATTTCTGGCTTTTAATGGAGCAAAATATTAATCTGGCAAAGTAAGAAGATGAAAGAGAACATTTTCAGATGACTTTTCTTCAGGGAGGTAAAGAACTTAGAAAATGTGCATTTTATTTCCTTTAAGATTCTCAATATGTGTGAAAAACATCTGGAAACCGGATTCCAGTGTTTTGTAATAATGGCTTGTAGGAGAAGAAAGAAGAAGACAGGACATTAAGATCACATCACAGTTTTTAAATATTCATACATATACCAGCTATGGCCTTTAAGTATTTTTATTGAAGGGTAAAAACCTTGCATGTCACAATACTTCAAAAATATTGTATTTCAAGTCAATTTCTCTATGGAAAATGTCAACATTCACTCATCCATCAGCTTCCAGTAAGATCTTCTAGTGTGCACCTTAATGCACACTGATGATTACTTCATCTTCCCTCTACAAACCTTAGCCAACACAGACTCCTTTACTATCCTTATCTATTCCAAACTCCACATCCTTTGAAGGATTTACAGTGTTCTGAGTCCTATTCCAAAGTCCAAAGTGTCATCTGACATTATCTGAAAATCAAAGGCCACAGACCTAAGATGGAGGATAACAAATACTTCATCTACATAATGTGCATTTTCATACTGTAAATCAGTTGTAGAAGCAAACAGGCCAAAGATTTTTGCCCTTTCTATCCTCTGATATTTTTAAGGAAAAATGATTACAGGTAACAAGTGGTAGAAAACAAAGCATCAGTTCTGTCGCCAAAGTACTTGCTTTTACAGACTGAGAGCTGAGTTTCAGAGAAAGGTTGTGACAAGGAAAGACTCAGCAGATTTGAGGTTAGAAAACAGCTCCCATCTTTTATAGCCTACGATTCTTAAATAAATATATTAAAAGACAAGACTTTTATTATATCAAACAATTTGAACAAGACAGTAAGGCAGTATTTTATCAGCAAACATAAAGGTGAAGCAGGAGAAAATAACTTATAACTTCCTTTGGTGATGTTTGTAAATGTTTTCCATTTTCTTTTATTTCAAAAGAACTAAGGGTTAAATAGAATAATAGTCAGCAGCCTGAAAGGGTTAATATCCTTTCTACAAAGTGTGAAACTCTGATAGATTGAAGGTATTTTCCTGGAGAGGAACAAATTCAGTGTAATAATGATTATTATATTCATATCTTTGCTTCAAATTGAGTTCAGCTGCTTTAGCTTTGTTTTTGCAGTACATTTTATTGTGTAATAAAATAAATTTTCATTTGCATATTTTCCTTAAATTTCCATAGAGCAGTGAATATTCTTTTCTCTTTCTTTTATGAAGTATTCATATTCACTCAAAAGCAAAGGACATCAGAAAACTCAACTTCTCACCCTCAAGGACCTTCAGTAAGAATTAAAGGTTATGCGTTAATTCCAGGAGAGGCAAATTGATTCTAAGGTCCTTATTAACCAGGTGAAACAGGAAATGCATTATTCTTCATGACAAATGTATAATGGTTTAAACTGTCATCCTATGCTATGCTTTGGGCATTCTTCCAGAGAATTACACAAAATGAAAATTTTACTCTTATTTATTCAACAGTCAAAAAATCATTACTCAACCAAATAAGGACTTTAAACTTGTAATGTAGGTTTAACCTCTAAGCTTCCTTCTGCCTTTTTCCTCTCAGTCATGTTTTTAAGTTATGTTTGCTTTTTAAAGCATATTACTTAGTTTAAAAGAGTCTACAGATCTTTATAGGGGTTGTGTAGATTTCAAAGTCAGGAATCCTGAGCAAGATCTGGTACTTGCAGAAAACAAAATGGCTCATCCCGAGGCAGCCGAATGAGCCAAGGATACTCATCCCTCATGATACAGGGATACTGTATTATCCCTCATTCACAGTTTAAAGCCAGAGGACTGTGTCTCTTCAGTAGAGAAAAGTCGTTACACAAAAGAACAAAAACAAGAGGACAAAATGCCAATTCTTGCAAAATTACTTCCTTTGCAAGGAAGCTCATTTAAAATTCCATACCTTTGTTAACTTTTCCACCCCGACTAGAGTGAAAGAAAAAGGGATGGCAGAGGAGTTCAGAAAATGGGTTCCAATCAGAAAATGCCAGAGAAGTGATTTGGCATAAAGTATTCAATTCTTTCCTTGGCTGATCTAATCAAGTTGAAAAGAAGAGTCAAGAAAGACGACATATATGTTACTGAGTACGGAGGGGTGTTAACAGATACACAATCACCAAAGACCTGGTCCATCAGCCCCAAAAGGCCAGCAGATCGCATCTATTATTTCCTTAGTCCTTTTCTGGGAGAAACCTCACCCTACCCTGAAGGGTGTGGGTGATGAGTGCAGTACTCTTTGGACAATTACTCATTTAACAAAGCATTTCCCAGTCCCTTTGCATTTCAGTAGGTGGAAATGAGGATATCATCATAAATGTCCACGCTTCACTCTGTTCAGTGGCTAAGTTTCATTTTGGAACCATTGAATGAACTGAAACAAAAAAACAGATGATCGTCTGACTGCATTTTAAACACACGGTGCTATTCTAAGTGGAAATTATTTAGTTTAAACTGCTCTACCAATGTTATCTTCAAGGAATGCATAAATCTATTTTCCTCCTATGCTTGAAATTGGTTAATGTTGAAATATAGTAATTCATCTTCCAGACGGAGAAGATTTAGAAACTGAAAGCTTTTTAAGCTAAGATTCAAAACTTAATGGGGGCTGTTTTCTGCTCTAAGGGTGTATCCGATTTTCCTGGATATAGTTTTATCATCATCAAAACTGTGTGTACTTGAGTGGATAATATAAAAGAAAGTTAGCCACTTAAATGATGTCTACCTTCAAAAGCTGGCAAGATGTAAATAATACAAATTATGCATATAAACAAAAAACTATGGTAATTCAAACAACACACTAACAGATTCAACTAATGGATATAGTCAGTTATTTTAAAATCAGCCTCAAAAATACACATTTGTATCACTCATAGACTTTTCCCAAGCTTTTCATATTTTCTCCCATTTTAGTTATTGGCACGTTTTTCCACTGTGCCATTCATGCAAGAAGGCTGAGAATAATTATATGCTCTTTCATCTCACCACTTACATTCAATCTTTCACCATGTCCTATTAATTCTACTGCCTAGAAATCTTTCAGTCAGTCTTCTCACCTTCCACTTCTGATGCTTTATCCTCTGCCTTTACATCTTCTCTACTAGAATTCTTCAATAGCTTTCTCTAGCTCCCTATATTTAATCCATCCACAACACAACCACAGCCAAATTTCTAAATAAAGATGTGATTGACTTAAAGAACTTTAATCATGCTATTACATCGACAGTCAAGCCCAACACCTTTGCATTGGGAGTAATTCCTATTTCTTTCCATCTTCCCTATCTAGCCATCATCTTTCCATATGCATCAAGAACTCTAGGAACATTAAAATTCCTACAGTTTCTTAAATGTGCTACACATGGTTTGTCCCTGACATCTTTAATTATACCTTCTCTGAAGGTTAACTAAAGAATGTTGTCTTTCATTTCCCACCTCTCCAGTAAATGCATTTCTACCCATGCACATCTTCATATTCATGAAGACCTTTTATTCTTTGTTCAACCCTGAACTCAAATGTTTCCCCTGTCAAGGCATTCTATGCTATGTCCAGAAGACTTTCTGTGTTCCCTTAACAAAGGGTTTCTACCTCTTCTTCGTCACATACTACTTTCTCCAGTCTATTATTGATGAACATTTAGGTTGATTCCATGCCTTGGCTGTTGTGAATACTGCTGCAGTGAACATTTACATACATGTGTCTTTACAGTAGGATGATTTCTATTTTTCTGGGTATACACCCAGTAATGGAATTGCTGGGTTGAATGGTAGTTCTGCTTTTAGCTCTTTGAGGAATCGCCGTACTGCTTTCCACAATGGTTATATTCCCACCAACAGTGTATAAGGGTTTCCTTTTCTCCACAACCTCACCATCATCTGTTATTTATTGACTTTTGAATAATAGCCATTCTGACTGGCGTGAGATGGTATCTCATTGTAGTTTTGATTTGCATCTGTCTAATGATTGCTGATGTTGAGCACTTTTTCATATGCTTGTTGGCTAAGTGTATGTTCTCTTTTGAAAAGTGTCCATTTATGTCCTTTGCCCACTTTTTAATGCGGTTGTTTGCTTTTTGTTTGTAAATCTGTTTAAGTTTCCTATAAAATCTGGATATTAGACCTTTGTCAGTTGCATTGTTTGCAAATATTCTCCTAGACTGTAGATTGCTTGTTTACTCTGTTGATTTTTTTCTGTGTAGAAGCTGTTTAGTTTAATTAGGTCCCATTGGTCAATTTTTGCTTTTGTTGCAACTGTTTTTAGGGTTTCCATCATGAAATCTTCACCAGGCCCTGTGTCAAGAATGGTATTTCCTAGGTTATCTTCCAAGGTTTTTATAGTTTTAGGTTTTACACTTAAGACTTTAATGCATCTTAAGTTGATTTTTGTATATGGTATAAAGAAAGGGTCCAATTTTAATATACTGCATATGGCTAGCCAGCTATCCCAGCACAATTTATTGAATAGGGAATCCTTTCCTCATTGCTTCTGTCAACTTTGTCAAAGACAGGATACTTGTAGGTATGTGACATTTAGCTTTTTCAGTTGCCTTTTTCCAATTAATTGTTGCTCACTGACCTGTGGGGACAGTTATTTCAAATCCTACTCTTCAGCCTGTGAAAAACCCACATCACCATGTAGCACTTCATTTCACTTCCCTTTTCTTAAAGATGAAACCAAAGCTATCTCTCTTTTTTCAGTTAAACACCCAAACAACCACCAGCCTCATGATAATTTAAGCCTGAAGTAATGTACTAATTTAGAAATAACAACTTCTCTAAACTGTGCAATTCCATCTGATTTGCAATCCAAATTTTTCATAATGGTTAAGTTAGTCTTCTTAATGGTATGTATATGACACCCTAGAATAATGGCTATAATGTTTATATTTTGATACACACACACACACACAAAATCTCTCTCTTTTTAAAAGATGGCAACTACTAGCAACTTGTTAAATAGAAAACTGTCAACCAAGAAGATGTGAAAGACGACTGGACTGCAAAGCAGTAAGATGAGGCTCTTATTGGGGTCGTAGGAATTGCAATTTGGGAGACACAGATTTGGCTGGAAGTTCCAAAGAGAGGAAAAGAAGTATTTTTAAGGACTTTGCAGGTGATTACACAAGTGGTTTGAAAGAACGATCATTAGTGGAGGAAGCTGGTTTAGTGCATAAATTCATAGTTCATTGATTGTTGCTGTTCAGGTGTTATAGCACTGGCAAAATTCAGCTATTTTCCAGAATGTTGTGTTTGTGGAGGTTTGGCCAAGTTCAAAGGTTCTGTAAAGTGAAAAAAAAAAAAAATAGAGGACTTAACAAAGATCACAATGACAACACCATGCACTCAACAGATATTTACTGTACCACCAATAGGTTTAACCTGTTAAATTTAACTTTGTTCTCCTCCTGCATTTACCCACCACCTTTCCACCACCACCATCCACACAACTGAATTATTCCATCTAGGTCTAAAGAAAACAAATAAAGAAGCACAAAGTTTGAAATCAGAAAGAGTGACTTTAAAACTTGGATGAGTCATTTAACATGGGTGAATTTCAGTTTGCTCAAACATAACTGAGAATATAATCTACATTTCTCTACATGTTTGCTTTGCACCTTGAAATAGATGTGTGTATTAGATATAGAATGTTTATTTCCATCTTACATTCAGCCTTGGGAATTTCAAATCCTTTTATGACATCTTGGATTCACTGGAAAGCAAATGCTTGAGGGCAAATGCCATTCAAAGCATCATTATTGTTTGAATATCATGCAGTATGAAAATTCAATATCAAGAACGATATTTGAGTCACTGAAATGAATGGATTACTTCTAAGTTGTGCCAAGCAGTGTTTCTGAGGAATAGAGTATAAACAGTCCCAGGAAGAGCATGTTGCTTGGTGAAGTAGCTACAGAAGAAGTGACATGAGCTTAGTGAATGTGCCAGTATGAAGTCAGGATACCTTAGCCTCAAAGGCTAACAAACCTGATTTTATCGATGGGTGGCCTGAATTCATCTTTGGGAACAGATTCACATTAACGTTGGCATTCTGCGTTCAAAACCAGGATACTAAAATTCTCTGTTTAGGAGGAGGATTATTCTTGCTGAAATGAAAGACACTAGGGTCCTCTTTCTAACTTGTACTGATTGCCCCTGTAGGCAACACTAAAGAAGGTCTAGTTGGAACCTTGGTGTCAGTTTTTAAATTTAACATGAAAGCTTTAATCTATAACTGTGAAAAACACTGGGCAGGTAACATTCTAAAGTCAGTATGTTACCTTTTGATAAGTAAGCTTTATGGAAAGCTAAATTATAATTGGAAGATTGCCTGGTAAGTATGAGATCAGAATAGGTAAAGTGTATTACCCCAAAGCAATTAAACCTTTGAACAATACAAGAAAAATGTATGTATATATTTCCTCCACCCTAGAGTCATTACTGCCACCTGAACCAGACAGAGGTTGTGTTCTTGACCAACATGTTTGTGCTCAAGGCAATGGTGGCTAGAGTTAGTGCTTGGTTCATCTCATGAATCCATGACTGATCAATCCCCTTGCCATCTATTACATCCCTTCAGTAGTATACATTAACACCTTTATTCAGAGTACAGGCAAATCTTACAGGCCTGGAACCTCTTGTCTCTATACTGTGACAATGCTTCTCATCTTTATATGTTGATTTCAAGGGTAATCTCTTAAAGGGCAATTATCTTTCATTCACTTCTCCTTCACTTTAAATTTTAAGGATGTTCTGGCACACCCATCTTCTAAAAAGAAGAGTTCCAGAAAACGTAATATGAGTGAGCATCATAAGCAAAGAAAATATCTCTAAATTTGGATAGGAAACCTCAACAGAAAAGAGAAGTGGGGGAAACGGGAGACAGAGGAGACCAGCAGAGAGTTCTAACCATGTGAGCTGTCAGAGTTGTTTTCAATTTTCCGTAGTATTGATTTACAGAAAATGTGCTCCCTAGCTCATAATAACAAACTTCCAATTAATTTGGATCTCAGTCCTTCTGCTATAAAGTTACAAAGACATGGACATTAAATATTCAAATGTTTTGACCTCAAACGTGTCATACTTCATAGTCAGCTTGTAGACTAAAATCCTGTTATGGCAATTCAGTAGGGTAAATTTGAGAAGGACTAGGCATAGTACTGTCCCTTCCTTCTGACTCTTTTCATAGGAAATGAAATGTGTGTAGGAGATCACACACGCCACAGGAAATACCTCAATTACAGAATTTAATAAAAAGGATGTGCCTATAGGTTTTCCCATAAGGTCCAAGTAAATTATGTTGATGACTTGCTTGAATTCTTTTTCCATTTGTAACTCTTATGGCTCTTTAAACACCACATCTACTTCTGCAGTGGTATATTTGCAAGATGTCAGAGGAATAGAAATATCAAGGTCTTGCCATTTATTTACTTAAAAGATGTGGGTTCTCAAATTGCCTAGAAAAATGATTCCACCACTCCACTATTCATAGTAAAAATAATTCCATACAAAATACACTTCTGTAATGCAATATGATGCCTTCAGTGGACATATAATAAGGCTATCACCATTTCTCAACTTGGCCATCTTTCTGAGTCACCAGTATAATGACATCGTGTTGGGTATTTGGTAGCTTTATTTCAGCATCTCCATACTCCCTCTGAACTATCCCATAATTACTCTGAAAGTGAAGAAGGCCTATGCTCTTCAGTGGAAGGCAATATGTGTTTATCTATTAAGAGATACCAATCACCAGAGTGCTATTTTCATTATTTTACACAGCATTGTATCTGTGTAAGAAGCACCTCTTACCACTTAAATTCTGCCAAAAATATTTTCTGGAATTCATTATCTTCTTCTTAAATTTGCTTGAAGCCCTAATCTTCTCTTTCTATGGTTACTGCCCAAGCCTTTTGATATGGTTTGGCTGTTTCTCCGCCCAAATCTCAACTTGAATTGTATCTCCCAGAATTCCCATGTGTAGCGGGAGGGACCCAGAGGGAGGTAACTGAATAATGGGGGCCGGCATTTCCTATGCTATTCTCATGATAGTGAATAAGTCTCATGAGATCTGATGGGTTTATCAGGGTTTTCCGCTTTTGCTCGTTCCTCATTTTTCTCTTGCTACTGCCATGTAAGAAGTGCCTTCCACCTCCTGCCATGATTCTGAGGCCTCCCCAGCCATGTGGAACTGTAAATCCAATTAAACTTCTTTTTGTTCCCAGTTTCGGGTATGTCTCTATCAGCCACATGAAAATGAACTAATACAGGGAATTGGTACAAGGAGAGTGGGGCATTGCTGAAAAGATACCCAAAAATGTGGAAGTGACTTTGGAACTGGATAACAGCAGAGGTTGGAACAGTTTGGAGGGCTCAGAAGAAGACAGGAAAACGTAGGAAAGTTTGGAACCTCCTAGCGACTTGATGAATGGCTTTGACAAAAATGCTGGTAATGATATGAACAATAAGGTCCAGGCTGAGGTGGTCTCGGAGATGAGGAACGTGTTGGGAACTGGAGTGAAGGTGACTCTTGATATGCTTTAGCAAGCAGACTAGTGGCATTTTGCCCCTGCCCCAGAGATTTGTGGAATATTGAACTTGAGAGACATAATTTAGGATATCTGGAGGAAGAAATTTCTAAGCAGCAGAGCATACAAAAGCTGACTTGGGTGCTGTTAAAAGCATTCCATTTTAAAATGGAAACAGTTCAGAAAATTTGCAGCCTGACAATGCAGTAGAAAAGAAAAACCCATTTTTTTAGGTGAAATTCAAGCCTGCTGCAGAGATTTACATAAGTAGCCAGGAGCCTAATGTTAATTCCCAAGACCATGGGGAAAATATCTCCAGACCATGTCAGAGACCTGCACAGCACACCCTCCCATCACAGGCCCAGAGGCCCAGGAGGAAAAAGTGGTTTTGTAGGCTGGGCCCAGGGTCCCCATGGTATGTGTAGCCTAGGGACTTGGTGTCCTGTGTCTCAGCTGCTCCAACTGTGGCTGAAAGGGGCCAATGTAGAGCTCAGGCTGTGGCTTCAGAGGGTGGAAGCCCCAAGCCTTAGCAGTTTCCATATGGTGTTGAGTCTGTAGGTACACAGAAGTCAAGACTTGAGGTTTGGGAACCTCTGCCTAGATTGCAGATGTATGGAAATGCATAGATGCCTAGACAAAAGTTTGTTGCAGGGGTGGGGCCCTCATGGAGAATCTCTGCTCGGGCAGCGCAGAAGGGTTGGATCCCCCACACAGATTTCCTACTCAGGTACGTCTAGTGGAGTTGTGAGAAGAGGGCCATCTTCCTCCAGGCGTCAGAATGGTACATCTACTGACAACTTGCACCATGCACCTGGAAAAGCCACAGACACTCAATGCCAGCCCATGAAAGCAGCCAGCAGAGAGACTGTACCCTGCAAAGTCATAGGGGCAGAGCTGTCCAAGACCATGGGAACCCACCTTTTGCATCAGCGTGACATGGATATGAGACCTGGAGTCAAAGGAGATCATTTTGGAGCTTTAAAATTTAACTACCCCGCTGGTTTTCAGACTTGCATGGGTCCTATAATCCCTTTGTTTTGGCCAATTTCTCCCATTTGGAACAGCTGTACTTACCCAGTATCTGTACTGCCATTGTATCTAGGAAGTAACTAGCTTGCTTTTGATTTAACAGACTCACAGGTGGAAGGGACTTGCTTTGTCTTAGATGAGACTTTGGACTGTGGACTTTTGGGTTAATGCTGAAATGAGTGAAGACTTTGGCAACTGTTGGGAAGGTATGATTGGTTTTGAAACATGAGGTCATGGGATTTGGAGAGGCCAGGGGTGAAATGATATGGTTTGGCTGTGTCCCTGCTGAAATCTCAATGAACTGTATTTCCCAGAATTCCCATGTGTTGTGGGAGGGACTCAGCGGAGGAAATTGAATCATGGGGGTCTGGTCTTTCCCATGCTATTCTCGTGGTAGTGAATAAGTCTCTTCAGATCTTACGGGTTTGTCAGGAGTTTCCACGTTTGATTCTTCCTCATTTTTCTCTTGCCACTGCCATGTAAGAAGTGCCTTTTGCCTCCTGCCGTGAGTCTGAGGTCTCCCCAGCCATGTGGAAAACTATAAGTCCAATTAAACCTCTTTTTGTTCCCATTTTCAGGTATGTCTTTATCAGCAGCATGAAAATGAGCTAACACATGTTTCTTGTGCTACTTCATAGGTTGGTAAGTAGAACACACACACACACACACACACACGTGCATGTACACACACACACACAGAAGCAGCTGCTTGTCTCTACTATCTTCAAAGAGTCCCCAAAATATAAAAATAAGAAATAAGGAATATGTGCCTATATTGTCATTACAGCAAAGGGATGGATATCCAGGACAATGGTCTCACTGCCTTAATACATCCAATGGATTAAGGTCACATATGCGATACTCTGCTGGTTGCTGCATAGGCTTGGAATTTAGCTCAATGCTCTTATCTAGTAATTCCAACCCTTTGTCCCTCACTCTGAAAAGCAAACACAAGTCAGTGAACATGACATTATTATGGGGATAACCTTGAATGTACTGTAATTTATAAGACAGCTAAACATTCAAACACTTGAACATCTGACACCTTAAAACTGATCTCCATGTGCCCCATACCATAGTTAAACATTACAAGTTAAACCTATGAGAAGAATTATTGTTCACAAAGCATGTGATAGAGACTTTGTGACATAAATGGCCTGACTTGTAACTTAAAATACCTTTAGGATCTGTAGAGAGTTTTGTCTTTGTTTTGCTTGTTTAGATAGTAGGGTGGGAATTAGAGAAAAGTTGTGTAGGAAAAAAGGAGGAGGGAGAGAGAAAGGACTATCATTCTGTTTATACCATAGAGTGACGTATTTGTGCATTTGGGAAAGAGCACGAGGCAGAGGAGAAAAAATTTACTCAGCAATCAAGCATTTCCTTTTCAATTGTTCGATATATTTGCATTGGTTGTCTTTTTTTTTATTTTTTTGCCCATGTTGGGATAATGCTTTGTGAATACTATCCTCTTGGGTTTTCTACAAAAGCAAGATGTATTTCTTATGAGATTATTCCCTAGAGTCTAATTCTGAAATAAACAGTTCATTGCTCACAGCGTTTTTAGAGAGCAAGTTCTCTTTCAATGATATATAACTCGAAAAATGGAGCTGTATAAAATCTATTCATACACTCTCATCCCCTAAACCATGGGATTTCTAACTTTTTGTTTGTCAGAGGAAACCTGAAACTCTCTTTCCCCCTTTTTCTTAGAAAGTAACATACCCTAGGTATATAAATAGTTGGCCTCCCAAATGCAACTGGCTGCTGATTATAATATTTTATAGTCTTTTCTGAACAGTGCATAACAAAGGAACACAGCACATAAATCACATAGCAAAGGCCTATGTACCATAGGTAAGTTGTGATAATTTTTAATCGCCTAGAATATTGACTATCAATTCATGGTATCTCCTAATTTGGCCTTTGAATTCAGTTTTTAAATCCTCTGCTTTTGAAGGTAAGAATGAAGAGTGAAATGAATGCCAGAGAGGTTGGTTATAGTGTACAAATATACAGTTGGATAGAAGGAATAAGTTCTGATATTTGATAGCAGAGCAGGGTGACCATACTTAACAACAATGTGTTGTATTTTTCAAAATAGCTAGAAAAGAAGACCTGACATACACCCAACACATAGAAATGATAAATAATTGTGTGATAAATATCCTAAATACACTGACTGGATCATTACATATTTTATGTGTGTTACAAAATTTCACATGTACTCCATAAATATGTACAAATATAATGTATCAAAAAATTTAAAATAAAACATATTATAAAAACTTTTACTATAGTATTGATATAAACACAGACATATAGACCAATGGAACATAATACAAATCTCAGAAATAAATTTACACATCAACAGTCAACTGATCTTTGACAAGTGTGCCAAGAAAACACAAATGAAAGGATAGTTCTTTCAATAAATGGTGGTGGTAGAACTGGATATTCTTATGTAAAAGGATGAAGTGTGATCCTTATCTTACACTGTACCCAAAAATTAACTCAAAATGAATTGAAGACTCAAAAGTGAAACTGTAAAACTCCTAGAAGAAAACATAGGAGAAAAGTTTCCTGACATTGGTTTGGCAATGATTCTTAAATGACACTAAAGCACAGGCAATAAAAGCAAAAATATATAAATGGGATTACAGCAAACTAAAGAATTTATGCACAGCAAAAGAATCAGGAGACTGAAATGGCAATCTATAGAATGAGAGAAAATATTGCAAACTATTTATCTGATAAGGAGTTAAAGCTGAAATATATGAGGAACTCCTACAATTCAATAGCAATAAACTAATAATCCTAAAAAAAGGGTTAAGGTCTCTAATAGACATTTCTCCAAAGAAGACATACAAATAGTCATCAGGTACATGACAAAATGCTCTATGTCACTAGTCACCAGAGAAATGCAAATCAAAACCATGAGATATCACCTTATATCTGTCAAAAAAAAAACAAAAAACAAAAGACAACCTGTGTTGCGATGCAGTGATTTTGGAACCACTGCACATTGTGGGAATGCAAAATGGTCAACTGCTACAGAAAACAGTCTGGAGATTTGGAGATTGCTCAAAAAATCAAAAACAGAACTATCATATGACCTAATAATTGTACTTCTAGGTATTTACCCAAAAAAGAATTGAAATCCAAATCTCAAAGAGATATTAGTACTGTACTCCCATGTTCACTGCAGCAGTATTCACAATAGCCATTATGTAAAAACAAACTAAATATCCATTGCTGAATGAATAAAGAATGTTTGGTGGTGTATACATATGAAGGAATACTATTCAGCCTATAAAAGAGGGAAATTCTGCAATATGGGACATGGATGAACCTTCAGAACATTTTACTAAGTGAAATAAGGCGGTCACAGAACGGCAAACGCCACAATTCCACGTTTATGCAGTAACTGAAATTATCACATTCATAGAATCCAAGGCTAGAGGAGTGGTTACCATGGGCTGTGGGGGGGGAAAATGAGGAATTATTAATCTAAAGGCATAAAGTTTTAGTTAAGCAAGGTGAATAAGCTCTAGTTATCTGCTGTGCAACATTGTACAAATTGTCAACAATAATCTATTATATACTTAAAAATTTAAGAGGATAGACCTTACTTCAAGTGTTCTTAAAACAATAAAATAAAATGTGATCTAATAAAAGAATTTCCTGAGGAAATGATTCTGGATATCTCAATAGGAAAGGGCCAGCCCTTCCAGCTCATTCAGTGGTTGAACTGTTGTGTATGGACATCAGCGTTTGGACAAAGCTCTGTCTACTTTCTGGGAAACTGGGCGACTGTAAAACCTGAGGGTATCTGTTGCCTAGTGACCCACTAAGGGGCCACTCCATCAGACTAACCACTTTGCTATCCTAAACTCATAGGGAGGTGATGGTCTTCATTTCCCTCTTCTGGGTGGACAGTGTCCTCCTCTAATATTCCCTCTATCTTATGTGCTGAAAAATTGTAATCAGCCTTCAGTGTTGTAAGGGTGGGAACTCCCATTCTCTCACACTGCAGGGTTTTTAAGGTGAATGATTAGAAAAATCAATGACCCCTCTCCTGCTTTGCTCAAGGAACATGCTACAATATCACTATGAAGTGACAGAATTTTGGCTCCAGTTCTGTCCTGCCAGCTCAGCTATTGGGTGATCGGGGTGAGGGGGGGTTGGGTCCTAATTTTGTGGTTGCAGTTTTATACTGTGGCAGGTAGAAGACAAATTAAGCACATTACCAATCATGGGTGGTGAAGTAACAGCCTTGTCCTTGACCTAGGTTAATTGCCTTAAGCACCAGCCATAGCCAGTTTCATGGAATTTTTGCAAGGAGGCCAGCTCCTTTTCTAGGAGGCCAGCCTGTAGATGATCAATGCTAGACAAGTTAACCCTTTCCTATTAGCAGGTAATAACATTGCATAGGGTACTAAGGGTTTTATAAGGCATTATGTCTGTCCTGGAAAAGCTTCCAGATTCACAGGGGGAAAACTGGCAGCACTGATACCGTTTTAGCATTGGTGATTAATACTTACTGCAAAGATGCATTACTTGGAATCATTCAGTTTCAAATTTGATAGTTACTTCATGTTATTTCAGCATGGTTGTAGCTCATGGAGAACCTAGTCTGCTTTTGTTATTCTCTGGGTATTCTCTAACATTTCATCCTAAATATGAAAGATTTTTTTAAATTAGCAGAAATAATTTTTTATCTTAGTGGATATTTAATAAAATCACTACTATAGTAACTATTGAAGGGTTGTGAAGTGGTTCCCGTAACTTTGTGCTCAGGAAGACACAAAAAGTTCAAAGAGTATATATTCAAACACTGTTCCTAACTCTTAACATTTTGGACCTAGACTAATCACTTAATCTGACAACATTCTGATTGCCTTATATATAAAATTAGAAAAGTAGAAGAGCCTACTCATCAGAATGCCAGAATGTGTATAAGGTGATGAGTATTTGTATTCAACCAGCTTAAGATACGTAAATTACAACAGGCAACAAGGTAGAATACTATCTTATGTGTATCTATGCCTGAGGAATTTTCTTTCCTCTTCTAGGCATCAAGCAGAATCATTTAATGTCTAATCATACTTCCTTTCTGACAGGAGTCACTTCAAGTTAGCATTTAAATTGTATTTTTGTCGGTGGAAACCTCTCCACAAGGCTTCTGAAGGGCAGGTGACTTGTCTAATGCCTGTATACCTGAAATCCCTAATGCATTACTAGGATGGACCATAGTACAAACTCACTAGGTATTGAGTTGAGTAACATCACAAATAGACAGCTAGGAGGATGGCACAATATCAACATACTTTCTCACAATTCTTGCACAGTTATATCATCAGGTACAAAAACCTCCCAGTCTTCAGCCTCTTGTTGCTTGAGCCAAAATATCTTTCCTTTATTTTCGATGGGTGGCTGATATCAGTGGGATCATAATTACAGCCCCCTGTGCCAAACATCAGGAGGTTAATACAAACTATTGTTGAAGAGAAAAACATCCTGTAGTTCTTTGTCTCCAAAATTCCCCAGCAGACATGAGGACCTCCCATGAGCTGAAGAGCTTAAAAGAAGGTCTCCATTTGCAAAATAATTTATAACCATACTTTTTGTTACCCTCAGTGGTTGGATGAGTGGATTTAAATAATCTACTCCTAGGTATATTTTCACTTTCTTCTCAGCTCTAAAAACTAGATGTCCCTGTTGATACCAGTAAGAGGAGAAAATAGTTTAATTTCCTACGGCCATTAGCTTTTTCAATAACTATTTCAAATAGTAAATAAAATTCCTTCAGATAATGAACATACTATCTCAGAGAGGTAGAAATACCTAGTAAATTGCTTATACAACAAAATAGTCAATGTGTTAATGAACTTCTTTTTCCATTAAAACAATATTACCAAGTTTGCTGATTATACTTAACTGATTGATTCTTTTGTTCTAAGGGAGCAAAGTCATACAACTTCACCTGAATTCTAGAATGTTTTGGGATTGTCCCAATTTAACTTTGCTAGAAAGGCAGAATGATGGATATTAGATTGGTTAATGTCTGTGAGAAGCAGAAAGATGAAGGCATAGGACATTGACTAAGAGGAGAGAAGCCCTAAAAAAAAAAAAAAGGCAAGGCTGATATTGCTCTATTCACAACTCTCATGTCTGTCTGTCCCACCTTTCTTAATCTAGTCACTTAATTTAAATGATAGATTATTTACTCAATAGGCCATACATTCATTGAAAAACAATTTGACCTTTTCATTTACAAATGCAAGGAACATAAAATATGGTAGTGGTAGCTACTCCGTTTGTGTTGACAGAGTTATCTAGTCTTTTGAGATTCCGAGACCATTTCTATTTAATCATAAACATCCTGTAAAAAGAACTGTCATCTGCTACATACATCCCACTTAAGCTAAATCAGATTGTATGTCATTTTCCAACTTTGCTTTTGATGTAAAAGAAAATAGGTTTAAGGGTTAGCATTAATGTCTGTGTTCTGCTGTCCTCTGCTGGTGTCATAGGGAAATATTTAACAGTGAACTCACTAGTTGGGTCTTTAATTCCAGCTATAAGGATAAAATAAGTTTATCCACTGATATTAAAAGTAAACATTAAAAACCTAAATTTTTTAAAAAGGAAGTATAAAACAAAACATTTTATTCTTCCTTTAATGCAAGTTCACACCTGTACTAAATTCTATGTCTGTATTTAGTAATTCTGTATAAGTAAATACAGACATATAATAACTAAATAAATAACAATTTATTTTACTGAAATATTGCTCAGGTTTGCAATAGTTTGCAACTGTGCATTGCAGTTCTGCCGCCTTTTGTATACTGATTAATATTAAGGTGGCAATGAACATGTCTCTTACATATTAGAGCAAATATTTAAAAACTACCTCCCAGGCCCGGCGCGGTGGCTCAAGCCTGTAATCCCAGCACTTTGGGAGGCCGAGACGGGCGGATCACAAGGTCAGGAGATCGAGACCATCCTGGCTAACATGGTGAAACCCCGTCTCTACTAAAAATACAAAAAACTAGCCGGGCGAGGTGGCGGGCACCTGTAGTCCCAGCTACTCGGGAGGCTGAGGCAGGAGAATGGCGTGAACCCGGGAGGCGGAGCTTGCAGTGAGCTGAGACCCGGCCACTGCGCTCCAGCCTGGGAGACAGAGCGAGACTCCGTCTCAAAAAAAAAAAGAAAAAACTACCTCCCACTTTCTCTCCTCCAGCACATTTCCCCGTCTGTCCTAATACTATTGAATTCTAGAAACATGTTACAAAATAGGGCAGATATTATATACTTCCAACAGTTCCAAAGTGTACTCATGCATTTATTTTTAGGCACAACTTGCAGTAAAATTGTTGGAAACAAGTTGTTTATAATCTTTGTGACATCATATAAGGTTTCGTCACATAGCCAACAGTTTCTTATTTGATATCCCATGTATATACAGGGTAAAATACTTCCAGCTTTATGGTTTTGTTATAGTACAGAATATTTTTCATAGAGAATCATAATTATAAAACGTCATTAAGGCCGGGCGCAGTGGCTCACCCCTGTAATCCCAGCACTTTGGGAGGCCGAGGCAGGCGGATCATGAGGTCAGGAGATCGAGACCATCCTGGCTAACACAGTGAAACCCCGTCTGTACTAAAAATACAAAAAATTAGCCGGGCCTGGTGGCAGGCACCTGTAATCCCAGCTGCTGGGGAGGCTGAGGCAGGAGAATGGTGTGAACCTGGGAGGCGGAGTTTGCATGAGCCGAGATCGCACCACTGCACTCCAGCCTGTGTGACAGAGCGAGACTCCATCTCAAAACAAAAAAAAGTTATTAGATGAACTTCCCTATACTCAGTGCTACTTGAATGATTCGAATAAAGCTTGTATTACCACTCATTTTTACACGAAGAATGGAATATTCAGTTATAGAAAGTTACAGTATCTCTAACAGAAGTGATTTTTAGTGACCTTAATATTCTAAACGGTATGATACAAAAAAGAAGCAAAGTCATAAGACCTCTAACACAGTTATCAAGCTAAGAGAATTTATATCTCTCATGTTTAGCTTATAAAAGCAATTTCTTTGAAAAGCCCAGTGGGTTGGAACTGATATTACATGCACGAAGCAGCTGTTTGTGTGCTGTCTGTGTAAACTTGAAAGTATGATTGTAACAGGAACAATGTTCAAGATTGCTTTCCCAAGGTTCAAGATTGCTTTCCCTAGGAGAGGCTAATAATAAAAGAAAACATCATTATTAAATCACCCCATCGATATAATTACCCTTTATTGAGCAGTTCCTAGATATCAAATAGAGGACTCAATGCTTGACATTTGTGATTTTGCTTATTCTTCATGACTACACTAATAGGTCGTGATTATCACTTCCATTTTACAGACGAGAAATACATGCTCAGAAAATGAAGGCTCTTTGCCTTAAATCATACCAAAAATGTAAAAACAGAACAGAGTTTCCAAACCAAAGTGAGTTCAAGGTTCATTTTTTTTCAATTAAATGGCAATCCTATATAATTAATTTTATTTTCACCAATACAAAACATCCAATATTGAAAATAAGTTGAATTATTAATACTTAAAGACTTTTGTTCTTTTGTCGGGGGGTGTGTGTGTGTGTGTGTGTGTGTGTGTGTGTGTAAAATCAGAAAGTGAACATATACAAAGTCAGGTTTGGTAATTTTATTATTCTTTTGCATTTTACCAAATAACTCTAATAAATATGAAAGGCCTTTTGTTGCTTTGGAAATAAAAGTCTCTCTAAGCTATAATCCACAGCCATCTACAGTTCAACTGAGCCACTCAATTTAAAGTATCTTTGATCCTTAAGGCTCACATTTTGGAGGTCTTTCGTTTATGTAAAAATAAACTAGTCTTGAAGAGACTTCAAAACCCTGAAATATAGATCTTCTAGGTAAAAAGAACACTATTTAGGATTTGTTGAAAATCTACTCTATTGTGAAAGAAAAATTCAAAACCAAATTAAACACATCATCTACACACATTCAAATTAAGTTCTTGTGTACTTTTCTGGATAAGCTAGCATATAAAAACGCCGTGTGTCGATCATGGATCATAATATCCAGGGAGGGAGAGGGGGGTGATATTACTCCCCATATCCCCTGTGGTATTGGGAGTAATATATCCTCTCGTTCCCTGAATATTAGGAACAATATCACGGGGGGGGGGCTGTATATGACCTGCGATATTGGGAGTAATATCATCGCCTCGCTCCCTGGATATTAAAAACAGTATCACAAGGAGGGTGTTAACCACCTCTGATATTGGGAGTAATATCATTCTCTCCCAATCCAGATATTAGAAACAATATCACAGAGGGAGAGTACACCCCCTTCGATAT
The DNA here is from genome assembly GCF_049350105.2 of Macaca mulatta. Taxonomy (NCBI): domain Eukaryota; kingdom Metazoa; phylum Chordata; class Mammalia; order Primates; family Cercopithecidae; genus Macaca; species Macaca mulatta. The sequence continues at coordinate 71,665,221 of NC_133417.1, read as the reverse complement.
TGGTAGCAATATCATCCTTTTCACCCATGGATATAAAAAACAATATTACAGGTGGGGATGTAATGGAATTAATTACATCCCAATTAATTACATCAAGAGGATGATATTGGAATTAATATCATCCTCTCCCCCACTGAATATTAAAAACAATATCAGAGGGGTGTTGTCCACCCCTGCGATAGGGAATAGTAGTATTATTGTCTTCCCACCTAAATATTAAGAACATTATCATAAGGGGGGTGTGCACCCCTTGAGATATTAGGAGTAATGTCACCCTCTCTACCTTTAGATATTAGGAACAATATCACACGGGGTACACTCTGCAATGTTGGGCAAAATGTTATCCTCTCTCCCACTGGATATTAGGAACAGTATAATATTGTGCATCCACTGGAATATTGGAAGTAATATCATTCTCTTCCCTGCTGGATATTAGCAACAATATCATAGGGGATGGCGTATGCTTCCTATGATTATGCATATTAGTAACATCCACTCCCCTGCTGAATATTAGGAATAATGTCATGTGGGGTTGTATACTCCCTGTGATATTGAGAGTAATATTATACTTTTGCTCCCTGACAATTAGGAACAGTATCACAGGTAGGGTGTACACCTTCTGCGCTATTGGGAGTAATATCACCCTCTCCCCCCATGGATATTAGGAACAATATCACAAAGGGGGTGTACACATCCTGCACTCTTGGGAGTAATATCATCCTCTCTTCCCCGGGATATTAGTAACAATATCACAGGCGGAGGTGTACACTCCCTGCAATTTTTTGAGTGATATCATCCTCTTTCAACCTGGATATTAGGAACAATATAACAAGAGGGTTGCACACCACCTGTGATGTTGGGAGTAGTATCATGCTCTCCCCCAGTGGATATTGAGAACAATATCACAGGGACAGTTTACACCCCGTGAGACACTGGGAGTAATATCATCCTCTCCTGACTTAAATGTTAGAAACAATATCAAAGGGGAGTTGTACACCCGCTGCGACATTGGGAGTAATATTATCCTTTCCCACCATGGATATTAGGAACAATATCGCATGGGAAGTGTACACCTCCTACCATATTGAGAGTAGTAGTATTTTCTCCTTTGCTGGACATTAGAACCAATATCAGGGGGAGGTGCACACCACCTGCAATATTGCCAGTAATATCACAGTCTCCCCCACACCCGGGATATCAGGAACAATATCACAAGTGGGGCATACATGCCCTGTGATATTGGAAGTAATATCCTCTTGCCCACTAGATATGAGAAACAATACCACAGTGGGGGTGTACACCCACTGCGCTATTTTGAGCAATATCATCCTCTAACCCCTGGATATTAGGAACAATATTACAAGAGTGGTGTACACTCTCTGTTATATTGGGAGTAATACTATTTTCTCCAGCCCTGGATACAAGAAATAATAGTACAGCGGTGGTGTGCACCCCCTGCGCTACTGAGAGTCACATCACCCTCTCCCCTCATGTATATTAGGAACAATATCACAAGCGGTATGTACACAGCCTGCACTGTTGAGAGTAATATCATCATCTTTCCCTTGATATTTGGAACAATATCACAGGATGGGTCTACAATCTCTGCAATTTCGGGAGTAATATCATCCTCTCCCAACCTGGATATTAAAATTACAATAACACGGGGGTGTACACCCCCTGCAATATTGGGAGTAATATCATCTTCTCCCCCACTTGATATTAGGAAAAATATCCCAGGAAGGGTGTACACCCTCTGTGATATTGGGAGTAATATTATCCTCTCCCCACCTAAATATTAGAAACAATATCACAGGGGAGCCTGTACACTCCCTACAATATTGGGAGTAATATCATCCTCTCCCTCCCTGTATATGTGTACACCCCCTGTGATACTGGTAGTAATATCATACTCTTCCCCGCTGGATATTAGGAACAATATCACGGAGGCGATGTACACCCCCTGCCATATTGTGAGTCATATCATTCTCTCTTCCCCTGGATATTAGGAACAATATCACAGGGGGTGTGTCACCCGTGATATTGGAATTAATATCATCCTCTCCCCCACTGAATATTAAAAACAATATCAGAGGGGTGTTGTTCACCCCTGTGATAGGGAATAGTAGTATTATTGTCTTCCCACCTAAATATTAAGAACATTATCATAAGGGGGGTGTGCACCCCTTGAGATATTAGGAGTAATGTCACCCTCTCTACCTTTAGATATTAGGAACAATATCACACGGGGTACACTCTGCAATGTTGGGCAAAATGTTATCCTCTCTCCCACTGGATATTAGGAACAGTATCACAGGGGGAGTGTACAACCTCTTCAATATCAGAAGCAATATACTCTCCCTTACTGGATATTAAGAACAATATCACTGGGTGGGTGTAGTCCCCTGCGATATTGGGAGTAGTATCATCCTCTCCCTCCCTAGATATTAGGAACAATATCACTGGGGAGTGTACACCTCCTGCGATATTGAGAGTAATATCATCCTCTCGCCCCTCGGATATGAAAAACAGTATCACAGGGGTGGTGTACACTCCCTGCAAAATTAGGAGAAATATCCTCTCCACCTTTGACTATTAGGGACTAAATCACAGGGAAGGTGTAAGCTTCCTGCGATATTGGGAGTAATATCATCCTCTCCCATCCTGGTTAATAGGAAAAAGATCACATAAGGGATGTACACTGACTGCGACATTTGGAGTAATGTCATCCTCCACCTCCTGTGTACTAGAAACAACATCAAATTGGGGTGTACGTCTTCTGCAATATTGGGAGTATTATCACCCTCTCCACCTCTGAATATAAAGAAGTAATAATTATGATTAATAATTATTAATACTAATAGTGATTATCGATATTGGTGATTAATATTAAGTATCAATATTAATGAAATAATGCTTGTTATTAATAATTAATGATAATATTAAAACTAAAATAGTATTAGCAATTAAAATTGATTATAATATAAACACTAATGCTAACAATATTAATAAATATCAGGATTAATTTTTAATATTAATAGTATGATGATATCACAGTGAGAATGTACACCCCATGAGGTTCTTAGAGTAATATTAATGTTAATAATATTAATGAACACAAAAATATTAATGATTAATATAATTTATTAATATTAATGTTATCCTAATACCACAGGGGGTGTACACCCACTGGTGATATTTTTACAAACATCCAGGGAGGGAGAGAATGGTATTACTTTCAATATCACAGCAGTTGCACACTGATATTGCTCCCAATATCCAGAAAGTGGAGTATGACATTGCTCCCAATATAGCACTGGGTGTACATCTACCCAGTAATATTGCTCCTAATATTCACGGAAGAGAATGATATTACTCCCAATATCACTGGGAGTATACACACCTTCTGTGAGACTGTTCTAATATCCGGAGGAGCAGGGGGAGGTGATATGACTCCCAATATCGCAGACTGTGTACTCCCACCCTGTGATATCCTTCCTAATATCCAGGGAAAGGATGATATTACTCCCCATACAGCAGGAGGCGTAACCCACGCTCGGCTATTGTTCCTAATATCCAGGGGTGGGAGAGCCTGATATGACTCCCCATATCGAAGAAAGTGTACACCCCTGTGTAATAATGTTCCTAATATCCAGAAGGGGAGAGATGATATGGCTCCCCATATCGCAGGTGTACACCCACTCTATGATATTTTTCTAATATGCAGGGGGGGGAAAGGATAATATTCCCAATATTGCAGAGGGTGTACACCTTCCCTGTGATATAGTCCTTAATATTCAAAGGCGGAGAGGGTGATATTCCTCCCAATATCGAAAAAAGAGTACACCCTCCAGTTATGTTGTTCCCATGATCCAGGAGGGAAGAGGATGATATTACTTTCAATATCGCAGGGGGTATACAGGCCCCCAATGATATTGTTTCTACTTTCAGTGTGGGAGAGGATGATATTACTCCCAATATCACAGGCGGTGTACACCCTGCCTGTGATATTATTCCTAATATCCAGAGGAAGAGAGAATGATAGTCATCCCAATAGTATAGGGAGTATAAAACACCCACCCCCCGTGATACTATTGTTCCGAATAGCTAAAGGAAGAGAAGATAATTTGACTCCGCATACCACAAGGGGCGTACACCCACCTGTGATATTGTTCCTAATATCCAGAGAGGGAGAGCATAATATTACTCCCAATATCACCGTGGGTGTACACTCACCCTGTGATATTGCTCCTAAGATCCAGGGGGTAGAGCACAATATTACTCCCAACAGAACAGTGGGTGTACATCCACCCGGTGATATTGCTCCTAATGTTCAAAGTGTATTCCTAATATGCTCCTAATATCAGAAAAAAAATGATATTACCCCCAATATCACAGGGAGTATACACACCTTCTGTGAGATTGTTCCTAATATCCAGAGGAAGACAGGATGAAATTACTCCCAATATCAAAAGCTGTCTATACCCACCCTGTGATATTATTTCTAATATCCAGGAAGGGAGACGATGATATTACTCCCCATATAGCCGAAGGTGTACACCCACCCTGGAATATTGTTTCTAATATCAAGTGTGGGGGGCGGAGAGCCTGTTATTATTCCCAATATCACGAGGGTGTACATCCCCCCCTGCGATATTGTTCTTAATATTCAAAGGGGGAAAGGATGACATTACTCCAAATATTGCAGAAAATGTACACACCTGTGTGATATTCTAATATCCAGAAGATGATATGAGTCCCCATGTCGCAGGAGGAGTACACCCACTCCGTGATATTTTTCCTAAAATGCAGGGGAGAGAGGAAAATATTATTCCCAATATCAAAGGGGGTTTGAACCCCTGCAGTGATACTGTCCATAATATCCAAAGGTGGAGAGGATATTACTCCCAAAACTGCAGAAAGTGTACACCCCATAGTGATACTGTTCTTGTGACCCAGGAGAGAAGAGGATGATATTACTTTAAATATCACAGGGGTGTACAGGCCTGCAGTGATATAGTTACTAACTTCAATGTGGGAGAGGATGAGACTACACCCAGTATCGCAGGGAGAATAAACACTCCTGTGATATTGTTCTTCATATCCAGGAGAAAAGAGGATGACATTACTCCCGATACTGCAGAGGGTGGACACCTATCAGTGATATAGTTTGGAGTTTCCAAAGGGGGAGATGATATGAATCACAATATCGTAAACACGATGTGTGTCCACCATGGATCGTAATAACGGGAGAGAGGGGGTGATATTACTCCCCACCTTGCGGGGACTGCGTGTACCCCCCTGTGGTGTGGATCGTAATATCCAGGTGGGGAGAGGGGCGTGATATTACTCCCCATATCCTGTGGGGTGTCCAGAATGAATTTTGATACCCCAGGGGGTCAGATTCGTTCTTCCTCAAATAAATGCAGGAAGCTTCTGAGAGGAGAAACACTAAAGACACAGATGGCTGCACTGTGATCCTTCTGTGTATTATGCTTTTTGTAACTAATGTAAGTACCTACAGAAAGCTGCAGTGTAGGAGGGAGGGAAAAAATCTAGTGTTACTACATTTTAACTTCTCTAGCCAGGTCATCCTTTTGAGGATATTTCTTTTATCACTCATTTTTAGAACTTTCTTCCTAATCAATAATATTTAATCATAACCTGGAATTAATACCACCTGCCTGTCCTATCTTCAGACGTGGGCTAGCACAAGGTGTTCATCTGTTTCATTCTCCAGCTTCATGTACAGAAATAACCTCTATATTTTAGGGAACAAAAGAAATCTGTAGGATTTAATAACTGATAGAGAAAGAAATGTAATTTCCAGAGGGCTTTGAAAAGCAATGGAGAGAAAAGAAAATAACATTAAAATAAAGATAATTTCAAAATAACATCATTTTAAGTAGCCCAGTTAGGGGAAACTGGGATGAAGTCTCGTTCATCATCCCCCTACTTATCAGCCTATGAAAAATTATTGTAGTACAATGCCCACTGTGTCTTGTAGATATAAAGCCAGAAAATCAATTTGTGAATCATGGAAAGTAATGGTAAATAGTAGCAATGAAGCACTTGGTGAGCCTTTAAATTTCTTTATTATTATTATTATTATTATTATTATACTTTAAGTTCTAGGGTTCATGTGCACAAAGTGCAGGTTTGTTACATATGTACACATGTGCCATGTTTGTGTGCTGCACCCATTAACTCGTCATTTACATTAGGTATATCTCCTAATGCTATCCCTCCCTCTTTCCCCCACCCCACGACAGGCCCCGGTGTGTAGTGCTCCCCACCCTGTACCCAAGTGTTCTCATTGTTCAATTCCCAGCTATGAGTGAGAACACGTGGTATTTGGTTTTCTGTCTTTGCGACAGTTTGCTCAGAGTGATGGTTTCAAGCTTCATCCATGTCCCTACAAAGGACATGAACTTATCCTTTTTTATGGCTGCCTAGTATTCCATGGAGTATATGTGCCACATTTTCTTAATCCAGTCGATCATTGATGGACATTTGGGTTGGTTCCAAGTCTTTGCTATTGTGAATAATGCCTCAATAAACATACCTGTGCATGTGTCTTTATAGCAGCATGATTTCTAATCCTTTGGGTATATACCCAGTAATGGGATGGCTGGGTCAAATGGTATTTCTAGTTCTAGATCCTTGATGAATCAGCACCCATCTTCCCAATGGTTGAACTAGTTTACTGTCCCACGAACAGTGTAAAAGTGTTCCTATTTCTCCACATCCTCTCCAGCATCTGTTGTTTCCTGACTTTTTAATGATCACTACTCTAACTGGTGTGAGATGGTATCTCATCATGGTTTTGATTTGCATTTCTCTGATGACCAGTGATGATGAGCATTTTTTATTGTGTCTATTGGCTGCATAAATGTCTTCTTTTGAGAACTGTCTGTTCATATCCTTTGCCCACTTTTTGATGAGGTTGTTTGACGATTTCTTGTAAATTTGTTTAAGTTCTTTGTAGATTCTGGATATTAGCCCTTTGTCAGAATGGTAGATTGTAAAAATTTCCTCCCACTCTGTAGGTTGCCTGTTCACTCTGATGGTAGTTTCTTTTGCTGTGCAGAAGCTCTTTAGATTAATTAGTCTATTTTGGCTTTTGTTGCCATTGTGTTTGGTATTTTAGTCATTAAGTCCTTGCCCATGCCTATAGCCTGAATGGTATTGCCTAGGTTTTCTTCTAGGGTTTTTATGGCTTTAGGTCTAACATTTAAGTCTCTAATACATCTTGAATTAATTTTTCTATAAGGTGTAAGGAAGGGATCCAGTTTCAGCTTTCTACATATGGCTGGCCAGTTTTCCCAGCACCATTTATTAAATAGGGAATGCTTTCCTCATTTCCTGTTTTTGTCAGGTTTGTCAAAGATTGGATGGTTGTAGATATGTGGCATTATTTATGAGGCCTCTGTTCTGTCCCATTGGTCTATATCTCTGTTTTGGTACCAGTATCATGCTGTTTTGGTTACTGTAGCCTTGTAGTATAGTTTGAAGTCAGGTAGCGTGATCCCTCCAGCTTTGTTCTTTTGGCTTAGGATTGTCTTGGCAATGCGGGCTCTTTTTTTGGTTCCCTATGAACTTTAAAATAGTTTTTTGCAATTCTGTGAAGAAAGCCATTGGTAGCTTGATGGGGATGGCACTGAATATATAAATTACCTTGGGCCGTATGGCCATTTTCACGATATTGAGTCTTCCTATCCATGAGCATGGAATGTTCTTCCATTTCTTTCTGTTCTCTTTTATTTCATTAAGCAGCAGTTTGTAGTTCTCCTTGAAGAGGTCCTTCACATCCCTTGTAAGTTGGATTCCTAAGTATTTTATTCTTTTTGAAGCAACTATGAATGGGAGTTCACTCATGGGTTGGCTCTGTTTGTCTGTTATTGGTGTATAGGAATGCTTGTGATTCTTCACATTGATTTTGTATCCTGAGACTTTGCTGAAGCTGCTGATCAGCTTAAGGAGATTTTGGGCTCAGATGGGCTTTTCTAAATATACAATCATGTCATCTGCAAACAGGGACAATTTGACTTCCTCTTTTCCTAATTGAATACCCTTTATTTCTTTCTCCTGCCTGATTGCCATAGCCAGAACTTCCAACACTATGTTGAATAGGAGCAGTGAGAGACAGCATCCTGTCTTGTGCCAGTTTTCAAAGGGAATGCTTCCAGTTGTTGCCCATTCAGTATGATATTGGCTGTGGGTTTGGCATAAATAGCTGTTATTATTTTGAGACACGTCCCATCAATACCTAGTTTATTGAGAGTTTTTCACATGAAGGGCTGTTGAATTTTGTCAAAAACCTTTTCTGCATCTATTGAGATAATCATGTGGTTTTTGTCTTTGGTTCTGTTTATATGATGGATTACGTTTATTGATTTGCATATGTTGAAGCAGCCTTGCATCCCAGGGATGAAGTCCACTTGATCATGGTGGAAAAGCTTTTTGATGTGCTGCTGGATTTGGTTTGCCAGTATTTTATTTAGGATTTTTGCATCGATGTTCTTTAGGGATATCAGTATAAAATTCTCTTTTTTGTGTGTGTGTCTCTGCCAGGCTTTGGTATCAGGATGATGCTGGCCTCACAAAATGAGTTAGGGAGGATTCCCTCTTTTTCTATTGATTGAAATAGTTTCAGAAGGAATGGTACCAGCTCCTCTTTGTACCTCTGGTAGAATTTGGCTGTGAATCCGTCTGCTCCTGGACGTTTTTTGGTTGGTAGGCTATTAATTATTGCCTCAATTTCAGAGCCTGTTATTGGTCTATTCAGGGATTCAACTTCTTCCTGGTTTAGTCTTGGGAGGGTGTGTGTGTCCAGGAAATTATCTATTTCTTCTAGATTTTCTGGTTTATTTGCGTAGAGGTGTTCTCTGATGGTAGTTTGTATTTCTGTGGGGTTGGTGGTGATATCCCCTTTATCAATTTTATTGCATCTATTTGATTCTTCTCTCTTTTCTTCTTTATTAGTCTTGCTAGCGGTCTATCAATTTTGTTTGTTGATCTTTTCAAAAGACCCGCTCCTGGATTCACTGATTTTTTGAAGGGTTTTTTGTGTCTCTATCTCCTTCAGTTCTGCTCTGATCTTAGTTATTACTTGCCTTCTGCTAGCTTTTGAATGTGTTTGCTCTTGCTTCTCTAGTTCTTTTCATTGTGAAGTTAGGGTGTCAATTTTAGATCTTCCCTGCTTTCTCTTTTGGGCATTTAGTGCTATAAATTTCCCTCTACACACTGCTTTAAATGTGTCCCAGAGATTCTGGTCTGTTGTGTCTGTTCTCATTGGTTTCAAATAACATCTTTATTTCTGCCTTCATTTAGTTATGTACCCAGTAGTCATTCAGGAGCAGGTTGTTCAGTTTCCATGTAGTTGAGCAGTTTCGAGTTTCTTAATATTGAGTTCTAGTTTGATTGCACTGTGGTCTGAGAGACAGTTTGTTATAATTTCTTTTCTTTTACATTTGCTGAGGAGTGCTTTACTTCCAACTATGTGGTCAATTTTGGAATAAGTGTGATGTGGTGCTGAGAAGAATGTATATTCTGTTGATTTGGGGTGGAGAGTTCTGTAGATGTCTATTAGATATGCTTGGTACAGAGCTGAGTTCAATTCCTGGATATCCTTGTTAACTTTCTGTCTTGTGGATCTGTCTTATGTTGACAGTGGGGTGTTAATTCTCCCATTATTATTCTGTGGGAGTCTAAGTCTCTTTGTAGGTCTCTAAGGACTTGCTTTATGAATCGGGGTGCTCCTGTATTGGGTACATATATATTTAGGATAGTTAGCTCTTCTTGTTGAATTGATCCCTTTATCATTATGTAATGGCCTTGTCTCTTTTGATCTTTGTTGGTTTAAAGTCTGTTTTATCAGAGACTAGGATTGCAACCCCTGCTTTTTTCTGTTTTCCATTTGCTTGGTAGATGTTCTTCTTTCCCTTTATTTTGAGCCTATGTGTGTCTCTGCGCATGAGATGGGTCTCCTGAATACAGCGCAGTGATGGGTCTTGACTCTTTATCCAATTTGCCAGTCTGTGTCTTTCAATTGGAGTATTTTGCCCATTTACATTTAAGGTTAATATTGCTATGTGTGAATTTGATCCTGTCATTATGATGTTAACTGGTTATTTTTCTCATTAGTTGATGCAGTTTCTTCCTAGCATCGATGGTCTTTACAATTTCACATGTTTTTGTAATGGCTGGTACTGGTTGTTCCTTTCCATGTTTAGTGCTTCCTTCAGGGTCTCTTGTAAGGCAGGCCTGGTGGTGACAAAATCTCTCAGCATTTGTTTGTCTGTAAAGGATTTTATTTCTCCTTCATTTATGAAGCTTAGTTTGGCTGGATATGAAATTCTGAGTTGAAAATTCTTTTCTTTAAGAATGTTGAATATTGGCCCCAACTCTCTTCTGGCTTGTAGAGTTTCTGCTGAGAGATCCACTGTTAGTCTGATGTGCTTACCTTTATGGGTAACCCAACCTTTCTCTGTGGCTGCCCTTAACATTTTTTCCTTCAACTTTGGTGAATCTGACAATTATGTGTCTTGGAGTTGCTCCTCTTGAGGAGTATATTTGTGGCATTCTCTGTATTTCCCTGTATTTGAATGTTGGCCTGCCTTGCTAGTTGGGGAAGTTCTCCTGGATAATATCCTGAAGAGTGTTTTCCAACTTGGTTCCATTCTCCCCTTCACTTTCAGGTACACCAATAAGACGTAGATTTGATCTTTACATATAGCCCCATATTTCTTGGAGGCTTTGTTCGTTTCTTTTTACTCTTTTTTCTCTAAACTTCTTGCTTCATTTTCTTCATTTGATCTTCAATCATTGATACCCTTTCTTCCACTTGATCGAATCAGCTACTGAAGCTTTTGTATGCATCATGTAGTTCTCGTGCCATGGTTTTCAGCTCCATCGGGTAATTTAAGGTCTTCTCTACACTGTTTATTCCAGTTAGCCATTCGTCTAATCTTTTTGCAAGGTTTTTAGCTTCTTTGCGATGGGCTCAAACATCTTCCTTTAGCTTGGAGAAGTTTGTTATTACCAATCTTCTGAAGCCTTCTTCTCTCAATTCGTCAAAGTCATTCTCTGTCCAGGTTTGTTCTGTTGCTGGTGAGGATCTGCATTCCTTTGGAGGAGAAAAGGTACTTTGATTTTTAGAATTTTCAGATTTTCTTTGCTTTCTTCCCATCTTTGTGGTTTTATCTATCTTTGGTTTTTGATGATGGTGACATACAGAGGGGGTTTTGGTATGGATGTCCTTTCTGTTTGTTAGTTTTCCTTCTAACAGTCAGGACCCTCAGCTGCAGGTCTGTTGGAGTTTGCTGGAGGTCCACTCCAGACCCTGTTTGCCTGGGTATCACCAGTGGAGGCTGCAGAACTGCAAATATTGCAGAATGGCAAATGTTGCTGCCTGATCATTCCTCTGGAAGCTTTGTCTCAGAGGGGCACCCAGCCGCATGAGGTGTCAGTCAGCCTCTACTGGGAGGTGCCTCCCAGTTAGGCTACTCGGGGGTCAGGGACCTACTTGAGGAGGCAGTCTGTCCATTCTCGTATCTCAAACTCCATGCTGGGAGAACCACTACTCTCTTCAAAGCTGTCAGATAGGGACATTTAAGTCTGCAGAAGTTTCTGCTGCCTTTTGTTCAGCTATGCCCTGCCCCCAGAGGTGGAGTCTACAAGGCAGACAGGCCTCCTTCAGCTGTGGTGGGCTCTACCAGTTCGAGCTTCCTGGCAGCTTTGTTTACCTACTCAAGCCTCAGCAATGGCAGCACCCCTCCCCCAGCCTCACTGCCACCTTGCAGTTCAAACTCAGAATGCTGTGCTAGCAATGAGCAAGGCTCCATGTGTGTGGGACCCTCGAAGTCAGGTGTGGGATATAATCTCCTGGTGTCCTGTTTGCTAAGACCATTGGAAAAGTGCAGTATTACCGTAGGAGTGGCCCGATTTTCCAGGTGCCCTCTGTCATGGCTTCCCTTGGCTAGGAAAGGGAATTCCCCGACCCCTTGCGCTTTCCAAGTGAGGCGATGCCTTGCCCTGCTTTGGTTCACAGTCTGTGGGCTGCACCCACTGTCTTGCACCCACGATCCAACAAGCCCCAGTGAGATGATCCCACTATACCTCAGTTGGAAATGCAGAAATCACCCACCTTCTGCATCACTCATGCTGTGAGCTGTTCCTATTTGGCCATCTTGGAACCACTCCCCTCTTGAATCTAACCCACTCTTAATGGCATGGGGGAAATGGGAAGCTTTGAATCAAAATAACACTTTCATTTAGAGTAGTTTAGAAAGAGTCTTCCAATGTACAAAATGCAAGATTTGTTTTAGTCCTTAGGTAGGGCAGAGTTTTCTCTTAAAAGAATGAGCTTACCTTACACAAAATTGTATAGCTAAAATTAGTCATTTTGCCTTGCTCCAAAGCACACCTTTTATATTACTTGCTTGTTAAGGGCTAAAGCATAAAATGTGGTAAACAATCTAATTGATACATTTTTTTTTCCCCAAGAGTAGCTGGGATTACAGGCGCCCACCTAATTTTTTTGTATTTTTAGTAGAGATGGGGTTTCACCATGTTGGACAGGCTTGTCTCAAACTCCTGACCTCAGGTGATCCACCCACCTTGGCCTCCCAAAATGCTGGGATTACAGGCTTGAGCCACTGCGCCCAGCCACAGGTTTTCTAAACACTTGGCATGCAGCATCTGTAAACCAGCCACAAGATTTATTGAAGGGTTCTGAAATAAAGATGATCAAAATGGAGCAATAGAGAGAAAGAAAAGACTTTGTGTGGTAGTTAATTGTATGTGTCAACTTGACTAGGCTAAGGGATGTACAGATAGCTCATAAAGCACTATTTCTGGATGTATCTATGAGAGTGTTTCTGAAAAACTAGTATTTAAATCTGTAGATTGAGTGAAAAACAATTGTCCTAACCAATGTGATGGGCATAATCCAATCTGTTAAGGGCCTAAATAAAACAAAAAGGTGGAGGAAGGGAGACTCTGCTCTCTGCTTGAGCTGAGACATACATCTTCTGCTCTCTGATACTGGTGCTGTCAGTTGTCCAGCCTTTAGACTGAGACTTATGCTGTTGGCTCCTCTGGTTATCAGATTTTCAGATTTGGAATGGAACTATATCTATCACAGGCTATCTTGGGTCTGCAGCTTGCAAGTTTTAGATCATGGGACTTCTTAACCTACAAAATAGCATGAGCCAACCCTTCACAATATGTCTCTATATATCTCTACATATCTATGTCTATTTATCCGTGTGTGTGTTTATGCATGTGTATGTGTACAGCCATCCCTTCATCTCCGTGGGTTCTATATTCACAGATTCAACCGGCTGGTTAGAAAATATTTGAGAAAAAATGGGTAGTTGCCTATGTACTGAACATTTACAGATTTTTTCTTTAGTCATTATTTCCTAAACAATACAACAATTACTTTCACAGCATTTACATGATATTAGGTATTATGAGTAATCTAGAGATGACTTTAAGTATACAGGAGGATAAGCATAACTTGTATGCAAACACGATGCCATTTTATGTAAGTGACTTGAGCATCCACAGGTTTTGGTACCTGCAAGGGGTCCTAAAACCAATCTATCACGGATACTGAAGAAGGACTACATGCACACACACACACACACACACACACACACACACACACAGAGAGAGACAGAGAGAGAGAGAGAGAGAGAGAGAGAGAGAGAGATGTATCACTTAACAATGAAGACACACTCAAAGAAATGTGTTGTTTGGCAATTTCATCATTGTATGAACATCATAGAGTGTACTTATATACCTAGGTGGTATGGCCTATTACACACCTAGGCTATGTCTTAAACCCTATTGCTCCTAGGCTACAAACCTGTACAGCATGTTACTATATTGAATACTGCAGGCAACTGTAACACAGTGGTAAGTATTTATGTGCTTAAACATATCTAAACATAAAAAGGTACAGTAAAAATACAGTACAAGAGATAAAAAATGGTACATCTAAATAGAGCACTTCCATTAAAATCTTATGGAACCACCATCATATATGGAGTCTATCATTGAGTGCAATGTCATGCAGTGTCTATAAATGGATATGTGTATGTATATAGGTATAGATACTGTTTTTTGTTTATCTAGAGAACCCAGAGTAATGTAGATTTTGGTAGCAAAAGTGGTTCTAGAAGAACAGAATTTTAAGAATAAGTTTTCTGAATTAGTTCTAGGGTTTTGGAATTGGCTTGCTAATCTGATTAGATTTAAAGATGCTGGTGACTATTTCTAGTAGTGAAGAGAGCATGAGTAGTACACAGTGTGAAGTGTTTATGGACATGCAAAATATCTGCATTGAATACTCCTAATTAACCACTTATAAGAAATAATTAGGTGATTCTGTATATGATGACTTATCGGCCTCCACAATTACATGAACCAACCCCTTACAATAAATCACAATAAATCTTCCTATATATCTACATATATCCTATTTGGTCTGTTTCTCTGGAGAACTGAATCATATACTTTATTTAAAATGTCTAGCAGAAATGTCATTCTGAATTGAGATTGCCCTGCCATCTGGAAGTCAGCACAAGTTTGATATCACAGGTATTCAAGCTGATCAAAATAAAAAGGAACAAGGAAACAAGATGTGCAGTCAAGAAAAAAAATTTCTTTCCCTGTTTTCTGAAGTAGACCGTCCAGACCAGGAATATACATTCTTCAGTTTCATGGGTAGCAAAGAAAATAGATTAGGCAAATCTGGGAGACTGTATCCCATAATTCAGAGTTTGGAAAATAATTAGGTTCTTTTAGATTAGGAGCTTACCATACTAACAGTAGTAATTGCAAGAGTAACTTTGAGCTTCTAGAACTGTTGCTGTACCCCTGTGCCTCATAGATTCTTTCTATATAATCTTCTCTCTGCCGAATGCAGCCTCAGAAAAAAATATGTCTCAGGAATATTGTAACTATAGAGTTCCATGTCAAATCATTGTGGAGTCTTTGAGTCCTATCTAACCTCTAGTCTACAACTTTTGGCTGTTAATTCAGAGAGCCTTGGTTGGCATGGGTGATGGAGCCAGCCACTATTCCAGGCAGAAAATTGACCCGGTAAGTTCAGTCTAGTCACCCTACTAGACTTCCTTTGTTCTTGTTCTCATGTTATATCAGTTGGCACAGACGGAATACAACATATAAGGTATCTGGAATCAATGTTGACACTCCCAGGTTTTAAGCCCTTCAGTGATTCATAACTTAGAGAACTTAAAATCACCAGGGAAACATTTTTTCTAATGTTAAAAAAAAACCTATTTATCTACTTACACTTCCCTTCTGACACCAGATGTGTGGGGTTTCCACACCAAGCAATTCTCCACTTTTCTGCAGACACCAGTGGGGTGTCCTACAACTTAATTGTGATCCTAACTACTGAGAGTTAGTATAGACACACAGATTAGGGGCTCCATTTACAAGATTGCCTCCACTTCAGATACCAATTGCAAGACCCAGGTTGTCACCTGTATTTCTAACCAACTGGCTATAAGCTGGGGATTCCCATAACATCCACATCATGTTTGATAACTTGCCATAATGGTTCACAGAACTCAGAGAAGCATTTACTTATATCACGTTTATTGTGAAGTATATTACAAAGGACAAAGAAGAACAGCCAGATGAACAGGTACATAGAGTGAGGTATGTGGGAAGGGGTGTGGAATTCTATTCCCTGTCTTGCTGTGTGTCACCCTCCTGGCACCTCCCTGTGTTCACCACCCCAGAAGCGCTCCAAACCTTTTAGTTTAGGGATTTGCATAGAGCCTGAATCACATAGGCATCATCGGTTATTAACTCCGTCTCTAGCAACTCTCCACTCCCCACAGGATGGGGAACAGGGCTAAATAGTCTAAGATTTTACACGTTCTGGTGACCAGCTCTATCCTAAAATTATCCAGGGACCTCTAGCCACCAGTCATCTCATTAGCACACAAAAAGACATACTCCTAACACTCGGGAGATTCCAAAATCTTAGAAGATCTTGTGTCAGGAACCAGTGAATAAGACCAAATATTATAAAGAAAGACACTCCTAGCTGGGGAGTATGACTGAATATTGTAACAAAATACGTTCCTATCACCCCATCACTAAAAGTTATGTGAGTTTTAGAAACTCTTTGCTAGGAATTAGGGACAGAGATCAAATACATATTTCCTATTATATCATGAAGGCTGATTCCCAGAGTCCAGCCTTCTTATTCGTATTAATTCAACTGAGGAAGGGCACTGGTTCTAATGTTTTCTAAAGTGCCCTAGAAGTTTCTAATGTGTAACCATTGTCAAGCACCACTGTTTTAGAGCACAGATTTTAAAATGTTAGTATATAATAAAATCACCTAAGCATCTTAAGTAAGATGAAGATTCTGATTCGGTATGTTGGAGGCAGGGCTGGAGATTTTGCATTCCTAAATAGCTCCCAGGTCAGGTTGATGTTTTCCTTCTGTGGACCACACTCTGAGTTGTAAGGTTCTAGAGGGACTGTTTCTATGAAAGTGATATGAACAATGACAAGTTGTATTATTCTTCCAAGCCATATCTAGCAAAATATGTATATATTGCAGACTAATGGGAAGCAAGGTGTAGTGGTGTTTAAGCATGGTGAAGGTACAGCAATCAGGTAGACATACATGCCCATCTACCCATCAAGTCTACGTTATTGTTGACTGCCACCTCTGCACTTTCACTACCATCACTTATACCCTGCAGGAAAAGTACAATACTTGGAACTGAGTCTCTCAAAAGAATGAAAGCAAGAGGTCAAGTAGGTAAAGCACTAAGATCCCTAGCCCCTGTTTAACCAAATCAAATTTCTGTAATTCTAGTTTCTAAATTCAGCTCAGCTATGATCAATCACACTATCAGCTCTACTCTGCACTTGGGCCATTCTAAACTGTTGTGTATTTTTAAAAGAAAAGACTAACATACAAATGGGAGTAAGACTTAATAAGGGAAAAAACTTGTCAAACTGACAAATTTGTATTATAAAAATGTGTATAACAGGTTATCGTCCTGATTGTAAGGGCCCTGTCACGGTTTTTAGGGTGTGTACATGCATAAGTATGTGTGTATATGTGTGAGCATGTGTGTGCAATAAGATTTGATTCTAAATTCATTACTCACTGGACATGTATACCAAAAAAAAATGAATTTGGCACTAAAACTTTTAAGGTATCGACATAATGCAACTATTCAAGATAAAATAATAATTACATTTTCTACTCATTTTGATGAAGGCAGAGGAGTTCTATTTTATTATTTTCTGACCTTACTCCTAAAATTAAATAATCTATATTTTGAAATTATTAAAATGGAGACAACATTACCATCCATTTTTTCCATTTTCTTAAATAAAATCAACTGAAATTGTTAAACAATCTCTATACAGCTTGTCGTAAAGGACACATGATCAGATTTTTAAAACTTTAAAATTAGTCCATTCAGGCTGCTATAACAAAATACCATAGACTGAGTAGCTAAGAAATAGGAGTAACTTACTGTTCAGACTTCTGGAGGCTGGGAAAGGAAGTTCAAGATCAAGATGGCAGTGGATTTAGTATCTGACGACCTGCTTCCTTATAGGCCCCTGTCTTCTCAATGTAACCTCACAAGGCAGATGGGGGAAGTGGTCTCTTTGAGGTCTCTTTTACAGGGGCACTAAACCCATTTTGAAGTGCTTCACGCTGGTAACCTAATCACCTCCAAAGGCTACACCTCCTAAGATTATTGCCTTGGAGGTTAAGATTTCAGCATATGAATTTGGTGTGTGGACATACACATTCAGACTCTAGCAGTGTGTCAAATCCATCTATTTAAAGTTGCAAACTAACTAGCTATTGCTTACATATTTATATCCCAGATTCTAGATTTCCTGTAGTTTTCCTTCAGGGTTTATACCTTATTTAAACCAATAATAAAATTCAACCATTAAGTGCCTAGTCAGACATTTCAAAGGCCTGTGGAGAAATGCTTTGCTTAAAACAATTTCATGTTAGTATTTATACTAGCTTGTATAACTCCAAAATAAAGTTAATACCTGTAAAATGCTGTTTTCAATATAACTTTTTCCAGTGCAGTTTCCTTGTTCTTGTCCTCAGGGTATACCCAATGATATGGTTTAGCTGTGTCCCTACCCAAATCTCATCTTTAATTGTAATTCCCATAATCCCCACACGTGGTCGGAGGAGCCCTGTGTGAGGTAATTTAGTCATGGGGCGTGGCTACCCTCTTGTTGTTCCCATGAGAGTGAGTGAGTTCTCACAAGACCTGATGGTTTTATAAGGCGCTTCCCCCTTTGCTCTGCTCTCCTTCTTCTTGCTGCTGCCATTTGAGGAAGGATGTGTTTGCTGCTTCTTCTGCCGTGACTGTAGGTGTCCTGAGGCCTCCCCAGCCACGCTGAACTGTAAATCAATTAAACCACTTTCCTGTATAAATTACCCAGTCTCAGGCATGTCTTTAATAGCAGCATGAGAATAGACTAATACACTCAAGGCTTAGAGAAAAGCCATATCTTCTCAAAAGTGATAAATGAACAAAGAAGAAACATTCACTATCTACAAGTACCTATTTCTCTGGTAGTCCTCTCTGTGGAAGAAAATACATGGTAGTTTTAATTAGTCCAATTTATTGTCTTTCTTGATTCTTCATAATGGCCTCCTAATTTCGCTCTTTGTTTCAGCTTCTACATAGCCACAACCTGCCCCTTTCTTCTCTAAGCTCCTCTTTATGTAGCATAAAGAGGTGCCCTTTATATATCATAGGTAATTGATTGACAAATAAAATATTTATCTGTGGCAGTAGATTCATGCCACCATTCCTTTTCTTCTGACAATCCCAAGCCAGTTTTAACTGAAAATGGAATATAAATGGCTCAGGTGTATTTAGATATTCTCTGTGTTAAGACAGGGACAACTGACGAAACAAGACAAATATAATGCATTAATCCTCACCCACCTGCAGGAGAAGATGATTAAAAGAATTTGGAAAAAAGGGGTTTTCTAAGAGAAATTAGTCTTTTTGGTGCATTAGAATTTTTTGCATTTTCTGTTGGGGGAGGTGTCTCAGTCCATTCAGATTGCCATAACAAAATACCCAGGACTGTGTAATTTATAAACAACAAATATTTATTTCTCAGTCTTGCCATTGGGAAGTCCAAGATCAAGGCACCAACAGATTAAATATCTGCTGAGTGCTAGCTCTCTGCTTCATAGATGGTGCCTTCTACCTCTTCGCACTCAGCGGAAGGGCACACAAAATCCCTTGAGCTTGTTTTTATAGGACTGTAACCCCATTCATAAAGACTGACCTCGTGACCCCACCTCCCAAAGGCCCCATCTCCTAATACTATTATACTGGGGATGAGGTATCAACATAGGAACTGAGTGGTGGGTGAGCACATTCAGACCACAGGAGGTAAGTCACGTTGTTGGCATTTTCATATTCATGGGGCTTCTTTTCATTGGTATGTCTGATTCATACATGAATCTTCCCTTGAAAATATTCTCAACCACCAGAAAATTTTTCTGAAATTGGGGTCAGGGAATAGTTCTAAACATAAGGACTGATGGTAGTTTGCCATTACAGTTCACTGAGCACAGAGGAGGCTGTTGAAGTATGGGACACATACACAGAAGGAAGACAGAGCATTACAGCTAACCTACGCAGGATGAAACTTGCCTCCAGTTTCTTGTAAAGCAGCTGTGGTTTTACAGGAAATCCTCAGTTTCCAGTGAGCTAGAATAGGCCATGGATACTAGCAAATTTGCAAGTCATCCCACCTTGCATCAAGAAACCACTCACTGGGGCCAAAGGATCTTACCAGCCGAGAATAAAGAGTAGACCTATTGCTGAAGGACGGATAGTTGAGGAAAGGACATGCCTCCTAGATTTCCCAACAGCAGGGAACTCTGGAGGGGGGTTCTTGTGGGGTACAGTGCTTTTCACGTATACTACAAGATAGAGCTGCAGGGAGGACACCGGCAGAAAGGACTGGCAGTGAACTAGCTATACATCGGCTAGAAAGCCATCCCATGTCCTATTTCCTATGACCCATGTAAACGAATTCACACTCTTTAGGTGATGGATGAAAGACAAATACCTTGGAGCTTTTCAGGAGGAAGAGATATGAAGAAAAAGTATGAAATCATGAAAAGTAATGCAGAAAGTGGTAATACCTTAATTTGTCTGAATAGTTTATTTAGAGAAACTAAACTATAATCTGTCAGCAACTGGAAAATTATGATATCAACAGTATTTATCTGTAGAAGACAGAAAATATCCTCTGCTCCAGGCAGATGAGAGATTCTGGGCCAGAAGTTAGAATTGTAGTCATTAGACTGTCCCAAAGAGCTCTACTGCTCAATAATCACAGCAGGTCTCCGTCCTGCTTAAAACCCTCCAATGGCTTCACTTTGTATTTGGAATGAACTCCAAATGCTACCATGGCATGCAAGACCCCAAGTTCTGGTTCCTTCTCATCTCATTTTACTCATTTATTAAGTTTCAGCAGTATGACACACCTTCTTATATACTAATGAAGTAGCATGTTTCCATCTCAAGCCTTCAGCACTTTTTACTTCTTCCACCTGGAGTACTCTCATTTCAGATTTCTTTATGGCTGAGCTCAAAAGACAGCTTGATGGGGAAGCCTTTTCGAACCACCTCATGCAATCTTTCTATAATTCCAACTTATTCTCTTTGAACTTGCTCTGTCTCATGTTTCTCATACACTCCATCATGCTGTTCAAGTGAACTAAACGTGACCTGAGAACTCCGTACTTCTATATTTGAGTCTTTGTGGACAAACTGCAACCTAGCTTAATAGGTAGACAACACTGAAAACCTAACTTACGAGTATGTATCTGTAAAAATAGCAGAATCTTGGCCAATCCCAGCAGATATACTTCAACCAGTCATACACTGCTGAGTGTTCAAACTATGTTCAAACAAGGCAAAGGCATAGCTGTAAGTAATCCAGCCATTCTGTACCTCACTTCCAATTTCTGTAGGTCATTTCTTTTTTGTTGTTGTCTATAAATCTTCTTCCACCACGTGGTTGTGCTGGAGTCTCTGTGAATCTGCTGTGATTCTGGGGGCTTCCTGATTCACAAATTGTTCATTGCTCAATTAAACTTCTTTAAATTTAACTCAGTTGAAGTTTTTCTTCTATCAGATGGTATCAGAATTGGGATCTGAAGTAGAGCTTCTAGTGATCCCCAGGAGCACTGAGTGAACAAGCAAGGTACCTGCAGGACCCACTTGTGTCTATTGATCTCTAGGAGCAGCTGGGGAGCATGCCTAAGCTCGCTCTTAGATTTTGGAGCTCCACAGATTTGTGTTTTGAGCTTTCTAAGTTTCTTTGAGCAAATATCTGATCCAATCTGGGTTTGGAAATCATGATAGAAACTGGGCTGAGGCCAGGAATGGATTTGATCTGGGGAATTAACAGGCTATGATGCAGTTAGAGGCCTCTTAACATCTGACTGAGTCAGAAGCAAACTGGTAGTAAGGAGTAATATTGCAGGGGTTATAAAATTTGACCTTTGAAAATTCACAGGGATTTTTGTGTTCTACCCCCTTTGTTTCATTTTTCTTGCATGCTTAAGTAGGAAAAAAATCATTGGCTAAGTTAATCAAGAAAACCCAAGATTAAAGTCAATATTTTAGGTAAAAATGTAAAAATGAAACCCTTAATTTCTGGAAAACTGAGTTCTTTCTGGGTTATACATCAGGCCTGGGGGCAGTAAAGTCTTACAGAAATGGCAAAATCTTACAAAAGATAATTTACAGTGGAACATTCAAAATAAACACATTGAAGTACCTTTAAAACTGAGGGCTCTCAGTAAAGTCCCTTTCACCTAAGAACAGGTTTGCCACTATGGGATGTTAACTGCTATTCTCTTTGGATTAATCTGTCTTACACTTTTTGCTGATGGCTATGGGTGACAGGATTAGGCATGTACAGGACAATGGGACATGGTGAGCTTTTTTTCCTCTTCAAAAGGGTAAACTTGAGAGTTGATGGGACTGCTAGAAAAAATCCCTTTGCTACTTACAAGAGGATGTCTGAACTTTGCAGTGTCACTGCAATAAATGGGTCTTGCTCTGGCCTCCCCGAGCTCTTCACCTTTCCCACCCTGCCACAGGCAATACTTTTCTTCCTCTGCTTTTCCTTTCCTATCTTTCCTGTTACTAGGGCAACAATCTTTCCCAGAGACCACATGTTGAAACTCCTAGTCAGAGGTTGGATTAAAGATGACAGGGCTCATCTGAGGGCAAATTTAAGCCTTGCCAGTTTGATACTGGGTGCTAAGCAGAGTGGCTAATGTCTATGTTTTATCACATGTATTTTGCTCTGGTCAGAACAGAGAAGGATAATTTTCCTTTAAGATGTGGCTTGGCCCCGAGAGCAATGGTGCAGCAAGCTTGGTCACCAGGGCCACTCAGGGAAAGAAAACCCAGAACCTAGCATGCTGGCAAAAGGGTAAAAATTTCTTCCCAGTCAGATTTCTGGCTTTTCTCCCTCTTTTTCCCTGCGCATACTGGTTAAATGAATGGTAAAAATCACTGTTATTAATAGGAAAAAGAATTCTGAGGCTGTTCTTAAGCTGTAGTGACTCTGGTGTGCTGTGTCTTTCAGTATTGCTCTGTCATAAAGAGGGGTACCTTAGGATAAAATGTGTGCCTAAAACTCCATAAGCCTGCTGTTCAAGATGGCCCCAGGAACTGGTCAGTTATGTCCTTAGGAACTTGATCTTATAACCCTGTGGCCTTGATTTCTCTTTTCACAATGGTGGCCTGGGTTGAGGGTTCAATTCCTAGCTTAGGGGATGAGCCTTTCTGATTGATATTTGGGTAAGCTTTGCCATTTTTTAGCTGTCTTCCCCTCCATGAACTGTCTTGAATTTTCCTTTCTCAGAGCACCTGTGAGACTACTTTTGATACAGTTTAAAAGCCAGAAATATTGGCCGTTTGGCCTGGCTAAAGTCAGGTAATAAGAAATTTTAAAAGGACTTTAAAGAGTGCTATGGTTAAAAGTCAGCTTAATTAGCTGGGCACAGTGGCTCAAGCCAGTAATCCCAGCACTTTGGGAGACCGAGGAAGGCAGACCATAAGGTCAGGAGTTCGAGACCAGCCTGGCCAATATAGTGAAACCCTGTCTCTACCAAAAATACAAAAATTAGCCAGGCGTGGTAGAGGGCACCTGTAGACCCAGCTACTTGGGAGGCTGAGGCAGGAGAATCCCTTGAACCCGGGAAGTGGAAGTTGCAGTGAGCTGAGACTGTACCACTGCACTCCAGCCTGGGCGACAAGAGTAAAACTTTGTCTAAAAAAAAAAATTAGGCCGGGCGCGGTGGCTCACGCCTGTAATCCCAGCACTTTGGGAGGCCGAGGCGGGCGGATCACGAGGTCAGGAGATCGAGACCATCCTGGCTAACACGGTGAAACCCCGTCTCTACTAAAAATGCAAAAAATTAGCCGGGCGAGGTGGCGGGCGCCTGTAGTCCCAGCTACTCGGGAGGCTGAGGCAGGAGAATGGCGTGAACCCGGGAGGCGGAGCTTGCAGTGAGCCGAGATCGCGCCACTGCACTCCAGCCTGGGGGACTAAGCGAGACTCTGTCTCAAAAAAAAAAAAAAAATAATAAAATAAATAAATAAATAAATAATTAGTGATAAGATAAAGACATTTAGTCTAAATTATGCAGGTCAGATATTAGGTTTGCTTAATGCTTTAAGGCCATAAACTGCTTTAACTTTTGAAAATTGTTCAATTTATTTTGGAGATGTTAAATTCTAAATAAGACCTGAAGATATGGGAAATTAGCCATGTCCCCTAGCTATGCAAAGGACGTTATAAAGAAAAGAGATTTTATGTAAGAAAGAATATTGAATGGTAAATTCTTGTCCTTGTCCTAAAGTAAAATGAGTGGTTGTTTAAAAAGAGGGATCTTTAGGACAAGTCAAAAAGTCCAAAGATGTCATCAGTGGTCTGTGCAAGTCATGAAAGGATTCAAATAAAACAAATACTGAGCTGTAATCAATCCAGCTGTTCTGTACCACACTTTCAATTTCTGTAAGTCATTTCTCCTTTTTTGTTTATAAATCTTCTTCCAGCACGTGGCTGTGCTGGAGTCTCTATGAAGCTGCTGTGATTCTGGGGTTTCCCAATTTGCAAATTGTTCATTGTTCCATTAAACTTATTTAAATTTAATTCTGCTGATGTTTTTGTCAATACTTTTAAAATACGAATTTTTTTGTTACTTGTTCATTGCCTATTGCCTTACAAGAATGCAAATTTCTCAGGCAAACATGTTGCTCTTGCTCAGCACTATTCTTAGATCTTTTAGAAGATCACACGTTTTCAATAAATATTTATGGAACAAATGATTCCATGTTAGGCATAGTTTTTATCAAAACACTGTTTTGAGTGTTACCTTTCATAAAGTGGGTCTCCAAGTGGCTCTCGGTGGAAATATGATTTAGGAATCTTCCACAGTAATACAGAAAAGGGCAACAACACACAATAATCAGGTTGAGATGGGGTAGGAGATACCATCTAATAGGAAGAGTCATGTTTATGAAAAACAAAACATCTAATTTTATTTTATGGTCGGAATGTGATGTTTGTAGTTCTGGGTCAATAATTACAGGGGCAAAATGTGCACATAATGGTCTCACTTATGTCCCCTACCCCATATCTATATCCCTTTGCTAATTCTGTAATCTACTCCAGTATGACTGAACTCAAACTTGTGAATTCTTATGGCTAAAAGGATGTTAACAACCATTGTGCAAGCAGAGGCTTGATAAACATGTGCATTTCTTTTTATACACAATTAGGCTTATCTGCTTTTATACCTCTACCTTTCCATAAATACGCACATACCGGAACAAACTGCAGGAATTTGAGACACATTTAAAAAAATAGTTGAGGCTTTTCTAAACCAGCCAATAGCCAGCCAACCTTCCAGTATATGAGAGAGTCCAGCCCCAAGTCAGCAACCCACAACTGACTGAAAAAAACATAATTGAACCCAGTTAAGAAGAGATGTCCAGCTAATCCAAAGGCTGGTGAATCTGGGGGTTGTTATACAGCAATTACTGCGGTATAAATGAGAGAGTAAATAAGAACAACTAACATGCTGATGACTCTCAAATCCATAGCTCTAAATCCAACTCTGTAGTCCACTTATTCTCTTGAGTATAAGATATAAATAACACTGATTATTTTATGCTAATAATGATAACAAGAGCGAAATCTGTTGAGCACTGGCATGCATTTTCAATGAAATATAAATTTAATATTTATAACAATTCTAGTGGTCAAATTGAGACTTATAAAGGGTAAATACTTTTCCAAGTATTCCCCTAGCTAATAAATAGGAAATCTAAATGTCAAACTCAGGAAATTTAAGTTCACAATCTGTGTTCTCACCTAGTGGGCTTTTCTCTTCTTTATATTCATAGCCATTGGCCAAAATGTCCTGAAGCTCAGTCAACATGTGCAATGTTGAACTCCAACTATCCTATCTGCAGTCTTCAACAAATCTGTTTTTCCTGATATAATTTTCTGGCCAGTAAAAGTTCAAAAGAAAAATAGGGCATATCCTAGAAAACCTTCTCTCCCTGCTTGCCTCCACATCAGTAACAAGGTACTGTTTAACTCGATATCTCAGGTAGTTCGTCCTCTGTTTCACATGTCCAGTGTTACTGCTCCAGAATAGAATCTCAAAATTTGTTACGAATTTCTGACTGAGAACTCCGTCTCCAATATGACCTTCTCTCCATTCTCCACTTTTATTCTAGAGTAAGCTTTCTAAAAACCAACTCCCACTTTCTCTGCTTAAGATCTTTCAGTGGTTCCCTAAAGCCCTTTATATGATATCTAAAGTCTGTAGCAACATAGAGAAGCCCCTTCGTCACCCAGTCTGTGCTTTGTCTTCAGTGTTATATCTACCCATGTTCCTCTAAAGCACCCATCAGCCAACCTAAACTACTTCATGTCCCTGAATAAACCATGCTTTTTCATGGCTCTGTTTCTATTTTTCTGATCTCCCTGTTTGGAACATTTTCCCTCCACCCTGCTGATCACCTTGGGGTTTTTCTTCAGGATTGCTCTTGCTTCACTTCCTCCTGGAGGCCTTCCTGGAAATACATTTACACCCACCTCACTCCACCCCCCCAACTCATCAGGCTATTAGTTAAGCCAAGATTGTGTATGTTTGTATTATGATTCTTATCATACTGCATTGTCATCTTTGGTTTTCTTGTCTGTTTCTTTGCAACAGACTGAGAACTCCTAAGTGCAAACACATGCCTTGTTAATCATGGTGTGCTCAGCATCTGGCACATGGCAGATATTCAATGAATGTGATCTGGATGAAAAAAATGAATAAATGCATGAAGCATTTTCTTTTTCTTTGCTACTCAGCCTAGGATAAAACTCATTTGGTTGATGAGATTTTAGGAAGGCATCATTGAAAGGAAGAAGGAAGCATTCAAATGAAAATGGTAACTAAATGTGAAGGTGTTGAAAATGGCAAGGAAGATTCTAATGATATCTCACCTTGCCCCTCCCTAAAGATGGTCCTTTCTTGAACACAAAATACCCTGCACAATTCTGATACTAGATCAAGAGTTTATGATAGCTGTATATACTACTCTTTACAAGTCCAGAAAGGACTATAAAATTAAACATAGCCTTCTCTGACACATAAGTAATTACTGCATTTCCCTTTCTTTTTTTATCCATAAAACAATTTTGCAAGAATATAGCACAATAAACTCTTCCTTCCCCTCTTTATGAAACCATGTACAAACTTTGTGGTTTGTTTATTGAATATTGGGTCTTATTCAAAAATGCATGGAACATTTATATGTTGACATCACCATGTATTATTAGGAAACAAAAGCAGCTAAACTGTCATTTTAAAAGCCTGGGCAGGAAATAATAAGAGGATTATAGTCAATTCTTCCTTTAATTTGGCACAACAATATACTATAACACAAAATAAAACTATTCAGATCAGGTATTTACCATGAACATTCCTCAGGGACTGGGCTTTTCAGAAGCTTTGCCCATCATGGAGAACATAGTTCAGACATTTCTTTATAAGTAAAAACTAAGAATCATTTAACTGCCTTTAATCTAAATATTCACTTCACTATTATACTCTGCATAGTAGTTTATTGAAATCAAAGTAATATGGAAAGAAGAATGAAACAATTAAGATATTTTCTGGAGGATAAAGCAGGTTTTAGGAGAATGAAAATGCATATGTGTGTTTGTGTGTGTGTGTGTGTATATTACATCCTAAAGTTGGAAAGATAGTAAAATTTTATTTTTATTTTGTATTCCATTTATATCACCTATTGCAATTCCCTGAGCCCTGTAATTTAGGTCAATATAGGGCCTTACCATGTGACTCAAAAGTAATCAAACACAGTTGAATTCCAATGTGAAGACAGTGCTTGATGCTTCACAGGTAACATGAGTCTTTTGTCAGTCATGTTCAAGGCCTTGATTAAGAGTGAAATTTAATTGTATGTACTGAGGTAGGGTCAGCAGGAGAGCTATTTTAAAGGAAAAATCATAACACTGGGTATTCTTCAAATTACATTGTGCGAGCCTGCAGTAGTTAAGTCCAATCCTGCACATAAATATCCATAAAGTTTATGTGCTGTGTATCTTGAGTATTTTAAACATCCAATTTTGAGTAAAAGTATTCCGGCACGTCAAAAAAATGTCATACTTGTAGAAGTTACAATAGTATTGTAATGTGGCTTTGTATTTGAGTTCACATATTTACTTCACGTAAGTATTTCAAAACACATACTTACTTTCTAGACCTATAATTTGGACAACTAATATTTTAAATTCTTCCTAAGATACAAAGGAATGAATATAACTAACTGCAAATCAATGTCACCAGGGATTTCAGCAACCTGACTGGCATATACTTTATTTCCTATACTCAATAAATACAGTACAATAGACTTAAATACGTAGACTAAAACACCCTTATATCTAGAGAAGTGAGATCCATCTATAAATGTGCTATACCATATTCTGAGTGCTGTAAATTTGATTAGGTATGAAAAATCTTCCACTGACCAAATGTAACAGATTTGGATGTTACCACCAAACATGAAAAAAGAACTCTAGTCACACTCTCCTCTTTGAAAAGTGGGTGCCCTGGACATAATTTTCATTTCTGAGATTGGATCAATATTTTAGAAAATTAAAATCTACTACTAAAGATTT
The DNA here is from genome assembly GCF_049350105.2 of Macaca mulatta. Lineage (NCBI taxonomy): Eukaryota > Metazoa > Chordata > Mammalia > Primates > Cercopithecidae > Macaca > Macaca mulatta. Next base: position 71,636,904 of record NC_133417.1, on the reverse strand, counting down.
ACTAAACATGTTTAATGTTCAATGCATACATCACATACCAGTTTGGATGTATTTTTTAGAATCATGAGTAATTTATTGGCTGATTAATGCATCAGACTAAATATTAAATCAGTAAGATATGTACTTTGTCATGTTCTTTTCACTTGTTAAAGAAGCTTATTTTAAATGAATACTTTTGGCTGGGCGCAGTGGCTCATGCCTATAATCCTAGCACTTTGGGAGGCTGAGGCAGGCGGATCTCTTGAGGCCAGGAGTTCGAGACCAGCCTGGTGAACATGGTAAAACCCCATCTATACTAAATACAAAAATTAGCCAGCCGTGGTAGTGGGCATCTGTAATCCCAGCCATTCAGGAGGCTGAAGCAGGAGAATCATTTGAATCCGGGAGGTGGAGGTTGCAGTGAACCAAGATTGCCCCACTACACTCCGGCCTGGGTGACAGAGTGAACCTCCATCTCCAAAAATAAAAATAAAAAAATTGAACACTTTTAGGCCCTGCTCCTGGAATGTTTAATTTCTTAGATCTGGTGTATGTTCATTGAGGCCAGAGTATCAACAATCTGGATCAGCACTGGGGGAGCCACTGAGAGAAAAATTGTTTTCTAGAAGCTGGCAAGTCAATTGGTAACCAATATACAGAGGACCTGGTAGGCAGGTGATGATTAATTTAATGCACATTTGATGTGCTTAGCATAGCACTGGGCACACAATAAAAGCTCAATAAATGCTAATTCTTGTTGCTGTTTTCATTTAGGATCAAAAATTATATTTTAGTGAAATCATAATATAAAATTAGAATACATTGAATGTTATCGATAAACTACTCATACATTTCTTACAGAGGCAAACGAATCTTATTTTAATCTACTGTGTGTATTAAAATCATATGACAACCCTATATTTAATCAGATGCCTTTTTAGTTATGTACAATTTACCATAAATTATGAGTAAAAGGCTAAATTCTACCAATAGGGTCATATTCCTGCAGGGAAGCATACAGTAGTGGAAGAAAATGGAGGTTTTCAAATATTTTGCACTTGATTAAAGAAAAAACCCAGTTCTATGACTTGATAAATCTATGGCCTTAACCTTTCTGAACCTCAGTTTCCTCATTTAAATACACACCTCACACAATTTTTATGAGAATTTAAATAGATTATTCATATGAATCATGTGTCTGAAATACATAGTAGGCATACAAAGGTCAGTTCTCCTCCTTACTCCCTTTCCCAATACCCAATACAACAAATTAGAATGTGTCCACTGTTTTCAGGCAAGTTTTTTAAAAAAATATATTTGCACCACAGAAACTTCAAATGATTTAGGGTTTCTATTTTAAAATAACGGTATGTTGTAGCCTCAGTGAAAGTTTTCAAAGTTGATTATTAGCTTCCAGTTTCATGTTTATGTTCCTCAGGGAGGCTAGCAGCAAGCACTCAGAACGTATATTCTAGTACCCTGAAAGCCTGGAACTAAATTAAGAAGGAAAACCTATTTTATATTAAGAGTTAAAGAACCTTGGAATTTCAAGCATGGCTGATGTATCTGTAGTTAAGAATGAGGTCTCTGAATTCAAACTGCCTTGTTAAGTCCCAATTCATCCATTTGATATCTGTCGCTTCAGGCAAGTTACTCTTCCTCCCTAAACACCGGTCTGTGGATAATATAGCCATCTCATAGGATAAGAATTTTGATAATGCAATAGAGTGCTTATAATGATGTTCAATAAATAGATATGAATTATAGTGATATACTCAGAGCATAACAGTACCTTTGTTTTAGTTACAAATAATAAATGCTAATGCCACTAAAATACAGTTTGAATTCTCTCAAAGCACTAGGCACTGCCCTTATAAGAGAAGCTTCTTAACACTTTTCCAGGGATACTGGTTATTATTGTCCATTCTCCTTTACAGTTTATCATCAAAATAATTTCATCCCCCCCACAATTTCACCTTTGTGTGTATGTATGTATGTATGTATGCATTTATTTATTTTTTAATAGCTTTGGGGGTGTAAGTGGTTTTTTTGTTACATGGATCAATTATATAGCCTTGAATTCTGAAATTCAAGTTTAGTGTACACATCACCCAAGTAGTGTACACTGTACCAAATGTATAGTTTTTTTTTTTATTTCTAGCCCATCTCTTACCCTTCCCCCTCTGAGTCCCTAAAGTCTATTATATCACTCTGTATGCCTTTGTGTACCCATAGCTGAGATCCCACTTATAAGTGAGAACATATGGTTTTTGGTTTTCCACTCCTGTGTTACCTCACTTAGAATAATGGCCCCCAGCTCCATCCAAGTGGTTGCAAAAGACATTATTTCATTCCTCTTAATGGAATAGACACCCTATTTAATACATAGTACTGCGAAATCTGGTAAGCCACATCTAGAAGAATAAAACTGAATCCTTATCTCTCACCTTATACAAAAATCAACTCATGATGAATCAAAGACTTAAGTATAACACCTGCAACTATAAAAATTCTAGGAGACAACAGTGGAAAAACTCTTCTAGATATTGACCTAGGTGAAGAATTCATTACTAAGACCCCAAAAGCAAATGAAACAAAAACATAATTTCCGCTTATCCTCTCCTCAGCCTTTCTCTCAGTTCTTTTCCTTGCCCCATCTAGAGAAATTGTTCCATTGGAAATCTGTCTTACACTTCAAATTGTTCACAGAATGCTACTTCTACTCCTTTGCCTTAAATAAAATTTGACTTTTTCCTGCTGTAACTTTTGAAGAAGAATTTGGTGTATCAGTCATACTCCTGTATTTCAGGCATTGTAGACAAAATTAATATGCACCAAACAGGCTTTTGTCACTTCAAGATCATTTCATGGAGAAATTTCATGTAGAAAACTGTTTTCTTTCAAGATTACATCATTCTAACTTCTACTCAACCTACCTTCTGGACATATGTTCTTGCTATTCAAGGTCTTTAATACCGGGCCCTCATCGTTCTGCCTGTTTTTATTCCCACATCACAGACTCATCTAAGGTTGGGTGTAAATTATTCTGCAATCTGATTATATTCTTCTACCTCTTATCACAAAAATATTACTTGTCCTTGGCCGGGCGTGGTGGCTCACCCCTGTAATCCCAGCACTTTGGGAGGCCGAGGTGGGTGGATCATGAGGTCAAGAGTTCAAGACCAGCCTGGCCAAGATGATAAAACTCCATCTCTACTAAACACTACAAAAATTAGCTGGGTGCAGTGGCAGATGCTTGTAATTCCAGCTACTCAGGAGGCTGAGGCAGGAGAATCGCTTGAACCTGGGTGGCAGAGGTAGCAGCAGTGATTTGAGATCACACCACTGGACTCCAGCCTGGGTGACAGAGTGAGACTCCATCTATATAAAAAAATATTTTTATATATAATATATATTATATATTACATGTAATATATAATATATATTATATATATAATATATATTTTTATATATTTACATATATCATATATATATATATATATATATATATATATATATATATAAAACTTGTCTAACATCCAAGTTGTTGCAAAAGACGTTATTTCATTTCTCTTAATGGAATGGTCACCCTATTATATAATATATATTACATACAATTTTTTATATATATATATATATTACTTGTCCTCCTTCATATGAACCTACTCTCATGATCACAATTTGGACCCCACCATTCATCCCACAAGAATGCATTAAGCATCTACCCTGTGCCAAGTACCTCTGAGTACATCATACATTAATGATCTAAACGGATCTAAGTTTTCTTAAAACTTGCTTTTACCAAGGCTACTGTAACCACAGTGTTCCCATGCCTTTTTCCAGGTATACTTGCTTGCTGCCTCTCTGATATCTCTCTGTGCTTAATAAAGCCTTAATTTTCTTCCAGGCTAATGTCTTACATTGGCATTACTTCCACCTGTAGACTCTGCAATGTATAAGAGCTTGAATCGTTAATATTCCGTGGTTTTGGACCACTTCCAATCCACTAATCCACTACTTTGGTCCAATTTAAGCACTTTTTTATCACAGAATCAAGCTGGTCATTGCAAAATTAGTGTTCAGCTTCAGAAAGAGTTTCAAGGGAGCAGAACAGATGATTTTCTGTTCATGGTTTTAGTTCTTAAGGTATTAGTAAGTTCAACATTCTACTCAAAGATCCTGGTAGTATTTCAGTTACTTATCTTTGAGTAGATTACCTTTCTTTGTATTTTGCAAGAATATGAAGTCGCTCAATAGTAAATGTATTTGCTACTGATAATTATTCATACCTATGTTTAGTTACATTTTCTTCATTCACTCGAGAAATCTTTATGTACCACCTGTCATGTTTCAAGGTCTGTTTCTAGGATCTTAGGATATATCAGAAGCTAAAACTAATGAAGATGTCTGCCCTCATGTAACTTACATCCTAGCAAGGATAATGGACATTAAACAATGACTACAAGACATACATAAATTGTTATAATAATGGATAAATGTTATATATATATGATATTAGTGTCATGAGTCAGTATTAACGTAAAACCTAAGTAGAACAATAGAGCAAGGTTACAGGGATCAGGAATGCTAGGTGCTTTCAATAGCAAATTACCTGATCATAGGAGGCCTCATGGAAATTAGTTTTGAACAGCCTTGAGACATGAAATGTTCACTGAATCTCAGAAGAAGATAATACACTTATATAAGGTTAAATGTCCATCTCCAAAGTTCTCCTCTAGGTTTGGCACTGGTTCAATTCATTATTCCTCTTCTCTTCTACAATCTGTAACATTTTTCTTTCCATAAACATGACCTGATCTTTTAAAATTAAATAAACATTAAGAAATTTTGTCCTATGCTGGACCATATCTAGCTATTTCTTCTTCTCTTACCAGGTAATTGGAAAAAAAAAAAAAAAACCAGCAGATGTTCTAATTTGGAAGTCCATAAGTCCCACGGGGCTCATGAATGTATTTACTTTGCCACACTCTGGTTTTGAGAAATATAAATTTGAATTTGAATAATTTTAGGCATGGCATATGTTTTCTGCTTGGTGATGCTTCACATTACTATACACATATTAAATTCTGCTTGCTTCTTTTATTTATGTTACCTGTTTGGTCCCTAAATCACTTAAGTTTGTAAATTTGGGCCTAGACTTCTGGCTGTATCTGATAGCAGATTAAGAGGGACTTTTTAAATTAACCAGTGTACTCATTGCACTATCTATAAAAATTTCCAAAATAAGAAAATCTAGTAACAGAAGTGTAAGATAACAATATTGTTATCTGAAGAAATTGACTTATTATTGGAACTAGATTATTAGACTACATGTAGTCTACCCTTATAGACAGAAGAACATTGTTTTCTCCCCAATGAATAAAAGAAACATTGTAAATCATCCTTAATATCTTTCTCATCTTTGGGGTTTAAGAGCAACTAAGACCTAAAATTATACTGGCATACCTCAACTACATGGAAATCATCCTCTGAGTCAGTCATGCTCTTTACTTTATCTAATCCTAATAACATAATAATTTCTGTCTCTACTTAGAGAATATGTCTCCACTGTACAAAAAAAATCAGGAAGTAAATGAAGATGAACAATGTTATAGTTTTCTCACAGCAATCTAGCAATTCTTTGAGAAGTGACCGAAAGAAGAAGTCTTTTGGGGGAACAGTGCATCCTTAGAGACAGAGAGAGAGAGAGAGAGAGAGAGAGAGTGTGTGTGTATGTGTGTGTGTGTGATTATTCTGAAAATAAAACCCTTAAGTTCTTGCTATGTCAACAGCCTTCTTCTGAGCAAGAGCCCAGAAATCAGTTTGTACTCTTGGGTTGCAGTGCTTCATATATCATTTTACCCTGATTCTTTGGCATAACAGATTAGGTCAGTGAACAGTGTATGAACTAAATCAGTTATCTATAGGCTCACCAGTGTCCCAAGAGAGTCTGGTATTAAAAGCTCTGTCCATGACGAACTCAGAAAGATTGTCTCTTAGGGATTTAAAGTGCGAGAGGTAATGGTAGAAATAAGACAGAGATGAAAGAACAGAGATAAAGACGGGGTTTGGAGGAGAGAGAAAAGAAGAGAGACAAAGACAAGTAAAAAAGTAAAGTGCTACCTTTTCATGGCAGGAAAAGGCAAATGAGTGATAGGAAGTGTTTTTAGTTTTTTTACAGTAGATTAAGTAGATCTCACTCAACATGAAATCTACCCTCTTAAATTTTAAGTGTATAATGCAGTATTATTAATCTAGGAATAACATTTTACAGCAGATCTCTAGAACTTACCCATCTTACATAATTGAAACTTAAAGCCAGTTGATTAGTAATTTCTCATTTCTCCTTTCTCCCAGCACCTGGTAACCACAATTTTATTTTTATTATGTACATTTGACTTTTTAATATAACTCATATAAAGTTGAATCATGCAGTATTTATTCTTGTGTTACTGGTTTATTTCACTTAGCCTAATATCCTCAAGTTTATCTATGCTGTGACAAATTGCAGAATTTCATTTTTATGGCTAAATAATATTCTGTTGCATGCATATACCACCTTTTCTTTATCCATTTATCCATTGACGGACACGTAGGTTGTTTTCATGCCTTGGCTATTACGAATAGTGCTGCAATGAACACTGAAGTGCTAATATAGCTTCAAGATCCTGATTTCAATTCTTCTAGATAAAGACCCAGAACGGACATTGCTGGATTGTATGGTAGTTTTACTTTTACTTTTTTGAGAAATCTTCATACTATTTTCCATAGTGACTGCATCATTGTGCATTTCTGCCAACAGTCAACAAGGGTTCCAATTTTCCTGCATCCTTGCCAATACATGTTGTCTTTTGTTTTTTTGATAATAGCTATTCTAATAGATGAGATATCTCATGAAACACAAAGCTAGCAGCACCACAGTCCCTGATTTTACAATGTATTAAGAGCTAATTAAAACAGAATGACACTATTACAAAGGCAGACATATAGACCAAATGGAACAGACTAGAAAGCCCAAAAGTAAATCCACATAAATATATGATCAACTGATCTTTGGCAAGAATATAAAAAATACACAAAGGGGAAAAGACCGTCTCTTTAAAAGATGGTGTTGGGAAAACTGGATATACAAAAGAATGAAATTAGGCCGGGCGCAGTGGTTCACACTTGTAATCCCAGCACTTTCGGAGGTCAAGGTGGGAGGATCATGAGCTCAGGAGATCGAGACCATCCTGGCTAACACAGTGAAACCCTGTCTCTACTAAAGATACAAAAAAATTAGCCGGGTGCGGTGGTGGGCACCTGTAATCCCAGCTACTCGGGAGGCTGAGGTGGGAGAATCATTTGAACCCGGGAGGCGGAGGTTGCAGTGAACCGAGATTGCACCACTGCACTCCATCCTGGGTGACAGAGCGAGACTATCTCAAAAAAAAAAAAGAATGAAATTAGGTTCATCTTACACCATACACATAAATGAGAATGGACTAAACACTTAAATGTAAGACCTGAGATTGTATAACTCCTGGAAGAAAATATAGGGGAATCACTTTGTGACTTTGGTCTTAGCAATGATTTCATGCATATGACACAAAAGATACAGGCAATAAAATCAAAGATAGATAAATGGGACTACATCAAACTGAAAGGCTTCTGTACAGCAAAGAAAACAGTTAACAGAGTAAAATGTCAACGTATGAAATGAGAGATAACATTGGCAAACAATATATCAAATAATGATTTAATTTACAAAACGAATACGAAACCTACAACTCAATAGCAAACAAACAAAAAACCACAATATTCTGATACTACCATGGACTACAGACTTGAATAGACATTTCTCCAATGAAGACATATGAATGGTAACAGGTACTTGAAATGAAAGGAAGCATATTACTGGTACAGTGCTCAAGTGGGAAAAAAGAGACCCCTGATGCTAAAGGGTCAGTAAAACCACTGGATAATTTGAGTTGTGTGAAACCCATTACACTCACTATGAGGAGTAGATAGTATCTGCTGGAGCTACATTCTCCAAAGAATTGCAGACCTCCATTGACAGAACCAATGGGGCCAAACAAAGCCCCAGCTCTGTCCAGCAGATATGCTTCTGATAAATATCTAATGGGAACCACATTGGGGCTTTCCAAATTTAGATCCAAAAGGAAAACAGTGAGGGGGGATAAGAACATTCCCTATAACATGAATATTAAGAAACATTTATCCTGAATACTTCAAAGGCATTCCAAGGAAAAAACAAGGAATCTATGAAAATATATTGCAATACAAAGGAAAGGGAGCACTGATTTGAAGATTCTGAAAAGCCCATTTCTAAAAACAAATTTTACCAAAACAAAATCTTCAAATTGTTGGTATTCTACCTATATCCCGGGTTGTGATAAACAAAGTTTACTGCAGTTGTGCCTCGCTAAGTAATCATGATGATGTGCCCTTAAAGGTAGAACTTTTGCTGTTATTTTTGTGGTTGTCACAGGCTATTATTAGCAATATAAATAGCTTTTTAAAATTTGTCACTGTATCTTGAGTTGCAGAGAGCAAGTCCACTTGAAACAGACAACTATATCCAATTATTTGGGCTCTTCCTGGGCCCTCCCACCTCAGAACACAGCTCTCCCTCACTGAAGTTAATTTAATAACACTCTGTCATCAGTGAAAAGTGGTTAAATTATTTAAAAAATCATTAATTTTCATGGAAATTATGATCTAATGTATTCCAAACAAAGAAACCCAAACAATTTTCAAAGTTAGAAAATACACTAATTGAATAATGAAAACAAACTAATATAAATAATGAATAACTACAAGTAAGTGAATACAATAGATAACATTTGATATAATTTTTTTAAAGGATCAAAAGTCAAGGAGAAAGAGTTTTGATAGTGAATGGTGGGTGGTGGAGAGAAGAATGCAAGGGAGCCATCTCTTTTTGGTAAGTTTCTCTTTCTGTACCATATTCCTTACAACCTTTTCACCTTACACAAAGGTCACTGAAAAAATAAGATACAGCACAGAAAATAAATTTTGGGTGAAATTTAGGTGAATCAAAGGATGCCTTGAAACACATGTATAGACCACATGCATTCAACAGGTCAAATATTGTAGAAAATGCTATCCCTGCCCACCTCTTGCTTGGTATAGTTATACAAAGCCAAACATTATGGGTTTATCTGAATATGGTGCACAATTCATATTTGTTTTATATATTATTCTCTAAATAAAACACCTGTAACAAGTAAGTTGGTGAGTGTGCCTTTCTGAAACTATTATCAAAATGTTACATTTTATGTCACATTTATTAAGTATAATGTTTGAGGAAAAAGTCATGTTAAATGAGTGGCAAAATGTATTAATCTAACAGCTTTATGTGTGCTAAGTTTGTAAAACACAATCTTACCTTGGGCTTAAATCCTCCACATTAACTGGCCCTGCTTCCTTCTCCATCTTCATTTGTATAACTGTTCCTCTTGCTCACTCTGCTGTGGTCACACTGACCTCCTTTTTGTTCTTCTATTATTCTCAACATGCTTTTTCTCAGGGGCTTTGCAATGGCTGTTCTCTATACTGCAAACATTTATTCTTCCACGTGTTAGCACGGCTCATTCTTTACTTCACTGCCTGTCTTCATTAATAAGATGCAGGCTCCATGAAGACAGACTTTGCCTACTTTTATTACTGCTTTATACCCACCACCCAGCACATAGTAGATGCTCAGCAAATATTTGATGCTGGACAAGTGAATAAACAAGCAATAGATCTCTGTTTATAAAGATATTAAGCAAAAGAACAGTCATTGCCCTAGAATAAGGGTTAAACATGACAAATTTTTTGCTTTTCTTTTTTTTCTTGTCTTGTTTTGCTTTGCTTGAAGGCAACCACATTGCCCATACCACCTTGAATACTGGTGCTTGACTGTAGCTGCTAAGATGTCAAACAAATCTGAATAAGTAATCAAGGAGCTTTAAAATGTACAAACCTCAGAAATAACATAAATCATTCATAAATATTTTTCCATATGCCTATGAGGATCATCTGGTTTTTAAAAAAATCTCTAAACTGAGAATTGCTTTTGCTGCTTACATCTTTGCAAACTTAATTTACTGAGAAACCAATGCTCATTTGTATTTCTATAAATAGGCAAATTTATTTTAAAGACACACATTTAAAGTTGTCTTTTAGAAATTGACTGCTTTTTAAAGTATTCATTTGAGCTTTTCATTAAGTATTAAAATAAAAATATTTTATTTGGATTATGTGGGTCTAAGTGATTAAAGATAAAGTAAACTATAATAGCATTTTTATAACTATTCTATTTCCTTTTATCTATGTTACCAACGTATTTTCTCATTTTATCCTGACACCCATACTGAATGAGAAATGACAGTCACTTCATCTCTATTTCACATATTGGGAAACTAAAACTAAAAGAGATTATATGATTTACTGAATTAGAGAATGAGCCAAAGAGTAGAAGATATATATACACGACTTGTGGGCTAGTGTTTGCTCTTCCATTTCAAATCCATAGCTTAAATAGCTTGTAGAAAATCAGTGGTATTTCCAGAAAAAATCATAAAGCTTGAAGCTAGTAATCATATTCTCATCAAAGAACCCATTTTTAGTTAATCAGTCTCTATGTCCATAGCCTTATCCCTTGCAGCTTTATAAAGCATTCCTTTTCAAATTGCATGTTTGCTCTGTATTTCATACAGTGTAAGAGAAAATATCAGAAGTCCATGCATGCATCACACAATATTTAAAATTGCAGAGTTCAGTATGGGTTTCTAGGTACCTATAATATAAACAAGTCAAGAGAAAAATCCGTGAGTAGAAACAAAATGAAACACAATCTTTCCTCATTTTGTGAAATGGTTTTTGTATTTTTTCTTTTTACAAGTATAATGGTCTGTAATATGATATGTCCCATAAAGTGTGGGTTTTACAAATTACTCATCATTTATCAGGTCTGGCTTTCATAGCAATTCAGATTTAAACTTTACAGAATCATTATTCACTTTAGTCAGCCTGGTTCATGGATCTCATATTCTATTCTCTATTTATGCATGGAAATTACCAATACTGTCAACAAGAAAGACCATGACCCAGGTCCATCCACAGGAACTTTTTCTTATTGTGTAAACTATCATATTAAAACCTTAGTATTATTTCTGATGGTAAATGTTTGCTTATGTTTTCCGAAGTAAAACTAGATTGAATGCATTTTAATATATCAATTTAACTTCTGCAGAAATTTGTAGCCAAGGTACTACCTAAGCAATGCCTGTTTGATTAATTCATATGCAGGTCATTTTGATACAAGGTAATCATGTATCATCTGCTCTACATTAGTACACAGTTTCCTACAAATTACCAAGCTGAGACATAACTGTAATCCATGCAGCCAAGGATTTAGCTTTGAATAATTGGATAACCCAAACCTGGACAAGAGTTATTTTTTCAAAGGACAAGATTAAAAAACTTAAAGCCTGCTCAATATAAATGTTCTATGTCTTTTTTAATTACAAAAAATGTTTTGGGGCTTTGTTTTTAAGTCCTTCTGATACATAAGGAAAGTCAAACAGAAAAGCATTATGATGTAGGAGTGCATGTTAATTTTTTTTTAAATTGTGCAATAGTAACTGTCCAAAAGTCTGTTATTTATCCACCTTTCCTTCAAAAATAATAGATAATTATGTTCAATAAATATTAATGTAATATGGCTAACCATATTCATCCTGATACCTATATGGACAGCAGTTTTTCACTTCAACGCTGACCACTTTTCTAAGCTTCATATTTCTATACACAACTTCCAACTGATATCTCTACTTGGTGTCTACCAGTCATCTCAATCTTAACATGACTCAATCAGAATTCTTAATTTCTTTATACCCTCTACTCCTTTCCAAGATTCTCCATCTTGGAAAATGGCATTCATTAATCCAGTTACTCAAGCTGAAAACACAGAAATCATCTTTGGTCCCTCTTATTAATATACGGACCACATTTCATTCATCAGCAAGTATTATTGGCTCAGCCTCCAAAATATTCCAGATCTGACACTTCCAGTACCATCCACATGCTCCATTTAGTCCAAATCATCATCTCTACTTTCAATAACCAACAACCTCTATAACATTTTCCCTGATTCTTCTTTGACTACATGCTTCTGTTTTTTTCACAAAGGAGACATTGTTGTTTTATGTTAAGTGAAAAAGAGTTGCATAAAAATTCATATATACATTACAATACTTACATCACAATAAATGAACTCAGGTAAAATCACCCAATATGCGCACAAGTTATCTTTTCTACATTATCGTATTTTTCCTTTCTTTTTTAAAAGCTGTTTTCCTCAAACATCCTTTGTTGTATTATTCAAGGTTTTGAAAATTGTTTCATGGTACTTTTACAACTAGAAAAATATTGTATTAAAATAATTTTAATTAAAATCAAACGAATATATAGAGAGAATACAAAACAATAATGACAGGGGACTTCATTAACCCACTTTCAAAGTCAGATGATTCATCCAGACAAAAACAAATCAATAAAAATACAACAAACTTGAACTACCTGTTAGACCAAATGGACCTTAAAGACATGTATAGAACATTCCATTCAATAGCAGAAAATACACATTTTTCTTACGTGCACATGAAACATTCTCCAGATAGATCCTATGTTGGGTCACAAAACAAGTCTTAATAAATAAAAGAAGATTGAAGTCAAGTAAAGTGTCTTTTCTGACCACAATAGTATAAAACTAGGAATCAATAATAGAAAGAATTTTGGAGAATTTACAAATATGTGCAAATTACACAACATGCTTCTAAACAACCAATAAAGCAGAAAATAAAATGGTAAATTTAAAATATCGTGATATGAATAAAAATGTAAACACAACATAATTCTAAAAATGCAATGCTACAAAAGGAGCATAACAGCAGAAATAAATGAAATAGAAACTAGGAAAACCACACAAAAGAACAAGAAAACTAAGAGTTAGGTTTTTTAAAAGATAACTAAAATAGACAAACTTTTGGCTGTAATAATTAGTAAATAAAGAGAAGACAAAATTGGAAATGAGAGAAGACCTTATAACTGATGCCACAGAAATATAAAGGGTCATAAGTGATTACAATACTATGAACAACTATAATCCAACAAATTGGATAAGCTAGAAGAAATGAGTACATTACTATACACACACAGCCTACAAAGATTGAACCATGAAGAAATAGAAAATCTGAACACACCAATAATGAGTAAAGAGATTGAATCAGTAATAAGAAGTCTCCCAACAAAAGAGCTCAGAATCTGATGATTTCACTGCTGAATTCTACCAAACATTTAAAGATGAACTAATGCCGATTCTTAAACTCTTCCAAAAAAATGAAGGGGAATACACCAAAATTCATTTCATAAGGCCAGCATTACCCTGATACCAAAGCCAGACAATGACATTGCAATAAAAGTAAATTACAGGTCAACATTCCTGATGAACATAAACGTAAAAATTATCAACAAATTACAATAAACTAAATTTAATAGCACATTAAAAGGATCATTTTCCATGACCAGGTGGGATTTATCTCTGAAATGCAAGAATGGTTCAACATACACGAATATATAAATGTGATACACAGCAGAAAAAAAGGACAAAAACAATATTACATCAATTGATGCAGAAAAGGCATCTCACAAACTTCAGTATCTTTTATGATAAAAACTCTCAAAAATTAGATATAGGATTGTGCCTCAATCCAATAAACAACAATCCTATAGTTGATGTCATACTCAATATTACAACCATCCCAATGCATATACAAGAATCCCATAGTTGATGTCATACTCAATATTACAAAGTTCAAGGCTCACCTCTAAGAACAGGAAAAAGACAAAAATACCCTTCTCACCACTTACATTCTACAAATTCTCGCTAGAGCAACTAGTCAAGAGAAATAAATAAAAGCATCCAATTTGGAAAGGAAGAAGTTAAATTGTCTATGTTTGCCAATCACATGACCTTATGTGTAACAACCGTAAAGATTCCATCAGAAAAATATTAGAACTGTAAATCAAAAACAAAATTCTAAACCCCCATACTGACTGATGGACCCCACCCTGCACTCTTGGCCAACGGCATTCCAAAGGATACCTGAAAATCTAGTTCAGAATATGATAGGGGTGGGTGGTTGGACATGCCTCATTACACTCTCTTTCTTTAGGATTCAGGCACAATTGACCAGCATCAACATTAAAACAGAGATTCTAAAACTGACAAAGGACTTTTTGTAACAATAAAACACCAAATTCCAGCCTGGCTCTAGTACAGTATCACATGACAGATAGCAGGACCTGAAAGAAATTCAAGTATTTTTTTTCCTCAAAATCTATTTCTTGACATATTTTGAAATGGTCCTGCAAACCTGTCCTTTGTGAGGAAAATCTACGTTCTATAGAGAATCTGCTTTCTTTTCCAATTCTTTCCTCTGATCCAGGAGAGAATCAACTAAGAATCTGGCACCTTTTTAGGTCTGATAAGAACTCTGAAGCCTGCTACCTGCAGGCCTCATCTACATAATAAAATCTTGATCTCCACAACCCCTTAGCCTTAATCCAGACATTCCTTTCTGTTGATAATAACTCTTTCAACCAATTGCCAATTAGACAGGCTTTGAATCTTCCTATAACCTGGAAGTCCCCACTTCCAGTTGTTCCACCTTTCTGGACCAAACCAAGGTACATCTTGCGTGTGTTGATTGATGTCCTATGTCTCCCTAAAATGTAGAAAATCAAGCTGTAGCCCAACTACATTGGATACATGTTCTCAAGATCTCCTGGGGCTGTGCCATGGGTCATTGGTCACTCATATTTGGCTTAGAATAATCTCTTCAAATATTTTACAGAATGTGACTCTTTTTTGGGCAGTACTAACAAATCAATTCCGTAAAGTTACAGCAGACAAAATCAGCATAAAAATCAGTAGCATTTCTACAAACAATGAATTTTCCAAACAATAGAAAAATAAGAATAAACCCCTTTATTAGGTTGGTGCTATTATTTTAATGGCAAAAACCACAATTACTTTTGCAACTACTTAATACAATAGCTACTGAAAAACACCAACTAAAGAATAAATTAAGAAAGAACATGAAAAATCTGTACACTAACAAGTATAAAATGCTGATGAAATAAATTGAGGACGCAAGTACATGGAAAGACATCCATGTTTCTGGATTCGAAGAATTAACATTGCTAAATGTCTATACTAAAAGCAATCTACAGCTTCAATACAGTTTACATCAAAACTCCAATGACATTTTTCACAGAAGTAGAATAAATCTTAAAATTCTCATGAAACCACAAAAGACCTGGTATAGCCAAAGCAGTCCTGAGCAAAAGGAACAAAATTGGAAGCATCACACTACCTGATCTAATATAGAGCTACAGTAATTAACATAGCATGGCACTGGATTGAAAAAAGGACCACAGTGCAATGGAACAACACAGAGAGCCCAGAAATAAACCCATGCATTTATGGTCAATTAATTTTTGGCAAAGATGCAAAGAACACAAAATAGGGAAACAACAATCTCTTTAATACATAGTGCTCAGAAAACTGGATATTCACATGCAGAATAATGAATTTAGATAATTATCTCACACCATACACAAAATCAACCCAAAACTGACTGAAGGCTTAAATGTAATACCTGAATCTGTAAAACTACCAAAATAAAAAGGAGACAGTCCATGACATTTGTCTACCAATGATTTTTCAGATAGGACCCCAAAGCATGGACAACTGAAGCAAAAATAGAAAAACAGAATTGCATTGAACCAAAATGTTTCTGCACAGCCGATGAAAGATCAACAGAGTGAAGAGATGATCTACAGAATGCGAGAAAATATTTGCAGATCATACATGCTATAAGAGGTTAATATCCAAAACATAAGGACCTCAAACAACTTAATAGTAAGAAAACAAATAATCTGATTAAAAAATGGCAAGAGATCTAGATAAACATTTATCAAAAGAATATATATTGGTTAACCGTTAAAAGAACACATGTAACTGGTTACAGTTATAAAACACACATATAACTGGTTAAGTTATAAGAAAATTGCATAGTATAACTAATGATCAGGGAAACCCAAAGTAAAACCACAATGAGATACCACATCACAATTGTTAGAATAACTATTATCAGAAAGACAAAAGGCAAATGTTGGTGAGGACGTAGAGAATAGAGAACCCTTGTACACTGCTAGTGGAAACGTAAATTAGTACAGCCATTATGAAAAACAGTACAGAGCTTCCCCCCCAAAATAAAGACAGAACTACTACATGATTCAGCAATCCCACTACTGGGCATGTATCCAAAGTAAATGAAATCAGTATGTTGGAGAGATAAGGGTACTCCCATGTTCATTGCTGCATTATTCACAATAGGTAAGATTTGTAATCAATTTAAATGTTCTTCAATGGATGAGTAGTTTTTTTAATGTGGTAGATATACACAACGTAATATTCTTCAGCTTTACAAAGAGAAAATCTTGTCATTTCCAACAACATGGATAAGCCTGGAGGACATTATGATAGGAGAAATAAGCCAGGCACAGAAAGACAAGTATTGCATGATCTCACTCATGTGGATTTAAAGTCACCCTAACATAAACTGAGAGTAATATGGTTGTCTCCAGGTGCTGGGGGGAGTGGGGAGAATGTGGAGATGTTGGTCAAAGACCAAACAATTTCAGTTAGTTATTCTAGATAAAGATTAATACTCTTCCAAACTGTCATATCTCATCCAACTTTTCTCCAAGCTCCTTTATAATTTTTATACCTGTTAGATCTTTCCCATTAACAAAAAACTGGAGGAAATATATTTACTTCTTTTCTGAACTCTGAAGGATTACATTTCTATAATTATCAGATTCTGATACATCCAATGTTGCAGAGTTTAATCTTATGTACACCTCAAGATTCCACATTTATAACCACGACTATTATAAAACGATGTTTAAAGAACAGCAGCATTTATATTAATGCTGCTTGATATTTATATTTAAAAGGTTATCTAAGGGAAATAGAAGTGTCATTCATATGCTGAGCCACAGGCTCGCTCTTCTAAAAGAATTAATCTAGTGTTCTTTTGTGTTGCAAGTCATCTTGTAATTACAGCACCCTATGAACAAGAGCTTTTGCTCTTGCATTGTGTGAAAATGCTTCTAACTGGTATCCTGGGAATGTCCTGATCTGAATGGCTATATCCTTGACATTTGTATTATACACTAAGTTTGTTTTAAGTAGGTTCATAAAATGGAGGTTTAAATATAAATTACTTGAAATTATGTTTCTTGGTAAGGTTTAAATTCTACATTTATAAATAAGACTAACGAATGAATAATGCAAATACAATCTACTTGTCATAGATATTTGAATATTCCCACTAGGAAAGTAAGATGCTGCTGTTTATGAAGACACCAGCAATGATTTTTCACACAATTTTATTTTTAAATTATTTGCATTTTTAGTTAAATCTGATATATGCTTATTATTAGAAAGTAATCCAGAATGTAGAAGTCTATGTAAGATAATAAGTATTAGCCTCTCCTTATAATTATTTCATAGTTCTATTTTTTATTGACTTCTTTAATCCATTTGTTTCTTTTTTTCACATGTTTTCATATAGTGTGAGGCATTTCATTTATACCATTCCAAATGGATCGTCTATCTGGAAATCCTGTTGTTTTTGGATTATAGGTCTTAAATGTTTTCCCACTGCCTTTGGTGGTATTTACTTTCTTACGAACTACCAGCCAGTTTCTCCCATGTTAAATATAAGTTTCTATCCTCTATCATTCAAACAAGTCTCTGCCATGAGTAAGAATTATGTTACCAAATTAATCTTGAATTAGCTTTACTTTAATAAAACTAATTTATTGACAAATTCAGTTAACTAATTTCTAAAAAGTAGGACCTATAGCAAATAGCACACCAATTTGACTAGATGATCTCTAAGGTATCTTCTACATATGATATTAAAGATTCGATAAAATGTGTCAGTGTTAGTCATAATGTGAGACAAAATAGCTGTGTCTGACGATAATTTTGTCTTAACTGTTAAACCAGTTACCCTTATCAGCATAACTAGTTCATGAAGTGAGAGTGGTGGTGTCCTAATCTGATATATTTACTTAGATCCTGGATGAATGATAATATTCCCCATAGCTAAGTGATAACTACCTTTGTTTGTTTGGGCTGCTACAACAACCACAACAACAACAACACTTTAAACTGGGCAATTTATAAATTACGGAAATTTATTACTAACAGTCCTGAGGCTGGGAAGTCTAGATCAAGACACAAATCTGGTGTTTGATGAGGACTCTGCCTCAAAGATGGTACCTTTTTGTGGCATCCTTATGTGGCAGAAGGGAGGAAGGGGCTGAGCAGCTCCCTTGAGCCTCTTTCATAAGGGCACTGTCTTGGTCCATAGTGTCCTGCTTTAACAAAGCAAACTTTCCCACTCCATCCCTTTTATAAGGCACTAATTCATTCATGAGAGCAAAGACCCCATGGCCCACCTACCTCCTAAAGGCCCCACTTCTTAATATCATTACAATGGGAATTAAGTTTCAACATGAATTTTGGAGGGGACACATTCAAACCACAGCATACATTAATCCATTCATGAGACTGGAGCTTTTACAATTTAATCACCTTCCTAAGGCCAAACCTCTTAATCATATCACACTGGGTATTAGTTTCCAACATCTTAATTTGGTGTGTGGTCGAGGGGGACACACACATTCATTCAGACCGTAGCAATAACTTTAGTCAGCTAGTAGGATTCCTTCAATAGTTTGGCCCATTGGTGTGTTTTCAGTAGACTGATACATTATGCACAACTACTCGTTAATGATGCTTCCTGTAAAAATGTTGATGGCAAAATAGCTGTTAGCAGTTACAAATTAAGGGTTTAACAACAAAAATAATCTACAAAGATAGCATTCAGTAGAAAACAGCTCCTTTTTAAAGCTTGTACTGAATGAGGCAACTTTCCTATCATTCAGTTGATACAAAAAGGCTGCTCATCTTTGAGAGATATGCAGCTTAGTGCAAATTGAAAGAAATACGCCAAATTAAGTGAAAGCCTTCTTGGGTTTCTGCATGGAATTTAAACCATGGGGGTATTTTATTGACCTTTATCTTTATGCCAGACAGCCATGTTTACCCATTATTTTGACTATCTCTGACTTTGTAACATAAATGATAGAAATCATGCATAAGATAAGACAGATGTTACATAACTTTCCCTACTCCCCACAAATCATTTAAACCAAATATACTAAATATAGGAATTTTCTTTTCTTACACTCAGTATCCCCAGAAGAAAGCAAGCTTTGGAGTTGTAATAACTAAGCACATTTTGTCTTTCCCCTCAATATTCTTCATTGAAGTTATTATTTTGATAGATATTTTCAAGTTAAGAGGCAGCAAATCTGAAGAAAGGTGACATCCTACACATCTTACAAAAGTTCTAGACATCTAGCAAAACCATTAGCATTTCAGTCCTCAGGCTCTACTTGAAAATGTTTGACCCTTGTAATGAAAATCAAAACAATGATAACCCTTTACTATTTCAATCGCTCTTTTAGTTATGAAAATATCAACTGCAAGAACTAGGTAGGCACTAATATTGTTAATGAACAGCTTTTGTGTTTAATGTATTCAAGAGATTTCAATCAAGCTAAGACTTCTACAATAGTGGTCTTCTCTATGCTCTCTTATAAATTTATGTGACTATTGGGCTATTACTCTTTGTATCATCTTTCATCTTGAACAATTTGACCGTTTCACCTTTCCTTTTGGTCTCTTCATCTCATTTATAATTCTATCTCTAAATAGATTTATCCTCCTTTGGAACTATCTTATACTTTCTTTCACTTCATAGATCAGATCTTATTATTGATACTCTTGATTTATTCACTTAATCTTTTTATACTACTTGATCTAGATATGTGTGTTCTGTTTTTTAATTTATGAACACATTCGATTGCTATAAAGCTAGTCCCTAATAAGTAGGGCAGTACTTGAAAAGTTATCTGTTTCTTAGTACTGAACAAAAACTATTTAAAAGTTTATTTTTATAAAATTAACAAATATTTAGAATATATTGCTTTTAAGACTAACCAAGAAAATACAACTTGGTATTTCATATCTCAGGCAAAATTCCAATTTTTACAATTCAATAGTGCAAAAATTCACAGATTTCATATAAAAAGGATATGAAAATTGATAAAGATGCCTATATATCCAATAAATTACAAAAAACAGCTACTTAATAACTGTTCAACATTTGGGTTTCTGGTCACGACAAATCAGCACCCTCAATGTAATCAGTGTCTTGTAACTTGATCTCTTTTCTCTTATTTTCAAGGGAACTAGTCATATTCTGATAGCCCTTATAATATCTACATTTATTACCTCAGTAAATTTGTGATGACATCATAGTTCTTGGAATATATTCAGAACACATCGTGTTCAAAGCAAACAGCTGTAAGTTTAACTTTTCAGCTTTTTGTAAATTGCTTCTAAATTAACTTGTCTGCCAATAGTGCCCAACACAGTGAAAAAGTTTTCTTTAGAAAGATAAATGTTATGATTTGGAAGGTGAATAGATTTAGCTGTCATAGACCATTGCCTGATGAGTACATGTGCCCACATATGCAGATTAATGTTACAAACACTATTCTCTTTATGTAGAAAGATGAATCTATATCCACAATCATTATAGTGCTCATTTGGAAGTAATTTGAATGCAGATTGATGAAGAAAAATTTGCACTTAACAGAGGTTTAAACTAATTAGTTTTTGGCCTAAACTCTCCTGATAAATACTATATGACATTTGACAGGTTTCTTGATATATGTGTACTACTGTTTTTCAATATGCAAAATAAAATCATCCGGAGTAATTGTGCACATGCCTAAAGCTGCTGCCTCTGGGGAATGACATCAGAGACTTCACACTGTGTGAGAATATACTTCACCAAAAACTATAGTCAAGTATGGTAGGCAGAATAAGGGTCCCTCTAAAGATGTCCACATCCTAATTGCCAGAAATTTAATATGTTATGCTAAATTTCAAAAGCAGTTTATTTTTAAATATAGAGTTAATGTAGGGAGATCCCCTGATACTATTGCTACAGAATAAAAGATGAAATGCTTCTCATTATTGTAAATACAAAATTGCATGCAGGATTGTGTAAAGACAATGCCAGGTTGGACTGTCAGAATGAGCCAACAGTTGCTTTGCTGCAACTGTTACTGCTCTTCCTGTTTTAAGGCTCTGTTAGAAATTACTGATGCACACACTATATTGCCAATTATCTCTGTATACTGTATTCCTGCATACAGATGTCATGTTAAATAATTACTTTATCTCCATGTGACCATCTCACCTCATAATCAAATGACCCTAAATCGCTCACTAACCTACCCCCTCCCCCTCACTAAACTTAATAATAAATGCTGGCATATCCAATGCACTGCTGGCACCGCATGACCAGAAGGCGGTGACCCCCCGGACCCAGTTTTCACTATCTTGTGTGTGTCTATTATTTCTTGACCTGACGATCTGCCTGGGAGCAAAGAGAGCCCCGTTGCATTAAGGGTTGCTGACCAGTTCCTGCAATAAGTTAAAGTTGCTGATTAGTTAACTTTGAAATGGGAGAGTCTCCTGGATTATTTAGATAGGCCCAGTGTAATTACAACGATCCTTATAAAATCAAAGAGGGAGACAGTAAATTCAGTGTCAGCGTGATGCAACACAGGAAAGACTTGACTATCTATTAAATGAAAATGGAAGGGGGCCATAAGCCAAAAAAAAAAAAAAAAAGGTAAGCCAAATATAGAATCAGGAAAAGTCAAGGAAATTGATTCTTGAATCCTCCAGAAAGAAGGTAACCTACCTTGCGTGACATAAAATGTCTCCTTGATTGTATCCCACTGAAAACCATTTTGGACTACTGACCTCCAAATAGACCACAAGTTTGTTTTATTCAACATATTTGTAGTAATCCATTATAGAACAATAGGAAATGAATATACCAAATTTTAAAATAAAGAGGTAAATGACAACATAATGAATCCCAGAGATAAAAGAGGGACTCTCAGTAGCTCAAGGCGTTCAAATATATTAATACAATATCCAGTTTTCAGGAAAAAAACTAGGACATATGTAAAGAAACAGGAAGGTATTTCTTCATGCACAGTGAAAAAAGCTGGCAATAGAAACTGGGAGAGGGCCTAGATGTCATAGCTAACTGACAAAAACTCCGAAGTGGTCATCATAACTCTGTTCAAAGAAATACAAGAAAATCCGACTTTAAAAAGTAAAGGGAGATATGAAGACAATGTTACACCAAATAGAGAATATCAGTAGATATATATATATGATAGAAAAATATAAAAGCTAAAATCGAAAAGTACAGCAACCCAAAGGGGAAGTTCACTAGAGAAACTCGGCAATATATTTGAACTGGCAGATGACGGAATCAGGGAAGTTAAATCAATAGATATTGTGCAATTTTAAGGACAGAGAGAAAAAGAATGAAGAAAAATATAAAAAGCTTCAGAAAAATGTGGGATACCATTAAGAACACCAACATATGCATAATGAGAGTACCAGAAGGAAAGTCGAGTTAGAAAGGGGAAATACTAGAAAAATGACTGAAAAAGGCCCAAATTTGATGAAAAACATTAATCTAAATATCTAAGAACTTCAACAAACTCCAAGTAGGATAAAATCATCAAATCATACCCAGCATTCCTAATAGACATAAAATTATACAGAATAATAATTATAACAACATATCATTACATTAGCAACATACATAGATGTATGTTACATGTTAATAGAAAAACAAGGGAGAAGATAAAATAGAGCTGTGTAGAAGGAACATTTCTGTTTCACTAAAACTGTTAGTATAAATGTGATATACATTCTTATAAGTTAAGATAAATAAGCTCTAGAGTAGCTACTAAAAAATTCAGAAAAGAGTAAAAAAGTCATTAGAAGCTATTTAAATGTTACACTAGAAAATATTCAATTAATTTAAAAGACAGTAAAAGAGGAATAGACACATGAAAATGACATGACACATAAAATGACAGTAAAATGACAGATTTAATACCAACTTTATCAGTATTTATGGTACATGTGAAGGGAATGAACACTATAATCAAAATAAAAACATTACTCAACTACTGTTGTTTATAGGTGACACACTTTAGATTCAAAGATACGAATAGATTGAAAGTAAATGGCTGGAAAATGATACTCCATAACAACCATAAGAAATCTGGAGGGGCTAATATACCAAAAAGTCAGGCAAAAATAGATTTTAAACAAGAAAACCTTACTGAAGGTAAAGAGAATATTTTACAATTTTTAAAAGGACAATCCATTAGGAAAATATAACAATTTTTAAAACATATGCACCTAACAACAGAGCTCCCAAATACATGAAACAGAAACTTAAAACTAAAAGGAGAAACAAACAATTCAAAATAATGGAGAGACTTCAATAGTTCACTTTCCATAATGCCTACAACAGCTAAGCAGAAGGTCAATAAGGAAAGAGAAAACCTGAACACTACCAATCCGTTAGGCTGAAGAGATAGCAACAGAATATTCCAGATACCCATAACACAGTGCATATTTTTCTCAAGGGCACATGGGACATTCTCCAGCATAGATTTACATGTTAGGCCATAAGACAACCCTCACTAAATTTAAAAGGATTGAAATCAAACAAAGTAAGTGCCCTGACAAGAATGAAGTGAAACTAAAATTCAATAACAAAAAGGCTTGGGAAAATTCAATAATAAGCAAAAAAAAGAAAAAATACACCTAGTTATCCAATTATAAGGCAAATTAGAAGACATATGAGGTGAATTAAAATGAAGACACCATACACCATAGAATGCAGCTAAAACAGTGGTGAGAAATTTATAGCTATGAATTCCAACACTATAAACAAAGAAGAGCCCCAAAACAATATCCTAAGTTTCTACCTTATGACAATAAGAAAAGGTGAGCGAATTCAGACCAAAGCAAGGAAAGAAAGATTAGAGCAAAAACTGATGAAGAGGAGATTAGAAAAGCAATGAAGAAAATCAAGAAAACCAAAGTTTGCTCTTTGAAAAGAATTTTTTTTTTTTTTTTTAGAAATTTACAAATCTTAACTAAGTTGACCAAAGGGGGAAAAAAGGAAGATTCAGATTACTAAAGTGAGGAATGAAAGAGAAGGCATAATTACTGACCATACAAAAATACAAAAAAATTAAATGAAAAATGGTACACAATTCTTTGAAAATTTAGTTAACATAGATGAAATGAAGAAATTGAAAGACAAACTGAAGCAAGAAGGAATTTAAAAATCTGAATTGACCTATAATATCTAAAGAGTTTAAATCCATAATTTTGAAACTTCCCAAACACAAGCTCAGACCCAGATGGGTTCACTGGCAAATTATGTCAAACATTTAAAGAAAAATTTTTATCAAGTCTTCACAAATACTTCCAAAACATAGGTGAGGAGCAAACACTTCCCAGCTTATTCTGTGAGGCCAGTATAGCTCTCATATCAAAGTCAGATAAAACAATCACAAGAAAATTACAGATCAATATATTTTACAAATATACACTCAAAATTCTCAAGGAAATACTAGCAAATTAAAACTAACAACATAAAAAGGATTATACATTATGAAGAAATAGGATTTATCCCAGAAATACAATATTGAATATCTAAAATCGATTAACATACCTTATCAATAGAACAAAAGATTAAAAATGCATAATCATTTCAATACATGCAGAAAAAGCATTTAACAAAACACTTCAACCTTCATGATAAAACTAACCTTCATAATAAAAACACTTAATCAACAGGAACACACTCTCATAACAGAAACTCTCAACCAGCTGGAAATAGACTGGAACTTATTCAACCTTATAGGGCAGCTATGGATTTTTAAAACGCTAAACAGTTGAAAGCATAGTTAATGGCATAAGATTGAATGCTTACTCCCTAACATCAGGAAAAACAAGGATATCTGCTCTTGCCAATTTTATTCAACATATTACTGCAGGTTCTAGTCAGAGCAATTAGGCAATAAAATAAAATAAATCCATATTGAGAAGAAAGAAAACTAACTACAGATCATATGGTTTTGAATATAGAAAATCTCAAGTAATCCACTAAAAACACTATGAGAACTAACAGAGTTCAGAGAAGTAGCATAATGCAAGATGAATATAGAAAAATCATATTGCTCTACACTACCAATGAACAATCTGAAAATAAAACAATTATAGTTATAATAGCTAAAATAATTAGCCACACTTTAAAAAAAAAAAAAAAAAACTATAAAATACGGCCAGGTGCGGTGACTCACACTTGTAATCCCAGCACTTTGGGAGGCCGAGGCTGGTGGATCACCAGGTCGGGAGATCGAGACCATCCTGGCTAACTTGGTGAAACACCGTCTCTACTAAAATACACAAAAAATTAGCGGGCTGTGGGGGCGGGCGCCTGTAATCCCAGCTACTCGGGGAGGCTGAGGCAGGAGAATGGCGTGAACCTGGGAGGCGGAGCTTGCAGTGAGCCGCGATGACGCCACTGCACTCCAGCCTGGGCGACAGAGCAAGACTCAGTCTCAAAAAATAAAAAATAAAATAAAATAAAATTTAAAAACCACTGTAAAATGTATAGTTATTTTGTATGTATAAAATGCATGTAAAAATAACTATAAAATGTGTAACTATAAAATGCACACTACTAGTATGGTTATAACAAAAAGACATAAAAACTAGTGTTCATGAAGATATGGAGAAATTGGAATCTTCATACACTGCTCGTGGAAATGTGAAATAGTAAAATGCTTTGGAAAACTATCTGGCAGTGCCTGAGTATGTTGAATATAGAGTTACTATATTACCCTGCTGTTCTAGTCCTAAGTATATACCCAAGAAAAAAAAAACATATACCCACACAGAAACGAGTACCCTAAAGTTTATAGCAGTATTATTCATAATAGTCCAAAAGTGCAAACAACTGAAATGTTGATCAACTATAAAATATGTTATATCCATACAGTGGAATATTATTTGGCAATTAATAGAAATAAAGCACTGATACATACTACAACATAGCTAAATCGTGAAAACGTTACACTAAGGGAAAGAAACCAATCACAAAAGACCATATTGCACGAATCCATTAATATGAAATGTCCAGAATATACAAAATTACAGAGACAGAAAATAGATTAGCCATTGCCTCAGGGTGGGATTTGTAGTGAAATAAGAAATGACTGGTAATGGCTATGGACTTTCTTTTAGAAGTGATGAAAATGTTTTTAAATTGATTGTGGTGATGGTTGCGCAACATTGTGAAGATATTAAAAATTTTTCATCTTTCAAAAAGTAAATAGAAACTTTTTAGTGAAAGGCTTATGGACAAAGTAGTATATGGTATAACATATTGAATGTGAGTGTGTGGTTTTACAATTGTATAGGAAGGTTTAATTTTTAGAAAAGTGCTACTACTTTCCAAATAAGAAAAAATATATATAATAATCATCATTGGCAAATGTTACCATTCGAGAATCATTATGTTGAATTGTTGAAATTCTTTAAAATCAGCCTTCTGAGTTGATTACTATCCTTATTTTTTTCTGTAGAGAATACATTTTTTCCTCATGTAATTGAGCTGTTCTTCAAAAGGTAAATGCCAGTTCATAAGGAGTAAATGATACTGATTTTCAGACAATCTCTTGTTTTTGGTACAAGGCTAAATAATTTTAAGAACAATTTCTTTGACTAGAGTTGTTAAAATGTTTTCTTTACTGATTTCCACCTTTCTTAAGTTACATACAAACTCTGACTGAAGACTCTAAGGACAAGATAAGCCAGATTGCCAATGTGATGTACATGTAAATCTAGGTTTACATATCGAGTCTGAAATAACTATTTTAACAGCACTCCAAAACAAAAAATTTTACTATTAAATCCCTTTATAAAAAATGTTTATTCATAGAAACCACAGGTGACATAAAAACTTCCCAGACTGTGTGTCAAGAATCCTCAGGTAGAGGGCCCGTTGTGGCCATAATGTCTGTTCACATTTTCAGGCACCAGGGAGGCCTCAGCTTTCTCTTGGAATTTCATGAGCCCTTAAAATCTACTCATGGGTATCATTTAGACTATGGTGTGTTACAATAGCTGTACTCATATACAGCAGTTCTCATTACTGGCTTTCCTATACCTTGGGGAACCCTAGATATGCTGGATACATAATTAGGGCTTTCAGGGACATTTAAGTCAATTGTAGGGTCAGAGACTAAGATAAATCTCCTCTTTAGGAGGAGCTCTTAAAATTTAGTGAGACTTTGGAAATCAGACACCTTCCCATATATTCAATGAACATTTCAACACATACTTGCCCTCTTGGCCAAATGGCTCTTTGAGGTGCAAAACCTACACAGCACATGTAGTGGTACTGTCTTTGTGTTCACAAAAATGGAACATAGTCTGACACATATTCTTTTAATTAGTTGCAACTGTCAGGCCCCTGAGCCCAAGCCTGCATGTATATATACAGATGGCCTGAGGCAACTGAAGAACCACAAAAGAAATGAAAGTGGCCAGTTCCTGCCATAACTGATGACATTGCCTTGTGAAATTTCTTCTCCTGGACAATGAGTCTAGGAAGCTCCCCCACCGAGCAACTTGTGACCCCCGCCACTGCCTGCCAGAGAACAACCCCCTCTGACTAATTTTCCACTACCTACCCAAATCCTATAAAACTGCCCCACCCCTGTCTCCCTTTGCTGATTCCTTTTTCGGACTCAGTCAGCCTGCACCCAGGTGATTAAAAAGCTATTGCTCACACAAAGCCTGTTTGGTCATCTCTTCACCGGGACGTGTGGGGCAGCAACACAATTTTAACATGAAAATGCCAGTCTTCTGAAAACCAGTACTCTTGTCTTTCGTATCTAAGTAGAAGTAACATTTAGAGGATATTTCACATACATTAGAGGCATGCTATGCTGTGTGCAGTTGGAACACATAAATTTCAGCCTCAATCCTCTTGTAGTCACTTCCACATAAGTGTTTTCACTTACAGAAATGAGACAACTAAAAATATTCATAAAGCCCATTGGAATTCTCAAATAAAAGGATCAAAAGACCCTCTACAATTTTTACTTTTAATATTAATGCTGGCCTTTATGTTTTTTATATCTGAATATTATTTGGTTTATACTTTGAATATATTACTCTAGAACTGGGGTAGGACTTAAAATTATTTGTATTCTTAGTTTATGTATCTGTATAATTGAATAGCAAATAAAGGATGCAATAGATGAGGCACAAAAACCAAACAAAATTAGTCTCTAACATAAAATAGGAGTATGAGCTGTTTGTACACTCACTCATTCAGTTATTCATTCACTCAACAAATATTCACTGAGTTTCTAAATCAAATATCTGTTTTTGAGGCACTTATATCCAATGAAGGAAGGATAACACTAGTAATC
The DNA here is from genome assembly GCF_049350105.2 of Macaca mulatta. NCBI lineage: Eukaryota > Metazoa > Chordata > Mammalia > Primates > Cercopithecidae > Macaca > Macaca mulatta. The sequence goes on along the minus strand of NC_133417.1, from coordinate 71,608,287 downwards.
ATATCATGAATGTAATATTCACAGCTGAAACAAGCTTCAGTTTCTTCCACAATACTCTAGACACCATAAAAACAGTCTTATTTTTATGAATCTCCAGTGCTTATGATAGTATTTGTCACATAGCTAAAGTTCAATAAACATTGGGCAAATCACTGAGTACATAAATATGGAGCTCCATGGAGAGATATAGGCTGGAAAAATGAATTTTGAAGCAATTGCTATAGGAGAATTTCCTATTGAGAGAATACAACCTGGAAAGAGAAGAAAGCTGGGAGGTGAATCTTGAGGAATTCTGACATTTAATGACTGGTAGAGAAGAAATCTGGAAATGAAGAAGACGATTGCCTCCAGAGGATGAGGATGATAACTAGGCTAGTACCCTGGCAGTCAAATCTAGAGAATGTTTCAAGGGTGACTGTTAGTAGTGATTGCTGCTGGTAAAGACCAAAAAAGACACGACTGAACAATGTGCCCATGGTTTTTAGAGATAGGGAAGTCATTACTGATACGCACTTTAAAGTTTAATACAGTGATAGAGGATGGGAGCCAGTTTTTAATGGGTTGTAAAAATAGTGAAAGATAAAGACCTGACATCTGCATCTAGCTATAAATGGAAGAAAGAAATGGCATAACAGCTTGGGTCAAAGAAGAAGTATATCAATTTCAAATGCTAATGAAAGAGATCAATTCATGAGGATATGAAAGGAGAGGCAAAAAAGATTCATTCATTCAAAAATATTTAGTGAGATCCACTTCTGCCCCAATATTTGGGTTATTTAACTGAAACAAAGAAACATAACAAAAAAGTAAAAAGAAAATCTCCTTTCTCTCATGGAACTTACAGTGTAAAAACTGACAGATTGCTCTTGGAGATAAGAAAGCCAGTGTCTTATAATTGCAGAAAAGAAAAAATTTGGAGGAAGAGAGTTAAGGACACCTGGAGCCATGTCAGGATAGACTGTTAATGTCGCATTAGCAAAAAAAGAAAGACACCTAAATCTCAGAGGTTGAACATTATGAAGGTTTATTTTTCAGGCATGCGAAAGTGAATAGATGGTTAACATTTTGTGAGTTAATTTGGAATTCTAGGCATTCTTATGGCACCTCTTTTTTCACACAATGCTTCAGGATTCACTCAAGCAGGGAAAAGGAATAAGGTAAAATCATGATCTTGAATGTCTCTATTCCTATTTTGTTGACTGAAGTGTCAATTAGCCTTGATTCAATTCAACACACAATCCTCCCATATGTCAAGGACTAGGAAAATATCTGAAAATAGTTACCAAGCAGTAAGTTCCAGCTCTCAGTCAATCCTTCTACATATCCTATCTAAAAAAATTCTAGACCAGTTTGACAACCATGACATCCCATTACGATCAACTTGGAAACATTAAAAAAAAAAAAAAAATTCGTGTTGAGGTCCATGACCAGAGAGTCTGCTTTAAATTTTCTTGGATAGAGCACCTGTAACTGAGAATCAGTTTCTTGCAGACTACTCCAGAATTTATATTTTGGAGAATTATGTTTCTCCAAAATTATGTTTATGTCTTTTCTTCAATGTAGACATTAACCATGACAGCCTAATTTCAGTCACCTGGTTTGTAATGACAGTATTTTTATCTCCAGATTATTAATTATGTGTAATAAATTGTAGGTTGTTAAACAAATCAATATATGAGACTATGCAATTAAAAATGTCAACTATAAAAACAAAAGAGAAAGAATTTTCATCCTTATTCCACAGGGCTACTTCCTTAAAATTAAAATACAGCCCTATTTCCTTCCAATCACATCTTATCTTTCTCAATTGATGGTAATGGAAATGGTGTTCTTTTGCTGTTCTACTTTTGACCTATTTGACAGATACAGCTACAAGTAAAAGATCTTATTATATATTTCAATATACTACAATATCAAATGCATATTTAAACAACTTTAACCTGCTGCTTGTTATCTTAAGACACTTTGCTTTTGATCATCATTTGCTTTGGAAACAATATTGTATATAAGATTGATTTGCCATTAATATTAAAAATAAACAATAGCTTTTGTAGTAAATTCTCATAATTGTATGTTGCCTTGACACCCATTTTCAATATAGGTTTACCTTTTCTATCCCAGAAGCAGTGATCAGTTGCTCTTGACAAGGTTTCCAGTTCTTTACCTCCTCCCAGATTTTCAATGTGGTTGGTACAGACATTTGTCTTATACAACCACCTCCTGGTGACCGCCTCCTTATGTCGTAACTAGATACGAGCTACTTGAATTTGTCACACTTATCCCCATCTCATACATGGACTGCCCAGATATGCTACAGTAACCATTTCTCAGTCACAGTGTGACTCCACAGAACTCATAGGAGCTTGCTCTAAACTCACGAATTAGAAACCCCCACAAGAAACTCACCTAGGCAATACTCTGGACCCCAGTAAAGACCCAGGCTCACAGAGTACCCCCACCACCTCTCTCTTACCCTACATCCATTGGTTAAGTGTGCATGTGCTGAAGAGCTCCCCCTTCCCATTGGCTCTGTGAAGGGTGCTGCCCTCTTCTCTATGGAATCTGTAAGAAATAAACTGCTTCTGTTATTTCATGTGTTTTGTTGAGTTGTCTCCTCTGTGTCTCACCTGACTGACACCTCACTTCCTTTCCAGTCAAGGGCTGTCCTAGAGAGGGGCTGTTACGGTAGGAATAAACTGAACACAGATCAAATAAGAATCACAAGGGCGTCTTCCAGTATAAACAAGTTTCCTGTGAGAGGGACACTTGGTTATAGGTCAGACATTTAGGAACTAAGAATAAGCCAGTGAAATGCATTGAATCTACAACCACATCCCTTGGATTCTCATTCAGAGTAGGGCTGGAATTTATAAACAGTCTTATGAAAATGATCTCAAGACCAGTTTAGGAACAAAACACCAAACAAACAAGTAAATACCTACAACAAAATCAGCTTTCCTTGCTAATGGACTGAGATCGGAGGTTTCTGATAAATATGTCCCCTCCTCGCAAATCTTTCCCTTAAATACTTGCAATGGTCTCATGGAGCCTGTCATCAAAAGATTACCCCATTTTTAAAATAACTCATTTCTCTGTTGAATAAATATACCTGTGGAAAGCTGTAACAGATATGAGCCTTTGTGTGAAGATTAATTTGTCAACTATCGCTTTGGAGAAACTGGAGTGCCATCCCCACAGTCTCTTGTCATAGAAAAGGTGAAATTAAAGAAGGAAGTCATTCTTTTGGAGCCATAAAAGGGAAGCCTTAAATGTTATTGCCAAGAGATTTCACCATGATGACACCATGAAGTCAAGGAGCCTGGGTCACCAGAGCCTCCATATGGGACCAGGATGACTACAGGAGAAAAAAATTGCAGAAAATATGGTTTGAAATGGCCATAGAAGGTAGAGATCAGAACTATAAAGTAAAAATTTGCCAACCTCACAGTTTCTCTTACTTTCAAATTCTTCTTTAGACAGCACATCTATGTAAACATGGAAAATGTCTGATCATCTTTCTGCTTTCTGTATAAAGACATCACCACGAGAAGAGCCAAGGTATGATGGAATAAACTGACATTTGTCACATGGGCCCAGGGTCAAACAGTCCAGCCCAGACATGAAATGGTTGTATAAACATGTGCAGGTTACTGAATTTCCTTGTTCCTTCCAAATGACTCATCTGTAAAAAAGTCAGAAAGTATAAAGCAAACAAAACATAATACTCAATAAAAGGTGGCCTATTATAAATCTTATTATCATGAATGAGATATGTACCCAGGATTAAAACACAGTTTTGCCATCTCATATGTAAAATGAGGAGATGATATAAACTCTGAGGATATGTGCAATGCTCAATATTTTTGACTCTGATCACTAATTTTATAACATGATTGCATATAGGAAACAGAAATTCTGTATTATCCTATTCCTCCATTCTCCCAAAATAACAGAAAGTATTACATTAAATGCCCTTAAATATATCTTAATATGTACATACAATTTTATAAAATGAGATCTAAAATCCGTTCTCTCATCTCAAAACACATGAGTACAACTAACTGCAGAAAATGTCATTCAAGATTTTGGCTATTTTTTACCTTCAGGAGATTTGACTAAATATAAACTGTGTGCCACATATTGTGTCAAATTTACCCAGAAATGTCATTTTTTTCTATTTTGATGCTGATGGTCACATAGATATATTTAATGTACCATGTTAATGCTTTTTTCTAATCCACGGATTTTCTGTTCTAAAGTACATTGAAGTTATTCTTTACAAAGTACACCTTCATTTTCTTATGATTGTTATTTTAGACGTAATTGATAGTATCAATGGTAAAATTCTTCCCTGAAACATTTTGTGGAAAGTGAATGTTACTGAACATGATCTCGTACAAGGTAAAAACTAAACGGATGACTATGCTTCTAACAGATAAGACAAATTCTATGGCACAGTTTAAGGGTGCACTCCACCTAAATTGTGGTTATAATTGTTAAAAAAAAAAGACACACAAGAGGTAGTTTACCCATTTGTTTCATTGTTTGATCACGATTCTGTATCTGGAAACCACTCTATATTTTTGTCTCTTTCTTTCATAATGATTCAAGGTAACTAAAACTAATCTCTTCATTGAGAGACCTTGAGAAATGGGCCAAGTCCTTCCACATCTGTTTTCATCAAAATAAGTCTGTGGTGTCCTTTTTTTGTTTTGTTTTTTGAGACAGAGTCTTGCTCTGTCACCAGGTTAGAGTGCAGTGGCACGATCTCAGCTCACTGCAACCTCTGCCTTCCGGGTTCAAGCCATTCTCCTGCCTCAGCCTCCTGAATAGCGGGGATTACAGGCTCCCACAACCATACCCAGCTAATTTTTGTATTTTTAGTAGAGATGGAGTTTCACTATGTTGGCCAAGATGGTCTCAATCTCCTGACCTTGTGATCCGCCTGCCTCAGCCTCCCAAAGTGCTGGGATTACAGGCGTGAGCCACCGCGCCAGGCCATCTGTGGTGTACTATTATCCAGAATCCAGCAAATAAGGGAATGTGTTTGTTCACTGCTATGCTATCTGTTTCAAGAAGAAATGTGGTTGTTGTTTTCTCAGTGCCTTACAATTTCAGCTCATCAGCTACAGGCTTTTTATTGTTCTCATATATATTTTTAGTAAAATCATAATAGCTGAGAAAAGAGAAAATGCCAAGATAAAAATCAATATTTCACCACATAGTATAGTATATACATTCCAGAATAAATGTTGAAAAGATAGATTTCATTGACTTTCAAAAAGATTTTTTTTCATTTTCTTATTTAATTTCCCCAATAACACCTTTTTGATTTAGTTATTCTTGATCATGAAGTAGTCTTTTCAGCTATATTCTTGTACATTCATGACAACGATTACAGCAGCTGCTGTAAAAAGAAAAGGCAAAACTCTTTTTAAAGTAACTTGATGGCTTTTCACATTATTCAAGAACTAAAAATAGAAGATTGCATTATAAATCTGTAAGACAAGCAGCACATTCCCAGAAGTTAAGACATCTGATGTAGGTACAAAATCTTGACAAAACTCCATATTCAGCTCTTAGGTATATTCTATTGTTTTTGTTACACTAGCAAGCTAATTATGAGTACATTACAATATGCCACACACTCAAGCTGTGATGTTTTGAAAAGGCCATCCTTCAATAAGACAATGCAGATTGTACTTGCACAAAATACTTTCAATCATTTTATTCACTTAGAATGTACAGAGAAGAGGTAAACAAAATTATTTTAATGACAACTTTGGGCAACAGAATAAGTGGTATAAAGATACACACATTTGTATTTCAGGTTTTGCTATTGCAATGCTCTTTAAGATACATGCCTCTAAATATTTTATGTTTAGCTAGATCCTACGAGGACATTGAACCTTTTCATTCAATGTTTAGTTTTATATATAATTCTGTTTTATAAAATGAAAAATACAGTTCTATATTTTTAGTATCAATGATAAATTGCTATTTCAATCACACCAACTGCATTTTCACGATTATCTAAGATTTTATCACCACCTCATGGTGGGCATTTTATTTTGAATACAAGATATACAGATCAGACAAAAGTTCTATAAAACAATGTCAACAAGGTGCTATGAGAATATGTGGCATAAATGCCTAAATTCCATTCTGATCCATACTTACTAGTGATAAATCATCTTAGCTAAAAATTCTTTTGGTGTTTCAGCTTTCATTCTTGCCCTTTTCATGTTCTATTACCTGGCAGACATGCTTTATCTACTCCCAAATTATTTGATTTTTTTTTCTTTTCTCAAATCATTTACTCAAAGCCAGATTAAGATGTCAGAGGCGTTCAACACCTAAATTTATGATGCCCCCCCACTCCAAAAAATGTAAAAACAGTGGCACCATAAAATACAGAAGCATTAAAACTGAACCACAATAATTATTTAGTAGTCTCTTCCATTTCTCTTGTATATTTGAACTTCATTTTCTCCTGGACCTCTACCTAGGTTCTTCATTTTACATGATGATAGGCTAGAGAATAACAAAGGGAACTAAGAAAAATAAAAGGGAGAAAAAAGGGGGATCCCAATAATCAATTAGGAATATATATCTACCATAGATGTTTTAAATTGTCTTTTTACTAACAACATAAATCAACTGAATCTAATTTTGTTGTTACTGCTTTTGTTTTCACCTTGTTCATGGATTTTATTGCTTTCACACTAGTTAATTGGTCTTGTTACTTTGACTGGTTTTTTTCCCTTGGTATACTTATCCTCTATATCCGTGATTTTTTAAAGCATGATCCTCAGACCAGCAGTATCAGTATCACTGGGGAACTTGTTAGAAATGCAAATTATCAGGCTCTGCCTCAGACTTAGAACCAGAAGCTTTGGGGGAGAGGGTGTCTTGCAACCTGGTTTCAAGAAGATCTACAGGAGATTCTAACACACAGTAAAATTAGAGAACCACTGCTCTATACATCTTTTTGAGTGACTTTTGTAAAAGCAAAATTTTCACCATGCTCCTGATCTTCTGCTTAAATTACTTAAATAGAGCATTTTTCTGGAGAGAGGTGGAGCTACTGAATGGAAGCTTCCACTGACTGTCTTCCTTAAACTTCAAACTTAACAGCTATCTGCACAGAAAAGCACCTTCATAAGAGCCAAAAATCAGGTGATTTACAATACCTGGTTTAACTTCCTATTACTAAAAGAGGCACTGAGGGGAACAGGAAAGACAGTTTTGACTTACTGACACAACTCTTCCCTCATCCCCCAATAGTAGCTACATGTGGAGGCAGACTCTGTGTGCTTGGGGAAGGGAGAGCCCAGCAATTCTGGGACTTTGCATTCGAACTCAGTGTTGCCCTGTCACAGCAGAAAGCAACACTGGGAAGAACTCAGCCCATACCCTTCAAGGGAGAACTTACATGAGCCAGTGGGGAATTGCCCATCCCAGTGGTCAGAACTTGAGTCTTCTCATGCCTCACCAGCAAAGGCTAATGTGCTATGAGGTCCTAAATAAACTTAAAAGGCCATCTAGACCACAAGGACTGCAATTCCTTGGCAAGACCTATTGCTGTTCTGGGCTTGGAGCCAGTGGACTTGGGAGGCATGTGACCCAGTAAGAAACCAGCCAGCACAGCTAAGGGACTGCTTGCGACACACCTCCCCCAACCCCAGTCAGTGCAGCTTGCAGCTCCAAAAGAACTCTTCTTTTCACTTGAGGAGAAGAAAGAAGAATAAGAAGAATAAAGAGGACTTTGTCTTGCAGTCTGTATGCCAGCTTATCCACAGTAGGATAGGGTACTGGGCAGAGGTGTGAGGCCCTAGATCTGAGATTATATTTCTAGACCCTGGGCCAGAAGGGAACTCACTGAATTATAGGGAAAAATACAGTCTGGGCAGGATTCTTCATCTACTGAGTAAAGAGCCCTTGGACTCTGCAAAATCAGCAACAGAACCAGGCAGTACATGCTGTGGGACTCTGGGTGAGACGCTGAGACATGCTGGCTTCAGGTGTGACACAGCACATTCAGAGCTAGGGTAGACATGAGGAGAGACTTCTGCTCGAGAAAAGCAGAGGAAAGAGTAAATAGGACTTTGTTTTGCTGATTAGGTACCAATGAGGCCACAGTGGAGCAGACCACCAAATGGACTCTTAGGGTCCCCAATTCCAGCCCTTGGTTCTTGGACAGCCAGAAGGAAGCACATTGCTCTGAAGGGTGAGTCCCAGGCTTGGCAGCGTTCATGACAAGCTGACTAAAAAGCCCTCAGGGCCTGAAGTAAATGTCAGTGATAGGCTGGCAGTACTCTATGGGCCTGTGGTGGTGATAAACACGGAGAGACACAAAGGGGAGGGAAGAGCGGGAAGGACTTTGTCTTGTGGTTTGGGTGCCATCGCAGCTGCAGTAGGATAGAGTACCAGGTAGACTTCCAAGATTTCTGACTCCAGACTCTGACTCTCAGACAATGTCTGTGGATCTACCTGGGGCCTAGGGAAACTTGCTGCCCTTAACGGAAGGATACATGCCTGGCTGGCTTTGTGACCTGCAATTGTACCATCCTAGGTCCTTGAGCAAACACAGGTAGTAGCCAGGTAATAGAAAGAGCAGACCTTGGGTGAGACACAGTACTGTAATGGCTTCATGTCTGACCTGGCATAGTTCCAGTGATGGTGGCCACAGGGGTGCTTAGGTTACCTCTCCCTCAGCTCCAGGCATCTCAGCACAGAGAGAGAGATTTTGTTTGGAACAAAATAAGGAAAGAGAGGAGTCTCTTCCTGGTTCTCCAGAGAATTCTTGCAGGTTTTATCCAAGACCACCAAAAAGGTATTTTTATGAGTCCACAAGAACCACATTGTTAGTGGGCTTGGGGTGCCCCCTAATACAGATAAAGCTGCAGTGACACAAAGCTTCCATCGCAACACCCAAGTTCTTTTGAATAGCAGGAAAACCTTTCCAAGAAGGACAAGTACAAACAAGCTCAGACTGCAAAAACTACAATAAACACCTATATCTTCAATGCCCAGACACCAATAGACATCCTCAGCATCAAGACCATCCAAGAAAACATGAACTCATCAAACGAACTAAATAAGGCACCAGTTACTGGTCCCGGAGAGACAGAGCTATGTGACCTTTCAAACAGAATTTAAAATAGCTGAAACTCAAAGAAATTTAAGATAACAAAGACAAGGAATTCAGAATCTTATCAAATAAATTTTACAAAGAAATTGAAATAATTAAAAACAAGCAGAAATTCTCGAACTGAAAAATTAAATGGACATATTGAAGAATGCATCAGAGTCTTTTAAGAGCAGAATTGATTAAGCAGAAGAAAGAATTAGTGAGCTTGAAGACAGTCTATTTAAAAATACACAGAGGAGACAAAAGAAAAAATTAAAAAGAATGAAGCATGCTTACTAGATCTAGAAAATAGCCTCAAAAGGGCAAATCTAAAGAGTTATTGGCCTTAAAAAAAAAAAAAAAAAGATAAAGGAGTAGAAAGTTTACTCAAAGGGATAACAGCAGAGAATTTCCCAAACATAGAGAAAGATATCAATATGCAAGTACAAGAAGGTTATACAACACAAAGAAAACTTAACCCAAAGAATACTATCTCAAGACATTTAATAATCAAACTCCCAAAAGTCAAGGATAAAGAAAGGATCCTAAAAGTAAAAAAAGAAAATAAATAACGTATAATGGAACTCCAGTACATCTTGCAGCAGACTTTTCAGTGGAAATGATACAGGCTATGAGAGAGTGGCATGACTTATTAAAAAGTACTGAAGGAACAAACTTTTACCCTAGAATAGTATAGCCAGTGGGGCGGGAGGTGGGGGGCGGCGCGATGGGGAATCCCTCAAGCCTTAAGGAGTTATAAAGACTTTCCAAGACAAACAAAAGCTTAGGGATTTCATCAATACCAGGCCTATCCTATCAGAAATGCTAAAAGGAGTTCTTCAATCAGGAAGAAAAGGACTTTAATGAGGAATTAAGTAAGTACAATAACAAACACAGAACACTATTAAACTGTATTTATGATGTTTAAGCTACCCGTATCTTAAGTAGAAAGACAAAAAGATGAACTGATAAGAAATAATAACTACAACAACTTTTTAAGACATAGACAGTACATTAAGATATATATAGAAACAACAAAGTTAAAAAGTGGGGGAAATGAAGTTAAAGTGTAGAGTTTTTATTAGTTTCTTTTTCCATGTTTGTTAGTTTATGTAACCAGTGTTATCAGTTTAAAATAATGAATTATAAGATATTATTTGCAAGCCTTATGGTAACCTCAAATCTAAACACATATAACAGATAAATGAAAAATAAAAAGCACGAAATTAAACCATAACAGCAGAGAAAATTATGTTCACTAAAAATGACAGGAAAGAAAGAAGGAAAAGAAGACCAAAAACAACTAGGAAAAAAATAACAAAATGGCAGGAGTAAGTCTCTATTTATTAATAATGTCATTGAATGTAAATGGACTAAGCTCTCCAATGTAGGGAAATAGTGGCTGAATGGATGAAAAAACAAGACCCAACAATTTGTTGTCTACAAGAAACATACAACCTATGGAGGCACACATTAACTGAAAATAAAAGGATAGAAAATAATATTCTATGCCAATGGGTGCAGGAAAATAGTAGCAGCTATACCTTATGTTACACAAAATAGATTTCAAAACAAAACCTATAGGAGATGAAGGTCATTATATAATGATAAGTCAATTCAGCAAGGGATATAATAATTGTAAATATGTATGCATCCAACACTGAAGCACCCAGATATATAAAGCAGATATTATTAGAGCTAAAGAAAGAGATGGACTTCAATGTAATAATAGCTGGAGACTTCAACACCCCACTTTCAGCAATGAACAGATCATCCAGACAGAAAATAAACAAAGAAACATCAGACTTAATCTGCACGATAGACCAAGTGGACCTAATAGATGTTTACAGAACATTTCATCCAATGGCTGCAGAATACACATCTTCTCCTCAGCACAATAATCACTCATAACATTCACTAGTATTGCCTACAGGCTCTGGAGAGGTGACGAGGGACTGGCACAGACCTTTAGCACAGTGCAGTCACCCTATGGAAAAGTGCCCAAATTGTCTTCCATACAGTTTCCTGTCCTCACATCTCACTGGGCAGGGCCACCCAACCTGGGACTCCAGCACAACCACCCTTCCACTAACTGATCACTTCAATCAGAGGCAGCTCCGCATTTCTCTAAGGAGGAAATCCTAGAGTCAACCCACAACTCCTCTGCCATTGCAGCTGCAGTGGTACTGTCATAACTGCCCTCAGGCTGTGGAAGAAACAAAGGACCTAGTCACTAGCACTTCCAGCACACAGCAACCACCATACAGAGAGCAATACAGTCCCTCTACCCTGGGAATACCCATGCCCCACTCTTCATCAAGCAGGAACCCTGGCTCAGGACCCACAGAACAGCAACCCCATCCACAGCTGAGCATACCCAATGGTAGTGATTCTGAGTTTCCCTGGGGAGAGCTCCCAGAGGCAACCAGTAGCCCCTCTGCCGCTGCCACAGCAGCAGTTTTGCCCCTGCTGCCCTCAGTCTGGGGAAGAAATAAAGAGGCTGAGGGCTACACCAAGCATACAGCATGCCACAGTCACCATAAAGAGGGGAGACCAGTCTCCTTTCCTGGAAGCTGTCAAGTCCCACCCCTCTTATCAAGCAGACCTCCCAGCTCAGGCTAGCAATGCAGCTACCCTGCCATCTAGCTGAATACTTTCAGTTTCAATGACTCTGTGTTTCTTGGAGGTGGAGCTCCATGGGGCAACTGAAAGCCTCTTAGCCACTGCCTCTGCAGTGGTACTGCCCCTGCTGCTCTCCAACTGAGCAAGGAACCAAGGGTCTAACTTCCTTATCTGCCCTTCCAGAAAGCTGCAGTTTCCCTGAGGAGAAGAGGCCTGTCTCCCACAGGTCCCACCCCCCTGCCCATTACCAGGCACCTGCCTCGACCCCCTGGCTGGGACCCACAGTGCAGCCCCACCATCCCAGGCCAATCATACTGATTGATTGCAGCTCTGCATCTTTCTGGGGCACAACCACTGCTAAGTCCCTTCCTCTGCTGCCTCCAAGTTGGGGAGGGAACATAAACCCTGACATCACCTTACAGCTGTGCTGTATAGTCCAGCAGTGCCAAGTAGTGATCTGCAGCCAGTACTCAAGGGGGAGAGTAGCCCACACATTCATAGCATTAAGAGGGAGCACAAGTGCAACTGTGAGGAAATACAGAAGAGCCACGTGACTGAGCAAGAGCCTATCTACTGACCAATATGCTTAAGTGCCACCTACTGGATCATACCCCACAACTTCAACACCAACAATACTTCACTAACTCATTTCTCAGTGAAACCAATGACAAGAAGTCAGCTACAAACACTCTGCACAAAGCCTCAGTCCTCTGAAAACATCCAGAAAAGCCTACTTACGTACATGATTTACACTGCAGTTAAAGAAACACCCAAACATGCAGATGAGAAAAAACCAATACAAAAACTCAAAAGGCCAGACTGTCTTCTGTCCTCCAAATTACTACATCAGTTATCCAGAAAGGGCTGCTAACCAGGCAGATATAGCTAAAATGACAGAAATAGAATTCAGAATATGGATAGAAATAAAGATCAGTGAGATTCAAGAGTACATCCAAAACCAATCCAAAGAATCTATGAATCACAATAAAATGATACAGTAGCTGACAAACAAAATAGCTACTATAAAAAATACCTAACAGACCCGATAGAGCTGAAAAACACACTACAAGAATTTCATAATGCAATCACAAGTATTAACAGCAGAATAGACTAGGCAGAGGAAAGTATCTCAGAGCCTGAGGACTGGATCTCTGAAATAATACAGTCAGACACAAAGTAAACAAAAAGAATGAATATAAATGAACAAAATCTCCAAGAAATATGGGATTCTGTAAAAAGGCCAAATCTACAAATTATTGGTGTTCTTGAAAGAGATGGGGAGAAAGCAAGCAATTTGAAAAACATATCTCAGGATATCGTTCATGAGAACATTCTCAAGAGTTTTCTAGTTCACTAGAAAGGCCAACATTCAAATTCAGATAATACAGAGAACCCCTGCAAGATACTATGCAAGAAGATCATCCTCAAGACACATAATCTTCAGATTCTCCAAGGTCAAAATAAAAGAAAAAGTGTTAAAGGCAGCTAGAGAGAAAGGGCAGGTCACCTACAAACAGAGCATCCATCAGGCTAACAGCAGAACTTTCAGCAGAAACTCTACGCCAGAAGCCACTGGGGGCTATATTCAACATCCTAAAAGAAAAAAATCTCCAAAAATAAAAGATAAATAAACAGACTTTGAACCAACAAAGATAAAAAAATAAATAAATACAAAGAAAGTCATTACATAATGGTAAAGGGTTCAATTAAACAAGAAGACCTAACTATCCTAAACATACATGTACCCAACACAGGAGCACCCAGATTCATAAAGAAAGTCCTTCATGATCCATGAAGAGATATAGATTCCCACACAACAATAGTGGGATACTTCAACACCACACTGATAGTATTAGATAGATAATGGCAACAAAGATACAACATGCAACAATCCCCAGGACACAGCTAAGACAGTGTAAAGAGGGAAATTTATAGCACTAAATGCCCATATTAAAAAATTAGAAAGATTTCAAATTAACAACCTAACATCACAAATAGAAGAACTAGAGAAACAGGAGCAAACCAAGCCAAAAGGTAGCAGAAGACAATAAATAACCAAAATCAGAGCTGAACTGAAGGAGATCAAACCATGAAAAATGCTAGAAAATATCAACAAATCTAAAAGTTTTGTTTTCAAAAAATTAATAAGATTGATAGGCTGCTAGCTAGATTAATAAAGAAAAAAAAAGAAGATCCAAACAAAGTTAGAAATGACAAACGGGAAATTACCACTGACCCTGAAGAAATACAAATATCCACCACAGACTACTATACACACCTCCATGCACACAAACTAGAAAATCTAGAAGAAATGAATAAATTCCTGGATGCATACACCCTCTGAAGAACCAGGAAGAAATTGAATCCCTGAACAGACCAATAATAAGCTCTGAAATTGAATAAATAATAAACAGCCTACCAAACAACCAAAAAAGAAAAAGAAAAAAAAGTCCAGGACCAGATAGATTCACAGCCGTATTCTATTAGAGGTACAAAGAAGAGCTGGTACCATTCCTATTGAAACGATTCCAAAAAATGAAAGAGGAAAGACTTCCCAACTCATTCTATCTGGCCAGCATCATCTTGATATCAAAACCTGGCAGAGACACAACAAAAAAAGAAAACTTCAGTCCAATAATCTTGATGAATACAGATTTTGCATCCTCACAGATGCAAAAATACTGAAGAAATACTGGCAAATCAAATCCAGCAGCACATCCAAAAGCTTATCTATCACAATCGAACAGGCTTTATTTCTGGGATGCAAGTTTGGTTCAACATGCACATATCCATAAATGTGATTCATTACATAAACAGAACTAAATACAAAAACCACGTGATTATATCAATAGATTCAAAAGAGGTGCTTACTAAAATTCACATTCCTTGCTATTAAAATCCCTCAAGAAACTAAGTATTGAAGGAACACACTTCAAAATAATAAGAGTCATCTATGAAAAACTCACAGCCAACATCATAATGGGATGAAATGAAATAAAATGAAAGCATTACCCCTTGAAAACCAGAACAAGATAAGGATGCCCTCTTTCACCACTCATATTCAACACAGTGTTGGAAGTCCTGGCTAGAGCAATTAGGCATGAGAAAGAAATTAACAACATCCATGAGAGGAAGTCAAACTATCCATGTTTGCACACAACATGATTCCATGTCTAGGAAACCCCATATTCTCTGCCCAAGAGATCCTTGAACTGATAAACAACTTCAGAAAGTTTCCAAATACAAAATACAAAATCAATGTGCAAAAACACCAGCATTTCTATACTCCAACAACATCCTGGCTGAGCGCTGTATCAGGAAAGCAATCCCATTCACAATTGCCACAAAAAGAACAAAATACCTAGGAATACAGCTAACCAGGGAAGTGAAAAATCTCTACACTGAGAATTACAAGACATTGATCAAAGAAATAAGAGATGACACAAACAAATGGAAAAACATTCTGTGTTCATGGATAGGAAGAGTAATATTGGTAAAGTGCCCATAGCGCCCAAAGCAACTTAGAGATTCAATGCTATTTCTATATAATTACCCAATTACATTCTCACAGAACCAGAAAAAAAAGCTACTTAAAAATTTATATGAAACCAGAAAAAGAACGTGAGTAGCCAAGGCAAGCCTAAGCAAAAAGAACCATGCTGGAGCAATTATGTTACCTGACTTCAAACTATACTACAGGGGTACAGGAATCAAGACAGCATGGTACTGGTACAAAAACAGACATAGAAAAATGGAGCAGAACAGAGATGCTAGTAATAAGGCAGCACACCTACAACCATTTTATCTTTGACAAAGTTGACAAAAACAAGCAAGGGGAAAATAATTCTCTGGTCAGTAAATGGTGTTAGGATAACAGGGTAGCCATATGCAGTAGATTGAAACTGGTCCCTTTCCTTATACCATATATAAAAATCAACTCAAGATGCAGTAAAAACTTTAGTGTAGAACCAAAAACTGTGAAAGCCCTGAAAGATAACCTTAGGAAATATTATACTGGACATAGGAACTCACAAATATTTAAGGACAAAGATGCTAAAAGCAATTGCAATAAAACCAAAAATTGACTAATGGGATCTAATAAAACTAAAGAGCTTCTGCCCAGGAAAAAAAAAAAAAAAGCTATCGACAGGGCAAACATACAAATGGGAAAATGGGAGAAAAATTTTGCAAGCTATGTATCTGTCAGAGGTATAATATCCAGCATCTATAAGGAACTTATACAAATTTACAAGAAATAAAACCAAACGACTCCTTTAAAAAGCAAATAGCATTAACAGACACTTTTTGAAAGAAGACATACATGCAGCCAACAAGCATATGAAAAAATGCTCAACATCACTAATCATGAGAAAAATTCAAATCTAAATTACAATGAGGTATCATCTCATACCAGTTAAAGTGGCTATTTATAAAAATTCAAAAAATAACAGATACTGTGAGATTTTGAAGAAAAAGGAAGGCTTATACACTGCTAATGGAAACATAAATTAGTTCAATCATTGTGGAGGGCTGTGTGGCAATTTCTCAAAGAGCTAAAAATAGGACTACCATTCAACACAGCAATACCATTCCTGGGTATATGCCCAAAGGAATATAGATTGCTCTACCATAAAGATACATGCACGCATAAGTACTTTGCAGCACTACTCACAATAGCAAAGACATGGAATCAAATTAAATGCCCATCAATAATAGACTGGGTAAAGAAAATGTGGTATATATACACAATGGAATAATATACATTTATAAAAAAGGAATGAGCTTATGTCATTTGCAAGAATGTGCATGGAGCTGGAGGCCATTATCTTCAGCAAACTAATGCAGGAATAGAAAACCAAATACCACATGTTCTCACTTACATGTGGGAGGTAAATAAAGAGAACATATGGCCACAAATAGGGGAACAACAGACACTGGGGTCTACTTGAGGCTGGAAATTGGGAGGAGGGAGTGAATTCGAAAAAATAAATTTTGGGTACTATGCTTAGTAACTGGGTGATGAAATAATCTATAAACCAAATCCCTATTACATGAGTTTGCCTGTATAACAAACTTGCACATGTACTCCTGAACCTAAAATCCAAAACAAAAAGAAAAAAACAAGACCATCATAACCAAGTGGGCATCATCCCAGGGATGCAAGGGTAGTTCAACATATGCACATCAATTAATGTGATGCATTGCATCAACAGAATAAAGGATGAAAACCATATGATCATCTCATTTGGTGCTGAAAAAGCATTTGATAAAGTTTAACATCCCTTCATAATAAAAACCCTTAATAAACTAGGTATAGAAGGAACATACCTCAACACAATAAAAGCCATGAACAACAGACTCCCAGCTAGCATCATACTGAATGGGGAAAAACTGAAAGCATTTCCTCTAAGACCTGGAAAACAAGGATGCCCACTTTCTCTACTGTTATTGAACAGAGTACTAGAAGTCCTAGCTACAGCAGTCAGTCAAGAGTAAGAAATAAAGGTCATCCAAATGGGAAAGGGGGAAGTCAAATTATCATTGCTTGCAGATGAAATGATCTTATGTTTGGAAAAACCTAAAGACTCCATCAAAAAACTACTAGAGCTGATAAATTTAGTAAAGTTACAGTATACAAAATCAACATACAAAAATCAGTAGCGTTTTTTAAATGCCAATGGCAAACAATCTAAAACAGAAATCAAGAAAGTAATCCCATTTATAGTAGCCACAAATAAAATTAAAAACCTAGGAATAAACATAAACCAAAGAAGCGAAAGATCTCTTCAATGAAAAGCATAAAACATTGATGAAAGAAATTATGGAGGACACATAAAAACAGGGAAAAATACTTCATGTTCCTGGATTGGAAGAATATTGTTCCAATGTCCATACTAAAAGCAATCTACAAATTCAATGCGGTCTCTATCAAAATACCACGACATTCTTCACAGAAAGAGAAAAAGTCCTCAAATGTATATGGAACCACAAAAGATAAGGAATAACCAGAACCATCCTGAGCAAAAGAACAAAAGTGGAGGAATCACATTACCTGACTTCAAATTGTACTACAGAACTACAGTAACCAAAACAGTGTAGTATTGGCATACAAACAGACACATAGGTCAGTGGAACAGAATACAGAACCCAGAAACAAATCCATGCATCTACAGTGAACTCATTTTCAACAAAGGTGCCAAGAACACACATCGGAGAAGTACTGTCTCTTCAATAAATGGTGCTGGAAAACCTGAATATCCATATGCAAAAAAAAAAAAAAAAAAAATGAAACTAGACTTCTATCTCTCACCATATCAAAAATCAAATCAAAATGGATTAAAAACTAAAATCTAAGACATAGAAGTATTAAAAGAAAACATGGTGGAAAATCTCTAGCACATTGGTACAGGCAAAGATTTCTTGAGTAATACCCCAAAAGCACTTGAAATCAAAGCAAAAATGAACAGCTGAGATGACACCAAGTTAAAAAGCTTCTGCACAGCAAAGGAAACATCAACAAACTGAAGACACAATGCACAATATGGGAGAAAATACGTACAAACTATCCATCAGACAAGGGATTAATAATCAGAATATATAAGGAGCTCAAACAACTCAATAGGGAAAATCTAATAAACCTATTAAAAATGGACAAAAGATCTAAATAGACATTTCCCAAAAGAAGACATACAAATGACAAACAGGTATATGAAATGGTGCTCAACATCATTGATCACCAGAGAAATGCAAATCAAAACTACAATAAGATTCATCTCACCCCAGTTAAAATTGCTTTTATCCATTAGACAGGCATCAACAAATGCTGGCAAGGATGTGAAGAAAAGGAAACCCTTGTACTAGACCCCCGTTGGTGGTAAAGTAAATTACTATGATCGCTATGCAGAAGAGTTTGGAGGTTCCTCCAGAAACTAATATAAGAGCAGCAATCCCAGGTATATACCCATAAGAAAATAAATTAGTATAATGAAGAGACATCTGACTCTCATGTTTATTGCAGCACTATTCACAATAGTGAAGATTTGGAAACAAGCTATGTGTCCATAAACAGACAAATGGATAAAGAAAATGTTGTGGCTAGGCGTGACAGCAAATGCCTATAATCTTACTACTTTGGGAGGCTGAGGTGGGTGGATTGCCTGAGCTCAGGAGTTTGAGACCACTCTGAGCAACCCCGTCTCCACTAAAATAGAAAAAATTAGCTGGGTGTGGTGGTGGGTGTCTGTAGTCCCAGCTACTCAGGAGGCTGAGGCATGAGAATTGCTTGAAACTGGGAGGCAGAGGTTGCAGTGAGCTGAGATTCTGCCACTGCACTCCAGCCTGGGTAAAAGAAAAGGAAAGAAAGGGGAAAAGGAAAAGAGAAAGAAAAATATAAAAGAAAGAATACACAATAAAAGAAATAAAAGAAATACACACAATATATACACAATGGAGTACTATGCAGCCAAAGAAAAAATGAATTTACCATTTGCAACAACATAGGTGAGACTGGAAATCATTATATTACATGAAATAAGCCAGGCACAGAAAGACAAACTTCACAATTTCTCATTTATATGTGGGAGCTAAAAATTAAAATAATTTTATTCATGAAGATAGAAAGTAGAGTGATGGTTACCAGAAGCTAGAAGCATAGTGAGGGTGTGTTGAAGCAGGGGAGTGGGAATGGCTAATGGGTACAAAAAATAGTTAGAAATAATGAATAAGATGTAGTATGTAATCAGAGTGACTAATCAATCATTGTACCTTTTAAAATAAATAAAAGTATAATTGGAATATTTGTAACAAAAAAATGAAAAATGCTTGACATGATGGATACCCCATTTACACTGATGATTATGCATTGTATGCCTGTATCACAATACTTCATATATCCTCTATTTATATAGATCTAATATGTACCCATAACAATTTTATAAATAAAATACTTCAATAATTCCTATTTTATCTTGAAAATGCAATCTTGACCCATCTTAGCACAAAAGCCACCATGTAGCCTGACTCACATATTTCTTGTTGACACTCATTACCCACCAACGTAGCATTCTAGCCACACTGAAATTCATTTACTTTCCCTAGTTGCCTATACATATGTTGGTTCTGATTATTGGAAAATTTTACCTAGCCTTTTAGATTTGGATCATTTCTAGTTACTCTTCATGTTTCTGCTCAATTGTCACCTTTTCCATTTGGTTTTCCTGCATGCATCCCCCAACAATGTTCACCATAACAAGGCTTATTTAAGCACTCTCTCTTCACTCTGCTCTTACCACACTAGCACTTTGTTTTTCTAGACATACTTTTAAATTTGTCTTTTTTAACATAGAAACATTTGAAAGAAAATAGAATTTATCTTATGAAATTTGACTCATTCTTGCATTCTATGTTCCTGGCACACAGTAAATACTCCCATTTATGCACAATGATAGCTATACGTCTTTGACACAGGGACCGCTTATTTTATGGTCTGAACTTTTCGCAATACAGTTATGAACTAGAAAAGACCTTTTAGACTAGATATCCAAAACAACAGATAAAAAGTGAAAACATGCTTGCAAATAAAAATACATGTTTTTAAATAAAAAATATAACAAGCTTTTAAATTCTCATTTGAACTTGAAACAATACAAGGGGCCAAGAGTGGAGTAGAATCAGAAAACCAGAGTGACCACTTGGTGCAACAACCAGATAACTGAGGGCTTTTGCTGTTCTTTGTTACTTCCAGAGGATAAAGATAGGCCCTGGGCTAGAACAACATAAGATATTGAAATTAAGAACTCTGAATAAAACAGGGATTGTAAAAAACAACACACTCAGAGAACAAAGATAGAGCATATGTTTCAGCCAAGAAAGGGAGACCAAAAAATCTTCTCTATCTCAGCTTAGATTAAGGTGGAAAAAGATCTCAAGAATTTGTAAGTAAAGGCCTCTTTCATGTACTTTACATTTCAAATGTAGAGTATTAGTGCTGTCAGGGAAGCTACAAAGCATTTTTCATTTACTAATAAAAAGTAGTCAGGATTTATGTTTTCAGCTTTGACACACAAAGACCTTGGGACTCATCACTCCTGCCCTCACAAGAAAAAGACTAAACAAACTGAACAGCAACAACTTCTCTTAGATCCATCAAAGAAATGAAATCACAGGGCACACCATGGCTCTGATACCTGGAGATACAGGTGAATACAGAGAATCACAGCTAAGGTGAGCTTACCAGAGGAAGCCAGACATTAGTAGGAACACTGACATGGTAATTGACTACAGGAGGTTGTGAACTCGCTTCAGAATTAAAAGCTCCTGGGGGCCTAGTCTTAGGGGACTATCTCAACACTGATGGTTTGGGTGTGAGTCTGTTATTTATGGCTTTTATGGTATTGAAGTATGTTCTTTACCTTCAGGAAATCCACTAGGCTCTCAGAAAGATTGGAGAAAACTTTTCTTATGCTTCAACAAAGAGTAAAAAAGCCATGTTAAAATAGCCCCATGCCAGGTGCAGTGGCTCATGCCAATAATCCTATCACTTTGGGAGGCAGGTAGACTGCTTGAGATCATTGTGAGTTCCAAAATGATTTACTTTGACTCCATGTCTCACATCCGGGTCACACTGATGCAAGAGGTGGGTTCTCATGGTTTTGCAGAGCTCCATCCATGTGGCTTTGCAGGGTACATCCTCCCTCCTGGCTGCTTTCATGGTCTGGCATTGATTTTCTGAGACTTTCACAGGTGTATGGTGCAAGCTTGTTGGTGGATCTACTATTCTGGGTTCTGGATGACAGTGGTCTTCTTCTCATAGCTCCACTAGACAGTGCCCCAGTGGGGGACTCTGTGTGGGGTCTTCAACCCCACATTTCCCTTCTGCACTGCCCTAGCAGAGGTTTTCCATGAGGGTCCTGTCCCTGCAGCAAACTTCTGCCTGGATATCCAGGCATTTCCACACATCCTCTGAAATCTGGGCAGAGGTTCTCAAAGCTCAATTCTTGATTTCTGTGTACCTGCAGGCTCAACATCACATGGAAGCTGCCAAGGCCTAGGGCTAGTACCATCTGATGTCATGCCTGAGCTGTACCATGGTTTTTAATCATGACTGGAGTAGTTGAGACTCAGGGCAGCAAACCTCAAGGCTGCACACAGCAGAGGGGCCCTGTGCCCAGCCCACAAAACTATTTTTCCCCAGCTAGGCCTCTGGGTCTGTGATGGGAAGGGCTCCCACAAAGATCTCTGACATGCCCTGGAGACATTTTCCCCATTGTCTTGGTGTTAACATTTGCCTCCTCATTACTTATGCAAATTTTTGTAGCCAGCTTGAATTTCTCCTCAGAAAATGGGTTTTTCTTTTCTATCACATTGTCAGACTGCAAACTTTCCAAACTTTCTTGCTCTGTTTCCCTTTTAAAACTGAATGTTTTTAACAGCACCCAGTCACCTCTTCTTGAATGCTTTGCTGCTTAGAAATTTCTTCTCCTAGATGCCGCCTAAATCATCTCCCTTAAGTTCCAAGTTCCACAAATCTGTAGGGCAGGGGCAAAATGCCACCAGTCTCTTTGCTAAAACATAGCAAGCGTCACCTTTGCTCCAGTTCTCAACAAGTTCCTCATCTCCATCTGAGACGACTTCAGCCTGGACCTCATTTTTTATATTATCAGCATTTGCATCAAAGCCATTCAACAATTCTCTAGGAAGTTCCAAGCTTCCTCACATTCTCTTGTCTTCCGAGCCCTCCAAACTGTTCCAAGCTCTGCCTGTTATGCAGTTACAAAGTTGCTTCCACATTTTTAGATATCTTTATAGCAGTGCCCACTCCTGATACCAATTTATTTTATTAGTCTGTTCTCACACTGCTGCTGATAAAGACATACCTGAGACTGGGTAATTTAAAAAGAAAAGAAGTGTAATGGACTCACAGTTTCACGTGGCTGGAGAGGCCTCACAGTCATGGTAGAAGGTGAAAAGCACATCTTACATAATGGCAGGCAAAAGGGGAATGAGAACCAATTGAAAGGGGTTTCCTCTTATAAAACAATCAGGTCTCATGCGACTTATTCACTATGGTGAGAACAATATTAGACTGCCCTCATGATTCAGTTATCTCCCACTAGGTTCTTCCTACAACATGTGGGAATTATGGGAGTTACAATTCAAGATGAGATTTGTGTGAGGACATAGCCAAACTATATCAGGCAATATGTTTAACTTTCAACAAGAAATTACAAGAAAATAGGCAAGAAACATTTAAAAGGCAAGAAGAAACACAGATTGAAGAGGAAAACAAGCGTCAGGGTCTGTTATGCTACAGGTGTTGGAATTATCAAATAGATAATTCAAAATAACTATGATTATTAATATGTTAAAGCCTCTAAAGGAAAAAGCAGATAACATGCAAGCACAAATGGGTAATGTTATCAGAGGGGAAAAAACTAACAGAAAATAAAAAGAAAATGCTAGAAATAATAAACACTGTGACAGACTTAAAGACATTTGACAGGCTCACCAGTCTTCTAGACAAGGCTAAGGAAGAATCAGTGAGCTTGAAGGTATGTCAAAAGAAACTTTCAAAACTGATAGGCAAAGAGAAAAAGAATACCAATACGACCAGGCATAGAATATACAGGAACTGTGAAACAATTTCAAAAGGTCTAATATATGCCTAATGGAAATAATCAAAGGAGAAGATAGAAAGGAACAGAAGAAATTTTTGAAGCAGTATGTCTGGCAGTTGTCCAAAATTAATGACAGACACCAAACCACAGATGCAGGAACCATAGAAAATACAAAGCAGAATAAATGCAAAATTATACACTGAGAATATTGTATTCAAACTACAGGAAAACAAAGACAAAGAGGAATTCTTCAAAAAAGCCTGAAGATTTAAAATAATCTTACTTGTAAAGGAGTAAGGATGAGAATTACAGGAGACTTGTCTTCAGAAAGTAAAAGCAAAGAAGAAAGTGGAGTAAAATATTTAAATTATTGAAAAAACAAAAAAAGAAAAAGTACCCCATCCTAGAATTCTTTATCCAGTGAATAAAAAGATATGTCAGAAACTCAGATCTACATTAAGAAGGATGAAGTGTCAGAAAAACAAATTAAGGTAAAATAAAATCTTTACTTTTTCTTATTCTTAATTGCTTTGATATATAACTGTTCAAATAAAAATGGCAACAATCTATTCTGATTATAGCTCGAGAAAAACATGAATGACACCAATATTATAAAGAATGGCAGAAAATAACTTGAGAATACTTGGTTTTAAGGTATTTGCACTACTGTGAAGAAGTATAGCATTATTTGAAAGTGGATGTATTAAATAGATTAGTTTTAAATATATATTGCAAACTCTTGGGCAACCACTAAAATAATTTTTCAAAGACACTTATTTATATGCTAAGAGGAGAGAAGATAAATTCACATAAAAAGCCCAATTAAATACAGAGAATGCCAGGAAGGAAGCTTGAGTAGTTATATTTCATACAATGAAGTCTTTGGAGCAAGAAAAATTACCTGGGATAAAAGATACAGTATATAATGATGAAAGGATCAATATTTTGAGAATAGTAATCCATGTGTGTAACACACAACAGAACACTAAGATACACTACACAATATTGACATAATTTAAAGGAAACATGGACAAATCCACTCTTACAGTTGGAAATATACAATACTCTTGTATCAGTAATAGATACAGCAGGCAGAAAATCAGCAACTATAATAAAACTGAACATCACCGTCAATCTAATGGATCAGATTAACATATACATGTTAATGTATCAGAAAACACGATATGCTATGTTATTTATTTTGTCGCTTAAATTGACCATTGTGAGCTCTTTCAGCTTGGCTCCTGAGTCCCTTTTTTATGCCCTCACCTTTTTATTTTTTATTATTTTTTTGAGTACTCCCTTACTTTCTGGCCCTATAAGACACTCCAGTTTTATCTTGCATTTTCCCTATTCCATTTCTGAATTAATCATTTCTTCAAAAAGACTTTTTTGTTTTTTTAAAGAGAATGGTATTAGAAGCCAAGATCTGGGTACGGAGTATGCTCACTCCTACCGTGCTATGCTTGCTCCAAGACACCCTGGGCAAACAGAGGCGGTATAAACACACATACGTGTAATTATTTCTGTATATATTCATCTAGACTAAATTAAGCATCAGTATATACTGATGTCTTTGACCATAACCCAGTATCACAAGATTAACTTTAACCTGGACTCTCCCTTTCCAAGAGTGACCAACCTGGCTATTATCATACATACATTTACTTATTTCTTGAATGCCAGTATACATGGTCTTTCTCTATTGAAATATAATTTAGCTGATTATTATAAAAGCCATTAGTAACCCAAGACAATGTTGTTTCTAAAGTTTTGGCATATTTGATAAATCAATTAAAAATTAGAACTTTTGGAGTTAAATTAAAAATTTTTAGTTATAATTTGATCCTAAAACTGTCTACAGATCAGATCTTCAAACAGCATTCTTTAAAAAACAAAACAAAACAAAAAAAAACTACATAATATGCAGCCATATAAAGAAATGAGGTCATGTTCTTTCCAGGGACATGGACGGAGTTGGAAGCCATTATTCTCAGCAAACTAACACAGGAACAGAAAACCAAACACCACATGTTCTCACTTAAAGTGGGAGCTGAACAATGAGAACACACGGACACAGGGAGGGGAACAACACCCACTGGGCCCTGTTGTGCGGGTGGGGAAAGGGAGAACATCAAAATAAATAGTTAATTCATGAAGAACTTAATATCTAGGTGATGGGTTGATAGGTTCAGCAAACCATGATGGTACACCTTTACCTATGTAAAAACCTGCAGAAACTGCATGTGTATCCTGAAACTTAAAATAAAACAATGTTTTATTAAGTGACTTAAATAGCTACATAGAAGAAAAGCAACTTGCACTGAAGACTGGACAATCTCCTATCCCAAGCTTTCCACACATCTTGGCTATAAAGAAAATAAAAAGAGGAAAGGTACATTTGGATAAAATTAGCTATAATGGTTTCTATTACCATCTCCTGTAAACCCTCCCAAGAAACTTAACAGCCACGCAGACGCAAAGATTTCTGTTTCACAGGTTTCTGAGGTATTGCTCCTCACAAGAGGGCATTAGCTGAGGGGGGTCTGTCCGCATACCCTGACCTAAATGACGGATGAATAAAACACACTGATGCACAGATAATCTGCTTTGCCAGTTCAGCTAAGTGTCCAACTGCCTGCACACACAGAGAGGTTTGTCACTGCAGCCGGCCCTGAGCAGCTTGCACTCCAGTCATTTATTTAGCATACAATTAACAACAGAAGCTCTGAGTCAACACACTTGAGGATAATTAACATGGTTAGGAGAGTTCTGGTAATTATTAAAGTTCAGGTACCACAGTCTAAAGTAAATACCATTAGGGGTTAATATCCCTAGGTGACCTCCCCCCCATCCCCTAGAGGGCCATCTAGCTCAAAGGAGAGTTAATGGAGGTAGGGTCAACAGACTTAACTGGGGAACCCTTTATTGTCCCTAGTATTTACCCTATGACCTAATGCTCTAAAGGTAAGAACAGGTTGCCTTCAGTCTGTTCAATTATTACAAGCTATGTAACCTTTCCACCTTCCAAAAAGGTTTGTGACTATTCCCTGTAACTTTCCCTAATATTTCCCTTTAATATTTCTGCCATCATCCTGAATGAATCCCATGAACTCCCCCTTTTGTTTTCTGTATTAGGTTTTTTTTCTTATTGCAGAGCACAGATATGTGCAGTCACACGTTTGTCAGGCGAGGTGGTCACCGTGAGAGGTGACAACATGCTAGCAGCCCTCACTCTCTGCACCTCCTCGGTCTCAGCATCCACTCTGGCGGCACTTGAGGAGCCCGTCAGCCCGCCATGGCACTGTGGATGCCCCTCTCCCAGCTGGCCGAAGCCGGAGCCAGCTCCCTCTGCTTGCGGGCAGGTGTGGAGGGAGAAGCACCGGGCGAGAACCAAGGCTGTGCGCTGCGCTCTCAGGCCAGCACGAGTTCCGGGTGGGCGTGGGCTCGGCGGCCCAGCACTCTGAGCGCAGGCGGGCACTGACGGCCAGGGCAGTGAGGGGCTTAGCACCTGGGCCAGCAGCTGCAGAGGGTGCGCCGCGTCCCCCAGCAGTGCCAGCCCGGCCCGCAGGGTGCTCGAATTCTCCCCAGGCCTCAGCTGCCTCCCCGTGGGGCAGGCCTCGGGACCTGCCCCCTCCCCACCTCCGTGGGCTCCTGCGGAGCCTGAGCCTCCCCGACGAGCACCGCCCCCTGCGCCACTGCCTAGTCCCATTGACCGCCCAAGGTCTGACGAGTACCGGCGCACAACGTGGGACTGGTGGGCAGCTCCGCCTGCAGTACCAGTGTGGGATCCACTACGTGAAGCCAGGTGGGCTCCTGGGTCTAGTGGGGACTTGGAGAACTTTTATGTCTAGCTGGAGGATTGTAGATGCACCAAACAGCACTCTGTGTCTAGCTCAGGATTTGTAAATGCACCAATTGGTGCTCTGTATCTAGCTAACCTAGTGGGCACTTGGAGAACTTCTCTGTCTAGCACTCTGTGTCTAACTAAAGAATTGTAAATGCACCAATCAGCACTCTGTGTCTAGTTCAGGGATTGTAAATGCACCAATCAACACTCTGTCAAAATGGACCAATCAGCAGGATGTGGGTGGGGCCAGATAGGGGAGTAAAAGCAGGCTGCCTGAGCCAGCCAGGGGCAACCTGCTTGAATCCCCTTCCATACTGTGGAAGCTCTGTTCTTTTTCTTTACGATAAATCTTGCTGCTGTTCTTTGGGTCTATGCTGCCTTTATGAGCTGTAACACTCACCGGGAAAGTCTGCAGCTTCACTCCTGAAGCCAGCGAGACCATGAACCCACCAGAAGGAAGAAACTCCGAACACGTCCGAATGTCAGAAGGAACAAACTCCAGAAACACCATCTGTAAGAACTGTAACACTCACCCCGAGGGTCCGCGGGGTCATTCTTGAAGTCAGTGAGACCAAGAACCTGCCAGTTCCAGACACAACTGCTCTTATTGCGGCTTTCCATCCTAGAATTAGCAAATAACATAAGACAATTATGAGTACAATTAGCAGCATTGTTTTCTAGGTAAAAAGTGAGCTGTAGTGTTACTTGACACTTCAGTTTGATGAGTGCTGTTACTAAGAACACTACTGGGGGTATGTTAACTTCTTCCAGCCAAGCAGTTAACTTACTGGAAGCTGGAAAGTGTGTTTGCTTAAGTAACAGGGCTGAAAAAGACAGATTTAAGAGATGAGCTTAATAGAGTGTAGCAGGTATAGGTAGTAGACAAAATGAGAGAATTAAAAACGAATAATTTATTTGGCTTAGCCTTTGCGTCGGCATGTCTGGGGTCTGTGTTGTTTGTGGAAGCCTCATTGTTGAGGCTGTGGGTCCTGTAGGGTTTTTCTTAGGCTGGCTTGAGTTTTGCCTTCTTTCCTTCCTTTGATGAGGACATGGTCTCCAGGCTGGTGCTAGAAATTCTAGGGCTGGTGCGTGTGCTGAGATTTTTACAATCTTTAAAGAGCAGGTTAGTGCTTTAAGAAAAACTTGTGCTTTATTTTAATGTTTACAGAAAAACTGGATGATACCTTTTTAACTTTTGCCAGTATGTTTACACATAAAATTTTCATAATTAACATTTTAATACCAAAAAGTATACATTTCCTGCATAAATTTCTTCATGACTTTCACAGTCTTCAACATGCCTTAACTTTCTGGCTGTGTTTTATAAGCTTCATTACTAAAGGTACATTCCTATATTTATAACTTGCTTAATATTTCCTTTCCCTTATTCCTAGTTTCTTTCCTTAGTTTTTCTTTTTGCGTCTCTTTCTGATCTGTTTTCTAGTCTCTTACTCATTCTTTCCCTTTATTTCTTTCTAGGTATGGACACAAGCATACTTTCTTCCTCACGTTAATAATTCACTTGGACCATGCCATATATTGTTCACATCTTTCCATACAACTGCAGGTTTTATGCCTTGAGAGGTTTTAGTAAAGTGCTTTTCTAGAGCTGATTAAAATTTGTCATCTAAATTTAAAAAAACAAGGGTAAATAAGGCTTGTGCCAATAGTGTTGCAGGGTCTTTACCTATATTCCTTTTTCCTGTTTTTTTGAGCATATTTTTAAGGGTGAACTGTGCTCCTTCTGCTATTGCCTGTCCTTGGGGTTATATGGGATGCCTGTGGAATGTTTGATATTCCACGTGTGAGAAAATTGTTGAAATTGTGAGCTGGTACAAGCTGGACTATTGTCAGTCTTTATTTTTGTGGTCTGTCCTATAAATGCAAAACTTAAAAGAAGATGTTTAATGACATATTGAGTAGACTTTCCAGGCAAAGCATGTGCATTAATTAAATGAGTGTTGGTATCAATGCACATATCTTAGTTTTCCAAATTCAGGGGTGCAATATCTGTTTGCCATAACTGATTGGGTTCCAATCCTCCAGGGTATAATACTTGCTGAAGGAGGGGATGTGCCTGTGAGTTGGCAATCTGGGCATTGTAGATAATTTATTTAGCTAGCCTCTGGGTAAATTGAAATTGTTTAGACACATTTTTCCAATTTTGGTGGAAAAACAGATGTGATTGGGTGAGTTGGTCAAGTAGTGATACCATAACTTGAAGTTCTGCTTGATCATTGCTATAAGCCAATGTGCCAGGCAGTGAGCTGTGGGCTCAAATGTGTGTAATAAAAATAGGATGTGTACATTGGTCTAGCAATTACTGAAGCTGGGAAAAAAGAGCACACAGAGTGGGCTCCAGAGTGAACTTAACTGAGGCTGTAAAAGTTCTTTAATAAACAGTAACCTCAGCTGAGTGCTAGTAAATTTAGATTGAGTGACTGGATTATATGGTCTCTACCAGACCCATCAGTAAACAGTGTTAAAGCATTAGGTATGGGGGATTGCAATGCCACTTTGAATTGCCTCTTAAATGAATCCTGATGATATCAGGGTCATAACTTATCAATTGACTGCATTAAGATGGCAAGCTGAAATAAGTAACATGAAGTTTAAAAAGAAAATTTGAAAGCATTTCTAGAAGCAGAGACTCAAATATACTTTAACCATGCGCTTAAAGCCACAGGCAGAATAGCTTAAATCTCGCAATCGAGTTTTCAGGCTGACTATATTTAGGGACTCCAATGTAGCAAACAGTCTTGAAAACAGTGACTCACTAGCTGGGGAACTCAATTCAGCACTCTTTTAGCAAGTACAAATCAAAGACTATCTGTAATCAGTGGGTTAAGACAGTCATTCATGCATATGTTTTCACTACACTTACATACAACTTTTCTTCACTTTCTGAGAAGGGCACATTTTTACCTTCTAATTTAACATACATCATTCAATTAGGTTTAAAGTTCTCCTTTAAAGGGCAATGTGTGGTTTTGCATGCTAGCTTTTAATTGCTTTTTAACTAATTCATGGGCCCTCTGTAATCTCTCCCTTCAGAGGTTACTGTTTTACTTAAATTGGATTTGGAGAGCTAAGTCAGGGGTAGGAGAGAGATAACAGAAGCCATTATTAGAAAAGAGGTTTTACAACTTCTTACGTTTTACTTAAATCTTAGAGAATTATAATCAAGGAGGTCGTTAGTAAACAAGGAGCACACGAGATTTTGCTGTGGGCCACTTGCAGAGCTAGAAAGCTGAGCAGATGGGTCCCGGGGCGGGGGCTGTTACACTTGTGCGACTTCTTTCGCTTGTGCCGCCCCCTCCCGCTACCTCAGGGCAGCTGTTGCCGGCTGGGCGGACTCCGGCGCTGCGCGCCTCCGGCCCCCTGCAGTAGGCTAACTTCATCGCGCTGGGCCTGGCTCCTCACTGCTACTGCCGCCGTGCAGGCGAGTTCCCCGGACCATTTGCCAGCTCAGTGTTTGCGAGCTTCCTTGCTGCTGAGCCTTTCCTTCTGTCTACTGCCTGCTTGGCCGCAGGGCTCCAGCCTCTAATGCTTTTTATTATATCTTTATGTACCTGATTTCTTTGCTGATCTTGCATTACTGGGCAGGTTAAGAGCTCTCCTTCTAGTGCTGCCTGCTGAAAACAGGAAGTGATTGCTGTAGCGTATCCTCTTTTTTCTTATCTATTGGAGGCCGCGGCTCAGGTAAAACCTCCGTTTCCTCTTTGTTATGTTGGCCCTGTGATATTAGGGCCCAGAGAAGAGGAGGTGATAAGACAGGCGACAGTTTTCTCCTACTTCCTCTTTTTAGGCTTTTCTGTGTGTAACTGAGCCACAGCCGCTCTAGTTAAAGCCCATAACGTTAAAGCTGTTCCTGGGACCTGTCGCCTTGGCGCCTAATGCTACAATTTCTCCCCACTTGATCCCAAAGTTCTACATCTAGCATTCCTTCTAGATACCATGGGCTTTGGGATTTAACAGTTTGCATTACGGCAGTTTGTTTAGCATGGATGATTAGGTCCTTTAATTGAGCCTGCAAAACTGAGGCTCCTCTAGCCTTAGACAACTGTTTTAATACTGTTATGTACTGTTTCTGCTGTGCTGATAACTGTTGTCCTATGATGAAAACTCAGCTTGACCTAACTTCCCCCAGAACTTGGTAACCTCGAGTGGGCACTAATGATTTTACTGATTACTCACTGACTTCACCGCGTTCCTTTCCTCACCTTCGTTTTCCGGGGGTCCGTCGCGTTTCCTGCACGCTTCCTTCGCAGCTTTCCTCACCAGGGTGGTCCTCACACTTCCTTTGCAGCCTGCCTCAAGAGGGGCTCCAACTGCGGGGAGTCTGTTTCTGCAGACCCCTGACTGGCCTCACAGAGAGCACCAGTTGAGGTATTGCTCCTCACGAGAGGGCATTAGCTGCAGGGTTCTGCCCTCAGACCCTGACCTAAACGACGGATAAATAAAACGTACACTGATACAGATATTCCGCTTTGTCAGTCCTGCCGAGTGCCCATCCACCTGTCCACCAAGAGAAGTTTGTCACTATAGCCGGCCCTGAGCAGCTCGCACTGCAGGCATTTATTTAGCATACAATTAACAACAGAAGCTCTGAGTCAAAACACTTGAGGGTAATTAACATGGTTAAGAGAGTAGTTTTACGAATGATTAAAGCTCAGGTACCGCGGTTTAAAGTAAATACCACTGGGGGCAATATCCGGGTCGGCCTCCCCTCAACTCTGAGAGGGCTATACTGCTGAAAGGTCAGTTAATGGAGGTAGGGTAAACAGAACTGCGGAAGCCGCTATTGTCCCTAGTATTTACCCTATGACCTAATGCTCTAAGGGAAGAACTGGCTGCCTTCAGTCTGTTCAATTATTACAAGCTCTGTAACCTTTTGGCCTTTCAAAAAGTTTGTGACTATTCCCTATAAGTTTCCCTAATATTTTCCTTTAGTGTTTCTGCCACCATCCTGAGTGAATCTCACCAGGTTTCTCTGTTGGACAGGCAAATTATCCCTGAATCTCTGCAATTTCAGTTTAATAGGAATCTCACCTGTTGCAGAGAGAGGTAGGTAAGGACACTCACCTGTACTTTACTCCTACTTCCAGTCCTACCCTCAACACTAGCTGAACTCCAGCAACACTGCCCCATTGTGCTGGAGATGAGATAAGCGCTTTTAATGGATTTTACTAAAGGCAGTTGAATCTAATCAGACTGAACAACTAATCAAGTATCATCATAGCCTTATTAGTTAAAATACAAAGAATATACCATTTATTACAAACTTTCACAAGAAATCAAATTCTAAAATTTCGTTTTATTTTAGGCATCCTCTGTAAAAGCTAAGAAAAAAAAAAACATGTAAATTAGGAACTTAACTCCCTTCCTCCGATGATTGCTTCTAAAATCTTTCCATTTTAACTAACAGTCTGTGACTTGACCTACATGCCTTCTTTTAAAACATCTCATAGCATTCTAACGTGTCAAAGATCCCCTGGAAACTTGCATTACAAGCTCCTCATCATCAGCTTCATATACATTATTCCAAACTTTGTCTCGTTTTCCTAAAGACAGAGTGTGTAAAAAACATTATAGGTTTTTGGGACAGAAGTAGGCAAACTTCAACTAGAAGGCATATGTTAACATCTCAAGTGCCCCCACATCTAAGAAAGAGGTTCCAGGGCTGAGGCCCAGGCCATGCTAGAGAGGACATGGCTATGGTGATTGGATGGCAGAATAGTCACTGTGATGCTATGTAGGTAGAACTTGCTGGACATCCATCCTCTAGAACACCAGAGAAAGTTGTTCAAGGGGAGATGTTTCACTGCAAGCACTCTACTACAAAAGTGCGCAAGGGAAGTGCTCAGGTAAATGCTGGCTGCTGGGTGCTGTACACTGCAGGAGATAGATGCCAGAGAAGCCGTGCATGAATCATTTTCCAAGATGAGTTGTTGGCTCTTTATTTTTTACTGGAATGATTACTAAACCAATCTCCCAGGAGAGTGAGCTGCAGAGGCTAAGCTGCAAGAGCCTACCCAGAGAGCTTACCAGAACCAAGAAGCCCATCTCCTAACCTCTTACAATGTTTCTTCAACACCCTCTAATGATAGTTCTCACTGTCAGCCAACAACAAAAAAATATATTTATAGGGTCCATGTACATTTTTTGCAGAGCAGGCAATGAAGAATGAACTTGAAGCTAACAGGCAATAAATAGTGACTGTCACAACTCCAGTGCAAATGTAGTTTATAAGATCTAGAAGGTTGGTCCTTATGTGGCTCCATTGTTCCCACGATTTTCCACCTACATCTCCAGATTTAACTTTTGAATTTAATTTTTGAAGCTGTTAATATTGAACTTTGTCCAAAGTTACCTTGAACTGGTAAGGCTATACTTTCTGCTACTGGTGCTGAAAGGTGAGGACCATCCTCAGACCAAAAAAAAACAAAAAGCCACATACCTATAATTCTTATTTATCATAGTCATCTTTCAAAGGCAACCTTTCCTATTGTTTCTGTCTCCTTCTTAAATGTCTTATTTCAAACAGTTGTGTATGTTTAAAATATTTTTTCAATTTTTATAATCATTATTTTTAGAAGGGTTCACTGGACCACTTTTGGCCAGCATGGCAAGAAGTCTGAGGTTTTTGTTGTTGTTATTGTTTTTAAGTAGGTTCTCGGTAGAATAGATTTCACCAGAATCCTTTTTTTCTTTGGCTTGCAATAAAAATGGAAGTGTCCAAGTGCATGCAACATTATGAATCATTTTCCAAGATGAATTGTTGGCCCTTTGTTTTCTGGAATGATTACTAAACCAATCTCTCTAGTTAATAACACTGATTTTGCCCAAGATATTCTGTTCACCAAGAATTTGTGATCTCGTTTCATAGAATAGGCTGGTTGCTAGGAAGGGAATTCCTCACCAGGTACTAAATTTTTTAAGCTTCCATTTCTCATGGGACTATATTATTCTCAATCGAATGTAGGAAGATGCAATTTGTGTCACATTTAGTCCCCCAAAGTAAGTGACCAATTTTTGAATATTCAAAATGGCTACTGCCTTCACACATAGGTGGTTGTAGCAAATTGGCAAGAAACATGTAACAAATACTATTATGAGAGGTGAGTCCGGGACTGCCTTGTCAAAATTCTGGCAGTATTAGTACTACAGAATGTTTTCTTTTCTTTTTTTTTTTTTTTTTTTTGAGATGGAGTCTTGCACTGCTGCCCAGGCTGGAGTACAGTCGCACGATCTCAGCTCACTGCAAGCTCCACCTCCTGGATTCACGCCATTCTCCTGCCTCAGCCTCCTGAGTAGCTGGGATTACAGGTGTCCGCCGCCACTTCCGGCTAATTTTTTGTATTTTTAGTAGAGACAGGGTTTCATCATGTTAGCCAGGATGGTCTCTATCTCCTGACCTCGTGATCTGCCCAGCTCGGCCTCCCAAAGTGCTGGGATTACAGGCTTGAGCCACCACACCCAGCCTGAGAAAGTTTTCAAATTAATTTAAGGAAGAGTTTTAAAAATAGAATTATAATTTCCTTTTTTGTTTGTTTGTTATAGATCATGAAACTGCCAACTAGGCAAAGAAGGCACCAGAGGGCAAAATTGCATCACATATCCTATTACAAATTACCAGCTTTTATGCTTAACTGGGAATTCATGGCTGAAATACCTGTGCTCTCTTCAGACCAAATGGAAACTATGTGGTGTGCTGAGTTGGATGTGAGGGGAGTTGGAGTTTATAAGCCCAAATATGTCTCTTTTTAACCAAATATGCCTTTAGCCACTATAACTTGGGTCTAAACACAACATATTCCTTATATGAAGCATTCATCTCATATTCTAACTCTAACTCGCTAAAATAGATGGTCTTTTGATATATTAATGGATTGGAGACAGAAAAGTCGAATCTGTAAGATGAAAGATTTTCGTCTTCACTGCAGAATGGAAGTGGGCTGAGAGTGGACATGGATGCATATACACTTATTCTTTGGAGAGCTAAGTGGAGCTTCATTATATATGAAGAACACATACAATAAGGAACCATATTTCAATTAATCACTTTATATACTAGCTTGATTAACTTTTCAGCTATCTTTCCATTTTCTTTGTAATAACAGAAAATTTTGTTACGCTTATAGTAATCTAATTCTGTAAAGGGAATAAAATTTTTGTCTACAGCAACCCAATATAAGATATAAGTTGAAACTTCATCAGCAAGGCTCAGTTCTCAACTAATTATATATTGATTTGTTTTCATCAAGAATATAAGGATATATTTTCTTTAGAGATTTGCATTAAAAATGTATATGCACATATGGTTACAGTGTTATTACTGATGTATCCATTCCTGCCTTTCATTTTATTTCTAGCAAAGTTTCTTCTCCTCCTCCTCTTCCTCCTTCTTCTTTTCTTCTTCTTCTTTTTTTTCTTATATAGATATCCACTCTTTCTATATTCCCTGTGGGTCAGGAAAAGCCGACCTCACCTCCAAATGCAAGGTTGGACCTGATTGAAATAATGATAACCCCACCCTCCCTTGTCAGTGACTGGTTTAAGAATCATGTGAACCACTTTGAAACAATGAGATATGAGGAGACGTTTTCTGGGAATTCATGCTACAATTAATCTGTTATCTTCTGAAAATAATTATTTAAGTGACAGTCTGTTCAAGGTGATTATCATGAATCGATGTGAATCCTGGGACTGGTTCTGCAAACATAATAACAATCTCAGGATTAAACGAACACATGAAAGAGCAAGAGCCAAAAAAGTTGCTAGGAAAAGAGTGAGAGATACTGGATTTACTGTGAGTTATTTTAGTCTACAGTAAATATCAAGTTTTTTGTTTAAGTTAGTTTTCTATTAATTGTTCCTGAAAGCATATAAATGGTAGGGTGGAAGTAATTTTTCTAAATATGACAAGTTTTCCCATACAAGTATTACTTTCTATTTTTTTCTCTCTCAAGTATCTGAAAGGTCAGAGAGTGGGTCTTTTAAATTCTTCTAGAGCTTGCCTTTGTCTTGTGGCTTTCCCTCTAATCACAGATAGATATCAAGACGAAGTATATTCTTGATGCCAGCATGTGAAAAATTAATTTCTGCTAGAAATTGAACTTTGCACTTTTATATCTCAAAACTTGAAAGGAGAAATGTTATAATTTCAACTTAAAGAAAATTTCTAATAGCTTTTTATTACTTATGTTGATGTTTCCTAAACAGGTCCTTTAGTCGCAAAAAAAAAAAAAAGTAATATAATTTTGTATTTCAATCCCAGGTGTTGCCATGGATTTTATGTATACAAGTCACTTGAATTTGAGAGCCCAAATGGTTCTAACCATTATCTACACTGCACAGTGAAATTCCTATTAATAAGATAAAGTACTATTGGAAAACCAATATATCATGGTCTATTTTGGCATTAATTTGAATTACTGATCTAGATGTCACAGGCTATTGATATATTATTCATTATGAGATAGTCCTTTCTTGTCTTCATTATACATCAAATCTATGCGCCACAGAAACTTGACCATGAATTTAAAAGTAAAATATCTGCTTATTGAAATACTAAAATACAAAATGCTCTTTTCTGTACTGGTGAATAAGAAAGTTGTTATATAGGAAAGTATATGAAGAAATGAGAATAGGACAAAGTCCTTGACAACAAAAAAAGATTACTGAAGACTGAAGGGAAATATGGACCAAAAAAATTCAA
This sequence comes from Macaca mulatta, assembly GCF_049350105.2. Taxonomy (NCBI): domain Eukaryota; kingdom Metazoa; phylum Chordata; class Mammalia; order Primates; family Cercopithecidae; genus Macaca; species Macaca mulatta. Next base: position 71,571,346 of record NC_133417.1, on the reverse strand, counting down.
AATAAGGGACAAAGTTGTGTTTGGTTTTCATTTGGTTTTTAAATTTTCATTTGTGTTTAGTTTTGTGTGTGTGTGTAAATTTCATCTCAATCTTTGTTGTAAGAAGAAATTAGGCTGGGCGTGGTGGCTCACACCTGTGATCCTAACATTTTGGGAGGCCGAGGTGGGCAGATCACCTGAGGTTAGGAGTTCAAGACCAGCCTGGCCAACATGGTGAAACACCATCTCTACTAAAAATACAAAAATTAACTGGGTGTGGTGGTGCACACTTGTAATTCTAGCTACTCAGAAGGCTGAGGCACGAGAATCGCTTGAACCTGGGAGGCAGAGGTTGCAGTGAGCTAAGCTCATACCACTGCACTCCAGCCTGGGTGACAAAGTGAGGCTTTGTCTCAAAAAAAAAAAAAAAAGTTAAAGACTTTATTATGATGTTTACTGTTAACTACCTCAATACGATTCTACTACTCAATGGATCAACATACCAATGTAGTTTAAGTAAATTGTATGCAAATCTGGATTGCATCACTTGGGTGAGTTATAAATAAGTAAACCCTTGAGCATTTAATTTCATTAATTATAACTTACTAGATCCATACTGAGACTTGAAAAAAATCTATTGTGATATCATCTTGACTGGACTAACAGATTCTCAGATCGTTGATAAAATATTATTTCTGGGTATTTCCAAAGGAGATCACCCTTTGAATCAGTAGACCGAGTAATGCCCAATATGCTTATGAGCAAAATGGAAATGGTGGCAGGCATGGAGGTTATATGTAGGCTCAGCAACATGGACTTTCACTCACCAAGGAAATGACCTAGCTACCACCACCAAGGAGTGCCCAATCTGCCAGCAGCAGATACCAACACAGAGCCTCCAATATGGCACCATTCTATAGGGTGATCAGCTAGCTATCTCATGTCAGGTTAATTACACTGGACTACTTCCATCATGGAAGAGGCAACATTTTGTCTTTACTGCCATAGACACTCTGCATACAGATTTATCATTCCTCCACCCAATGCTTCTGCCAAAACTACCATTAGGGAACTTACAGAATACCTTATCCATCATCATGGTATTCTACATAAGATCGCATCTGACCAAGGAACTCACTTCACAGCCAAAGAAAAGCAGCAATGAGTCCACGCTCATGAAATTCCCTCGTTACTGTGTTTCCCATCATCCTGAAGCAGCTGTCCTGGTAGAATGATGAAATGGCCTTTTGGATATTCAATTCCAGTGTCAGCTAGGTCACAATACCTGCAGCCCTGCAGAAAGATTCTCTAGAAGGCTGTATATGTTTTTAATCAGCATCCAATATATCTGTTTCTCTGATAGGCAGGATTCATTGGTTCTGGAATCAAGAAGTGGACATGGAAGTGGTACCATGATCATTAGCCCTAGTAATTCACTAGCAAAAATTTTGCTTCCTTTTCCTATCACTTTATGCTCTACTGGCCTATAAGTTTTAGTTCTCTAGGGAGAAGTGCTTCTATCAGGAGAGACAAAAAATGATTCCATTGAACTAGAAGTTAAGACTGCCACATGGCCTCTTGGGGTCCTCATGCTCTGAGTCAACAGGCCAGTAAGGAAGTTACATTATTGACTGGATCGAGTGATCCAGACTACTAAGAGAAAACTGGACTGCCACTCCACAATGGAGGTAAGGATGAGTATGTCTGAAATATAGGCGATGGCTTAGTGCATCACTTAGTGTCACCATGCCCTGTAAATTAATGTCAACAGAATACTAGAACAACCCAATCCTGGCAGGACTCCAAATACCCAGATTCAGGAATGAAGATTTTAGTTACTCCACAAAGTCAAAAAACACAACCAGCAGAGGTTCTTGCTGAAGGCAAAGGGAATACAGAATGGGTAGTAGAAGAAGATAATCACAAATACAAGACCACAAAACTAGTTACAATAATGAAAATTGTAATTGTCATGAGTATTTCCTCCTTGTTACAAGTATGTGTGCATATATGTATATTGAGCAAATACTTTTCTCTCATTCCCTTATGTAACATAACATGTATTATCTTTAGATCAGTATTAACTATTGTCAATTTTACATTATTTGTTATGGCATATCATGGAAGGGATAAACATCACTCAAGAACTTCCTATTCTGGAAAAGGAATTAGTGCATTTCTGGTTGTAGGCAGGACAGTTGTATCATGTTAGGTGTAATCATTATTTTTTATTTGGGGATTAATTAAGGTTCAAGGAGATACATAACATGTCAAATTGACAAGGGGTAGATTTATGATGGTTAATTTTATGTGTCAACTTCAATGGGTTAAGGGATGTCCTGATAGCTGGTAAAGAATCATCTGTGTGAGATCCGCATTTGAACCAAGAGACTGAGTAAAGAGGCTACCCACTCACCAATGTGGGTCAGCATTATACAATCTGTTGTGGGTCCAGATAGAACAAAAAGGCAGAGAAATGATGAATTAACTTTCTCTCTCTTTCTCCTTAAGCTGGGCATCTGTCTTTTTCTGCCCTCAACATTAGTGCTCCTGGTTTTCAGATTTGGACCTGGGACTTACATCAGCACCCCCCACTCCAACCCACAGACTGGGAGTTATACTTTTTAGTCGCCTGGTTCTCAGGCCTTTGGACTGGAACTGAATTATATCATTTGCTTTCCTGGTTCTCCAGCTTACAGACAACATGTCATGGGACCTCTCAGCTTCCATAATTGCGGGAGCTAATTCCATAACAAATCTCCCATTACCTACATATCTATCTATCTATTATACCCTCTGGGTTCTGATTTTGCAGATAACCTTGACTAATATATCTGTTAACGAGTCATCCATTTCCTTTTAATCCAGCAGAACTTGTCACTTAGAAACGGCTATTTAAAATAATATTAGGCTGATTATTTACTACTGCTATTGATATTCTGCTGGATATATAACAGAAAAATGTATAACATATATATATGCACACCCATTATTCTAAATTTTATTTTTCTAAGTATATGTTTATGATTTTCTGGGATTGTATTTTATTCACAATGTGAAGTCACTGACTTTTTTATTACATTTTTAAGTTTTATGAGTACATAGTAGGTATGTATATTTATGGGGTACATGAGATATTTTGATACAGACATGCAATACATAATAATCACATCAGGGTAAATGGGAGTATTCATTACTTCAAACATGTATCATTTCTTTATATTACAAACATTCCAGTTACAATCTTTTGGTTATTTTGAAGTGTACTATAAGTTACTATTGACTGTAGTCATCCTGTTGTGCTATCAAATACTAGATCTTATTTATTCTACATAACCATATTTTTGTACCCATTAACCATCCCCACAACCCCCCACTCTCCCTATCCCAGCCTCTGGTATCCAGCATTCTATTCTCTATCTCCATGAGTTTAATTGTCTTAACTTTTAGCTCCCAAATATGAGTAAGAACATAAGAAGTTTATTTTCTGCCCCTGTGTTATTTCACTTAACATTATATCCTCCAGTTCCATCCACATTGTTGCAATGATGCAAATAACATGATATCATTCTTTTTTATGGGTGACTAGGACTCTGTTCTGTACATGTTCCACAGTTTCATATCCATTCATCTGATGATGGACAATTAGATTAATTCCACGTTGTGGCCATTGTGAACAGTGCTACAATAAACATGGGAATGCAGATATCTCTTCAGTATACATGTTTTCTTTCTTTTTGGTATATACCTAGGAGTGAGATTGTTGGATCACCTGGTGGTTCTATTTTTAATTTTTTTGAGTAACCCCATGGTGTTCTCCATAGTGGTTGTACTAATTTACATTCCCATTAACAGTGTTCGAGGGTTTCCTCTTCTTCACATCCTTGCCAGCATACGTTATTGCCTGTGTTTTTGATAAAAGACATTTTAACTGGGGTGAGATGATATCTCATTGTCATTTTAATTTCATTTCTCTGATGACCAGTGGTGTTGAGAAGGTTTTTATATGCCTGTTTGCCAATTATGTGTCCTTTTTTTTCAAAAAATATCTATTAAGATATTTGGCCCATTTTTAAATAAGTTTATTAGAATTTTTCCTGTTGAGTTGTTTGAGCTCCTTCTATATACCGGTCATTAATCCATTGTCTGATGGATAGGTTGGATATATTTTCTCTCATATTGTACATTGTCACTTCACTTTGTTGATATTTCCTTTGCTGTGAAGAAGCATTTTAACTTGGTGTGATCCTGGTTGTTCATTTTTGCTTTGGTTGCATGTGCTTTTGGGGTATTACACAAGAAATCTTTGCCCAGACAATGTACTAGAGAATTTCCACCATGTTTACTTTTAGCAGTTTCATGTCTTAGATTTTAGTTTTTAGTCCATTTTGATTTTATTTTTGATATGGTGAGAGATAGAAGTGTAGTTTCATTTTCTGTATATAGATATCCAGGTTTTCCACCACCATTTATTGAAGAGACAGTACTTTCCCCAATGTATGTTCTTGGCACCCTTGATGAAAATGAGTTTACTGTAGATGTATGGATTTATTTTGGGGTTCTCTGTTCTGTTACATTGTTCAATGTGTCTGTTTGTATGCCAGTACTACACTGTTTTGGGTACTGTAGCTCTGTAGTGTAATTGGAAGTCAGATAATGTGATTCCTCCAGTTTTGCTCTATTGCTCATGATAGCATTGCCTATTCTGTGTCTTTAGTGCTTCCATATAAATATTATGATTATTTTTTCTATTTCAGTGAAGCAGATCATTGGTATTTTCATAGAGATTGCATTAAATTTGTAGATTTCTTTGGGTAGTATAGACATTGCCATGATATTGATTCTTCCAATCCGGGAACATGAAATATCTGTCCATGTTTTTGTCCTCTACAATTTCTTGCATCAATGCTTTATAGTTTTTATTGTAGAGATCTTTCGTTTCTTGCATAAGTTTATTCCCATGAATTTAGTTGTGGCTATTGTAAATAGGATTACTTCCTTGATTTCTTTTTCAGATTGTTTGCTGTTGGCATATAAATATGATTTTTGTATGTTGATTTTGTACACTGCAACTTTATTGAATTTGTTTAGCAGTTTTAATAGGTTTTTAATGGAATCTTTATGTTTTTCCAAATATAAGATTGTATCATCTGCAAACAAGGATAATTTGACTTCCTCCTTTCCAATTTGGATGTCCTTTATTTCTTTCTCTTGTCTGATTGCTCTAGCTAGGACTTACAGTACTCTGTTGAATAGCATTTGTGAAAGTGGGCATCCTTGTTGTGTTCCAGATCTTAGAGGAAGGCTTTCAATTTTCCCCATTTAGTATGATACTAGCTATGGGTCTGTCATATATGGAATTTATTATGTTGAGGTATGCTCCTTCTAAACCTAATTTTTGAGGGCTTTTATCAGGAAGAAATGATGAATTTTATCAAATGCTTTTTCAGCATCAATGAAGATGATCATACGGTTTTTGTCCTTCATTCTCTTGGTGATATGCTTTAGCTCTGTGTCCCCACGTAAATCTCATGTTGAATTGTAATTCCCATGTGGTGGAGGAGGGGCCTGGTGGAAAGTAATTGAATCTTGGGGGTGGATTTCTCACTTGCTGTTCTCATGAGAATGAATGAGTTCTCACAAGATCTGATCATTTAAAGGTGTGCACTGCTTTCCCCTTCACTCTTTCTCCTGCCACCATGTGAAGATATGCTTGCTTTCTCTTTGCCTTTGTGCCATGATTGTAAGTTTTCTGAGGCCTCCCCAGCCATGACTCCTGAATAGCCTGTGAAACTGAGTCAATTAAACTTCTTTTTTTCCATAAATTGCCCAGTCCCAGGTAGTTCTTTATAGCAGTGTGAGAACAGACTAGTATAGAAAATTGGTAACAGGAGTTGGGTATTGCTATAAGGATACCGAAAAATATGAAAGTGACTTTGGAACTGGGTAACATGCAGAGGTTAAAACAGTTTGGAGGGTTCACAAGAAGACAGGACAATGAGGGGAATTTTGGAACTTCCTAGAGACTTGTTTAATAATTTTGACCAAAATGCTGATAGCAATATGGACAAAGAAGTCCAGGATGAGGTGATCTCAGACAGAGATGAGGAACTTATTGGGAACTGGAGCAAAGATCAGTGTTGTTATGCTTTAGAAAAGAAACTGGCAGCATTGTGCCCCTTCCCTAGGGATCTGTGGAACTTTGAAATTAAGAGAGATTATTTAGGTTATCTGGTGGAAGAAATTTCTAAGCAGCAAAGCATTCAGACCTGGCTGCTTCTCAAAGCCTACTATCATTTGCATAAGCAAAGATAACTTATATTTAAAAGGAAAGCAGAGCATAAAACTTTGGAAAATGTGTAGCCTGACCATGTGGCAGAAAAGAAAGCTCATTTTTCTAGGAAGGATTTCAAGGGTGCAGAAATTTGCATAAGTAAAGGAGAATTGAATGGTAATAGCCAAGACAATGTGAAAAATGTCCCCAAGGCATTTCTGAGACCTTCGTAGCAGCCCCTTCCATCACAGGCCTGGAGGCCTAGGAGGGAAAACCAGTTTAGTGGGCCAGGCCCAGGGCCCTGCTGCTCCATGCCAACTCAGGACATGGTGCTTTGCATCCCAGCTGCTCCAGCTCCAGCAATGCCTTAAAGAGGACAAATTACAGGTTGGGCCATTGCTTCAGAGAATGCAAGCCCCAAACCTTGGCAGCTTCCACATGCTGTTGGACCTGCAGGTGTGCAGAAGGCAAGCATTAAAGTTTGGGAAGCCTCCACATAGATTTCAGAGGATGTCTGGAAATGCCTGGATGTCCAGTCAGAAGTCTGAAGCAGGGGTGGAGCCCTCATGAAGAAACTATGCTAGGACAGAGCAGAAGGAAGATGTGAGGTTGGAGCCCCCACACAGAGTCCCCACTGGGGCACTGCCTAGTGGAGCTGCGAGAAGAGGGCCACTGTCTTCCAGACCACAGAATGGTACATCCACTGACAGCTTGCATCATTCACCTGGAAAAGCCACAGGCACTCAACATCAGCCCATGAAAGCAGCCATGGGTGCTGTAACCTGCAAAGCCACAGTAGCAGAGCTGCTCAAGGCCTTGGGAGCCCACTGCTTGCTTCAGTGCATCCTGGATGCAGGACATGAAGCCAAAGGAAATTATTTTAGAGCTTTAAGATTTAATAACTGCCTGGCTGGGTTTTGGCCTGAAGGCACTTTGTTTTGGTCAATTTTTCCCTTTTGGAAAGGGAATATTTACCCACTGCCTATATGCGAATTGTGTCTTGGAAGTAACTAACTTGTTTTGATTTTACAGGCTCATAGGCCGAAGAGACTTGCCTTGTCTCAGATGAGACTTTCTACTTGGACATTTAAGGTAATGCCAAATGAGTTAAGACTTTGGGGGACAGTTGGTAAGGTATTATTGTGTTTTGAAATGTAAGAAGGACATGAGATTTGAGAGGGGCCAGGGGCAGCGTGCTATGGTTTGGCTTTGCTTCCCACCCAAATCTCATGTCGAATTGTAATCCCCACATGTTGGAGGAGTGGCCTGGTGTGAGGTGATTGACTCATGGGGCCTGACTTCCCCCTTCCTGTTCTTATTATAGTGAATGAGTTCTCAGGAGGTCTGGTTGTTTAAAAGTGTGTGCCACTTCCGCCTTCACTCTCTTTCTCTTGCCACCATGTGAAGACATGCTTGCTGTCCCTTCACTCTTCTACCATGATTGTAAATTTGCTGAGGCCTCTCAGTCATTCTTTCTGTACAGCCTGTGGAACTGAGTCAATTAAACCTCTTTTCTTTCTAAGTTACCCAGTCTCTGGTGGTTCTTTATAGCAGTGTGAGAACAAACTAATACAGTTGGCATGATGTAGCACATTGATTGATTTGCATACATTGGACCATCCTTGCATCCCTGGATGAATCCCACTTGCTTATTGCTCAAGGCCATGGGAGCCCACCTCCTGCATCAGCATGCCCTGGATGTGAGACATGGAGTCAAAGGAGATCATTTTGGAACTTTAAGATTTAATGACTGCCCTGTTGGATTTTGGCCTTGCATGGGGCCTATAGTGTTTTTGTTTTGGCCAGTTTCTCCCACTTGTAACAGTTGTATTTACCCAATGCCTCTACCCCCATTGTATCTTAGAAGGAATTAACTTACGTTTCCTTTTATCAACTCATAGGCAAAAGGGACTGGCCTTGTCTCAGATGAGATTTTGGACTTGGACTTTTGAGTTAATGCTGGAATGAGCTAAGACTTTGGGGACTGTTTGGAAGGTATGACTGTGTTTTGAAATGTGAGGACATGAAATTTGGGATGGGCCATGCGTGGAATAATATGGTGTGCTTGGGTCCCCACCCAAATCTCATCTTGAATTGTAGTTCCCATTATCACCACATGTCATGGAAGGAATCTAGTAGAAAGTGATTGGATCATGGGAGCAGTTTACTCTATGCTGTACTCATGATAGTGAATTCTTTTGAGAACTGATGGTTTTATAAGTATCTGGCATTTCTCCTGCTTGCACTCATTTTCTCCCTGCTGCCTTGTGAAGTGGTGCCTTCTGCCATGATTGTAAGTTTCCTGAGGATTCCCCAGCCATAAGGAACTATGAGTCAATTAAAACTCTTTCCCTTATAAATTACCCAACCTTGGGTATTTTGTCATAGCAGCGTGAAAACGAACTAATACAGTTATGATGAATGATCTTTTGAATGTGTTGTTCCATTTAGTTTGCTTGTATTTTTTGAAGATATTTACATCAATGTGCATTGGAGATAGTGGCCTATAGTTTTCTTTCTTTTTTTTAATGTGTCTTTATCTGGTGTTGCTATAATAGAGATTTTATAGAATGAGTTTGGAAGTATTATCTCATTCTCTATTTTTCAAAATAGTTTGAGTATGATTGATATTAGTTCTTCTTTAAATGTTCAGTAAAATGCCCCAGTGAGACCATTGAGTCTCAGGTTTTCTTCAGTTAGAGACATTAGCATGTCTTCAATCTCATCACCTGTAGTGGTCTACTCAGGTTTTGAATTTCTTCATGGTTGTTTTGGTAGGTTGTATATTTCTAGGAATTTATCCATTTCTTCTAGGTTTTGCAATTTATTGGCATATAGTTACTCATAGCAGTCTCTAATAATCTTTTGAATTTCTATAGTAGAAGTTGTATTGTTGTCCTTTTCATCTCTGGTTTTATTTATACAGGTCTTGTTTTTCTTAATATGTCTAAAAGTTTGTTGATTTTGTGTATCTTTTTAAAACACCACGTTTTCATTTAATTGATGTTTTATATTTTTTAAAATGTCAATTTTATTTATTTCTGCTGTTATTTATTATGTCTTTTCTACTACTGATTTTGGATTTGGTTTGCTCTTGCTTTTCTAATTCTTTAAGATGCATTATTAGATTGTTTATTTGATTTTTATTAACTTTCTCGAAATAGGCACTATTACTATAAATTTTCCTCAGTATTGCTTTTGCCATATCCCATAGGTTTTGGTGTGGGTAATTTTTTTTTTCCATTTTCATATGTTTCAAGAAATCTATCGGTGTTTTTCTTAATTTCTTTGTTGACCCATTGGTCATTCAGGAGCATATTGTTTAATTTCCATGTGTTCATATTGTTTCCAAAGTTCCTCTTGTTAGTGATTTCTAGTTTTATTACATGTGGGAAGAAAAGATACTTAATATGATTTTAAATTTTGAATTTTTTAAGACTTATTTTGTAGTCTATCAATGATAGATCTAACATATGCTCTATCATTGGTAATGATTCATGTGCTAAGCAGAAGAATGTGTTTTCTACAGATGTTGAGTGAAATGTTCTATAAACATTATTTGGTCTGTAATGGAGACTAAATCCAATGTTTCTTTGTGATTTTCTTTCTTTCTTTTTTTTTCTTTTTGAGATGGCATCTTGCCCTGTTGCCCAGGTTGGAGTGCAGTGGCACAATGTTGGTTCACTGCAACCTCTGCCTCCTGTGTTAAAGCAATTCTCCTGCCTCAGCCTTCCAAGAATCTGGGATTACAGTCATACACCATGATTCTTGACTTTTTTGGGTTTTTTTTTTTATTTTTAGTACAGACAGGGTTTTGCTATGTTGGCCAGTCTGGTCTCAAACTCCTGACCTCGGCTAATTTGTCCCCCTCGGCCTTCCAAAGTGCTGGGATTATAGGCTTAAGCCACTAAGCCCAGCCTCTTTGTTAATTTTCAGTCTGTGTAATCTGTCCAATGCTGAAAGTGGGGGGTTGAAGTCTCCAGCTCTTATTGTATTAGGGCCTATATCTCTCTTTAATAGTAACAATATTTGCTTTGCATTTCTGGGTGCTTCAGTATTGTATTGGGTGCATATGTATTTACAATTGTTATATCCTCTTGCCGAATTGACCACTGTATTCTTATATAGTGACATTCGTTGTCTTTTGGTTTAATAGTTTTTGTCTTGAAATCTATTTTGTTTGTATAAGTGTAGCTACTTCTGTTCTCTTTTGGTGTCTATTTGCACAGAATATCTTTTTTCATTCTTTTATTTTCAACACGATTATCTTTATAAACAGCAAAGTGTGGTTTTTGTAGGCAACAATGAACATAAAATTAAATAATAACAAAGTTTAATGTACATGGCACTTAATGTCCTGTTGTCTCATGTCAACTTTTTAAATTAACATTTCAAATGGATATTTCATGCTTAATTGAGATAATAAGATATGTCAAGTAAATGAATCTTTTTGTAATGACACTAGTACAGAGGTGAAAAAAATCAGGATTATTACATCTTATTTCACATAAAAGTTAATTTGTTTTACCTATCTCTCTCTCACTCTGTGTCTTCCAGGAAGCTACCCATTAACTGTAAAATAAAATCAAATTATTAGTTATTCATTTATCTTCCTCCTCATACTTTTAAAAAGATTATTTCCATTGTTACAACTCTGTGTTCCTGCAGAAATATTTAGTCTTCATTTTCAATTAAAGCCTGCCGTTCCTTCATCCTTATACCCATTCACTCATTTAACAACATTGAGCTTTTCTATTGTTAGGCACTATACTTTTCAAGTACATAATATGAACAAGATATGATTCCTCCCTTGAAAGTGTAGTAAGAGAGATAGCTCTTATCAGACTATTAAAGTATTTTTAAATAGTTTAAAAGTGATAGTTTGACAATGAGTTAATGTAAATGAATGTAACTGCATTCACATGGTGGTAGTCATAGTGTCACTATAAAAAAATGAATGCAGTCATAGAAATGGAGGTTACAGAAGGCTTTAAAAATGGAAATACTTGAGGTGAGTCATGAAGAATGATGAGGAGTTTTCCATTTTGCTAGAAAAGCATGGCTGATAAAACAGCAGAGATAAAGTCAGTGAAATACTGAATTGTATAAAAAGTTGTATTAGAAAAGGATTACATTTTTACTTCTGCTTCCTACAATGTAGATTAGAAGTACTTTACCTACTGCATCTTCTATGTGCAACTAAAACTCTGAAATTACATATAAAATAAACACAAGAAATATTAAATGGTGGGGAGAAGAAAGCAGATTAGTGAGGGAGCTTGGAACCTGAGGAATGACATAAGAATGAGTTCCTTGGTGTATTATTCTGTTCTCACACTGCTATAAAGATATACCCGAGACTGGTTAATTTATTAATGAAAAGAGGTTTAATCAGCTCATGGTTCTGCATGCTGCACAGTCTTCTTTTTTTTGAGGAGGCCTTAGGAAACACCATCATGGTGGAAGGTAAAGAAGAAGCCTGCATGTTTTCCCATGACCATCAGGAGAGAAAGGGAGCAGGAGTGTTAAACAGCAGATCTTGGGAGAACTCTATCACGAGATAGCACTAAGGGGATGGTGCTAAATCATTGGAAACCACCCCCATGATCCAATCACCTCTCACCAGGCCTCTCCTCCATCATTGAGAATTACAATTCTACAGGAGATTTGGGTGAGGATACAGAGCCAAACATTATCGATTGGTTTTGTTTGTTTATCATATATTTTATAGCTGGAGAAGGCAGAATCCTGGAATATAAATGTGAGCAACTACAACAAAAAAGCATGCTCTTTTGAACAAACGAAAAAAGAGAAAGGAAGGAAGGAAGGAGAAAAGAAAGAAAGAAAGAAAGAAAGAAAGAAAGAAAGAAAGAGAAGGAAAGAAAGAAAGAAAGAGAAAGAAAGTTTCTATAGCAAGACAGAAAGCTTTTAGACAATAATCTGTGTACTCAAGCCAAATACCACATGAAGGGCTGTGGTTATACCTCCAAATATACCAACAAAGAACAAGCAAAATGCTTAAACTTCCACCCCATAGACTATAACAATGCACCCCAAACCCACTATGGGGAGTTGGGATAGTGTCAATGAACATTGAGTTGGGAGCCAGGACTTAGATCCTCACTGGGCACTAATGAGCACCCCCAAATCCCTGAAATGTCAGTGGAGACCTTGTGAAGAACCTGAATTTACACTTCATGCCACATTAGAGAGGCAACTTCCCCTTTCTTTTGTAGTGATACAACAGGAGGCCTAAACATAAAACTTTCGTTATTCAGCAGTAATGAGTTTCCCTGTTCCCCAACTCCATGTCAATGGAAGCCATGTATGGGCCAAAAAAATGGATGTGTTTGCTCCTCCAAGCCAGGGTGTTATCAGTGGAGGCCCACTGGGGAGCTGGAGCTTCCACTTCCATCAAGCAGAAAAGTGGTGCCTCTCCCTTCAAGAGTTAACAGAGGCTGAATAAGGTACCTGGATTTTGACTCTCACCTGGCAGTAACTAGTGAGTACCACCATTTTCTTTTTGGAGAAGTGTCAGAAGAACAAATTTAAAACAAAATGTTTAAGAAAGATTCAGAGTGTCATAGCGTAATAACCAATATATCCAGTTTCCTATCAAAAATAATTTTTTATACCAAGGAGCAGGAAAATCTCAAATTGAATGAAAAATGAGAACCAACAGACACCAATGCTGAGATTACAGACATATTAGACATGTCTGACAAGGATTTTAGTGGAGCCATCACAAAAAACTTCAATGAGTTATTACATAAACACTTGAAATAAGGAGTCTCTGAAAAGGAGTAGAAAGTCTCAGTAGATAAATATCAGATGTAAAGAATAATCAAGTATAAATTTTAGAACTTAAAATTACAATAATCAATACAATAACCTTAGCTGATGGGCTCAACAGCAGAATGGACAGAGAAGAGGAAAAAGTCCACAAAAATGAAGAAAAACAATAATAATTGAAAACTATGAGAAGAAAGAAAATGAATGAAGTCTCACTGGCCTGTCATACTATAAAAAGAGAGCTAACTTTTGTGCCAATATAATTCCGGAAGGTGAGAAGACAGAGAGGAGAACTGAAAAATTTCACAGACATAATAGCTGAAAACTTCTGAAATTAGGCAATAAGGTAAGCTTACAGATTAAAGAATCTGAGGGAAAGCAAAACAAGATAAACTTCAAAATATCCAGGCCAAGAAATGTCATAGACAAACTTCAGACAACTAAATCATACGTAGTGTATCCTCCAATCATAATGAATAAAACAAAATCCTAAAATTAAAAAGTGAATTCAGGGACATCACAGAATATAAGATAAATATTTATTTAACAGAAAGACAAGGGAAAAATATCCAACAGTTGAAAAGAAAACAACATCACACTTGTAAATAATAAATAGATCAAAGAGGGAGTCTCAAGGGAAATAGAATTATCTTTAAATGAATAAAAATGAAAATCTAACGTATCAAATTTGAAAAGATGAAACTACCACATTGTTGAGAGGGAAAGTTATAACACTAAATGCTCACATTAGGAAAGTAGGGAAGTGTCAAGTCAGTAGTCTAAGGACTTACCTCAAGGAACTAGAAAAAGCAGAGCAAAATAAATTCAAACCAAATGGAAGGAAGTAAATAATCATGACGAGAAAATTAAACAATGTGATTGGAAACAGAAAAATGATAGAAAAAATGAACAGAAGAAACATCTGGAACTTGAAAAAGATCAATGAAATTGACAAACCTCTAGCAAGGCTGATGAAGAAAATAAAAAGAAGACACAAATTACCAGTTTTAGGAATGAAAGACAAAATATTATTACAGACCTTGCAGACATCAAAAGCATACTAAGGGAATACTAGAAACAACTTTATGCACATAAATTTGAAAACTTAGAACAAGTGGACCAATTCCTCAAAAAATGCAATCTGCCATAACTCACCCAAAAGGAAATTGATCATATCAATAGGCTCAAAAACTATTAAGGTAATTCCATTTATTATTTTTAAACAATCAAACAATAAATGGCCAGGGCCAGATGAATTCACTGGAGAATGCTACCATGTTTTTAAAGAAGAATTAATGCTAATTCTATACAAGCTCTTCCAGAATATACAAGAAGGGAAAACTTCTCAATTCTATGAAGCCAATAATACCTTATTACCAAAACTAGACAGACACAGTACAAAAAGGAAAAAAGAAAAAAGTACAGACCAGTATTCCTAATAAATATAAATGCAAAAATTCTTTAAAAAACTAGCAAATGAAATTCTGCATATAGATAAACAATTATACATCATGACTAAGTGGAGTTTATGCTGAGGATCAAAAGCTAGTTCAGTATTCAAAAATCATTAAATATAATTCATTAACAACAGCCTACAGAAGAAAAATTACATGATCATAATAATAATAATGGTCATAATAAACATGATAACATGATCATAATAATGGTGCTGAGAATGCATTTGATAAGGGAAAGCAAATGGACAGAGATTGATTCACTGTCAATTCATAATAAAACTTCTCAGAAAAATAGAAATCAAAGGGAACCTTTCCAAGAAAAAATATCCATTAGGTACTATTTTTTGTTGTTGTTTTGTTGTTGTTGTTGTTTTGAGACGGAGTCTCATTCTGTCCTCAAGCTGAGTGCAGTGGCATGATCTTGGCTCATTGCAACCTCTGACTCCCTGGATCAAGGGATTCTCCTGCCTCAGCTTCCCAAATGCCTCCGCCTGGTATTACAGCACGCGCCCCTATGCCCAACTAATTTTTGTATCTTTATTAGAGATGGGGTTTTGCCATGTTGGCCAGGCTGGTCTTGATCTCCTGACCTCGTGATCCACCCGCCTCGGCCTCGCAAAGTGCTGGGATAACAGGCATGAACCCCTGCAAGTGGCCCATCGGGCACTATTCTTAATGCTCAGGTGACAAAACTATCCGAACACAAAACCCCAATGACATGCAGTTTATCTATACAACAAAACTGCACAAGTACCTCTGAAAATAAAACTTTGTTGTTGTTGTTCTTTCTTTGTTTTCTTTTTCTTTTTTTTTTTTTAACATCTACAAAAAGCCTATAGCTAACATACTTAATGGTGGACTACAGAATGTTTTCCCTCTAATATCAAGAACAGGGAAAGGATATCTGTTCTCAACACTCTTATTTGATATGACACTAGAAACTCTACCAAGCATAACAAGAATTTTTTTTTTTTTTGTAATGGAGAAGGGAGCATATAGATTACAACAAAATAAAAATGTTCCTATTTGCAGATGACATAATTGACTATGTAGAAACTCCCAAGGAATGTACCCCCAAAAATCTTAAAATTAAAAAGTAAATTCAGGGACATCACAGAATACAAGATAAATATTTATTTAAACTGTATTTCTATATTCTAACAATGAACACATACATATATCAAAATTAAACATAAAATAGTCTTTAGATCTGCTCAAGAAAAGAGAAATACTTTGGTATAAACCTAGCTAAACATTAGAGAACTTTTAGGCTGAAAACTACAAAAAAGTGATGAAAAGGGGGGGGCGGAGCAAGATGGCCGAATAGGAACAGCTCCAGTCTCCAACTCCCAGCGCGAGCGACACAGAAGACCGGTGATTTCTGCATTTTCAACTGAGGTACTGGGTTCATCTCACTGGGGAGTGCCGGACGATCGGTGCTGGTCAGCTGCTGCAGCCCAACCAGCAAGAGCTGAAGCAGGGCGAGGCATTGCCTCACCTGGGAAGCGCAAGGGGGAAGGGAATCCCTTTTCCTAGCCAGGGGAACTGAGACACACAACACCTGGAAAATCGGGTAACTCCCACCCCATTACTGCGCTTTAAGCAAACAGGCACACCAGGAGATCATATCCCACACCTGGCCGGGAGGGTCCCACACCCACGGAGCCTCCCTCATTGCTAGCACAGCAGTCTGTGATCTACCGGCAAGGCAGCAGCGAGGCTGGGGGAGGGGCGCCCGCCATTGCTGAGGCTTAAGTAGGTAAACAAAGCTGCTGGGAAGCTCGAACTGGGTGGAGCTCACAGCAGCTCAAGGAAACCTGCCTGTCTCTGTAGACTCCACCTCTGGGGACAGGGCAATAACAAATGCAGCCGAAACCTCTGCAGACGCAAACGACTCTGTCTGACAGCTTTGAAGAGAGCAGTGGATCTCCCAACACGGAGGTTGAGATCTGAGAAGGGACAGACTCCCTGCTCAAGTGGGTCCCTGACCCCTGAGTAGCCTAACTGGGAGACATCCCCCACTAGGGGCAGTCTGACACCCCACACCTCACAGGGTGGAGTACACCCCTGAGAGGAAGCTTCCAAAGCAAGAATCAGACAGGTACACTCGCTGTTCAGAAATATTCTATCTTCTGCAGCCTCTGCTGCTGATACCCAGGCAAACAGGGTCTGGAGTGGACCTCAAGCAATCTCCAACAGACCTACAGCTGAGGGTCCTGACTGTTAGAAGGAAAACTATCAAACAGGAGGACACCTACACAGAAACCCCATCAGTACATCACCATCATCAAAGACCAGAGGCAGATAAAACCACAAAGATGGGGAAAAAGCAGGGCAGAAAAGCTGGAAATTCAAAAAATAAGAGCACATCTCCCCCGGCAAAGGAGCGCAGCTCATCGCCAGCAACGGATCAAAGCTGGACGGAGAATGACTTTGATGAGATGAGAGAAGAAGGCTTCAGTCCATCAAATTTCTCAGAGCTAAAGGAGGAATTACGTACCCAGCGCAGAGAAACTAAAAATCTTGAAAAAAAAGTGGAAGAATTCATGGCTAGAGTAATTAATGCAGAGAAGGTCCTAAACGAAATGAAAGAGATGAAAACCATGACACGAGAAATACGTGACAAATGCACAAGCTTCAGTAACAGACTCGATCAACTGGAAGAAAGAGTATCTGCGACTGAGGATCAAATGAATGAAATGAAGCGAGAAGAGAAACCAAAAGAAAAAAGAAGAAAAAGAAATGAACAAAGCCTGCAAGAAGTATAGGATTATGTAAAAACACCAAATCTGGCCAGGCGTGGTGGCTCACGCCTGTAATCCCAGCACTTTGGAAGGCCGAGGCGGGCGGATCACAAGGTCAGGAGATCGAGACCATGGTGAAACCCCGTCTCTACTAAAAATAGAAAAAATTAGCCGGGCGCAGTGGCGGGCGCCTGTAGTCCCAGCTACTCGGGAGGCTGAGGCCGGAAAATGGCGTGAACCCGGGAGGCGGAGCTTGTAGTGAGCCGAGATTGCGCCACTGCACTCCTGCCTGGGAGACAGAGCGAGACTCCGTCTCAAAAAAAAAAAAAAAAAAAAAAAAAAAAAGACCAAATCTACATCTGATTGGGGTGCCTGAAAGTGAGGGAGAAAATGGAACCAAGTTGGAAAACACTCTTCAGGATATCATCCAGGAGAACTTCCCCAACCTAGTAGGGCAGGCCAACATTCAAATCCAGGAAATACAGAGAACGCCACAAAGATACTCCTCGAGAAGAGCAACTCCAAGACACATGATTGCCAGATTCACCAAAGTTGAAATGAAGGAAAAAATCTTAAGGGCAGCCAGAGAGAAAGGTCGGGTTACCCACAAAGGGAAGCCCATCAGACTAACAGCAGATCTCTCGGCAGAAACTCTCCAAGCCAGAAGAGAGTGGGGGCCAATATTCAACATTCTTAAAGAAAAGAATTTTAAACCCAGAATTTCATATCCAGCCAAACTAAGTTTCATAAGTGAAGGAGAAATAAAATCCTTTACAGATAAGCAAATGCTTAGAGATTTTGTCACCACTAGGCCTGCCTTACAAGAGACCCTGAAGGAAGCACAAAACATGGAAAGGAACAACCGGTACCAGCCATTGCAAAAACATGCCAAAATGTAAAGACCATCGAGGCTAGGAAGAAACTGCATCAACTAACGAGCAAAATAACCACTTAATATCATAATGGCAGGATCAAGTTCACACATAACAATCTTAACCTTAAATGTAAATGGACTAAATGCTCCAATTAAAAGACACAGACTGGCAAACTGGATAAAGAGTCAAGACCCATCAGTCTGTTGTATTCAGGAGACCCATCTCACACGCAGAGACATACATAGGCTCAAAATAAAGGGATGGAGGAAGATTTACCAAGCAAATGGAGAACAAAAAAAAGCAGGGGTTGCAATACTAGTCTCTGATAAAACAGACTTTAAACCATCAAAGATCAAAAGAGACAAAGAAGGCCATTACATAATGGTAAAGGGATCAATTCAACAGGAAGAGCTAACTATCCTAAATATATATGCACCCAATACAGGAGCACACAGATTCATCAAGCAAGTCCTTAGAGACTTACAAAGAGACTTAGACTCCCATACAATAATAATGGGAGACTTCAACACTCCACTGTCAACATTAGACAGATCAACGAGACAGAAAGTTAACAAGGATATCCAGGAATTGAATTCATCTCTGCAGCAAGCAGACTTAATAGACATCTACAGAACTCTCCACCCCAAATCAACAGAATATACATTCTTCTCAGCACCACATCGTACTTACTCCAAAATCGACCACATAATTGGAAGTAAAGCGCTCCTCAGCAAATGTACAAGAACAGAAATTATAACAAACTGTCTCTCAGACCACAGTGCAATCAAACTAGAACTCAGGACTAAGAAACTCAATCAAAACCCCTCAACTACATGGAAACTGAACAACCTGCTCCTGAATGACTACTGGGTACATAACGAAATGAAGGCAGAAATAAAGATGTTCTTTGAAACCAATGAGAACAAAGATACAACATACCAGAATCTCTGGGACACATTTAAAGCAGTGTGTAGAGGGAAATTTATAGCACTAAATGCCCACAAGAGAAAGCAGGAAAGATCTAAAATTGACACTCTAACATCGCAATTAAAAGAACTAGAGAAGCAAGAGCAAACACATTCGAAAGCTAGCAGAAGGCTAGAAATAACTAAGATCAGAGCAGAACTGAAGGAGATAGAGACACAAAAAACTTTCCAAAAAATCAATGAATCCAGGAGTTGGTTTTTTGAAAAGATCAACAAAATTGACAGACCACTAGCAAGACTAATAAAGAAGAAAAGAGAGAAGAATCAAATCAACGCAATTAAAAATGATAAAGGGGATATCACCACCGACTCCACAGAAATACAAACTACCATCAGAGAATACTATAAACACCTCTACACAAATAAACTGGAAAATCTAGAAGAAATGGATAATTTCCTGGACACTTACACTCTCCCAAGACTAAACCAGGAAGAAGTTGAATCCCTGAATAGACCAATAGCAGGCTCTGAAATTGAGGCAATAATTAATAGCCTACCAACGAAAAAAAGTCCAGGACCAGATGGATTCACAGCTGAATTCTACCAGAGGTACAAGGAGGAGTTGGTACCATTCCTTCTGAAACTATTCCAATCAATAGAAAAAGAGGGAATCCTCCCTAACTCATTTTATGAGGCCAACATCATCCTGATACCAAAGCCTGGCAGAGACACAACAAAAAAAGAGAATTTTAGACCAATATCCCTGATGAACATCGATGCAAAAATCCTCAATAAAATACTGGCAAACCAGATTCAGCAACACATCAAAAAGCTTATCCACCATAATCAAGTGGGCTTCATCCCTGGGATGCAAGGCTGGTTCAACATTCGCAAATCAATAAACATAATCCAGCATATAAACAGAACCAAAGACAAGAACCACATGATTATCTCAATAGATGCAGAAAAGGCTTTTGACAAAATTCAACAGCCCTTCATGCTAAAAACGCTCAATAAATTCGGTATTGATGGAACGTACCTCAAAATAATAAGAGCTATTTATGACAAACCCACAGCCAATATCATACTGAATGGGCAAAAACTGGAAAAATTCCCTTTGAAAACTGGCACAAGACAGGGATGCCCTCTCTCACCACTCCTATTCAACATAGTGTTGGAAGTTCTGGCTAGGGCAATTAGGCAAGAGAAAGAAATCAAGGGTATTCAGTTACGAAAAGAAGAAGTCAAACTGTCCCTGTTTACAGATGACATGATTGTATATTTAGAAAACCCCATTGTCTCAGCCCAAAATCTCCTTAAGCTGATAAGCAACTTCAGCAAAGTCTCAGGATACAAAATTAATGTGCAAAAATCACAAGCATTCTTATACACCAGTAACAGACAAACAGAGAGCCAAATCAGGAATGAACTTCCATTCACAATTGCTTCAAAGAGAATCTAATACCTAGGAATCCAACTTACAAGGGATGTAAAGGACCTCTTCAAGGAGAACTACAAACCACTGCTCAGTGAAATAAAAGAGGACACAAACAAATGGAAGAACATACCATGCTCATGGATAGGAAGAATCAATATCGTGAAAATGGCCATACTGCCCAAGGTAATTTATAGATTCAATGCCATCCCCATCAAGCTACCAATGACTTTCTTCACAGCATTGGAAAAAACTGCTTTAAAGTTCATATGGAACCAAAAAAGAGCCCGCATCTCCAAGACAATCCTAAGTCAAAAGAACAAAGCTGGAGGCATCACACTACCTGACTTCAAACTATACTACAAGGCTACAGTAACCAAAACAGCATGGTACTGGTACCAAAACAGAGATATAGACCAATGGAACAGAACAGAGTCCTCAGAAATAATACCACACATCTACAGCCATCTGATCTTTGACAAACCTGAGAGAAACAAGAAATGGGGAAAGGATTCCCTATTTAATAAATGGTGCTGGGAAAATTGGCTAGCCATAAGTAGAAAGCTGAAACTGGATCCTTTCCTTACTCCTTATACGAAAATTAATTCAAGATGGATTAGAGACTTAAATGTTAGACCTAATACCATAAAAATCCTAGAGGAAAACCTAGGTAGTACCATTCAGGACATAGGCATGGGCAAAGACTTCATGTCTAAAACACCAAAAGCAACGGCAGCAAAAGCCAAAATTGACAAATGGGATCTCATTAAATTAAAGAGCTTCTGCACAGCAAAAGAAACTACCATCAGAGTGAACAGGCAACCTACAGAATGGGAGAAAATTTTTGCAATCTACTCATCTGACAAAGGGCTAATATCCAGAACCTACAAAGAACTCAAACAAATTTACAAGAAAAAAACAAACAACCCCATCAAGAAGTGCGCAAAGGATATGAACAGACATTTCTCAAAAGAAGACATTCATACAGCCAACAGACACATGAAAAAATGCTCATCATCACTGGCCATCAGAGAAATGCAAATCAAAACCACAATGAGATACCATCTCACACCAGTTAGAATGGCGATCATTAAAAAGTCAGGAAACAACAGTTGCTGGACAGGATGTGGAGAAATAGGAACACTTTTACACTGTTGGTGGGATTGTAAACTAGTTCAACCATTATGGAAAACAGTATGGCGATTCCTCAAGGATCTAGAACTAGATGTACCATATGACCCAGCCATCCCATTACTGGGGATATACCCAAAGGATTATAAATCATGCTGCTATAAAGACACATGCACACGTATGTTTATTGCAGCACTATTCACAATAGCAAAGACTTGGAATCAACCCAAATGTCCATCAGTGACAGATTGGATTAAGAAAATGTGGCACATATACACCATGGAATACTATGCAGCCATCAAAAAGGATGAGTTTGTGTCCTTTGTAGGGACATGGATGCAGCTGGAAACCATCATTCTTAGCAAACTATCACAAGAACAGAAAACCAAACACCGCATGTTCTCACTCATAGGTGGGAACTGAACAATGAGATCACTTGGACTCAGGAAGGGGAACATCACACACAGGGGCCTATCATGGGGAGGGGGGAGGGGGGAGGGATTGCACTGGGAGTTATACCTGATGTAAATGACGAGTTGATGGGTGCAGCACACCAACATGGCACAAGTATACATATGTAACAAACCTTCACGTTATGCACATGTACCCTACAACTTAAAGTATAATAATAATAAATAAATTTAAAAAAAAAAGTGATGAAAAAATCTGAAGTTAAATAAATGGAACATATATTATGTTAATGAGTTGAAAAATTCCACATTGTAAATACAATTATCTCCAAAGTGATATACAGACTTAAAGCAATTTTTGTCAGCATTGTAGCACAATTTTTGGAAACACTGATGAGATTATTCTAAAATTTATATAGAATTTAGTTCTTAGTTTTACGTAGAAATACATGAGAACTCAAAACAATTTTAAAAAGAAAAATAAAGGGGAACAAATCACTGTAACTAATTTAAAGATGTATAGCTACAGTGATCAAGCCTGCACGATATTGGTGAAGTAACGTATTTATGTAGGTCATCTTTTATGTCTTCAACAATGTTGTATAGTTTTCACTTTGAAAGTCTTTAACTTTCTTGGTTATTTATTTCAAGGAGTTTTATTCTTTTAGATGCTTCTATAAATGGAATTATGCCTTAATTACCTTTTTGGAATGTTCATTATAGGGGTATAAAGACGTAATCAATGTTTGTGTGTTTATCATGTACCCTGGAACTTTGCTGAATTACTTGTTAGCTTTAGTAATTTTCTTGTGGATTCTTTGGGATTTTCTATATATAGAATTTTGTCATCTGTGAATAGAGATACTTTTATTTCTTACTTTCCGATTTTGATGCTTTTTACTTTTTTATGTTACATGAGAGTTTTTTGTTTTTGTTTTGCTTTGTTTTTTGATAGATATCTTTTATCAGATTGAATACGCTTTCTTGTATATTCCTACTTGCTTGACTATTTTTATTATGAAGGGGAATTTTATTTTGTCAAATGCTTTTTGTGTATGCATTGAGGTAATCTTGTAGTTTTTACTCTATATGCTGTATTACACCAATTGATTTTTGTATATTAAATCAATTGTTCATGAGGTAAATCCCACTTGTATGTGGTGGACAATCATATTTGTATGTTGCTGGATTTGGTTTCCTATTATTTTATCGTAAATTATTGTATCTATATTCCTAGAGATATTGCTATGCAGTTTTCTTTTTTGTGATGTCTTTATCTGGTTTTGGTATAATGTTATAACACTGGCTTCACAGAATGAGTGAAGAAGGGCTCACTCTTTTTTGGCAGAATTAGTAAAGGATTGATGTTAATTTTATATTAAATGTTTGGCAGAATTGGCCTGTGAAACCACACAGGCCTAAGCTTTTCTCTGTAGAAAGTTATAAAATTATAAATTTAGACTTTTTACTTGTTTCAGATGTATTCATTTTTTTCTATGTCCATGTGGTTTAATTTCAGTACTTTGTGCCCGTTTTGGAATGTGTCAATTTTATATAGGCTATCTACTTTTTTGGCATGTTGTTAATAGCATTCTTTTAAAATCTTTTTCATTTCTGTGAGGTCTATGGTACTAATCTCTACAGTGCTAATAACCCCTATATTGTTCTTTATTTTAGCAACTTGAAGCTTCTCTCTTTTTTTCTTGGTTAGCCTATAAACAGGGTTGTCAATTTTTTTTGATCTGTTCAAAA
Organism: Macaca mulatta; assembly: GCF_049350105.2. Lineage (NCBI taxonomy): Eukaryota > Metazoa > Chordata > Mammalia > Primates > Cercopithecidae > Macaca > Macaca mulatta. The sequence goes on along the minus strand of NC_133417.1, from coordinate 71,547,571 downwards.
AACCTAACTTCTGATTTTGTTAAATGTTTCTATGTCAGTTATTCTAACTCCAAACTCTATTATTTTCTTCCTCTTTTTGACTTTTGGTTTGGTTTGCTCTTCTAGTTCTTTAAAGAAGAAATTTAAGTTAGTGATTTAAGATTTTTTTCTTTTTAATACATGTGTTTATAGCAGTAAATTGATACATGTGTTTATAGCAGTAAATTGCTCTGCCTTAGCCACATCCTATAATTTTGGTATGTGGTTTTATTTTATCTATTTCCAGTTAGTTCCTTTTTTTTTCTTTTTGTTAAATTATACTTTAAGTTCTAGGGTACGTGTGCACAACATGCAGGTTTGTTACATAGGTATACATGTGCCATGGTGGTTTGCTGCACCCATTAACTCGTCATTTACATTAGGTATATCTCCTAATGCTATCCCTCCCCAAGGCCCCCACCCCACAACAGGCATTGGTGATGTTCCCTGCCCTGTGTCCAAGTGTTCTCATTGTTCAGTTCCCACCTATGAGTGAGAACATGTGGTTTTGGTTTTCTGTCCTTGTGATAGTTTGCTGAGAATGATGGTTTCCAGTTTCATCCATGTCCCTACAAAGGACATGAACTCATTCTTTTTATGGCTGCATAGTATTCCATGGTGTATATGTGCCACATTTTCTTAATCCAGGCTACCATTGATGGTCATTTGGGTTCTTTCCAAGTCTTTGCTGTTGTGAATAGTGCCGCAATAAACATACGTATGTATGTGTCTTTATAGTAGCATGGTTTATAATTGTCTGGATATATACCCAGTAATGGGATCGCTGGGTCAAATGGTATTTCGGTTCTAGATCCTTGAGGAATTGCCACATGGTCTTCCACAATGGTTGAACTAATTTACACTCCCACCAACAGTGTAAAAGCATTCCTATTTCTCCACATCCTCTCCAGCATCTGTTGTTTCCTGACCTTTTAATGATTGTCATTCTAACTGGTGTGAGATGGTATCTCCTTGTGGTTTTGATTTGCATTTCTCTGATGACCAGTGATGATTAGCATTTTTTCATGTGTCTGTTGGCTGCATAAATGTCTTCTTGTGAGAAGTGTCTGTTCATATCCTGTGCCCACTTTTTGATGGGGTTGTTTGATTTTTTCTTGTAAATTTGAGTGCTTTGTAGATTCTGGATATTAGCCCTTTGTCAGATGTGTAGATTGCAAAAATTTTCTCCCATTCTGTAGGTTGCCTGTTCACTCTGATGGTAGTTTCTTTTGCTGTTCAGAAGCTCTTTAGTTTAATTAGATCCCATTTGTCTATTTTGGCTTTTGTTGCCATTGCTTTCGGTGTTTTAGACATGAAGTCCTTGCCCATGCCTATGTCATGAATGGTATTGCCTAGGTTTTCTTCTAGGGTTTTTATGGTTTTAGGTCTAACATTTAAGTCTTTAATCCATCTTGAATTAATTTTTTTATAAGGTGTAAAGAAGGGATCCAGTTTCAGCTTTCTACTTATGGCTAGCCAGTTTTCCCAGCATCATTTATAAAATAGGGAATCCTTTCCCCATTTCTTATTTTTGTCAGGTTTGTCAAAGATCAGATGGTTGTAGATGTGTGGTGTTATTTCTGAGGCCTCTGTTCTGATCCATTGGTCTATATATCTGTTTTGGTACAAGTACCATACTGTTTTGGTTACTGTAGCCTTGTAGTATAGTTTGAAGTCAGGTAGCATGATGTCTCCAGCTTTGTTCCTTTTGCTTGGGATTGCTTTGGCAATGCAGGCTCTTTTTTGGTTCCATATGAACTTCAAAGTAGTTTTTTCCACTTCTGTGAAGAAAGACCTTGGTAGCTTGATGGAAATGGCATTGAATCTATAAATAACCTTGGGCAGTATGGCCATTTCCATGATATTGATGCTTCCTATCCATGACCATGGAATGTTCTTCCATTTCTTTCTGTTCTCTTTTATTTCCTTGAGCAGAGGTTTGTAGTTCTCCATAAAGAGGTCCTTCACATCCCTTGTAAGTTGGATTCCTAGGCATTTTATTCTCTTTGTAGTGACTGTGAATGAGAGTTCACTCATGATTTGGCTTTCTGCTTGTCTGCTTTTGGTGTATAGGAATGCTTGTGATTTTTGCACATTGACTTTGTATCCTGATACATTGCTGAAGTTGCTTATCAGCTTAAAGAGATTTTGGGTTGAGACGACGGGGTTTTCTAAATATACAATCACGTCATCTGCAAACAGAGACAATTTGACTCTCTCTTTTCCAAATTGAATACCTTTATTTCTTTCTCTTGCCTGATTGCCCTGGACAGCACTTCCAACACTATGTTGAATAGGAGTTGTGAGAGAGGGCATCCCTGTCTTGTGCCAGCTTTCAAAGGAAATGCTTCCAGTTTTTGCCCATTCAATATGATGTTGGCTGTGGGTTTGTCATAAATAGCTCTTATTATTTTGAGATACATTCCATCAATACCTAGTTTATTGAGAGTTTTTAGCATGAAGGGATATTTAATTTTGTTGAAGGACTTTTCTGCATCTATTGAGATAATCATGTGGTTTTTGTCTTTGGTTCTGTTTATGTGATGGATTACATTTATTGATTTGTGTATGTTGAAGCAGCCTTGCATCCCAGGGATGAAGCTGACTCTATCATGGTGGATAAGCTTTTTGATGTGTTGCTGGATTCTGTTTGCCAGTATTTTATTGAGGATTTTCGCACTGATGTTCATCAGGGGTAATGGCCTAAAATTCTCTTTTTTTTGTTGTGTCTCTGCCAGGTTTTGGTATCAGAATGATGCTGACCCCATAAAATGAGTTAGGGAGGAGTCCCTCTTTTTCTATTGATTGTAATAATTTCAGAAGGAATGGTACCAGCTCCTCTTTGTACCTTTGGTAGAATTCAGCTGTAAATCCATGTGGTCCTGGTTGTTTTTTGGTCGGTAGGCTATTAATAATTGCCTCAATTTCAGAGCCTGTTTTTGGTCTATTCAGAGATTCAACTTCTTCATGGTTTAGTCGTAGATGGGTGTATGTGTCCAGTAATTTATCCATATTAAGTTGGGACACAGCCCTGATTCAGAGCCCATAGGTATTTTAGCTCTTCCCAACTAGGAATCTTATACTTTGAGCTTAGCTTCTTTTCACATAGTTCACTAAAAACAAATTCCTTTTTGATTAAGTTCAATTTTTTTTTTTTTTTAATAGCAAGTTGTGTGTTTACTCTTTCTCAAATTCTTTCTGCAGCATTCCTTCTGGGATTTCCTCACAGTTCCCAGGAGATGAGGAGGAGAAGAGTGAACAATGGATATGTTGTTGACTGTCCTCCTTTTGGGTAGGATCTCCTGTACTGGATGCTATTTCCTGACTCACATCAGAGCAAAGGAAAGTAAACAAGTGAGAGGACAGAAAGCTGAGGGGGATGGGACAAAAGGCTTGCAGGGGAGTGTCAGTCAGCAACTGACTGTAAGAGAACAGTAATCCTCTGAGTAACAGACAAACAAAAACAGAGAAAGAGAAAGGGGATTTGTATTGAGGAAGCTTCTTCTGTACTTTGAGATTCAAAAGGGAAGAAAAATAAAGAATAATTCCCAATCATTTATTTCCTTAAATCAATTCAACATCCAAGAGTTTGCCTCCCAACTGATTATATGAATTTTGGAATTGCCTTTATTGCTATTTTTCTTTTATTTGGAAATATTTATTGAGTGTCTGTTATATGCCAGAAACTGCTCTGAGTGGAGAAATGAACAAAGCAGAGAAATTCTCCATATTCATGCAGCTGAAATTCTAGCTGGAAAAGTATAGAATAAACAAACACATAGCTGAAAAAAAAAGAGAAAGTCAGATGGTGTAAGTACTATGAAGAGAAATAAAGCAGGTCAAGGGCATAGAGAGTGAGATGTTAGTGGGAAGTTAATTTCATTGAGGTAGTCAGGGAAACTGACTTGTCTCAAGAAAAATGCATGCTAATTGTAGAAAATTTTAACGAATAAAGGTGAAAAAAAAAAAAACTGAAATACCATCTATTTCATGATCCAGAGATAAATAGCCTATGCCAACATTTTGTTCTAGTTCTTTTCAAAATATTTTTAAAACTGTGGTATGTTGTTTTATTGTTTGAAGTGTTTAATATATGCTTCCAATAAGATGATTCCATTTTTTTATTAATTGTCTTATTACTTAAAGTTTCTAACTACAGGCAGAGAGCACTTTCTTGCTCCATTGTCAGGCTTGGCGACTGACTTGTTTTGACTAATAAAATGTGAGCAGAAAATATTTATGCTGGTTTTGAGCCGAAGCTTAAAGAGCCTTGCTTGTTTCTACCAGCAATTCTGCACTACTCATCTACCAAGAGAGGAACATATCCCAAATATGGACTCACTTTCATACTGGGTTCTGAAATTAAAACCACCTTGACGAGTCATCAAACACAATTATTGTTACTCATAGAGACTTTGTTAATGTGTCATAATCTAGTAAACGATGAGTAATATATATGCAAATGTAATTTTCAGAAATTAAGTCATACAATACATAATGTTTTTCTGGGCATGGTGGTAAAAGCCTATAATCCCAGCTACTCAGAAGGCTAAGGCAGGAAGATTACTTGAGCCCAGGAGTTTGAGACCAGCCTAGGAAACATAGGATTTCCCCCCACCAAAAAAAACAAACACAAAACCATGATGTTATATTTAGTGGATTTTCTATGTAAAAAATAGCATGACTAGTGCTATCTTCTTTATCAATTAATTTCCTTGTGTTTTAAATCACAAATAACATATGTATTTTATAAAAATTTTCAAACTTAACCTAAATGAGTGAAGTTTAAAGTGAAATTTCTTACACCTCTCTAACCTTTCCCAAACCTAGCCAGTCCCAGGGATCATATTAACAGTTTACAACATGTACTTCTGTGAGTATAGGAGCCTTCTCCTTTCTCTTTCCCTTACTTTGATACATATACACACATCTGTAAAATAGGATCATAGGATCATACATAATATTTTGGGAATTATGTGCTCACGTGTTTGTGTATTTACATCATGGGCATCTTTCCAAGTCAGTACAAATGTAAATGATAAACTGCTTGTCTTTTAGTTGTGACTTAGCATTCCATGGTCTGACTGTAATATTTCTTTTACTATTCATGTGAATGTGAGGTGTATCTAAATTTTGTAATTATAAACAAGTCTGAAAAAATACACTTTTATATGTGTACTTTTTACTAGTGTTAGGAAACATTCCCAGAAGTGGACAATGATTATATATTTTTCTAAAATACTATTTTTTCTGTCTGTATATTATTCCACTGTATGTGTAATTTATTTAAAATGTCATATAAATGACCATTTATGTTATGGAATTTTCCCCCAGCATTTTACTAGTGTGTAGAAAATGATATGGACATTCTTGTATTTAATTACAATGAACATCCACAATTATTTCATAAGTTGACTGGGCACCGTGGCTCATCCCTGTAATCCCAGCATTTTGGGAGGCCAAGGTGAGTGGATTACCTGAGGTCAGAAATTCGAGACCAGTCTGGCCAACCCGGTGAAACCCTGTCTCTATTAAAAGTACAAAAAAATAGCCTAGCATGGTGGCGGGCGCCTGTAATCCCAGCTACTCTGGAGGTTGAGGCAGGAAAATCACTTGAACTCAGGAAGCAGAGGTTGCAGTGAGCCAAGATCGTGCCATTGCATCCAGCCTGAGCATCAAGAGTGAGACTCTGTCTCCACACACACAAAAAAAAATTTAAAAAAATTATTTCATAAGTCTAACCTGAAATGTCAGTTAATAACAATGTAGAATTCTAGAACTGTGATCAGTGTTGTCTTTAGTTTTTCTACTAGGTTATTACCATCAGCATTGGATGAGAGTAACCATTTCTTCAAATACTCAACACTAGTTATTGCCACTGATTAATGTATAATATGATTAATTTTTGTGTTAGCATAATTATGTTATATTTTAAATATAGGTGGTGTACACATTATGATGGTACTTATGTTCACCCACGAAAAGAATTATAAAAGAAATACAAAGGGAATACATTTTCTCATTGGGGGCTAGAAGTGTAGTGTACTTTCTTATATATACAGTGCTCAAAATTTCAGTTACCTTTTGCTGAGGTTTGGCTCATTAAAAATACTTTTGCAGCCTTATGGAGATATAATTGATGTATAATAAACTGTACATATTTAACTGTAAAATTTGATAAAGTTGTGATATTTGTACAACTGCAAGTAACTATTATCATAGTCAAAATAATAAATTCTTCTAGCTCCAAAATTTCCTGGCGGCCGGGCGCGGTGGCTCAAGCCTGTAATCCCAGCAGTTTGGGAGGCGGAGATGGGTGGATCACAAGGTCAGGAAATCGAGACCATCCTGGCTAACATGGTGAAACCCCGTCTCTACTAAAAATACAAAAAAAATTAGCCGGGCATGGTGGCGGGCGCCTGTAATCCCAGCTACTGGGGAGGCTGAGGCAGGAGAATGGCGTGAACCTGGGAGGCGGAGCTTGCAGCTGAGATCCGGCCACTGCACTCCAGCCTGGGCGACAAAGCGAGACTCCGTCTCAAAAAAAAAAAAAAAAAAATGTCCTTTTGCCCTTTGAGATCCATCCCTCATGACATCTCTCACCCATTTCCCAGGAAAGCATGTATTTTCCTTCTCTCACTATAGATTGTTTTTCAATTTCTAGAATTATATATAAATTTAATAATATATTATGCACTCTTTTTTAAAATCTGGTTTCTTACACTTTTCACTATTGTTTTAAGACCCATTTAAGTGCATGAATGTCCAATAATTTTTCTTGTTATTGTTAAGATTAATATTCCACAGTTTGTTTTACTATTCATTGATTAATAGACATTTGGGCTGTTTTCAACGTTAGCCATTACAAATAAAGTTGCTATTAATATTCATGTATATATCTTTCTGTTGATGTATGCTTTCATTTATTTGGAGCAGATAGCTAATGATTTGGATGATATGGTAGGCATGTGTTTAATTTATATTTTAAATGCCAAAGTATTTTTTGAATTTATTGGCTCATTTTACTTCCCCAACAGAAGCCACATCTTTTGCACCAGCCTTTGCTCTGGGGTCACATTGATTTGTCACGGCAGCCCCACTGCGTGTAAGTCAGAGCTCACACCACGTGGGAATGGAGAGCCAGGTAGGAAAGTAAAAACGTCAAGATCAGCTTCAGCCCAGCTGAGAAGGCCTACCACGTTGCTTTTGTTATTACCATGCTCCAAGCTAGTACTAGGCAACTCTTGAAAGAGTCTCACCTGAGACTTGATAAATCAACCTGGAGTAATAGGCTAGCCCCTGCTCTCAACTTACCTAATTTTGCTTGATGTTCCCCTGTCTCCCCTGACCTGCAAACAGTGGAAACCTGGAGATGAAAATCCAGGAGATGCGAGTCTAATGGCTTTTTGCTATCCTCCCTTTATCTCCTTCCTTTCCCCACCTCACCTACAGGGTAGAAGGAAGCGTTCATGGTATTTTACCCTATTCTAAAATAATGGGGTGACTGAAGGCTCTACTGTATAAGAGGAAGCATTCTCTTCAAGCCCCATCCCCAACCGCTTCTGACAGCACCCACTTCAGAGACAACCTATGGTGAGTTTGGCGTGTATGTTTCTAGATAATATTTTGTATTTTAACATAAACATATACATGAATAATACATATTTTATTGGAGAATATTCAAAAATTGACATATTTCTAATATATACAAAGATCTAGGTTAGAAATTTTCTGTTCTTTTAATAGTTACCAATAATAAACAGCCAAATTTAATTAATATACAGTAATAGTAATATATTCTAAAGCAAATCTGCGTATACATTTCTTTTCTGAAGAAAGGGATCTTAACAAACCTTAATCTTTTCTGAACTCTCACCTTTTGTCCCAAACAAATACATATTTGTCTCAAATACGTACACACATATTTTTTATTTTAGAGTCCTTTAATTAAGTTTATCATTATATTTTATGATCTTTTTCTCACCATTGTTTTGAGAATCTCACTTCTTCTGCCTGGAGTTATTTTTCTTTTTGATTTAATAAGTTGTCGATAACAGTTCATGGGTAGGTTAAAGAACAAACACTTAAGACACATGTTCATTTTATTTAAGCTTGTTTTTAGGCTTCTGCAAGAGAATAAAATATTCTTAGCTATTGTTACAAAGAACAGAAATCATATTGGAATCTTTATAATACAAAGGAAAAGAAAATGATAGCTCTTGTAAAAGAAATGCAGTACACATGTGTCTTAAACTCCAGTAATGTGGTTTTCATTTGAATTTCAGTGAAATCTGAAATATTTACAATAAATTTAATTAATGAACCAATGTTACATTGAAAATGAGCCATATATTCTGATTTATACTTTTCTAAATGTTTTATGATGTTAACAAACATAAATTTCATATTTATCTAAGTGATAAAAATAAAATGTAGAGAGTTCTTATGAACATTAAATGTCAAGAAAATGTAGCACTGCAGGAAGCTTGCTACTTTCAATCATGCAGAACACTTTCTGTGTTTTAAGACCTGTTTTAACTTGATTAGTGGGAAGACAAGAGTTTTGCTTAACAACCTACATTGTAAATATTCCAAATATCTACCTTCTGTTAGCAGTGAAAAGAAATAATTCACAGCATAGTTTCTAGATCAATAGAAATGCTGTAGATCTTAATGATTTACACTGTAGCTTTTCTTTTTATTTAAAAGAGATTCTTTGTTTAAAGAAGACTAACTTTGCTGTCACTTTTGTTTTCTTTCTAAAGAGAGGACTTATTTTATTCTGTCTTGATAGTAGTGAGCTGTTTTGATTATTGTATGTGTGTGAAATGCCTTAATAAAGACTTTGGACATAGAACTCAACACTCAAAGACATTTTCCCCTCAGCACTTTGAAGATATTATTTCATTGTCTTCGAAGATAAATTGTTGCTAAGATAAACCCTACTTTTAATATGCTTGTTATTTCTCCATAGAAAATCTGTATATTCACTTTTAAATATTTTCAATATTTTTCATTATTTTTGTATGCTGATTGTAGATTCGTTTTTATTAACGTTGCTTAGCACCTGATGGGTTTTGTCAAATTTTGGACACTTTCTCAATTTTGAAAAATTCTGAGCCATTATCTCTTTGATTATCATCTTCTCATCCTTTCTATTATCCTATTCCTTGAAGTTTATTATATACTGCCATTTCTTGATACAACTAATTTCTCTTTCACATGTCCTAATTTTGTTGCACTCTGGAAATGTACATGATTTTATGTGTTTAACTGATAATTTCAAATTGTATATATTTGTGGTATACAACGTGGTGTTTTAAAATATGTATACATTATAGAATGGCAAAAATCAAGCTCATTAACATATGCACCATCTTATACACTTTTTTTTTGTGATAAAAGGAGTTAAAACCTATCTTAGCAATTTTGAAGTACACAATATATTATTAGCTATAGCGACCATGTTGCATAGTGGATCTCTTAAACTTATTCTTCCTGTCTAACTGAAATTTTGTATCTTTTAACCAAGACCTCCCTAATCTCCATCCCCTAACCCTCAAACTCTGGTAACCACCATTCTACTCTCTGCTTCTGTGAGTTTCACCTTTTTATATTTCACATATAAGTGCGAGGATGTGGTATTTGTTTCCGTGTCTGGCTTATTTCATTTAGCATAATTTCCTCTATGTTCATCTATGTTTTTGAAAATAACAGGATTTCCTTCTTTTTTATGGTAGAATAGTATTTCATTGTGTGTACATACCACATTTTCTTTACCCATTCATTTGTTGAAGGACAACAATTAGATTGATCCCATGTCATGGCAATTGAGGATAAGGCTGCAATGAACATGGAAGTGCAGATATCTCTTTGACATACTGATTTCATTTCTTTTGGATAAATACCCACTAGTGGGTTTGCTGAATCATAGGGTAGTTCTGTTTTTAATTTTTTGAGAAATCTCCACAATGTTTTCCATAATGACTATGCTAATTTACATTTCTACCAACAATGTATAAGGATTCTCTTCTCTCTAAACCCTCACAGAACAGTTGTTATCTTTCCTCTACTTGAGAATAGCCATTCTAACAGGTGTGAGGTAATATCTTATTTTGATTTTAATTGCATTTCCTTGATGATTAGTGAGGTTGTATATCTTTCTATATATTTGTTGGCTATTTGCATGTCTTCTTTGAAGAAATGCCTACTCACAACCTTTGCACATTTTTAAGTGTTTTGTTTGTTTTTTTGCTATTGAGTTGTTTGAATTCCTTACACATTTTGGATATTAACCCCGTATTAGAAATATGGTTTATAAACACTGTCTTTTTTTTTTTTTTTTTTTTTTTTTTTGAGATGGAGTCTCACTCTGTCGCCCAGGCTAGAGTGCAGTGGTATGATCTTGGCTCACTGCAAGCTCCGCCTCTCAGGTTCACACCATTCTCCTGCCTCAGCCTCCCCAGCAGCTGGGACTACAGGTGCCCGCCACCACGCCTGGCTAACTTTTTGTATTTTTAGTAGAGACGGGGTTTCATCATGTTAGCCAGGATGCTCTCAATCTGCTGACCTCATGATCCACCCACCTTGGCCTCCCAAAGTGCTGAGATTACAGGCGTGAGCCATCACACTCAGCCGTCCATTTTTTTAAGTTGTCTCTGCACTCTGTTGATTGTTTCCTTGACAGTGAAAAAAGTTTTTAGTTTGATGCAATTTCATTTTTCTAGTTTTGATTTTGTTGCCCGGGTTTTTATGGTCGTAGCCAAAATTCATTGCTTAGACCAAGGTCATGGAGCTTTTCTCATGTGCTTTCTTCCAGTTATTTTACAGTTTCAGACCTTAAATTGTAGTCCTTAATTCATTTTCCATTGATTTTTTAAATATGGTATAAGATAAAGGTCTAATTTTCTTTTTCTTCATATCCAGTTTTCCCAAAACCACAGTTAAAAATTTTGTCTTTTCTCCAGTGTCTATTTTTAATGTCTTTATCAAAAGAGATTGACCATAATTGCACAGATATATTTTTGGAATCTCTATTCTGTTTCATTGGCTTATATGTCTGGTTTTGTGCCAGTATGTTGCTGTTTTGATTATTATAGCTCGTAAGTGATTTTGATCTTAGGTAGTGTGATGCCTCCAGCTTGTTCTTTTGCTCAAGATTTCTTCAGGTATTTCTAATCTTTCATGGCTTCGTACACATTATAGGATTGTTTTTTCCATTTCTGCAAAAATGTTATTGGAATTTTGCTTCGGATCTGTAGACTTCCTTGAGTAGTATGGACCTTCGTCCAATCCATGGAAACTGAGTATCTTTCCCTACATTTGTACCTAAATGTATTATCAAATGTACTAATTCTTTCTTCAGCTATGTTTAATTTAATACTCATTTATTGATTTTTTAAGTGTAAAGGATTCTAATTTTCTAGCACATTCTTAGCTCTTTATTCATGTTCATCCGTTAGTTTACAATCTCTTGGCCATTTTGTATATGCCATTTGAAAATTTAACATGAATTTACTTTAAAGTGACTTCAAATTACTCCAGTATTCTGAATGTATTTTTCCACGTACAATTTTTCTACTCCTGGGTATGTTGACCCTTTTTATGGCAGTAAACTTTTTTATTTGTTTTGTAATGTTTGTTTGATAGCTCATTTTGCATTGTTTCCTAGCATGTTCATTCATTCCTGCCAGAAGGTTACATGATGGATTCAGACAAGGATCTATGGAGACTATATCTCCAATTAGAGTGTACTCCTTCTACTTATTTTTTTTTTAAGTTAAATATAAAACAGCCTTACGCAGGTTCTTTAGCAGGTATCCCAGAAGAAGGCATTATTATCATAGGAGATGACAGTTCCATGCATGTTTATTGCCCCTGAAGACATTAAGTGAAAGAAAATATGAAGGTAGAAAACTGTAATATTATCTTGACTCTGTTTAGGCCTAGGCCAATGTGTGTGTTTGTGTCTGCTTTTTTTTTTTTTTTTAACAAAAAATGTTAAAAAAAGAAGAAAATATTTTTGTACTGCTGTACACCATGTTTATGTTTTAAACTATTTCAAAAGAGTCAAAATACTTAATTAAAATGTTTGTAGAATAAAAAAAAAAACTTACACTAAGCTAACTTATTATTGAAGAAAAAAGTGTTTTAGTAAATGTAGTGGAGCCTAACTATACAGTGTTAATAAAGTCTACAGTAGTGTACAGTAATGTCCTAGTCCTTTACATTCACTCACCACTCACTCCCTGACTCACCCAGAGCAACTTCCAGTCCTACAAGCCCCATTCTTGTTATGTGTCCTATACAGGTGTACCAATTTTTATCTTTTATACTGTATTTTTACCGTACCTTTTCTATGTTTAGATACACAAATACTTAGAGTTGTGTTAAAATTGGCTACTGTATTCAGTACAGTCACATGCTGGAGCGTAGGAGCAATAGGCTATATCATATAATCTAGGAGTGTATTGGGCTATGCCATCTGGGTTTGTGTAAGTACACTCTATGATGTTCGCATGACATAATTGCCTAATGACACGTTTCTCAGAATGCATCTCCATTGTTAAGCAACACATGACAGAATATGTAGGAAAGGATATGTATCTCTCACCCAGCTTACTGAAATGGTCTTCTAGTTGGCCTTCTTTCTTCTGTCCTTGCTTCATTCAGTTTATTCGCAACACAGCTTTCAGAATAATAATTTTAAAACATAAGCCAAATCATATACTTTTTCTGCTTAAAGCCTTTTTGTGGCTTCCAAGCTCACTGGATTATAAACAAATAAAGGCCAAGTACAATGACTTGCCCCTCTAATACCAATCCTTTGGGAGACTGAAACGGGAGGATTATTTGAGCCTGGGAGTTTGAGATCAGCCTGGGCAACATAGTGAGACCCTATTTCTACAAAAAATTAAAAACAAAAACAAGCAAACAAAAAGAACCTGGGTGCCTTGTGCCAACTCACTCTTAACCTAAACCATAACATTTTATTATTACAATCTAGCATCCCATTTCTATTCTGAAATTTCTCCCATTACTAGGGGAAATTTCCTCTTGCTAATTCCTCTCACACCAATCTATTTCTGTTCCTCAAATGTGCCGAAGAACTTCCCATCACTGGCCTCAACCCTTCATCTTTCCTTTGCCTAGGCTTCTTGCACTCCCAATATTCGTGTAGTTTATCACCTTACTTTTTAAAAAGCATTTCCTCAGTGAAACTTTTTGAAGTAGTTTATCTAAAGTTGCAATTTGTCTCACCCTGACACTTTTTATTTATTTTCCAGGTATTATTACTCACGTTAGCATGTATCACTATCAAAAATACTACATATTTTACTTAATAGCTTAGTTTAATATATCTCTTCTCAGTTACAATGTAAACCACATGAGAAAGAGTATTTTTGTTTGTTTTATTTACTTTTGTTTCCATAGCACCTAGTAGAGTGCCAGGGAAAACACAATCAAGCAAATAAACAGAAAACACCCAACAAAAATTTTAATAAATGTTCAAATTTCAATTACAATTTCAGTATTTGTTGTGTTAAAGTATTATTTTTCAAAATTTCGATCTAGAATGATGAAAAAGTTCCAGAAGTAGATACTGGTGATTGTTAATGAAAAGGTAAATTTTATCTTATGTGTATTTTGCTACAATAAACAAATTAATGTGTTTTTAAAAAACCATGACTCATGCACATATAAAATAAGCGTATATCAAGCATATTATTTAGCTTATTAATTAATGAGAGACACTGTAAAAAATTTCAACTGATTCATTTGAGAAGCTATATATATACAATATATGCAATCAGTAAATGTTAGAATAAGATTTCTGGGTGAAATGCAAAATTAAATATTAATAAGATCCACATATAATAAGCTTTTAGGTTATCTTGGTCAGAATTGATATACACTTTCATAGGAAGAAAATTTAATTGAATGTGACAATAGTTTTGAGCTAATTAAGGAATATAGAGCATGTCATTCAGAACTAATTATTTCTAACATATCCCGATTTATCAGATGGAACAACAAATTCTATTGTTCTTCCAGGCGCTCTCTGAGAAATCTCAAAGATAGTTTTAGTTTTGAAAGATATTGTGAACATTTTATTTTAGCTTTCCTTAATTTAGGGTTCAAATTTGAGAGTCAAATATCAAGTTATCAGAGATTTCTAATGTGATTAACATTGGATCATGGTGAACCATATATCCTGCTGCCCTAGAGGCTATGGTCTTGACTTGCCCTGCCTGTTTCCCAAGAGGTAGCACCTGCTGGACAGAGAACCACCTGAGGCTCACGTGTGCATTTTGTAATAAGAGGGGGATGTGTTGATTTTTTTTTTTTTCCCCTCAGTGTTACTTTGACTGCACACACATCTTTAACTCAGGATCTCAGGGGTAAACAAATAAGGTATACTGAGGTAATCAATTTTGTACCTTAAAAAAATTTTTTTTTTTTTTCTGTGGTGGTAACATCCTTCCCTTCTATCTTCCTTTACTTTTCCCAGTTCTCTGCTCTGATCTGTGTAACTCTTGAGTACTTGGGCAGATTGGAATATACCACTGTTGGGATATGGGAAGCAAGGGGAGAAATCCAAAATAGTGTTCTTGCTCAGAGAGACAGAGAGAAAAAAGGATCATTTAAACAGAGGGACAATAAAATATCTTAAGATAAACATGGAAGAGGGAAATGTGATTTAAAAGAAACTTAGCATATTCACGACAAAAGAAAATATTATTTTAATACTTGAGGATATGCCATATAGTCAACATAAAGAAGAAACAATTATACTGGAAAAATCTAGAAACTGCTAATGGACACATTATGTAGAAGATAAAGAATAACCTTTTACTATCCTTTATTAGGCTCTAAGACCAATTTAACAAAGATAAAGCATTAATACAATGTTAACATTACAGTTGACAGTAAAAGTTCCAAACTCCTCTTTTTTAAAAAAAGGTACAGTTATAGTTCTCTGTCATTACTGCTCCTAGTATAATTTTACTGCTCCTAGAAATTAACAGTTAACATGAGTTAACTTTCTTAAAATTTGTATTTACAGAGTAAACTAAGAGGCAGATAAGTAAAACCTGTTTGTCATATACAAACACGTTCGCAGGCTAATAAAGCTTATAAATATAGCCACTTTCTATAGCCACGTCTTCTTGCCCTTCTTAAAGTGGCAAAAATGAGGAACACATTCATTAGAATCACTCAACAGTATTTGCACGCTATAGCACATAAAACTAAGAAGCAAAAGTATATAATCTTAAACTTATGCTTAATGGTCCATGATTCCGTATTCTACATTAAGTAATAATTATCTAAGTATGGAAAGATTATCCATTAATTATCTTAATGTTAGACAAAGATTTTAAATTACCAAGTAACTTGATAATTCTGTTCAAGCTAAGAAATACAAAACATAATCACTTTTATATTAAAAATCTCAGTATTGATTCAATTTACTTGAACACAAATTTACGTCTTTCATAAGCTTATACCTTTTATAGATACATCAGTTCATTTGATCAGAAAGCCAGTAAAAGCAATGCAGATTCACTAATCACTTCAGGTTTAGGAAACAAACCTAAATATTTTAAAAAACAATATGTATCTTGTATTGTGCTTAACACTGATAAATCAGAGAAAAATACATATAATTATTTTCTTATTTAAAATGATTAATCAATGTGATTTGATAAGGCTTGACTTTTTCACTTAGATTTTTACAATGTGTTTGAACTAACAATATCTGTGAGAAAGATTATTATTTTTGTACGGGGGATTGGAACTTCTAAAGTATAAAAATAAGCTTATTTTAGTGAATTTTAAAAATACATTATTGATGTATCTTTAGCTTAACAGTATTATTTGTTCTTTATAAACCAATCAAAACAGAACTTTATTAATTTTTAGAGACATTTTACTGTAAACTAGTAACGCCTACCAGAGGTATAAAAATACTTCACATTTGTCAAAGAGATGTAAATACTCTGCTGAATTATAGAAACACAAACAAAAACACAAATATAAAGAGAACTAACCCAGATTCAGTTCTACAGCTTCAACCACAGATCAAAAGTAAGAAGAGAATCACAAAATTCACCAGTTCAGAAACCCAGTTGTTCTCTTTCCAAATGGGCACAAAATGTTAGTTGTTTTGAGCTCACAAATAGAAAAACAGACAAATAAGATAAACTAATAAACCAAATTCTCGGCATATTTCACTCAACACATGGCCAATTATTATCCATAAACAGAAACTACTAAATGGTCAGACAACAAAGTCAAATTTATATCCAATGCTACCATCAATGGGGAATACGTTATTAACAATATGTGAACCAGAAACAACAGAAACACCAGTGAGGAAAAACCAAAAATTCTACAGTGTCAGAAAAGTTAAAGTTGATTGCCACTTGAGATTCACTCCAGAGGCAAGAAGGCATGTCTGAATTTAAACAGTTATGATAGGCAGGTCTCCTATAACACAGTTTACTTGGCTCTGTTGTGAGTCCACTTAGGCATCACGGTGAATGATCTCCAAAACAAATAATTTTCAAGAGTTGAAAAATATGATTCCCACTCAATGTAAAATGAAGACATATCAAATATTTTGTTTAACTCATTAAGTAATAAGAAAACCAGTAAGCATCATGACTAGTTCAAAGATCCCTTTTAAATAAGGCATTTAAGAAATGTTAGAATAATATTTCTGGATTGAATATGAAACTGGTTGATCTGGTTTGGCTGTGCCCTAACCCAAAATCTCATCTTGAATTAATCCCCATAATCCATACATGTCAAGATAGGTGGAGGAAATTGGATCATGGGGGTGGTTCTCCCATGCTGTTCTCCTATTCATGAGTGAGTCTCAGAAGATCTGATGGATTTATATACGTCTGGCATTGCCCCTGCTTGCACTCACTCTGTCCTGCCACCCTGTGAAGAAGATGCCTGCCTCTCCTTTGCCTTCCACCATAATTGTATGTTTCCTGAGACCTCCCCAGCAATGCAGAACTCTGAGTCAATGAAACCTTTTTCCTTTATAAATTACCCAGCCTTGGGTATTTCTTCAGAGCAGTGTGAGAACGGACTAATATGCTGGTTGTCTCCAACAGGTTTGCATAATCTTTAGTGGTATCTGTTTTACTGGACAAAAAATATTTGCTTCTCTTTCAGACAAAAAATCTATAAACTTCTTGTCCCTACAGAGTTGAACATTGCATAGTCAAAAGACAACCAAGACCAGCACTACACTGAAAGAATACTCATTTTTGGCTGTTTTAGGTGTGGAACTTTTTATCTGACGTTTGAATAAATGATATAATAAATTTCAGAATTTCAGTGGGTTTCTATTTACTTACATCGGCCTTAATTGTCTGCATATTTACCACTGGCTTCTCATTCACATAGCTTTAGATGCTAGTTATTATTGTGAATGCTAAGACCTTATATGAAAATAAAAAGAAATGAAAGAGTGTTAAAGTATATTTGAAACTCTATGGTAGTGTGCTAGACTAATTTTTTTATAATATAGTTACTTTACTAAACCATCCATGCATTTGTTTCTAAAGTCAATTAAACTTGTGTTTAGGAATTCCTTAATAATTTGTCTGGATTACCACATGGTCTTTTTGTTATTTGTATATAACAAAACAAATGAATTTGATAAAAAATTGTTTCACAGGACATATAAAAATTGTAGTTATGAGTTCTGTTTTATTAAAATTGCGAGAGTTTTAATTCCAGAGTAGCTTTCTCCCATAGTAATTCATCCTCCGGGCTTCTGCTTAAATGGTCATAGCAGACATAAAATCTCAATGAAATTTTATGCAAGGATTAGATAAAATAAATTATTCCAGATGATTATAGTTTTCAAATAATCTATTCTTAGCATATGAATATTTATTCTATATCACTATATCATCCGTATTGATATTATCATTATATTACATGTTAAGTAATAATTTAGTTCAATTTATTGAACACTACTATTAATGTTCTGTTATCTACATTTAATTCTAACATCAGCAAATATTGAATATTATGATGTTTAAAGATGTCCCTTTCTAGCCAATGCAATGAATTTCTTTATCCCATTTCCTCTTATCCTTGGTCTTAATGGAAGTCTCACAATAATCTTTTAGGTTTTGGCTCTACTCCTCAATACAATGATAAATTACATATGTTTCCAACACTCTAATTGCTATTTAATGTATAATTTTTTTCCCAGTTACTAGGCCCTCACTCTACCCTGCGAATAAATAGGGAAAACAGTGGTCAGACTACAGCTATATCACTTCTTTTAGGACAGATTTTCCATACTTTGTAATAATGCTTATCCTCATCAAAAATTTATCTGATTTTGTTTTACTTCTTCTGAGAATCTATTTTCCGGATGATGTGTTAATGGATGCTAACATATTAACCTATTACCCAGTCAAATACACACACACACACACACACACACACACACACACACACACACGACTGATGTCTGCCTCTGTTGCCAGAGCTGTAGTGCCGTGGTACAATCACTGCAACCTTGAACTCCTAGGATCAAGTGATCTTCCTGCTTCAACCTCCCAAGTAGCTGAGGTTACAGGTGTGAGTCACCATGCCTGGCTCACATATTTTTAATGAAGTGTCCTTTGACTTAAAGGAAAGCCATGCGTGTCATAGAAATCTTGGTATATCATTTCCTAGGACTGTGGTAACAAATTACCACAAACTGGATGGCATAAAATAAAAGAAATGTATTTTCTCACAGTTCTGGAAGCTGGAAAGTATCAACAGGTCCATGCTCTCTTTGAGGTCTCTAGGGAAAAATCTGTTCCATGCCTTCTTTAGCTTCTGATGTTACCAGCAATTCTTGGTGCTCCTTGGCTTATAGATGAATCACTCCATATAGATGAATCACTCCATTCTCTCCTTGAATCATTACCTGGCTTTCTCTCTGTGTAACTTCTGTCTCTCTTTTCTTATAAGGATACCAGTCATGTAGGATTAGGACCCAAACTAATTCAGTGTGACCTCATCTTAACTTGATTACACCTGCCAAGACCCTATTTCTAAATTAGGTTACATTCAACAGCTATCAGGAGTTAGGACTTTGACATAGCTTTTGGGCGGACACAGTTCAACCCACACTACCAGGTGTTATGCCACAATCTTTCAATTCCTTCCTAATAGTTAGAAATGCTCTAGCCCCAAGTACTGGGAGGCATGCAGTTTACATTGTCCATCAACTAGACTTTCCACGCTGTGAGGTGATTATCCTTTTACATATTTTCTGTTTGAATGTAGACATACTTTGCCTTTGCTATCAACAGTACAGCCTGAATAGTGAAGGGAAATTAATGGAGGTATACTAGACTGCTTTATGCATCATCTGAAAGTTGTCAGGTAAACTCTGACTCCAAAATTTTGCTTTAGAGTTAGTGACTAGAGGTAAAATAAACATGGTTTGATTTGCAGTTGGCCCATTACACTTATGATATTAGAAGAGTAGAAAAAATATCATTGGGAAGCATAAAGTAACAAAACTTAATATGGAACTCATTGATGCAGTCTTAGGAGAAATACTTTTTCAAATAATAAATGTATTTTATTGCTGCTTTTAACGCTCCCTACATTTTTAAGCAGCCTTTGCATATAAATATTTACTGTATCTTAGAGAGTAATTTATATGCAAATATATGGATATTAAATATCACATGATTATAAAACTATTAGATACTGTTTATAAGGCTAGAGGAAAAACTAATTTGGGCCCTCCTAATTCACATTTTTGATAATTCAGCAAGGGTTCAGCTTAATATTACCTTTGCTTTATGAGAAAATAATTTGCTAAGCATATTTATCTTGTGAAGAAATTGAACTGCTTATGTAACAAATTGTACACATATTCCATGTAGCCTAAAAACATTTGTATATGAATAATTGATATACTAATTGTAAATCATTCTTAGCTGTGAGTTAAATCAAGTTGTTAAAGATTCACTTCTCTTAGAGACTCTCTTCAGTTCAAGGCTGAAATAGCATGGTAGAGGATGCTATAAAAAGACATTTCTATTTAAGAAAAAGTTTTTTAATCTATAATTTTACTTATTCAAATAGATGTGTTTTTTTAAGATGAAGTAATTTAGAACATAATGTTTCCTTTATTAGATGTTGTTCCTGTTTGTTAATCTGTTCACATTCTGAGATAGGAAATTTGAGTGGGTTGATATTAAGATTGTTTCTATAACTGAGTGAAAGATGACACCTAGAAAAACAAAGAGTTTTTCTTGTAGTGTGTGGCACTGAATGCAGTTTCATTTGTTATTGTGTAAATAATCAGATAACTTCACCAGATTGGATTCTTTTGGCACAATGTAGATATTGAAGATGTACATGTCATAGTGCACAACAGGATTTAGGAGATTGGGGTAATTTGTCAGAATCACTGAAATTCAGAGGAAAAATCTTAAGATATTTTAACTTTGAAATATGAATCCTCAAGGAATCAAACACCTAGAGTCTCCATTATTGAGATTAATGGAGAGAATTCATACCCCAACATGCTGGAACAAAAATTGAGTGTGCCCTTCAGGTATTCAGAGAGAAGCAGAACAGCCCTCTGATTGACTTAAGAATCAGTCCTCCTGATTGAGTTAAGTTCTCATTTAGACTTAAGTTTAATTAGTGAGGACAATTTTAGCACAGGGTTAGCTCTAAGCAGAGAAATATCATTGCTGTATGAGCATACTTGATTTTGCTAGATTTCTGTGGCTCCAAATGATCCTTCGAATTTATAAAAACAGTTTTCCTGAAAGATTGAAATATATAAATTGAGAAAAATGCTATATATTTTTGCTATTTTGCCTTGATATTTGCATATCAATAGGTGGTTACATTAGTGATTATGTCACTGAAAGGATTACAAAGATCGTGGTGTGGGATAGCTGCTTCTGAAAACCTTAGATGGTACCCACGAAAATGAGAAGCGAAATTTTTTCAATGACCATCTCAGAATACGGGGAAAAAGGAAAAGACCTAGAAAACCTCTATGGAGCTCTAAAAGGCTTCTTATCTTCTATAGCCTGAAAATAGATGAAGCTAGTGTGATTTTAAAAGCTATAAAGTTATAGTGTCAATTCAAGGCAGAATTCCATCATGTCTCTCCTCATTTACACTAATGTGTGATTTGAAGAAGTTGGAAACTGAGATACAGGGTCATTTGGGTAAAAACAGAACAGACCAAGGACTTCAAATCTCCAAATCACCCTAAACCTCTGTATTTACAGAATTGTCTCCTCCTTAATCAAGAGAACCAGCCTAATTCTCCTAAAAACCTTTGACTTTGGCAGTTGCTCCAATGGATGCCTGATTCTCATAAGACCCCAACATCAAAACTTCATGTGGCCAATAACAAGAGATTTTTATCAGAAAATAGCCCACACAGAGAAGTAAAAGATCCAGTGTGGGAAAAGATAACCATTGCCCAAAAGAGTTGCAGAAACTTGGAAATGTAAATGTAATGTTCACCTTACCTTGAAATGTAATGTTGGTAAGGTAAGGAGACCTTGCTAAGATTTCCTTATCTTGGTAAGGTAAGGTGAGCATGTCTGGGAACAGGGAAATACTCAGACCCTCCAGGAATTATTATAGTTTGCCTCTAAATTGAAGCTAATTCTTAGAGACCCCAAAGCCCACTAGAAGCTACTAGTCAGAATGAGTGGGATTGAAGGTCAGTAAAAAGATGGATATGTGATCTGATACATCTCACAGGTCATCCCCTGGAATCATAACCACATACTGTGGTTCTTTCCTTGGTCCTAGGATATATACTTAGTAAGTGGAAAAATCTGTAGGTTAATTTCAATGAAGTGAAGGTCATTATGGCATCATTGTGTTAAGTGGAAGCCATTATGGCACACCTGCAAACATGATAATAAACAAAAAGATAATACTCTGTTCCAGGCAATTGGTAGAGATCAAAACCATTACCAAACACTTGGAAAATTCACGGGTGGTAATTCGTTCTGCAGCCCCCT
The DNA here is from genome assembly GCF_049350105.2 of Macaca mulatta. Lineage (NCBI taxonomy): Eukaryota > Metazoa > Chordata > Mammalia > Primates > Cercopithecidae > Macaca > Macaca mulatta. The sequence continues at coordinate 71,525,504 of NC_133417.1, read as the reverse complement.
ATTCATTTACATTTTCAGCTGATACAACATCCAAGCAGGCCTTGCAAAATGAATAATTGTATATATTATTGCAAACCTGGTCGGGAGATTTTACCAATCACAGCTGAGATGGGGAAATCGAGTTTTTAGGGGGAAAAATATATTCTAACACACCTGTGTTGCTTTCTTTAGAATTCCTATCAACAGATATCCTCACACTCAGAAACAGCAGAATGCCTTGGCTGTCCTTCCTGAGGATATGTCAACTTCTGTGGTCCTGGTCATCATGAAATCCAGAGGGACCTTGATTGTCTTGTATTCCTCTAAATATTAGGCTAATTCATTGTACTGATGACATTAGGCTAATTTCACCAGCATCATGATGTAGCAAACTCTCTAGCTGCCTTAGTAAGACAAAAGCATTGATGAAAATGTGAGGTAAATCTTGTAAAAGTGAAATAGACTGCCACATCTGTGCAGTTTAAAAAGTGGTATGTTGCAATATCTCTTCGAATGTGAGAAGCAATTCATACCATACTCTATGCACAATGAAGCATAATGTTTGGGTTTTTAGGATAATTGGAGAAAACAAATACCGTATTTGGACTTGACCCATTTACCAGCCAGTTTAGCATGTGGTCTAGGTAAATAAAGGACTTTACAGCAGACAAGGCTACAGTATAAGTTGCTGTGACATTCAGGCTTTTTTACTACACCCGATAGCAATGAAAGTGGCACACGTAATAGCAATGAAACTGACAGAGGTAGAGATGTTATATGGAGCATCTGGCAAGTTATGATGGTATCAAAATGTAGGGACTTGAACTAAGGACATTCTCTTTTCTTCACAGCTCTTAGATTGCTATAGCACATTGGTAGAGACTAGCTATGGGCCCCAAGTGACTAATTAAAGTCATGTGTCCTTCACAACCTGGGCATTACCTAATCAATGAATGATAAAGCTGAACTGAGCAGCAGCCTTGCTTAAATAAAAATATTTGTTAAAAGACTAAATACATGTTATTTTTATCATTTAAACAATATTTTCATTTCCCTTTTATGACACCTTGTTCTGATTGATACATTTCTTTAATTGAAAGAAAATAAGGTAAAAGGAAACCATCGAGAAAATTCAACGTCTGAAGAGTGTGCAGATATTCTTAAATATTAATTCATGTGGTATCAAGATGAATCAATAGCCTAATGGCCCCACCAAATACCAGATATTGATTCAGAAAAATAACTGTAGGTTACTTCAAGTGCCCTTTGCTATGCATTTTCTTCTCTTTGGTAATTGCATATACAGAACTACCTTATTGGACAGTTTTATCTATTCATTCTTTATTCATTTGTTGACGAATTGATAGATATAGATATAAAATCTGAATCATGCAAAGTGCAGATTTTAAATGATTCTTTATGATATTGAATGTATAGGCTAGTAGACAAAATTCAATTCAGATAAAGGCTTACAATTTCACTGATTCAGTGTCTTCACTTCAAAATAAGAAGTTAATATTAAAGGGAGATAAAAATTAATGTTAGTTACTCATAAGCTTAGTATATTTTATCCAAATAAAACAAATTTTCTTTCTGAAAGTTGAATAATATGTACTGTGTTTACTGTCATTATGGTGATTAATTGGATTAATAATGCTTAACACATTTTAACAATATTTAAAACTATTTAATGGAATCCATATTAATTTCGCAATGTAGGTGTTCTATCAAGCAGGAAGAAAAGATGTTAAATGATCCTGGGTTAATTAACTTTTGATGCTTAACCAGTCTTATGTAGTCTTTTGAGCATAGAAGCATTAAAAAGAATTTTTAAATGTTTAGTTATTCTCAACTTTGTTTAAGAAGACTAAAGACGATAACCCTCATTTAATGAAGCTTAACTAAGTTTAATGGAGCTTAACATTTAAGACACCCCTTAGATTTCAGATTATGAAGATTTCACTTAGTATTTGTAAAGTACCTTAATTCCTGAAGCAATTATGAATACAATGAAATATGATAATATGATAAGTAAAGATAACTTCTAAAAGATACAAGTGTGTTTTGAACTGAAGGGAAGGAGAAAATCAGGGAACTGAAATTGTGAATATTCCAATTAAAAAGCAGGTAATATAATAGGCTCTTAGAATTTGAAGGGGTCTTTTCTTTCATACGAACCGGATATCTACTTAAGGCAGGATCCCTCTCTATACTATTCCTAAAATACTGTCACTTTGCTTTGACCACAGGTTCTCTTGGACACCATCTATCTGAAAATGTCTTTATTTTACCTTCCCTTTTAAGAGATGTTTTTTGCTGGATATAGAATTCTAAGTTTATAGTTGCTTTGTTGCTGTTGGGGTTGGGGCGGTAGCAGTGGGTAGTGGTTTTTGCTTTTTAACCACTTTAAATTTGTCATAATTTCTGGCATGCCTTGTCCCTAAGGAGAAGTTATTTACTTTGTTTCCTTGTACATAAAGTAATGTTTTTCCTGTGGATGTTTTTAGGATTTATAGTGAATTTTCAGCAGGATGACTGTGATATACTTATGTGTGATTTTCTTACTTTATTCTTTTTGAGATTTGCTAAAAATCTTAATATTGTGGATGTATGTCTTTCATGAAATTTGGAAAATGTCTAACTACTATTTATTTAAATATATTCTGTCATGTTTTGTTACTTCTCTCCTCAGGGACTCAAATAGTGGACTGATTGACATTAGACTGATTGTTTGATTTAATTTGTGTTGTTTCCTTGTCTGGCTTTGCAGCCCTACCTTTGTGGCACTATTCTCAGCAAAACAGGTGATGGTGGTGATGCAGTAGACATTATTGTCAGGCCAAGCAAACTATTTTGTTATTTGAGTTCTTCAGGACTACAGTTATTCCTGCCTGCCCCAGTCTTGATTAGTAGCTTAGCTGGCCTTGCCTTAGCATGTCAATTTCTTATGTTTTTTGGCAGCCTTTCTCCTTTACCTAGACCCAACCTAGAAGTTGCCCCAGAACTACTCTGAGACTTGGTTGTTACATATGAGTCATTTCTCTCTTTGGGAATCAGCTCATGAAGACTTTCTTGCATCAGTTGGTCTTTAGTAATTTCATAGAATAGTACAGTTTTGTGTTTTATCTGGGTTTCTCTTTGTGTTACTACAGGAATGAAGGTTGTCCATACTTTTTTGCATCCTCACCAGAAATGAAATTCCCTTTCAACTGGTTCTAGTAAAGTCGTAGTCCATGAGTTTTTTATCTTGCTGTCTCTGTTCTTCTATTTGAACCTCTGCTGCTGCTACAAAGAAGTTACTGAAAATTCTTTATGTTAACTTTTTAAGTCACATTATCTTAGCTCATCTTTTTAAAATTATTTATTAATTAATTAATTTATTTAGAGTCAGAGTTTCTCTCTGTTGCCCAGACTGGAGTGCAGTGGTGTGATCTCAGCCCAACTACAACCTCCGCCTCTTGGGTGCAAGTTATTCTCATGCCTCAGCCTCCCAGGTAGCTGGGATTATAAGTGCATGCCACCATGTCCAGCTAATTTTTGTATTTTTAGTACAGATGGGGTTTTACCATGTTGGTCAGACTGGTATTGAACTCCTGACCTCAAGTGATCTGCCCGCCTTGGCCTCCCAAAATGTTTTGGCTCATCTTAAACTTGTAGTTAACTACTTTTATTGAGGTAAATTTAATTTATTGTAACAGAAACCCAGTGATCATATTTTTACTTACTCTTATAGTGACTTATTAACCCATTAAAAGATGTCTATAGGCCAGGCACAGTGGCTCACTCCTGTAATCCCAGCACTTTGGGAGGCCGAGGCAGGTGGATCACAAGGTCAGGAGTTCAAGAACAGCATGGCTAATATGGTGAAACCTCGTCTCTATTAAAAATACAAAAATTAGCTGGGCATGGTGGCAGATACCTGTAGTCCCAGCTACTTGGGAGGCTGAGGCAGTAGAATCACTTTGAACCCAGAAGGCAGAGGTTGCAGGGAGCCGAGAGCCCGCCACTGTACTCCAACCTGGGCGACAGAGCGAGACCCCATCTTAAAAAAAAAAAAGATTTTTATATAAGAAATACATTTTTCAGAGAAATTTTCTTAATAAATTCAGAGATTAATTTACTTCTAAAGGGCATAATAGTAATTAATTTTAAATAACTTATTCACACGTACTGCCAGCCTCATGATCTTAAACCTATCTTTTCCTTTTTTGTTGTTTAAATGTCTGCATTCAATGTCAATATTCAGTCTTCTATTACACTGCCCAATGGCTATTATATCTTAAAGATTACCACCAGTGATGATTACAGTCAAACTTTCAATGTCTACAATTTTTCAATGTTCTTTAATGCAATTATATTAATACTAGAAATTCATACAAATTTCCTTCTATGGAAGCAAAAACCAAAAAGTAATAGTGTTCTGTCTCTAACTCTGCCTGTCGTTCTCTGTCTCTCTCTCACTTTATCTTATCTGATAATTTTACTACATTTGTTCCAAATAGTAATTCTTTATTGTTCTCTGTGTTCTGACTATAAGCTGAAAGCATTCATCATTTCCTAACATCTTTTTAAATTTATGGTCTGTAGATTTTCACTCTATTTTTGCAAGATATTTTAATTTTATAATAGTGGTTATAGTTATGTGATAATTCTTACATCATTTATAAATGGACATTTAAAATCTGAGCACATCAAAAGCCTTGTATGTAACTACATATACTTTTCTTAATTGAAATATTTTAGTCTTGAAACACTCATGCTTTACTTTTTAAATTTGGTATTTATTTGAAACATGTTAACATTTGAAAATGACCATGTGACCTTCTGGGTCTTTTTCATTAAATTTAAAGCTTTTAAATATCAAGTCATTGGTTTTTCTGTCAAACATGTTCTTCTCTTTTCTAGGAGGAGGTAATTCTGTAATAGTAAATCCAGGGTTCTGAAAATCAAATCCTGTTCTTTGATTTTTATTTTATGTATTTATTTAATCTTCAACAATCCTACTTTTTAACAAAAGGGATGAAAATCTCATTATATTTTCTTAATCCTTGATTATTACTTATGAAAATGTGAATGATATGAATTAGCTCTAATTTTCTATAGTTATATTAAGCAGAATTTCCTTAGGCAAATTCTGGCCAACTATATGAAAAATATTTCACTCACCTCATCTATATATTTTTTTGGCTACATTCACATCCTAATTACAGCTACCAAAATTAAACATTGTTATTAAAACATAGATAATTTTTGCATTCTTCTGATGCTTTCAGAGAGTACCAAGAAGTGATAAATTTAGAACTGAGAAAGAGATAACTGAAAGACCTACCAAGGGACCATTTAGTTATTTAATTTAGGCTAAGCTCAGAGCCTCCAAACTAGCATTGAAAACCAAGCCTGGCATTTCATGTTAATCACTTCAGCAGAATTATATTCAAATAATTAATGTTTGTTTTCTCCATAATTCCATACTCTCATGTTCTTTATATAGTCTTACGAATTTTCTCAGCCATGGAAGGCTCACAGATGAATGAGGTACTTGCAGAATGACTTTTCCATTTCAAAATGTATAATAAAACTGGAGATGAAGAAATGTAGAGAGACCAGGATGGGAAAGCAATTTGTAGATCAGAGCTTTTGAAGTAAAAAGAGAAAGGAAGTCTTTCTATCATGAGGACTACAAAACAAATTGTAAAAGAGACACTATTTAACATGCCCTAAAATATAGAACCCCTACTGGCTCCTTACTCTTGAACTACCCATTATTCAGCAGTCTTTTTGGTTTTTTTGTTTTGTTTGTTTTGTTTTTTTTTGAGACAGAGTCTCGCTCTGTCACCCAAGCTGGAGTGTAGTGGCGTGATCTAGGCTCACTGCAACCTTCACCTCCCGGATTCAAGCAATTCTCCTGCCTTAGCCTCCTGAGTAGGTGGGATTACAGGTGTGTGCCACCACACCTGGCTAATTTTTGTATTGTTAGCAGAGAAGGGGGTTTCTCTATGTTGGCCAGGCTGGTCTTGAACTCCTGACCTCGTGATCTGCCCACTTTGGCCTCCCAAAGTGCTTGGATTTCATGCGTGAGCCACCACACCCTACCTATCCAACAGTCTTCTTAAAATCTCTCTGAAATAAATTTAGTGACTAGAATAGGAATTGTTATTTAAAACGTTTTCCCCTTGACCAAGATGTCAATGAACCATACCAGTAGAGGATTTCTTAATACTCTAGAGCAATATTGGACATATCATCATTACTAGCAAACATTATGATACTCATTCCATTAACCTGATAATGATCAAATTGATGTGTTAGTAAAAAACATATCAGCTATAATGCAGAAAACCCCAACTTTAATTTAATAAAAGAAAAAATTGCATTCCCTTAATATTTTTTCATAGTAACCCTGCTATTGACATATTCCTTCAGCTTTTGTATGTCTGAAAAAGTGTTTCTCCTTCATTTTTGAAAGATGTCTTCACTGGATATAGCATTCTAGGTTGATAACTTTTTATTCTTTCAGTATTTTGAAGATGTTGTTGTTTTCTGGATTGCCTTACTTCCAATGAGAAGTCAGGTATCATTTTTATTACTGTTCCCCTGTACATACTATGCAGCATTGGTTTTAGACAATTTTGTTATAATGCACCCTGGGTAGTCATTTTAAACTTTCTCGTATTTGGATTAATGAGTTTCTTGGATTTGTTGGTTTAAAATGATCATCAAAATTTGGAAACAAATGTATTTTCTGACTGCTTTCCTCTCTTTTGAGATACAATTGCTCATATGTTACTCAACTTCAACTTGTCTTACAGCTCTTAGATACCTTTTTCATTGTTTAAGTCATTTTGTTTCTCTGATTTTTATTTTAGATAGGTTTTACTGCTGTATTTAAGTTCATTAATCTTTTCTTCTGCTGTGTTCAATTTGCTATCTTTTTTTAGTGTAATTATTGTCTAAAATATTTTTATATTTTATATCTACAAATTTAAGGAACTCTTAAAAGTAGATTCCTTGGCCGGGTGCAGTGACTCATGCCTGTAATCCCAGCACTTTGGGAGGCTGAGGTGGGTAGATCTCCTAAGGTCAGGAGTTCGAGACCAGCCTGACCAACATGGTGAAACCCTGTCTCTACTAAAAATACAAAAAATAGCCAGGCATGGTGGCACATGCCTGTAGTCCCAGCTACTTGGGAGGCTATGACAGGAGAATTACTTGAATCTGGGAGGCAGAGGTTGCAGTGAGCCGGGATCGCGCCACTGCACTCCAGCCTGGGCAACAGAGCAAGACTCCATCTCAAAAACAACAACAACAACAAAGTATATTCTTTCTCTCTACTAAACTTACTTAAATTTTTGTATAGTCTATTGAACATACGGAATATAGTTATAATTACCATTTTAATATCTTATCTCCATATTCTATTCATTGTTAATTCTGGGTATGTTTGAATTGTTTCATTGTGTTTTTTATTATCTTCATTATGAGTCATATTTTTCTGCTCTTGGGCATGCCTGGTGATTTTGACTAGATGCTGGACACTGTAAATTTTAATTTGGTGTAGTCTATGTGTTCATATTTGCCTATATACTCTTGAGTTTTTCTGTGGGAAACTTTGATACGTTCAAAGCTTGCCTTTAAACTTTATTTTCTGGATTTTTTTTGTTTTTGGTTTTGGTTTTTTTTGATACGGAGTTTCACTCTTGTTGCCCAGGTTGGAGTGCAATCGCACGATCTCAGCTCACCGCCACTTCCATCTCCTGGGTTCAAGTGATTCACCTGCCTCAGCCTCCCAAGTAGCTGAGATAACAGGCAGGCACCACCACACCCGGCTAATTTTGTATTTTTAGTAGAGAGGGGTTTCTCCATGTTGGTCAGGCTGGTCTCGAACTCCTGACCTCAGGTGATCCACCCTCCTCGGCCTCCCAAAGTGCTGGGATTACAGGCATGAGCCACCGCATGTGGCCTATTTTCTGGGATTTAAGGTGCATAATGTAACACTAATTTTCTTTTTTTACTGAGGCAATACTTCCCTACTGAGGCTATACGCAGTGCACCATGAAATATGAGGTTTTCTGGATTGTAAAAACACAACCTTTTTAGACCCTGTGTGAGATCTCTGGATTGTTTACTCTGCTTTTTAAGTGGTTCCCTTCCTGGCCCTGGGTAGTCTCTATTCAGCTGAACACTTCCATGGGGCCCTCAGCGCATCTCCAGAGTACTCTCTCTGCACAGCTCTTGTCTCTCCAGAACTCTGCCTCACGACACACCAACACTTTGGCATCCCCAGGCTCTAAGCTCCATTTCCTCACTCACCAAGTTCACCAAAACACTATTGGGGTCCTCCCCCACTCTACTGCATGCTACTCTTGTTGCTACTGTTGTTGTTATATGGATGTGTAAGTTACGTTACTCCACTCCACCTTGGCTGGAAGTTATAAATCCCTGCAAGTTTGTGTTTTATTTTAGTCTCATTTTGTATTTACAATGCATAATCACTTTTAATATACAAAAAAGAACTAGATGTTAAATAATGAACATTTAAAATCTCAGAAAAAAGCAACTGGTAAGACTTTTTACAAAGGAATCAGATTTTATGTTTTATAAAAGTAATGGTTTTCACACTCATGCTATGCAACCACTTCAAATTAATACCCCTTAATTGAGGTAGCAGTCAAGTAATAGACAAGTGTTCTTGATGGTCTTTGCTGTTTTCAATTATTTAAAATTTTAGCAAAACTCTTTACACTTTTCAAACAATAAATTTCAGTGAAGCTTTAAAATAGCAATATAGCACCAGTTAAGGTGTGGTCAAAGAACTTTGGCTTAAATCAAATAGAAAAAATAGCTTAAAGCTCACTTGTATTGCTCTTTGTATATTTCATTTTAAGTTTTAATTATTGTAAATTATGCCTAAGTTTGTGAGTATGAGATATGGCAAATTTATGTATTTTTAATATATTATATAAACTCACATATAAACAAAAATAAAAAATAGTTAATTTCAGTCTTCTAGAAAGCTGAATCTGAATTTCATACCTTATATACAGTGATAAATAATTAGGGTTGTTAAAATTATAAATAGATGGAAAGATCAATCTGAGTCTGAGATGTTTAATTCATCGAGTTGCCAAAGCTTCTGTTCAGTCTTTATAAGTGAAGGATTTTTAAATATTAGAAACAAAATTTATTCATATTTATGAAAAGATGGAACACTGTTTTACTATATTTTAATTTGTAGGCACAGTTCTTAAGTAGAAATTATCTATTTTTAAGGGAGACAAACAGAGATATAATGTTTGTTTACTACAAGATTACATATTAATCAATTAATTTATATTCTAACAGCACAACTCTCAGTCTCATTCAATTTGTACTATAATGAAGTTCTTGAATTTCTCTCCTGTGCCTCTTTTTGCAAGGTAATAAATCTCAAAGGTAAGCCAAATTAAGTTCTCTATGCTCTTTAACACTGTGCTTCGCAAACTGTTATCTTGTTGTGTTACAAATAATACACAAGAAACAGAAAGGGAAACATTAATAGGGCACACCAGTAAACTTAATTCTTCCAAGCCATAAACACCAGTACCAATAAATCTACAAGAAAGGTATTAAAAATGGTCAAGAACCACTGCTGTGTTACTCTGTTATTCTTCATCACTTTCTGCCTCTGGATAGTGATTACAACATTTGAGCAAGACCAGTTTCTTAGGCCCAAATGCCTGCACCACCTTGAAAGTCATAAAGATGACATTGGTCAAGTAGTGCAACACTCTAGCTCAGCAGTGGAATATACTTTAGTTTTCTGTAATGTTTCTTCCCTCTCCTTTAGAATAATGTAAATAAAACAAATTCATTTCAGTCAAAAATGATTTGTCTAACATGTCTCAGGCATCAAGTACTACAGATGAAATGAGATTCAATTTACTTCATTTTTGTGAATTTTGTTTTATCTTTCTTAAAGATGTCTTTGCAGTCCTGATGTGAAAAATACAAAGTGTAGGAAAATTCTATGTAAATGCAACTCATATATACATTTCTCTGAAATATAAGATAGCAAATAACGAATTTAAGAATAGAATTGTCTACCCTTTTTGTGGAAATGTAACTTAGTGCAACCACTATGGAGAATAGTTTGATGATTTCTCAAAAAAAAACTAAAAATAGGGCTACTATGTGATCCAGCAATCTCACTGCTGGGTATATGCTCAAAAGAAATGAAAACAGTATGTGGAGGGATACCTGCACTCCCATGTTTACTGTAGCATTGTTCACAATAGCCAAGATTTGGAAGCAACCTAAGTGTCCATCAGCAGATGAATGGATAAAGAAATGTGGTACATATGTACAATGGAGTCCTATTCAGCTATAAGAAAGAACAAGATCTTGTCATTTGCAACAACATGAGTGGAACTGGAGATTCTGTTAAGTGAAATAAGCCAGGCGCAGACAGACAAACATCACATGTTCTTACTTATTTGTGGGACCTAAAAATCAAAACAATTGAAATCATGGACATAGAGAGTAGAAGGATGGATACTAGAGGCTGGGAGGGAAGGGTAATGGTGAATTAAGGGGAAGAAGGGATGGTAAATAAATACAAAAAATTATTAGAAAAATAAATAAGACCTAGTATTTGATAGCACATCAGGGTGACTATAGTCAATAATAATTTAATTGTACATTATCATATAACTAAAAGCATAATTGGATTGTTTATAACACAAATAATAAATGTTTGAGAGAATAGATACCCTGTTTTCCATGATGTGTATATTACACATTGCATGCCTGTATCAAAATATCTCATGTACCCCATAAAATATATTACACCTACTATTACCCACAAAAATACAAAACAAACAAACAAAAAAAAGAATAGCATTGTCCTGGCGTGAAGTATTTAATCGTCTACCATACTTGATTTCAGATGCATTGAAATGGTCTTCTGTTTAAGAAAAACTCTTTTATCTATGGGCTGGTTCTTGGTATTTCACATTTAACACCTCCATAGTTTGGCTCAAAGCTGTGACCCTGCTTAAAGGAAAATATTCCTGGTAGGAGTCAGAAATTCAGTTTCCATAATGTAGTGATGCCTTCATATAAATAATTTGTAAATCCTTGGATAGAAGGGAGGAAGTTCAGAATTTGTGAGTACTGAGTGAATAAAAAATTTCAAGAGAAGATATGTCTAAAAAATTGAGAGAATAAGAAATGCAAGAACTGAGGGTTTAACAAATGCCACTAATGTATACACTTGCCAGTTCTGGTTGCACTGTATGTTACTAATATCCAACATTTAAGGATATTTAAATACAAGTAATCCCCACATCCCAAACATGTTTATAATATTTTAGATGGTCTGTATCTTACTTTTTCTATTTTGTAATCCATAAATTTCCTGTATTATTTTAATGTAGTTTTTAAAGCGATAGAAATGTTTGCATTTTCAATAAAACATAATCTAAAACAAAGAATGAAGTTCCAATATTCATGACAAAATTTGCACATGCTGCGTGAAGGCACCTTCAAGTTTCTCTATTTCCAGAAGAAACTCTTGAAAATATGGTTGGCCAATTAGAGTAAGAGGAACATCCAATATTAGTAGTACAGAAATCTTGTAATTGTCAGTCTTGTACTTAGTGTATGTGGTATCATTAAAATCTTTCCACTCACTTCCTTCTGACATCACCTCCCCTTCTACTTGTCACTGTCCTATATTCTACATGTGTTCTCAATGGAGATATCAATACAGCATCACTAATGTATATACTTATAATTGAGGTTGTGTCAAAAAATTCTTAAGAAATTATTCTCCTAGATAATACCTGCATTTTTAGTGGAGCTTGTTAAAGTCAAATATTTAAGCACAGAAGATAACATTGCAGTGAGAGGATATAATGAACCCATGCTGTGGTTTCCATCATGTATCAAACAATTCAAGTACAATACTATTGGAAGTATTTTCTGAACATATTCCATGTCTATCTTCCAATCACAGATATAGTCAAAGTGCTTCACACTGGCACTGGGAAAATCAGGGGAGTGGATGTGATAGAATCTGCAGATACTGTGGAAATAAAAATAAATATAATAAGATTGCAAATTCTTGATGGAAACAACCAAGTGTAAGTCAAATTTTGAGCAATACAAGAGAACTATTATTTTTACAGCATGCTGCAAGAATCAAAAGAGAGAAGCTGAGCCAGGTAACTAAGACATGAATTATGTGTCACTACATGTCGCAATGCAGAGATAATAATGCAGAGAGATGTGAGGTTAATGAAAAACTTTAAGGAAAGCTGGAGTCATCAGGACAAAATAACAGAAACAAAATGGATGCCAAGTCAGAGTAGACAATTGATGGACAGCTTTTAATATAACTAGGGCAGGAGGTCACAAGTACATGTGAAGTCACAGGCAAGAGTAAATTGGGGCTATGAAATAAAGAACAGAGACAAGAAGGTCAGAAACATTGTTTAAGAACTGTCACAAAAAGGGGTCCCAAATGGGGTCAAGTTGAAAGGGGACTCATTCCAGGTATTAGGCATGAAGTAGGTAGTTGTCTACCATGCTTGATTTCAGATGCATTGGAAGACCCTGCTGTATAAACAGAAAGGAAACTATTTTATCTATTCACTCATTGTTGATTTAATACTTGACATCTTAGTCATTTGACTTAAAGCTTTGACCCTCCATTGAGGAGAAATCTGTTGTCATTTCTATTCACCTCAGGAAGTTGATACTAAGGTTTATGGTGAATCTCCAGGCTTCATAAGTCTGAACTCTATAACATCAGTGGAGTTCCTTGAATACACTGTGATTACTATACTGGCAGTGTAAACACTTTCTTCACATTTTTTGCCTTGTTACATGCTTCTATCATTTCTGAAAGTAATGCTGAATTAGTATTTCTGTGTATTCATGTCTTCTTATGTATTATGTGTTAAAATATTAAAAAATGGCATTGTAACTTTTGTTCATTCTTTGTCCTCAAAGCTTAGCATAGAATCTCAAATATGGCAGGCATTCAGTAAGTATTGGTTTACCTGAACTTAATTAAAGGTAATTTGGTTCAAGAAAAAGAGTAATTTTTAACCATGAAACTCATATATTATTAATTCTTCATATCAACACACAGCCTGAGAAATAATTTTTTAATTTAAATTTTTATTTAAATCTTTTAATTTAAATAACCTCTCTTCTGTCCATTGGTTGCCATATTTTAAATGTTATTGTCCCTTTACATAATTAGTTGGTTTCAACTAATTTTTAACCATGAAACTCATATGTTATTAATTCTTCATATCAACACACAGCCTGAGAAATGATTTTTTAATGTAAATAATCTCTCTTCTGTCCATTGGTTGCCATATTTTAAATGTTATTGTCCCTTTACATAATTAGTTGGTTTCAAGAATCTAAATCATCTTTCTACTTCTGTCTCACTTACTCTTTGTCCTTGAATGTCACAATTGTTTTCCTAGATCTAAATTCCAGATAATACTATTGATATTTAGAGTGGTACCTTTTATCCACTTCCAGTAGGGTGTGCTCTATGAAAACTTTTCTAGTAGTTCAATATTATGTATTCACTATTAAACTAGCTACCATAAATCCTTTCTCCAATACTGTTACATAAACATACAGTAAAATACACACATACAGTCTGATCTGTCCATCCTTCAGACCAATAGAATCCATTCAGCTGGGGTTTGGGGAATAACTTTTATCACTGGAGTTGTGACGCCAAATGTTGTTTTGTGTCCTTCTCCATGTAAGCCAGGTGATTGAAGCAGCAAATGAGGTAACAAATAAATGTAGTTTACAACATGTCAAAAGAAGGTCTTATACAATTATAACATTTTATCAAAATACCAAAAGTCTTTGCCATGGAATTCTTGGCTTCACAGAACAGTTTCTTCAATTCTCATAAATATTACCCTTTATGTCACTGCATTTTAATAAGAAGTTTGATGTGCAAAACATACACAAAGTTAGATATTACATGGTTGATTTTATTTCAATCAGCCTTTGCTAATCCTTAAGTTCCTTTTCTCTGAATAATATATTTTCCCTTCTTAAGAATATTTATTAGTGGTGAGAAACCAATTCAGTCCCACCTGCACGGATAACATCCTTAGATCCTTAGACCCTCTTATCTTCTGAGTAAGCAGTCGGCCCCATGACCTTGCCACCTGCCACAGTTGATTGCATCAGGTGGACATTCAGCCAAAACTGGGCCAATTGGAATTTGTCTCCAGAGAATATGGAGTTTTTGACCAGAGGTATGAGAAGATGCAGACTCTGACTCCAAAACAGTCTTAAGTGTCTGTCACTTGACTGCCATGAACAACTTAAAGACATTTGTTGTGCAAGAAAACATATGAAAAAAACTGAGCCACAAAAAGAAGCAGAGGTGAGAGAAATATGAACCCAAAGAGTCAGAAAGCAAGAAGCAGGGATAACTCTCTTCATGTCTGATTATGTTATGATTCTTCATTTCTTCTTCTCATGGCCAAATTCCAGTCACCTCTTTATTTGAAATTAGAACATTTTTTCTAATTTTTATAAATGTTCTTCCTCACCAAAGGAGATTCAAGCCCATGTCTGCACTTGAAACCACAAGGATTATATAGGTCTCATAGTATGTACTTAATAATGATTATTGATTAAAGTATATAGACATTAAAGACAATAGTTTGCTGTAGATGTTTTGGTTCCAAGGAATTAAATAAATCATTTGGGATCTCATATCTGATAGAATCATCAGTGAGAGAGTCTTTGATGAGGGAGAGGTGTTTGGGCTAATGTTTTTATATTATCTCATGTTAACCTCCAAAAAATCTGTGAGTTAGGTGCTATTTCCAGTATTTCACAGATGATGAAACTAAGGTTTAAATAGCTTCCTTCAGGTCATAGTGGCCTTAAGTGGTGAAGCCAGAATACAAATTTAGGTCTTTCCAACTCTAGAGGCCATGTTCTTTTCATATTTAATTCATGTGAAGTTGGTGAGGTTTGTTTCTATGTATAGTTTATGATTAGGCTGTTCTTCTAGTTAATGGTAGATTTTAAAATAAAACTCGAAGAAGACTTTGAATATTTATAGTTATAAACTTGCTAAATTAATAGATTGAACAGATTTTGAGTTAATAGATATATTAAGTTGGAAATAACTAATTTCTAAAACCTAAAACAGGACTAAAAGCACTCAAATGCAATTTAAATATTTATTTCAATTGTGCCTTGTAGAGAGGAAAATATCTTTTCAATATCTTTAATTTCAACATCATTAGTTTTTATGAAGATAAAATTGGCAATGTCTCTTAAAAAATGTATTTAGTGTTCTCTAAACATGTCAGATATAAATTAATGTATAAATATCTTTATGAAAAATATCTGAAAATGATGATTCACAGAGACGACCATTTTTATAGTAGTTTTGCAAAACACATTGCAAGTAGTTACTGCACATTTAAGTAAGTGTATCTCATTAGTATTAACATAGATTTGTATCTCAGAGACCAAAATACTCCTGTGAAATTATAAGCACTATGTTATTTTTAATGCAATTTCAAAAATTTATATGTTACCAATAGTTGGTGTGAAATTTCACTTTCCAATAAAGAGAATGGTCTGAATTAATGACTCAGTTAGAGCACATTTATTCCTCAAGTTTTATTTTTACAAAATAGATCCACTAAAATAAGTTTGACTAAGCTACTAAAATAAGTCTGTCTATTAAGCAATATTATTTGCAATTATGCTTTGCTGGTGTGTCATCAAAAGAAAAAAAGTGGCTTAACTCTTTTAAAGCTATAATTATGTCATTTTAAGCTTTAAAAATCTTGACTAGCAACTAGCAGATTAAAAATAATTTGCATGAGTTTAGGAAAGTAATTTTTGAAACATCACTTGGAGACTTAAATATACTTACACATGCTAAGGCTTCATTTGAGAAAATAATTTATTTTAAATGCCTTTACATGAATCTCCCTATGTCTTACACTTATTTATTTTTTGTTTTTAATGATAAAGAAGATAAGGAAACCACTTAACTCTTTGAGATAGCTCTGTACGTCAGACAAATACTGATTATACAGACAATCTGGAAAGAAAAAATTTTTTAAAAAACATAGAAATACCCCAAAACAAGATAAACATCTAGGTAACCAGAAGTGAAATTTAGATTTATTAGGCCTTGTGTCCAGTGGCAGGCAAAGTAGATAGGGAGTAACCGAGACTAAAAATGGTTCATAGGGGTGGACACTGCATCCAGACTCGCCAAATAAAGGGGGGCAAACAAAGGCTGTAATTATTCCCAAGGAAATGACTTCCATAAAGAGGCACACCTAAAGATGTGGTAAAAAAAATAAAAATCTTCCCACTCGAGACAAGTATGAACCTGCTTACTAAACCATGCTGTGACCTGAGATATCCCTAATATTCCCCGAACATTAAGGCACTAACACTATCACGTCTGGTTATATGTAAGGAACTATAATATCCAAATTGAGACACTCAAAACTACAGACAGAGAAACATGAGCACGAGAGAGAGAGAGAGAGAACAAATGCCACTATAGATGTGCCTGCAAACCCAAATTCCAAAACAAATGGGGAAATGATTACTAAGAATAATATATAACAAAATCAAAATTCAAGAAGCTGTCACTTCAGATATAATACAAAATGACAAATCTAAGGTTACCTAAAATGACTATGTTGTAGATTATCAAAGGCAAAAGAGAAAGAACACTATGAAACACCAAAGCAGGAAGACATTAAAGAGAGCTAGTTTCAAATGTTAGATATTAAAAATGTAATATTAAAATATAATCAATGAAATTTAAAAATTCAGAGGTTGTTTAGGTTGAAAAGAGACATAGCCAAAGAACAGATTCAAATATTTGCTTATCATCGTAATAAATGCACAACAAACATGTAAGAACTAGTAAACTTAAGAGCACAAACACAAAAAAGATGATCAGAGTCAGATGATAAATTTAGAGAGATCTTTTTTCCTCCCTCCCTTCCTTCCTTTTCCTTCCTTCCTTCCTTCCTTCCTTCCTTCCTTCCTTCCTTCCTTCCTTCCTTCCTTCCTTCCTTCCTTCTTCCTCCCTCCCTCCCTCCCTCCCTCCCTCCCTCCCTCCCTTCCTCCCTCCCTCCCTTCCTTCTTTCTTTCCTTCTTTCCTTCCTCCTTCCCTCCCTACCTCCCTCCCTTCCTTCCTTCTTTTTTTCCTTCTTTCCTTCTTTCTTCCCTCTTTCTTTTATTTTTTTATTTTGAGACAGGGTCTTTTTCTGTTGCCCAGGGTTGCAGATCACTGCAATCTCAACCGCCTAGGCTGAAGCCATCCTTTCACCTCAGCCTCCCAAGTAGTTGGGAATGCAGTCATGCGCCACCACACCCTGCTAATTTTTGTTTTGTTTTGTTTTGTTTGTAGAGACGGAGTTTTGCCATGTTGCCCAGACTAGATAGATCTAGTTCATCTCTAATAGAAATGCATGAGAAATGAAATTGAGAAAGAAGTAGGACAATTACCCAAAGAGATAAGACTGAGAATATTCTAGGATGAATAGAATGAATCTTCTGATGGAAAGCACACATAGAACAATAAGCAGGAGAGACGAGTATTAATCATTATATACATAACTTGTAGTGTGATATAATGGCCTTGGTGGAGTAACAAATAATTGCAACAGTAAATAATTGTTGCAAGAATAAGTAATGAAAAAAGAATTTTACTGGCCGGGCGCGGTGGCTCAAGCCTGTAATCCCAGCACTTTGGGAGGCCGAGACGGGCGGATCACGAGGTCAAGAGATCGAGACCATCCTGGCTGACACGGTGAAACCCCATCTCTACTAAAAAATACAAAAAACTAGCCGGGCGAGGTGGCGGGCGCCTGTAGTCCCAGCTACTGAGGAGGCTGAGGCAGGAGAATGGCGTGAACCCGGGAGGCAGAGCTTGCAGTGAGCTGAGATCCGGCCACTGCACTCCAGCCTGGGCCGCAGAGCGAGACTCCGTCTCAAAAAAAAAAAAAAAAAAAAGAAAAAAGAATTTTACATTTAGAAACATTAGAGGAGATTTCCTTCTCCTTACTGTGTACCCATTGGTTAAAATGCTCCATATGTCCATTTTAAAATAAAGTATTAAATAAAATGTTCAGAACTTTAAGTAGCAGACAGATGTTAGGTGGTTTTTTTCTTCCTTTCTTTCTTTTTTTCTCTTTTAGTTATTTTTCTTTTGGAGCTCAGTTTCAAATCACTGAGTTAATCATATTTTAAAATTAAAAAAACTCATTGTCATCATTAATCTCTACCAATCATCCTTTTATTTTTGACTTTCTTTCATGAACACTATTCTTACTCCCCTCATCCCAAAGATAATTTGCTTGATCCATGCCCTTGAATATAGCTTTTTAAAATATGTAATATATTTTGTGGATATATGTATTTTCAATTTACCTGTGTGGTGAAAATATCATCCTGTTTTCTACTTTTGTTATCCAGACCCCTGATAAGAGATCTTTCAGTGTTGCTGAACACATGTTGTTTTATTCTAGTATTTCATGGTGAACCACAATAAACATCCACTACATTTAAACATCATTATATCACTCAGTGACAGATCTGAGATTGCCACCAAATGACTGTCACCACAAGTAATACCACAATCGATATCCTTATCCTCATCTACCTGTATATGATTCTCGGAATTTCTCTGTGATGTGTAAAATATTTCCAGACTACTTTTCACTGCAAGTGAGTGAAAGTTAACACTATACACATTCTCTAATACTTGATATGTTTATCCTTTTAAATTAGAGTCTTTCTGATAAGAGTAATGACTCACTGCCTTATTTTGCATTTCTATAATTATAAATATGAAGTTTCTTTGTATGCTGTTTAGCTATGGGAATAAATCTGATCTATGGTAGTTTGTCTCTTTCATTGGTCCTTTTTTTCCCATTGAAATTTCTGTCTTTTTCTTGATTAACAGGAGTTATTTCTATATTTCGAATAACAATCCCTTATGCATTTTAAATTTAGCCAACAGTTTACCCATTTATCAATGATATCCCTCAGTGAACAGAAAACCTTACATTTGGGCACATCATAACAGTCAGCTTCTATGTGCTGTGGTCTTGTGTAAGAAGTCTTTCCTTGCCCATAGTTCACAAAGCTATTCTATTAATAATTTTCTTTTCTTTGTTTATGGTGTTAATTTCATATGCTTTTTCTATAATGTGGAATTTGCTTTTGTATTGGGTATAAGAAAGATCCAGGTTTTTGTTTCTCCTTTATAGAGTGTATTTTCCTAATATCTTCTAACCATTGATTTATAGTGTCATTTTCATAATACATCAAGTTCTCGTAAGTGCATACATCCATTTCTAAAGTTTCTATTCTGCTTCATTTGTCTACTTGTTTCTTCATGTATAAAAATGATATTAGTTTTACAACTATAGCTTTACAAAATGTCCTAATATCTGATCAGTGTTGTCATTTATCTTCTTAAAGTGAACCTAGCAATCTATTAGGGTTTAGTATTCAACATAAAGTTTGGAATGAAAAATTTGGTTCAGTTACATACACCACATAACCAACATAATTTTTTTGAGATTATGTTGACTTTGTAAGCTAATTGAGAGAAAATTCTCAATATTTTAAACATTTACTGTGTTATGTCATTCCCATCATGAATGTGATATACCTTGTTATTTATTCAAATCCTTTTAATCAATTCAATATAAGTCTTTTTCTTAATAAAGACTGTGCATATTTACTAAATTGGTTTCTGTTTTATAGCATTTCTTATGTTTTATAGCATTTCTTAATTTTTAGTTGATTCTGTTAGCATTGTTTGTTTAAAATCTGTACTATATACAGTATTAGACTATGTTGGCCAAGAAAAAAGGCAAAACACATACTATATACAATGTCTAATATATCATATATCTATATACATAATGCATATTACATAAATACTATGTATATGCATCATATACAAATATGATATATAATAATTATATATGAATTATAAATTTAATTATATATGATTGTATATATGCTAAAATATTTAAATATGTATATAATTTTAGAATTCCAGTCTTTCAGTTAGTGAGCTGAATCCATTTAGAACATTTAAAAACTACATTACAATAGAAAAAATTATATAGTTACTTTGTACTATTTACAATGTAACTATGGACTAAATTGTGCCTCCCACCCAGAATTCATGTATTGAAGCCCTAGTCTCCGGTGTGATTATATTTGGAGATGAGGTCTTTGGAGGTATTAGGTTTAGATGAGGGCAGAAGAGTGGAGCCCTCATGATGGGGTCAGTGTCCTTGTAAGAAGAGTTACCAGAGCCTGCTTCCTTTCTCTGACCTGAGAGGACACAACGAGAAGGTAACATCTTCAACCAAGAAAGAGGGCCTTCATTGGGGAATTGAATTGATGGGCACCTTGATTTTGGACTTTCCAGCTGTCAGAACTGTGAGAAGTAAATTCCCTTTGTTTAAGCCATCCAGTCTACGGTATTTTGTTATGGCAACCCAATCTGGCTAAAACAAATAGTTTACCAAGTTACTTTTTATTTTTTACTTATAATATATTTTTTTCATTTTTTCCTTTCTTGCCCTGCACTTTCACAGATCAAATTTCATTTGATGGTTTTAAATTCATGCACTGTTTTCAAATGTGTTCTGGTTGCTGCCTCTCCCTCCAATTTTTGTTTTCAGTTTACTAATATCTATCTTCCTGTGAGACAAGATAGACACTTTAATACATTCTATGTCCCTGTGGTCCTCAACTCCTTCCACAGACTTTTTCCCTCAGCAAGTTCTTTTTTCTCACAAGACTTTAAAAATTGCATTGCAGATTAAAGGCCTACTATGAAAAAAAATGAACTTTAAAATGTTAAAGAAATGATAGAATATATTTATGATTTCATATAGGGAAAAATATTTGTAAACCAGATTCCCTCCAAAAAATGTGATGGTGAGTGTTTACATCGTGCTACATAAGCAATGAACCTGCACCAATTGCTTCTTCTGAAATTTAAATGACTAATTCCGAAAGGATCAAATTAAGTTTCACTGAAATACATCATATTTTGGAAGCTTTCTAAACCATTCTGGCCATGAAGATTGGGAGACTAATAAACAAATTCCAAACTTCATCTGAAGTTCATTTATACTTTGTGGAGCTCAGATTCCTGGCTTCAGTTACACCTAAGCAGCATGGGCAAATAAGCTTGATATTTCTGCTTTTTCAGCTTTCTTCTGTTTCTCAGGCATAAATAAATTTTTGCAATATGAAACTTGTAGTTGATTACAAATGACTGTGAAGTGTGGTGTGCATATGAGGCTTAAGAAAATGGCACAGAAAAAAAAAAAAAAACCAGTCAGAATTTGAGGTCAATATGATTAAAAACACCATCACAGTTATCAGTGGTCCTTATGGGAACCATTCAGTGTGATTTTAGTGCCACCTAGTGTTCTACAGTGGGATAAGGTCTTGGAAGTGAAAACTAATTCCGTCATGGGCAAGACTCTGAAATTAGGCAGCTGGCATAAGGCTGTGCACCGACTCAAAGCAGACAGTGTCAAGAAACCGCTGCTGTATTTCTTGTTTACCATCTGGAAAAACAGCGGTGCAAAGAAGCCTTTCTTAGATCTAAGCAATTAGCCAAATATGTACCGGGCCAGTCAACAGAAGTACTCATTCATGTATTAGTTTTAAACATGGAAACCCTGATTTGGTGAAAATAAGAATGTGATGGTGATATATAAGGGGGCATGGCAATAGCACTTGGGAATAAAAAAGGTCACACACATCTAAGGGTTATTTACATATGCATGAATGAGGTCATATTATGCTCTTCTTAATGCTCAAGTACACTTGAGATTTCAATACATCTATTTTGGAATTGCATGCAGATAGTAGACAAAAACAAGTCAGGACACAAAGATTATAAATAATGCAATCAATATATTTGATTACTATGGTGACATAGACCGATGGAACAGAGTAGAGAACCCAGAAATAAAGCCAAATACTTATAGCCAACTGATCTTCAACAAAGCCAACAAAAACATAAAGTGGGCAAAGGACACTCTGTTCAACAAATGGTGCTGAGATAACTGGCAAAGCCAGATGTAGAAGAATGAAACAGGATTCTCATCTATAACCTTATACAAAAATCAACTTAACATGGATCAAATTTAAGAGCTGAAACCATAAAAATTCTAGAAGATAACATTGGAAAAACCTTTCTAGACATTGGCCTAGGTGAAGATTTCATTACCAAGAACCCAAATGTAAATGCAACAAAAACAAAGATAAATAGATGGTACTTAAGTAAACTTAAAAGCTTCTGTACAGCAAAAGAAACAGTCCACAGAGTAAATAGACAACCCACAGTATGGAAGAAAATCTTCACAATCTATGCTTGTGACAGAGGACTAATATCCAGAATCTAAAAGGAACAAATCAAATCAGCAAGAAAAATCCAAACAATCCCATTAAAAAGTGGGCTAAGGAGATGAATAGACAATTCTCAAAAGAAGATACACAAATGGCCAACAAACATATGAAAAAAATGCTCAGCATCACTAATGATCAGGGAAATGCTAATCAAAACCACCATACGATACCACGTTACTCCTGCAAGAACGACCGTAATCAAAAAATCAAAAAATAATAGAGGCTGGTGTGGATGTGGTAAAAAGGGAACGCTTTTACTCTGTTAGTGGGCATGTAAACTAGTACAAGCACTGTGGAAAACAATGTGGAGATTCCTTACAGAACTAAAAGTAGGTCTACTGTTTGATCCAGCAATCCCACTCCTGGGTATCTACCCAGAGGAAAAGTCATTATACAAAAAAGATACTTGCACACACATATTTATAGCAGTTGCAAATTATGGAAGCAGCCCAAATGCCCATCAATCAACAAGTGGATAAAGAAATGTGATATATATATTAAATTATATGTGATTATATATATATCACATTTATATATATTTCTTCATATATAGCTATATATAATTATATATATTAATGTATATAGCTATATATATCACATTTCTATCAGGTGTCGACTTGATTGGATTGAAGGATGCTTAGATACCTGGTAAAGTATTGTTTCTTGGTGTGTTTGTGAGGGCATTGCCAGAGGAGATTAATATTTGAGTTATATATATTTCTATTATACATGTAATTATATATATGTAGCTATATATATATATGGAGAGAGAGAGAGAGCATGGAATTCTATTCACCCATAAAAAGTAATGAAATAACGACATTTGCAGCAACCTGGATGGAATTGGAGACATAACTCAGGAACAGAAAACCAAACCAAATCGTATGTTCTCACACATAAGTGGGAGCTAATCTATGAGGATGTGAAACCATAAGAATGATACAGTGGACTCTGGGGACTTGGGGAAAAGGGTGGGAGGGGGGTGAGGGATAAAGACTACACATTGGGTACAGTGTACACTGCTCAGGTGATGGGTGCACCAAAATCTCAGAAATCACCACTAAAAAACTTATCCATGTAAGCAAACATCACCTGTTCCCAGAAAACCTATTTGAATTAATAAAATAATAATATCCACATCAACCCTACCAGTATTATTTCCCTTTTCCAGGTGAAGAAACTGGGGTTTAGATACTTAAGATATGAGATGGTTAATATCAGGTGTCAACTTGATTGGATTGAAGGATGCTTAGATAGCTGGTAAAGTATTGTTTCTTGGTGTGTTTGTGAGTCAGTGGACTGGGAGAGGAAGATCCACCCTCAATGTGGATGGGCACCAGCCAATTGGCTGCCAGCATGACTAGAACAAAGCAGGCAGGAGAAGATGGGATAAGCTGGCTTGCTGAGTCTTCTGGCTTTCATCTTTTTCCCATGCTGAATACTTCTCTGACGTTGGACATAAGACTCCAAGTGTTTTGGCCTTTGGACTCTTAGACTTACACTAGTGGTTTGCAAGGGGCTCTCAGGCCTTTGGCCACAGACTGAAGGCTGCACTGTCAGCTTCCCTGCTTTTGAGGCTTTTGGACTCAGGCTGAGCCACTACTGGCTTCCTACCTCCTCAAGTTGCAGATGGCCTATTGTGGGACTTCACTTTGTGATCATGTGAGTGAATTCTCCTTAAAAATCTCCCTTTCATATATACATATATCCTGTTCTGTCCCTCTGGAGAGCCCTAATAGAATATATTTATCCAAAGTTCTAGTTGAAAGGTGGCAGTATGACATCTCATAACTTCTAAACAGCTCTATGGAAATACTGTGAAGTCCAGAGTGTCATATGCCTGGCACGTAAGGGTATTTTCCTGGGTGCAGGGGATTATTTCTCTTACCCATTTTTCTTTGGAGGCATCTCCACTCCACTTCCCAGTAAGGTATACTTCTTCCCATCCTCCATTCCTGCCTTGTCCCATGGTAGAAGAAGTGAGAACCCAACTGAGAATCTGCCATTCCATGAATCACATTGCCATGAGTGTAGGACCCCAGCATTATAATCCAGGCAGCATAGACCCAATTCTCTCTCATGTTTTGAAGAGAACTGTGTCCAGACACAGCAAATACTCATGTTTGTAATTTCCATGATGTAGGCTAAAGAAGCTGGGTCTCTTTTAGGTCTTGCATATCTACCTGCAATATGGTGGACAGGTCAGAGAGGGGCGGATGTCAAGTTCTAGGTTCGAAATAAAGGTAGAAAGACCCTCTCATAATCTTCAATCCCACTTTACTAGTAAGAATTCTGAGCCTATTTTAGTACTTCCTGGTTCTTTGTCAGGCTTCAATTGGTTAAATTCCCAAAGGCAGAAAGACTGATTAATTAAACTCACTCGAACCCCCTGATTATAGAAACCATAGTAAGTGCCCAAGGCTACTTGAACACAAGTCCAGATTGTTTCTGGAATGTTATTATCTGCCTAGAGTATACACAAAAGCTGAGTAACTCTAAAACATGCTGGTTTCCCCTCTATTTGACAACTCTTTAAGAGGACTTTTTAAATGATGTCCTATAATGAAGTTCACAGAAGACTAACAAATTACAGTCTTACCATGAAATGGACTGGAACTGAACCTAATGAGACAATGTGAAATTTCAAAAGACTGTGGAATGAATTACAAGTAGGTCAATGGTAGTCACCCCTTAAATGAATGGTTTGACATGATGAAGTCTAACTATAAAGTGATGATTGATGTAAGAACAAATGCAAAAAAGGAAGAACAGCTACTAATTCTTCTGTTTTCATCCAGGGCGAATGTTCAACCTTACATCAGAAGAATAACACAAGCACAAAGACACATTCTTAACTGAAAAAAATGGTGGCTGGAGGTAACTGAGATAAAGTAAAAAGACTCATTTGTCTGGGACATTTTAAATGGATACCTGCTCCTTTTAGATTCTAGATTCTAGAGGTCTTGCTTAAATCGATGACGTGAGATAGTCATAAGGCCTATGCTTTCATACTATCAGGCGGGAATAACAGATTCTCTTGGGATCATCTAGTGAGATCACAGCCCATCAGTTTGTTCTCTGCAGCTTCTGGGAAAGCAAAACTTTATTTGGGTTGTGAGAATTCTCCCTGAGTAAGTGTAATGGAGGTGAAAGGGATGTCTGGCAGGTAGGTTTGTTTCTTAAATTACTTTGAGGATTAAAACTTGCTAATCACACCTCATTTAACAAGTACAGTCAGAAGATACTTTGAAATTATTCCCAATTTATCTGCATAGCATTAGTAATATTATGTAAAGAATATAGGATACTTTTCCTATCTGTTGTATTTTGATATTAAATTATACCAAGACATAAATCCTTTCCAATATTATGTAAATATGTATTCAATCAACCTTGGAAAGGTTTTGAGTAGTAGGGAGAAAGAGGTTAACTGTACAATAGATGGGAAAAGATAAATATCTATCAATTCAACACAACCAAGAAATTAAATATTCAGATTACAAGTAGGGATATTGATGGAAAACAATTTGAAGTGAAAATCCTAGTTTAGAATATGCATTAAAGGGAGTAAATAACACAGAGAAAAATGTAAACGTTGCTTCTAATTTACTAGCAAAGTTTGAATGATACGATTTCAGAATGTCTTTTATGTAGTAAGATTTACTATCAAACAGATATGTACTTTTGTGTGTATGTGTGAGACGGGGTCTCGCTCTGTTACTCAGACTGTCACACACAGCTCACTGCCGTCTTCACCTCCCTGGTCAAGTGATCCTCCCACCTCGGCCTCCTGAATAGCTGGGACTACAGGCACGCACCACCATGCCCAACTAATTTGTGTGTTTTTTGTTTGTTTGTTTTGTTTTTGTTTGTTTTGTGTGTGTATAGACAGGATTTCGCTATGTTCCCCAGGCCAGTCTCAAACTCCTAAGCTTAAAGGACCCGCCCACCTCGACCTCCCAAAGTGCTAAGATTGAAGGCATTCACCACCTCACCCAGCTTACTTTTACGTATTGTAAACTCGCTGGGGCTATTGTCATTTCTTCTGACAATCTTAGACAATGGAATAGGAAAATTGGTAATTTACAAACTGGTATTTTGTAAATTAAGCATATATCTAAATCGAGTCTGCATGTATTCACATCTACATTTGCCTCCTCCTCCTCCTCTCACTGTCAATTTCTTACTCCTCCAGGACTAATCCAGTTTGAAAAACTAAAATATATTGAAACCACTTAAAGTGTCTCTGAAAGAAAAAAAAAACTGAATATTTTTAACCTTAAAATGTCTCAAGAGTGCCTTCGATTGTCTTTTGCCTCAACAAAAGCAAAATAATTGACACTTTGAGGTGAATCAACACTAGTTCTTTTTTCCTTTGCCCATCTTAAAACACACACAAAGTTGTTATAGACATACCATAGAGATATTAGATTCCTATTGCTTTTGTAGCAAATTTCTAGAAATTTAGTCACTTAGAGCAACACAAATTTATTATTTTACAATTCTGGAGGTCAGAAGTCCTGCAAATCAAGGAGTGCACAGGGCTGCAACCTTTTGGAGACTATAGAGAATCATCTGCTTTCTTGAGCTATCTAGCTACTAGGGGCCTTCTGCATTCATTGGCTCATGGCCCCTTACTACATTTTCAAAGACAACAGTATCATCTCCAAAACTCTTTCTCTGGCTCTGACATCCCTTTTATAAGAACCCTTGTGATTATATTGGGCCAACCCAGCTAATCCAAAACACTTTCCCCATCTCAAGATCCTTAATGTAATTACATCTGCAAAGACCATTTTTTTCTAGACAAATAACATATTGACAGGTTCTGAGGATTGCAAGGTGGACATCTCCAGGGGGAGCATTATTCTGACTACCACAGTAGAATTTAGAAACTTGAGAATAAATGTAACGTGGTTTGGAGAAGAGAAAGAAAGATGAATGTAAAGAGAGAAAGACCCTTTTGGAAACAATTCAATTCCTTTCTTATCACTGAAATTACAGTGAGAGAGGTTACTCTAATTCCTGTGAGATGTTAAGTCGGAAACAAGTTCAGTTAAGGCAGAAGCCAGACTTTTTCTAGACAGTAATTTTCTGATATGGACCATGAGATATTTAAACAACTTATAGATGTAAATTGTCTTCCCCTTTTTTAATAACTGCCTTACCTGTCCTTCTACAGCTTTGTAAATGGAAGTCAGAAAAAGAATGGTTAAAAACTTCATATTTCATACATTCTGTAAAGGGTATCTCTTTATCCAGTTTCATGATTGTATTCTATTCTAAACACCTTTACTCCATATCATGTGTCTAGACACTAGTGTTTTTCAAGGCTGCGTCTACAATCTATCCTACGGGTTATTCTTCCTAATACATGTTGTTTATTGGGTCACTTTTTTTCTTCAACTCCTTAAATTGTACCACTTAACTTACTCATTGGTTAATCAATTATTTCATTTAATAGTTCATTCTACTGATATTTTATTGGCCTGGGAAGGGTTTGTGCTAAATACTGAGCAGAAGGAGGGAGGCAGTATAGTACACACACACAAAAACTATAGATGCATGCATTTCCATAGCCTATTCCACAATCACTCCCAATGAGAAGTGTTTTGTTGCTTTAGGGAGGTGACAATGTGTTACTAAGTGATGAAGATCATTGACAGTGAACCCCGACTTTGCAGGCTCAGACAGAGTCTCAAACATTTATCATCCTTAAGATCTTGACAAGTTACCAACTCTTTTGGCCTTCACATTTTTTCCTCAATAAAATCAGAATTGTCTTAGCACTAACCTAATGGGTTGTTTTGAAGTTTAAATAAGCCAACCCATATAAAGAGTTTAAATCAGTGCCTGACACATAAGCAGCCCTCAGTAGATGTTAACCATTATTACTTCCCAGCTCTCACTTATTTCTATAAAGATTATCTTCTAACCAGAAAGCGTCATACTTATTCTAATAAGTAAGTCAATGGAAGAAAAAGCTGGGGAAGAAGAAAAGCTAGTGGGATTTGTTTTGGCTGGAGCACAGATTTTCTTGGGAGAGAAGAAAAGGGAGAGAAGAAATGGAGAGGTATAAGAAATATTGAAAGAAATAATTTTAAAGAAAATGTCATACTAATATTTCAAGCCTTTAGAATTTTTAAGGGAATGTAGTCAAGATTAAAGTTGTTTTATTTATTTACACTTGGTAGATGACTATTTTTTCATTCATTCATTCACCAAATTCTTAATGAGCTAAAAGCCATGAGTCACATTCAGTGCTAGGTACTTGAGATAATCATGAATGAAAAAAGAACAAAGTCCATGTCAGTCTTTAGTTTCTGTTCAGAAAGAGTGACAGAAATTCTTTAAATAACTCATCATATTAAATTACTAAACACATTAAACTACTAATGTGGCAACTGCTATAATTGAAAAAGAAGGGGAGTTTAATCTACTCAGGGTGGTCAACAAAGCTGTCTCTGGGCTCTGAAGGATGAATGAGAGAGGCAGCACAGGTTGTTCTAGGAGCTGCAGGAAGGCGTATGTGACTGGGATGCATTCAGTGAGGTGGGTTCTGGAGTGACCAGACTAGAAGGGTAGAAAGATGTCAGACCAGGTAGAGCCATGCAAGTTGCATTAAGGATTTTGATATTTATTTTTAGGACAAATGGGTTGAGGTAATCTGTCTTTTAGGTACTGTGAAAACATTTTTTCTCAAACAGAGACTGCTTGAAATAGAACAGAATATGTGAATGGACCAAGGTGTGCACAGAGCTGCTCCCTTTTTTAGACTTGGGAAAATCTGTTTCCTTTCTCCTTCTAGCTAGTAGGGACCCTTGTATTAGGAAGCCGTTGCATTAGTCCAAGTGAAGTATGCTAGTAGTATGGAGTAGGATAGCAATATTGCAAATGTAGGTGAGTATACGGACTTGAAAGCTATTTAAGCATGAAATCAATAGGTTCCATTAGTCATAATGGAATAGTTGTGAGGATCAAGGAGAGGAAAGAACCATAACAACTCCAAAGTTTCTGGCTTAAGTAACTAGTTGGTTATATAACAGTTGTATTCCTGGATAGACTGGAGGGAACTAGAAACTAGTTTGGGATTTATTTTTGCCTCTCTAACAAATTTGTCTTCAAAGTGAAAGCAGAGTTTATCTAGGGTTAAAATATCAACCTAAAGAGAAGAGAAGAGTGTTGATTAGCTATGAATATATAACACTGAAATTTACTGTTGATAGGCATGCAAGTTGGCCAGACTTGAGTTGTGATTCGGGGGAAAATGTTGTTTATCAAGGTAAAAGACATAAAGTGTTCTGTACATTTTTTTCTCCTTTGTTCTTTATTCTTATTACCTAGAGAAAGATAAACTTTTCTGTAAATTTGCAAACTAAACAATAACAATATTTTCATCCTGCTTGGAAACCCAATTTCTAAAGCAGTAGGAGCTTTTCTTGGCTGGGATGAGAAGGTCAATACTAAACATGGCTGGATTACTCTGAAACCATCTTGCTGCTTTGCTGTTTAAAGCCGGGTCTCTGGAGATGTAGCTGATGGTGTGGAATTGAATATAGTTAGGGCTGTTTTGTACTAGAGACTGAAGAAATTTGTAGTTAGTTCTGTGCAAAGAGAAGGAGAAACAGAATTTGGGTGAAGAGAACAACAAGCCCTTTTAATAGAAGACAGATGGAAAGTATTTAAAAAGCACAAAGATGCTGCCATTTGTGTAAAGGCCTGCAGGATCAGACACTGGTAAACAGTATTTCAGCAGAGGATACCCTGAGTACACTAGAGGTAGCACAGTAACTTGGATTCATATGCAAAACTTATGACTCCTTAAACAGTAAGAGTAGACATAGTCTACCTTATGAGTTCAGAGAGAAGAAACTTCTACTCTAAGTCACAACTCAAGAAGACAGTACTTTGGAAGATCAATACCAGCTAAATTAAAACATGGAAGAATATATCTTCATGAAGAAATCTGTCTTGATCACACATTGCTGAAATACTGTTTACCAATGTCTAACATACACTTTCATCACGTGGTAAAAATTAGTGAGGAATGAAGAAGAAAAATGGAGGGGAATTTTGGCAGGATTCTGGACTAAGAAAAAAGAAGCAGATCTGAGGGACTAGATACCATGTAGGAAAGTGTCATCTTCTTGGAGAAAGGTCCCTGGTAGGCTGTTTTGTCAAGTCCTGTCATCTCGAGGATCGCCACAGTAAGCCCAGGGCTGAGCTGAAGACAGCATTACCCATATATGTTTTCCCAATATCACCATGGATTACAAAATGGTTACTGGGATTCCTTAGGGATTCTTGCCCTTGCATTTCACAGAACTCTCCTTGAAGAATGAACAAGTTAATTATGAATCCGTTGAGTAAACGGATACATTTTCAGTTTACCTTTATGAGTGCTCAAAAAGACACATAAGCAATGCATTGTGAACACAGAAGGATTGATTCACCCTGCCTGGAAAACTATAGAAGTTAGCCTGGATAAGGTGTTACTAAAACTGGGTTTTAATTTAATATTTATTAAAGACTAATATATATTAATATAACATTAATATATTTATAGAAGCATATATATGTAAGTGAACACTTCAGTGAATTTTCACTGCAAGAATATGGTAAAATCCTACAACCAACACGCAGATCAAAATATAGAAACCAGCCAGCACTTAAGCAATCTCCCCTGTGCCCCATCTTTAACACCATCCCCTGTAGAAACCTTTAGTCTGACTTATGTCACCATAGATTAGTTTTGGCTGTTGCTATGCATTATAGAGGTAAGATCCTAAAGTATGTATTCTTCTGTACTTACCTTCTTTAGCTCTATATGTTGATTTTAGATTCATTCAAATGTTGTATGTAGCAGTAATTTGAATATACCATAATTTATGTATCAATTCTTCCCTTGGTGAACATTTAAATATTTTCTATTTTTGGCTACTAGAAATATTATTTCCATAACATTCTTGTGTGTATCTTCTGGAGTATTTATATATCTGTTAGGTATATATCAAAGAGCTGAATTACTTAGTCATAGGTATGTGAATTTTAACCTTTAATGGACACTGCCAAACAGTTTTTCAAAGTGGGTTTACAAATTTCATCCTCAATAACACAATGTGAAGTGTGGTGTTGTCATAATTGGTATCATCAGACTTGTAAATTTTTCCCATTTTGGTAAATTTGTTCTGGTATTTTATTGTGGTTTTGATTTGAATATTCGTAATGACAAGTGAAACTGAGAAACATTTCATATGTTTACTGATAATTTAGATAGCCTCTTTTTTTATATTCTTGCTATAATTATTTGTCCTTTTAAATAAAAGTTGGTTGTCTACACTTCTGCTAGTGATTTACATGATCTTTAATATATTCCAGATATTAGTCCTTTCTTGGGTATATGTGTTGCAAATACCTGCTCTCTGTGTGTGGCTTGCAGTTTTACTCTCTTAGTGGTGTCTTTTGATTAAGAGTGTTTTAAATTTTAATGGAGTTCAATTTGCAGATCTGCCTGTTTAGGATTAGTACTGTTCTGTCCTCTTTAAAAACTCCTTTTCTATAGCAAGATCATGAAAAATAGCTTCTTATAATATCCTCTAGACATTTTATGATGTAAGTTTTACATTTCGGTCTGCCATATTCATAGAATTGATTTTTATGGATGGTATAGACTCAAGATTAATATATTTTTCTATATATTTTTAGAAAATCTATATAAGGATAAGCTATAAATTTCTGTATGGATATTCAATTAACCCTGCACTATTTACATAATAGATCATTTTTTATCCAAAGCATTTTTGTATCAACTTAATTATGAATTATTATGAATCAACATGTGTCTATATGCCTTGCGGCTTTCCATTCTAATATACTGTTTGATTTGTCTATATGGCAATACTACGCTGCCTTAATTGTTGTAATTTTAAAATAAGTCTTCACTTCTGATAGCATAAATCCTCTAACCATATTCTTTCTTGTCAAGACTATTATGTCCACTAATTTTGGCTATTTATAGTGCCACATCGGCTTCAAAATTGGCTTTTCAATTTAAACAGACTTGTAGAGACTTCAGTTGGAATTGCATTACCTGTATAGATCAGTTTGGAGAAAAATCATATGTTTAAAATGCAGAGGCTTTACACTTACTTTATAGATCACAAATCAACAACATGATTTTATAACTTAAGAAACTACAAAAGAAAAATAAAACAAAGCTAGCAGAAGGAAGGAAATGATAAAGATTAGAGCACAGGTGACTAAAAATACAGAATAGAAAAACAATAGAGAGAATCAATGAAATCAAAAGTTGATTCTTGGAAAAAATTGAAAAAATCGTCAAACATTTAGCAAGATAGACTAAGAAAAACAGAGGGAAGACTCAAATTACTAAAATCAGAAATAAAAGCTGAGGCATTACTAATAATTCTACAGAAATAAAAAGGATTGTAAGAGAGTTCTAGGAAAAATTGTACAGCAACAAATTGGATAACCTAGATGAAACGGACAAATTCCTAGAAATGCAAAACCTACCAAGACTAAACCACACTGAAAGAGAAAACATGAATAGAGCTGTAACTAGTAAAGAGATTGAATCAGTAATTTACAATCTCCAAACAACAAAAATCACTGGGCTTGATGGCTTCTCTGGTGAATTCCACTGACCGACCGTTTAAAGAACTAAACCGGTCTTTTTCAAACTTTTCCAAGAATTTGAAGAGGAGAGAACACTCACTAAATCATTCTGGGAGGCCAGTATTATCCTGATACCAAACCTAGACAAAGACATTACAAGACAAGACAACTACAGACCAATATTCCTTATGAATATTGATGCAAAATCCTCAACAATACTAGCAAACCAAATTCAGTAGCATGTTAAAAGGATTATAAACCATGACCAGGTGGGATTTATTCCTGGAATGGAAGAATCATTCAACATATAAAGATTGCTCACTGAAATACACCACGTTAACAAAATGAAAGAAAATAACTATGTGATTGTCTCAATGTGGAAAAGAATTTCATAAAATTAAACACTTGGAGGATTTAAACACTCAAAAAACTGCAAATAGAAGCAAACCACCTCAATATAATAAAATCCATATATGGAAAACCCGCAGTGATAATCATACTAATGGTGAAAGATTAATATCTTTTCCTCTAGAATTAGGAACAAAGCAAGCATGCCTGCTTTAGTTACTTCTGTTCAAAATAGTGCTGGAGTTCTAGTGAGAGCACTGGGGCAAGAAAAAGAAATGAAAAAAAGCATACAAATAGAATATAAGAAATAAAATTATCTCTGTTCGCAGATAATGTGATCTTATATGGGGAAAACCCAAAAGATTCCACACAAGAAAACTGTTGGAATAAATGAATTCAGCAAAGTAGCAGGATAAAAAGTCAACACACTAGAATCAGTTGCATTTCCATATACTAACAATGAACCATCTGAAAAGGAAATTAATA
Organism: Macaca mulatta; assembly: GCF_049350105.2. Classification (NCBI taxonomy): domain Eukaryota; kingdom Metazoa; phylum Chordata; class Mammalia; order Primates; family Cercopithecidae; genus Macaca; species Macaca mulatta. The sequence continues at coordinate 71,491,571 of NC_133417.1, read as the reverse complement.
AAACAATCCCATTTATAATACTATCAAAAAGAATAAAATATTTAAGATTCTATTAATGAAATTAATTTAATCAAGGAGGTGAAGACCTTGTACAATGAAAACTACAAAATATTGCTGAAGGAAATAAAAGAAGCCCTAAATACATGGAAACACATCCCATGTTTAGGAATTAGAAGAAAATATTATTAAGATGTCAATTCAGATTTAATGTAATCCCTGTGAAAATTACAATAATGCATTTACAGAATTAGAAAAATCTATCCTAAAATTTATATAGTTTCTCAAGGGCCAAAATATCCAAACCAATCTTTAAAAAGAACAAACACAGCTGAAAGATTCACACTTCCAATTTTCCAAGCTTGCTACAAAGCTACAACTATCAGAAGAGTGTGGTACTTGTATAAAGACAGACATCTGTACCAATGGAATGGAATAGAGAGCCCAGACACAAACCCTCACACATACAGTCAAGTGATTTCTGACAATAGTGCCAAGACCATTCAATAGGGAAAAAAAAAATCATTTTTACAAATCATGTTAGAAATTTTACAAGAATAATATTGCATTTATAAATTTATTTTTGAAGGTCTGGACCTATTAATAATATTTTTATGATACTGAGTCTTTATATGAAATGATTAATAAAATCGATTAATATATTATTGATATATTATTTTTATTTAGTGTTCCACATTTTTATTGGGGTGTTTCTTAGATTTTTTGTTGCTATTACAATGGGTTGTTCCTTTCGTTGTATTTTTCTAATTGATTGTTTCTTAAGTATGGAAAAGTTACTAATGTTTGTAAATTAATACTCAACCCAATCATTTCACCATATCATCTTATTCTTTGTAACAATGATTTAATTTACTCTGTTAAGTATTTCTGATATAAAATCACATAAAATAAAATAATATTAATTTTACCTGCTTCTTTTCAAATTTTCCCTGTTTTCTTTAGTTGCAATTGGCTAGTAAATTTTAAAACACTACTGAATGATAGTGGGAAGATGATGTATCTTTGACTTGTATTAAGTTTAAAATATATTCCCAGCATAGGACCATTAAAATGTCCACTTACTAAATAAAATGAAGTCAGCCTCTTGTAACATTTAAAGTTTTAAACAGAAATGAATTATGAGTTATATAAATGACATGTAACAATCATATTTTTTCCTGGAATTATTATAGAGAGTTTTATTCATATTTTTCTTAATGTTACCTCATGCTGCATTCCCGGTATGAACATTATGTAGACATTTTATGTTGTTCTTTTAACATGATTCACTATAGAATGAATTGAGAATATATCCCTGTTTATCTTTTTTTGTCATTTATTATTTTTATTTTCTAATTTTCAACTTTTATTTTATAATCAGGGTATGCATCTGCAGGTTGTTTACAAAGGTATGCTGCATGATGCCATGACTTGGTATAATTAAACCTGTCACTCAGGTAGTGAGTATAGTCCCAAGTATGTAGTTTTTCAGCCCTTCCCTCCTCCCACTCTCCTGTTCTAGTAGTTCTGTTTACTATTCCCATCTTTATGTCCATGTGTACCCCCTGTTTAGCTCCCACTTATAAGTAAGAACATAGAGTATTTGGTTTTCTGTTTCTGCATTAGTTTCCTTAGGATAATGGTCTCCAGTTTCATCCATGTTGCTGCAAAAGACATGATTTTATTCTTTTTATTTTTTTTTATGGCTGGATAGTATTCCATGCTGTATATGTACCACATTTTCTTTATCTAATCTACTGCTGATGGGCACTCAGGTTGATTCTAGGATTTTGCTGCTGTGAATAGCCCTGTGATGAACATGTGGGTGCATGTGTCCTTTTGTAGAATGATTTATTTTCTTTGTGTATATACTCAGTAATGAGATTTTTGGGCCAAATGGTGGTAGCTAGTCTTTTATTGAGGATCTTTGTATCTATGTTCATTGGGGATATTGGTCTGAAGTTTTCTGTTTTCTTTTTGTCTTTGCCAGAGTTTGGTGTCAGGGTGATGCTGGCTTCATAGAATGGGTTAAGTGGGAATCTTTCCTCCTCAATTTTTTGGAATAGTTTCAGTAGGATTGGTACCAGCTCTTCTCTGTCTGTCTGGTAGAATTCAGCTGTGAATTCATCTGGTACAGGACTTTTTTGGGGGTTGGTAAATTCTTTTTTATTGCTGATTCAATTTTGGAACTTGTTATTGGTTTGTTCAGGTTTTCACTTCTTCCTGGTTAAATCTTGGAAGATTTTATGTTTCTAGAAATTTTTCCATTTCTTCTAGATTTTTAAATTTGTGCACCTACGGATATTCATAATAGTCTCTAAGGATCTTTTGTATTTTTGTAGGATAAGTTGTAATGTCACTTTTGTCATTTCTGATTGTGCTTATTTGAATCTTCTCTCTTTTTCTTCTTTGTTAATCCACATAGTGGTCTATCAATCTGGTTTATTCTTTTGAAGAACCAACTTTTGATTTCTGATCTTTTGTTTGAATTCTATTTCATTCATTTCTTGTCTGAGTTTAGTTATTTCTTTTCTTCTGCTAGCTTTAAGGTTGGATCTTTTTCCTAGTTCTCCTAGGTGAAATGTTAGATTTGTCTACTTTTTAAAAAAAATGTACATAACATAATTACTTGTTTTCTAAAAATATATTTGGAATCTCCAATAAAATTTCCTGGGCTGGTATCAGTATTAGTGGTAAATCTTTATATCTTTTCAAATTATTCTCTAATTATTGATCTCTTTGGATATTTTCTCTTTTGTTAGCTCAATTCATTTACAGTTTCAAATGTAATGTACTTCTAATGACACTAGTTACTTCATACTTTTTAGCATTCTCTGCAACTGAAAATATAGCTAATCTTTATTCTAGTTTTATTGTACCTTTTTTTCCTTTTATAGGCTTGCAGATAGTTTATTTATTTTATTTGGATTTTCATTTAATTTTATTCATCAAGTCTATAGTGCCTTTTAATTTTTCTTTAAATTTTATTACTAGTTTATACTTTTACTAATATTAATCCCTTCATACTACATGATTGAGGTTGTTATGATCTTCTGTTACTTTCTTGAGTTTAATTTTCTTCTAATCAACAAATACTATTAAAGTTATAATTTTCTCCTGGTTCTCATGTATTTACTGAATTGCTGTAATTTTTAGAAGGTATAGTTATATTGGTTAATCTAAATACGCTATATAAATATGTTAGCAAATGTAAATAAACACTGGTTATTTAAAACAATAATACTAATCTGTGCATTTAAAACACATGGTGAAGAGAACTCAGAAGTTGGGAATGCAGTAAACAGATTAAAGTGTTAGGAGAAATTTGTACTCCTTAGAAGAAGTAAAATGCTAATTTAAAATATATTTAATAAATCATGGGTTCATTTTGTAATCTTCCGAAAACTCATTCTCCCCTCCCCAGAAGTAACACAATCTATAGTCAACAAGTTCATGTAAAAGAAACATAGTAATATTTTTAAATGAGCTTTTAATTTACAATAAGTCAAAAAAGACAAAGAAAACAGGAACAAAAATGAAAGATGGATAAAAGAGTAAGCAAATAGTGCTAGATCCAAATATGCCAATGATAACATTAAGAGATGAGGATTTTCCAGTCTGAATGAAAACCAAACCTAACTATTTGTTGATTACAATCTTGATTGCTGATTTAGAGGATGTTAGCCATTCCTTAAATATAAGAAAGGATGAAAATAAAAGGATATAAAATGATATGCCATGCAATATTAACCAAACAAAGACTAAACAGCCTGATTAAAATCGTACAAAAAGACTTAGAGCTAGAAGCATCACAGGAAACAACGATGGCATTTCATAATGATAAAAGGTTAAACACAGTGATAAAATGACACAGTATTATATGTTTGTATACTCCAAATGTAGCTTCAAATAGAAGAGCCAATATGGAGTAAATTAAATGAAAGATACACAAATCCAAAAGTCATACTAACCTATGTTACCATGCCTCTTTCAGTAACTCATAAAAAAGTGGCAAAAAATCATGAAGCATATAAAATATTTGAACAGCACCATTAACAAAAATGAGCTCACTGACATAAGATCCTTCTACCCAATAATAGAATACACCTTTTTGCCCAAGGGCTATGAAATATTTAACAAAATAGACCATGTCTTGGGCCATAACCTAAGGTTTGAAAAGCACACTGAATATTTCTCTGACCACAGTGGAATTAAGCTAGTAGTAAACAACAACAAGGAATAAAAATATCTTCAACTGTTTAATAATTATATAAAGTACTCTGACTAGCTGATTGGATAAACAAGTTGTCAAGGAAATTAGATAATATTTTGAGCTAAATGAACATGAAAATAAAACAGAGACTTGAGAAATGCAGCTAAAGCAGAGCTAAGTAAAATTGATAGGCATAAATGTATATTGTGGAAAAGAAGAAAGTCTGAACATTAATAATTGAAGAATCCATCTCAAGAAGATAAAAAATATCAGCAAATCCATTCCAAGTAAAAGAGAATAAAATAAATAATAAAGATAAAATAAGTGCACAATGAAATAGAAAATAAATGAATAATAGATTCAATAAAACCATATTTAGTTCTCAAAGAAAATTGAAAGGAAAAGAAAACTAATCAAGAAAAAAGAAGAGAAATTACCAAATTGAGAATTTAAACATGGGTCATTACTACATATTCTATAGGTTTAAGATAATAAGGCAAGGGTATAATGGACAACTTTGTACTAAAATGGACAAAATTTTTTAAAATGTAATTTTCAAAATAAAACATGAGAACAAATGGACAATATAGTTCTATTTCTTTTTAAAAATTAAATAAAACATTAAACCATTACCCTCCAAAAAATACCAGGTCCAATTGATTTCACAAGTGAATTTCTCTAAACATATACATAAACTCTTTCAGGAAATAGTAGAACTTCTCAAATTCCTTTATGTGATCAGCATAATGACAAATCCAATATCTGACAAGCATATTATAAAAAGACAAATTATATGTCAATGTCTCTTATCATCATAGATCCCAAAACTCTGGGCAAAATGTTAGTAAATCAAAGTCAATGTATTGGATAATAAACCATAATCAAATTTATGTTATTTGCAGGAATGCAAAGATAGTATGACAGTCTATAGCAGAGTTCCATCTCCAGGCCAGAGTCCTTCTTTCAACTGAATTTTGAACCATTTGCCTCTTTTACTTCTTGATTTTCTCAAATCTATTTATTTATTTATTTATTTTTGAGATGTCACCCAGGCTGGAATGCAGTAGCGTGATCTTGGCTCATTGCAACCTCTGTCTCCCGGGTTCCAGCGATTCTCCTTCCTCAGCCTCCCAAGTGGCTGGGACTACAGGCACGGGCCACCATGCTCAGCTAATTTTTGTATTTTTTAGCAGGGTTGGGGTTTCACCACATTGGCCAGGCTGGTCTCGAGCTCCTGACCTCGTGATCCGCCTGCCTCAGCCTCCCAAAGTGCTGGAATTACAGGCGTGAGTCACTGCGCCCGGCCTCAACTTTATTTTTATATCTTTTTCTTCTTATTATTATTTTGAGACGGAGTCTCACTCTGTTGCCCAAGCTGGGGTACAGTGGCACAAAAATGGCTTATTGCAGCCTCAGTGCCTGAGCTCAAACAATCCTCTAACCTCAGCTTCCCAAAGTGCTGGGATAGAAAGTGTGCAGCCTCAATGTCATTTTTCATATTATTGTATTTTCCTTTCTATTGCCTTTTGAAAGTGTTTCTAGTCCCAAATTGGGGTATCCTTCAATCACAATTCCAAATCTCAATCTAACAATACTCAGGCAGTCTTTAAACAGTGTCGGGCATATAACTCTCCCTATTGGATCAGTTTCTGAGTTCTCTGACTCTTTTCTCTGGTGAAGCATATTTCAGTATAGCTTTCTATGCTCCCTCCAGTGGAAGCTGAACAAATTGTTGCACCCTTTGACACTTGCATTAGGACTGAAATTATGTAATTAAGCATTACCCAGCCAGCCACATTGTAGCAGGTGGAATTACACAGAAAACAGAATATGAGGTAGAAGGTTATGTGCCTATTAATGATTGCAACTCCATAGGAGTAGGTCTGAAGGATGGCAATCACCAGAAAACACATGCAGATAAGCTTATGCTTCCTTCAGGTTCTGATTTCTTTTTCTTTTTCTTTTAAAGGGGGTGAGGGAAAACAGATTGTTTTTATTTTTTATTTTGAGATGGAGTTTCAGTCTTGTCACCCAGGCTGGAGTGTAATGACACAATCTCAGCTCACTGCAACCTCTGCCTCCTGGATTCAAGCAATTCTCCTGCCTCGGCCTCCCAGGTAGCTGGGATTACAGGTGTGCTCCACCATGCCCAGCTAATTTTTGTATTATTATTGGAGACGGAGTTTCACCATGTTGGCCAGGCTGGTCTTGAACTCCTGACCTCAAGTGATCCACCCACCTCGGCCTCCCAAAGTGCTGGGATTATAGGTGTGAGCCACCACGCCCAGCCGAGGCAGAACAGATTTACCGGAGTTCATTAATAAGTGGCCACAGCTTTGTAGCAAGGATGAGTTTTTGCTTTTCAAATAGTACAAAACAGGAGGATATATATTGAGAGATAATTTATTCTGGTTACTTCTGGTCTCATACTTCTCATTGATCAAAACTTTCTCTATGAAAGAGCAACTTTCTTTTACTTCCAGGTGTCTCCCCTGACCATTTTATCTTTGGTAAGTGAAGCCAAATCCTTCCAACTGCTAAGTGGAACTTTCTCTGGATAGGTAGTGATGGGAAGACCAAAGGTTACAAAATTTGGCATTAGGTAATGTTGCCACAGTTAGGACAAAGTTTACATAAAGTTGGTAGAGTGACAGCAGCTAGGACCGTAGAACTGGTCTCTCTCATGGTCATAAGTGGTGACAGATGCACTCATATAGCCCAAGTTTGCCTGTTATACTCTAGAAAGATATTCTGTATTTCTACAGTGTTGCCTTTTTTTTTTTTTTTTTTTTTTTTTTGGAGGAAGAGTCTCACTTGCCACCCAGGCTGGAGTGCAGTGGTGTGATCTCGGCTCACTGCAACCTCCGCCTCCTGAGTTCAAAGGATTCTCCTGCCTCAGCCTCCAGGTAGCTGGGATTACAGGCATGAGATGCCATGCCTGCTAATTTTTGTATCTAGTGTTGCCTTTCCAATGAACAAAATTATTTGCTGGTTTTGAACTTGATACTTAAGAATACTGTTAGATTGACTTTCTGACTTTTTAAAAAAATTCCACACTATTTTATTTTTCATATCTGGGGCATACTTTCACCCATCCTAGCAGCACATACCAGGTTAGTATCCTCAAATAATGGATCTTTCAGATAATAAATCATAAGCTGAAATTCTGAACATATTAATAAGACCAGTGCTAATGCCAAGCTTTTTCAAAACCAACAACTTCACCTAAACACATATTTTTCATATTTTATAGCACTTACAGTACAGTCATTATTTCTGTTAACATTTCTTAAGTGCGCTATGCATTTCTCAGACATTACAAAACTTGGTGTGATGACTAAACCTGGATTCCTTTTAGATGGTTATAAACAATATTCACTGCAAAATAAATTTACAAGTACATTTAGATATCAGTGAAAGTGGAAAGAGAGTGGTTACCAATAAGGAATAAAAATGACTGATATGCTAATTGATTTTACAAGTTATTTAACACTTCTTTTATATTCAAGTTACAATAATACTGGAAATTGTGTTATTGCCATAAATGATGACTACTTCCTTTTATCATCTCCATTTAATTGCGTTTAGAAAATGGATTCAACTTTAACTTGCCATTCATGGCTCTTAGTAAAACTTGGAATGAGTTATTTTTCAACTCACCACTCAGCAGGTCCCAGAGGGCATGAGAGGAGTATTACGTTCTTCTGACTCTTGGCATAGCGTCCTAAGAATATATTAATGCTTAAAAGCAGTTACATTAGGAAAAGTGGATATTTGGATGAAGCGGGGCCACTTTTCTAGAGAAAATAGAGCAGCCCCTAAGAAGGTGCTTGGCTGGTGCTCAGTAGTAATGCGGGGAGGCAGCTCATGCAGGAGGGGGAGGGGCGTAAAGAGGCAGCTCCTTCTACTCCTTGCAAACAAATACCTTAAGCTCACCGTACAAAATTACTCCATTATTATATTCATGATCCTTGCCAAATCGGTAAAGGACAGACTCTGGTGTGTCTAAACTTGTGACCTGGTCTAAACTTAAAATGGAGATCCCTGAACCCCATTCTCCCACTCAATATTTGCTAGGTTTTCAATTAGTTCTTCAAGCCATTTTAATGAAAACTGAAGTTTGAGTACTATGGTTGGCTCAGAATCTAAAGGTTAAGAGGTTATCCTCTAGGGATTAAAAGCATGGACTCAGTACTTACATTGAGATGATAATTCTATTTCTCTTATGTGTCTTTAACACAGCATAGGATGTATGCTCGATGAAGGCTGGCTATAGTGACAATCGTCAGGCCAAAGCTCCATAGTTCCAGTGTCTTTGTTTCTTGTGTGCTGACTTTTAATAAACTCATTTCCCCTTTAAGAATGTTCCAAATGATCATTTTCACTGGATTTCAAACCTACAGAATTAGGTATATATTTTTAATGGAAAAAATAAGCATCCTGCATTTTTTTTCAGAGGCCAGGGGTTTCTTTCTTATGATCTAGTTATGTCACCACACTTGAGAAAGCCCAGACTTCTTTAAGTAGAAGCATCTTTGTCCAGTTGTGTTCAATGTCAGAGAAGCACAGGCTGAGTTGCCCCCAAGTGACTGACACACAAGTAAGCAATTCAGAATTATTTACAGTCTGAAAACAAGTGAAGAATAGATCTCAGAGGGACAAGGAATGAAGGAACTAGCTGAGGAGAGAGGATCCCCACTGAAAAGTGAATCTAGGCTATTTTCATAGAAACAAATTATTTGAGCACAATGTATTGCATTATTTACACACGTCATTCTGACTCTGACTTCAAAAATAACTAACTCTCTATGAAATGAATGCCATATATATCTAATGTCATTAATACAAATTTAAAAAATAAATACTATTTTTAAGCAATTGATTTTAGGTAAAATGAAGTGATTGTGCTCCACATACGATTGTGAGTTTTCAGCTAGCAATTACAGTCTTCTTGGTCTCAAGTCCCCAATACTTGGAGAAACTGCTGGGGCAGTAATCTATTTCTTACATTATCCTCAGCATCTAAATGCATTTTCAGTTCTTCTTCCTCACTCTTGGACTATTGAAAATCATTACCATTGCAGCAAGACTAATTTTTGTACCCTTACAAACACTGACATTTATTCTTAATGACTCTGTCTGTGGAAGCCAAAAAGCTATTGCAATCGATTGTATGCAGAAAGTTCTTTTAGTCACAATTACAGCATTTGTAGAAATTTTTAAATCTGAAATTGTAGATGTCTTGGATGATAATTTCTCAATTATCAGTAAAATACAAAAGATGATTTTCTAAAGCATTTTTTAAAAAAGATCTGGAACTTGACATCTAATTTCGACTCCCAGTATGATGGGTTTTTTTTCTCGATTCCAATATAAAATGGTATTTTTATAAGATCACACTCACCTCCCCCAAAGTGTAGCAAAGATTTCCTGGGAGTCTGAGTTCTCTAAACAAGTTTTCTTAAATAAAGTCTGAGCGTTGATTTTATATAAATTCCCTATAGTCTGCTAGAATTTCACATGTGATCCTTTCCCTAAAGCACTTTAGTGCATTATTTTTTACTGAAATGATTTAAAAGCCTTCTATTATCCTTCCTGCCAACTTGGTTCTTTATCGCTTTCCTTATTTTCCCCTAAGCCTAGTTTAGGGGAGACTCAACTATTTAGTGAGGAAGATAATGATTTTCAGGTTTTATTTTTTTTTTCTTTACAAACACATCCCTATTTCCAAACAAATATGGTCTCTGGAAATATAAGCCCCTTACTCTTATACCTCTTGGTCAAATTTATTGCAGATACAACCAAGCCAACTGTTAATGGATTTGTGATTGAAATTGCTATATTAGCCAAAACTTAGCCATAATTTCTTATGAGAAGTTTTAAAATTTCTGTCATCTATATTGAGAACAATTCTTCTTGATCCTCCATAACACTTTATATTTATTTTTAATGCACTTATCACATTACACTGTAAGTCCTACTTATTTATCTATATCCTTTATTAGACTACAGAAATTGTCGGCCTTGTGCCTAGCATAATATGTGTCTGAGTGCCAATATCAGGACCTCTCAACCTCCATAATTTCATTAAATATATATGTATTGTAATTTTGTGATATATATGCTATGTATTATAAGATTATATATTATTATGAGAGAAAATATTAACAAAATATCAATAAATATAGGAGAACAGAGACTAATATGCCAAGTAATTAATGAGAGGGAGAGAAAAGGAAAGGAGCAAGGGAGGGAAAGGAGGTGAGAAAAAGAGAGAGCCGATACAAACTCTAAATTTTGTATTACAGGCTGGAATTATTTCAGATATACTAATTGCATCAACTTAAACATGTCAAATACATTTACTGATATCACCAAAGTTATAGCTAGAATAAGAATAGATCTGCTTGCTGAACCAAAATTATGCACAACACCTTATCTGCAATAGGAAAAAGCTTAATGAAATGTTGGGAGTAAGGGAAGGGGATACTGACTGTATGGCATACAAGGCTAAATTTGAACACCAGAGGGCGGTAGGGCATTTTCTCATTTGAAATACAGTCTAAATTCTTGCTGTAAAAAAGCATTTGAAATCAACCACCTTTACTGAATGGCCACTGTGGGCAGAACCTTGAATAATACGTTGAGGAAATTTCTTAAGAAATAATATATACAGCTCATAAGATTTAAAATGCAATAACTTTTATATCCACCACAGAATGTATGTTTTCTTAAGTCAATGTTTCCTAAATCAGTTAAAACCAAAGTTACTAATGCTCATGCGTCTTCTAGAATCAGACTATAATTTACTGAGTGGCATTCTACTTTCTTTGTCCAAATTCTTTCTGAATAAATGACAGTGACTAAATTAGTGCTAATTCTCTTCTCCCGTATTCAACCTGCTTCACATCATAGTTTTCAGAAAATCACTTTTTTTTTCTTCATGTGAAGAAATACAAGCAAAATTTTAGAGCTAGAAAGTAGAAAAGATCATGTAAACTAACTTTTTGTACCTCTTTATTTTGTGGATGAAGCAGCTGAGAAGAGAAGTATCTTCCTAATATCACACTATTTTCAAGTGCTACATTGATCAATATAGTAGCGATTAGCCACATGTTGCTATTTAAGTATAAATTACAATAAAATAAAATTTTAAAATGCAGTTTCTCAATTTCACTGCAAATGCTCAATATAGCTACATATGACTAGTGACTACTGTATTATTCAGACAGATACCAAACATTTTCCTCTTTGCATAAAGTTGTTTTCATTTAAAAAAATATACATTTATCTTAACCACATTGTAATTTATGTTTACTTACATTGCCTAATTCCAATGTAAAAAAATTGTGTCTTATCCATAGACTTCTTCCGAGTATTTTCCCAAGTCTACTCCCCCATCTTCATTTCTATAGCCACTATTGCAATAGGCTTTTATCATTTCAGATTCCTTGGTATGATCACTGTAAGAGCAGTCAATGCTGGAGAAATTTTTGCTCCTGTAATTCAATAATAATAATAACTAACATACATTAATTACTACCAACTACCAGGCCCTTTATATACACCTTACATGCAAAATTGCATATAATTTTTTTAACTTTTATTTTAGGTTTAACAGTACATGTGCAGGTTTGTTATACAGGTAAACACTTGTCACTGGTGTTTGTCATGCAGATTATTTTATAAAGTTCTTTAAAACAGTGCTAAACCAGAGAAAGAGCTGGAGTAAAACCAGATCTCTTGAGAAGATGTGCCAAAGAAATTGAGCCAGAAAAGTGAGGTGTCAAGCAAACACAAAGAAAAAGAAAGTTTCAAGAAGGAAATAATACATCAGGAGTGTTAAGCAGATGGAAAATGAAAAGTGTTCATTGATTCTGGTGTTTCAGGAATCTCGTTAAATAACTATATACAGTGCTTCTCAAATCCCAGGATCCTGACATAATATTCTGATTTTCCAGAAAGATAAAATAATAGTAACAAAATGAGGTGTACTAAATTGTAAGACAAAATTGTACATAATATCAATTAATTAGCATTGACACATGTCCAATTTTAATTTTTTGTCATGTAAACTTTACAAAACGCTTGTGAAATTAAAAACTGGAGGAAAGCTAAACTAATATGGCACCTTATAAGGACATTGGCCACTACCTCAGTGGTACACAAGCACTGTGTACCCTCTGCAAGGTATTTTTTCACATTAAATTCTCATATTGGTGACCCAGGCAACAGCATTAAACTGGAAAGAGCCTAAGGCCAAATACCAGAGTAGAATGAAAGAACAAATAGGATGAATGTAGAAACATCAACTATTAAAGACCAGGAGTTTGTTTCACTGTACTGACGACTTTAAGATTAACAGACAAGCTTCAGACAAGTTCACAGATCTTATGAAACTACGTACAAAGCTTTCTAGGTTTGGGCATTTGTTTCTTTTTCTGTAGATAGAGTGCATAGTGTATCTATAGTTTTGTTGAATGGGAAGATTTGAAAATAAAGAAAAAAAGGTAAAAACTAATTGAGCAAGGTCCATGAGCAAGCAGGTAAGAAAAGGAATCGGGAAGAGAGGGAGAAGTAAGTCTTCCCTCTCAGAGTTACAAAAGCCTCAGTTTTGGTCATTAAAGTGAAGAAAGGCAGATAGGCAGAGAAACGGTCTTGAATAATCAGATCATGGAGGCCTGAAAAATTGTTTAGAGACCTTCACATGTCTTCTTGATTTCTCTCAAGCTTTCTCCAAATATTTTTTCCTATATATAGTCGCTACATAGAAAACTGTATCTCTAAAACCATATAATACATTGTATAGAATATATCTATAAACATTGATTATAAACTAATTTATCAATAAATACTAAGTAAGCACTTAAGCTGACTGTGATCAGTGCTATGTTTTAATATTGTGATCTTGTACCAAGACCAGAACCCTCCAAAAAGAGATCTAGATGCAGTATAACTGTAATGTTTTGAAAACATTTAGTATGTTTGAGAATCTCCTTTCCTTTGTTGCTCATGTTACATCATTTATTTTCCACCTGTCTCCAGCCTGTCCAAAGTCCTCATTGTACTTTACAATAAGCAGTCACAGTTCCTAGGTAGCCTGTCTAATTATGATGCAGTGCTATTTTCCTCTAGCTTGTCCAGATTAATTTTACTCTAAAGTATATATTTGGAAACCATTGTTATTCTGTTATTGTTTTGATTGTCCCGAAGGACTCTATTATCAAAAATCCAAAAATAAGTAAAATGTGACATTTTTAAAGTAATTACCATCTTGAAGAGCCCTATTGCATCATGTAGTCAGTCTTTCTAATTACTTTAGACATATGTACTGTACATTATTATCTTTTTTTACAGATGACTTAATATATGCAACAATTCTTGAGTCTCCAAAGCTCATAATTTTAGCTGTTCGCTCCTACAGCCTATCAGTCAAAAACAAATAAACATATATCTGAGTGTCTAAAACACTGAGACCTCCTGGTAAGAAAAAGATACATTCTCTGTCTCCTCCAGTGTCACACTCTGGGAAGAAAGTGCAATTAAACAAATAGTGACAAAATGAATAACTTAGTTATAAATGTAATATGAAAGCCCATAACTTGGCCAGCTAACTCAGTCTGGTAGGATGCAGCAAAGGATAACTTAAGGACTTTAAAAATGGACAAACAATTGAAAAGAAAATACAGCAAGAGGCAAAATAGCTTGAGATACTTTTGGAGAAGTCCCTGACTCATGATTAAGTAATAATTAATTCTTCCATGCTTTTGTATAAACAGAAGAAACATATTAGTATGTTGAAGAAAAATCCTAATTTCTTTGTTTGTAAACATTCTGGAATAATGGATTTAGATGATCGGTTTTTTTTTTTTATCCCAGCTGGTATTTGTTGTGCAGACAGATGCTGTTGCTCCTCCTGGAGCATTTCATTCCAAGTTGACTGATGATTCCTTCAAGATTTGTTCCTCCCTAAGCTATGATATTGAGGGAGGAGTCCTGAAGGACAATTCTATTCTGTTTCCTTGAAGAAGGCAATTCGTTTTGGGAGAGGGGAGAGAGTTGCCAATGCAGGGGAGGTGATAAGGTAAGGTCTGTAACTCATCCTGAGGGCCCAGCTGAATGGAGTGGTGGGCTTTGGAAGGAGGATGGAAGGAAATTTCTTGGGTTATAGCTATAAATGCAATATTGATTTAACAAAAGAAAAGCCTATTCATGACCTGGTTATTTTTCTGGAAATTCACCTCATACCTGCTGAGGTGAAAAGATGGGGATACCCTCTATTTGGAGAGCCACCTCTTGAATTGCCGTTTTGTGAAATATATTACTCCACGTTTATTTTTTTTTCAGGTGGATTAAGAGATAAAGCATCAATCAGGACAAAAGCTGGGACATTGTTTATTATTTTCATGTTGGTGTGATTGTGGCCTAAAAATTATATATTTATTTTCAATTTATTTTTATGTTTTATTCAGGTAAAACATGAACATAGTTTAAAAAGTTAAATAGTCCTAAAAGACATAAAACTCTCTCATTGTCCTGAATTCTCTTCCTGATAACCACTCATTTCAATCGTTTTAGTGATTTCACCTGTAATGTTCTACCACATTTACAAAAAATGCATAAAAACTGCTGTCTTCTAATTCATCCATATGAGATATTATCTATCACATTTCTATTATATAAAATGAACATTTTACCTCTCATTCATTCACTTTCCATGCAGTCATTCTGCCATGTGGCTATATGACACTGATTAAGTCCACACTGGTTATTTTCATAATTATGATTCTGTTGAGTCAGAGAGTACTATAATCATATTTCTTCAAATATATAGGTATATATATATAGATGTATTTGTTTTTCTTAGAGTTAATATTTGGATAACTTTTTAAATGTATTTTTTTTTAACCATTGGCCAAGTATCCTCACACCTTTCATTTCTGTAATACACCATGTTCCTCCACCTCCAATCTGCAGCGAGTGCCCTTGGAGCCTCCTGTGCATCTCCCTGTTGGCACATCCATTCACATCATGAGGAAATGCCTCTTTGCATTTCTCATATATTGAAATCCTGTTTATTTGATACCAGGAACTGTTTCATTTTGCTTCCTCTTTGGATATATTACACTTTCCAATAACTTATTTAGCAAGAATACATAAAGGTGAAAAAGTGAATATAAAATACATTTTGGGGAACTTCCATGTTTAAAAATTATTTTTAATCTCTCATATTGATTTGTGGCCTGAATGTGTATAGAATTCTAGATTAGAGATAAATTTTGTATAGAAATTTAAATATGCCACTCCATTGTCTTCTGGATTCCAATGCTGCTATTGATACATTTGATACCATTTATAGCCCAGTCCCTTGTTCTTGTTTTCAATCTACAGACTTCATTGGAATCTCGCTAGTGCCCATCAGTGCCATTTTTCTGGTTCAAGATCCATTTCAGGCAATCTGGCAAGATGGCCGAATAGGAACAGCTCCAGTCTGCAGCTCCCAGCGAGACCAACACAGAAGGCGGGTGATTTCTGCATTTCCAACTGAGGTACCCAGTTCATCTCATTGGGATTGCTTAGACAGTGGGTGCAGCCCATGGAGGGCGAGCAGAAGTAGGGTGGGGCATTGCCTCTCCTGGGAAGTGCCAGGAGCCAGGGGACCTTCCTCCCCTAGCCAAGGGAAGCCATGAGGGACTGTGCTGCCCTGCCCAGATACTGTACTTTTCCCGTGGTTTTTGCAATCTGCAGATCAAGAGAGTCCCTCGTGTGCCTCCCTGGGTATCGAGCACAAAACTGGGCTGCTGTTTGGGCAGACACTGAGCCAGCTGTAGGAGTTTTTTGTGTGTATTCCCCAGTGGCACTTGGAACCCCAGCAAGACGGAACCATTCACTCCCCTGAAAAGGGGACTGAAGCCCGGGAGACAAGTGGTCTCATCAGCAGGTCCCACTCCCATGGAGCCCACAAAGCTAAGAACCACAGGCTTGCAATTCTCACTGCCAGCACAGCAGTCTGAAGTTGACCTGGGATGATGGAGCTTGGTAGGGGGAGGGGCATCCACCATTACTGAGGCTTTAGTAGGCACTTTCCCCCTGAGAGTGCTAAGGAGGCTGGGAGTTCTGGTGGAATTCACCACAATGTGGCAAAGCAGCTGTCGCCAGACTCCTTCTTTAGATTCCTGCTCACTAGGCAGGGCAATTCTGAAGAAAAGGCAGCAGCATCAGTCAGGGGTTTACAGATAAAAGTCCTATCTACCTGGGACAGAGCACCTGGGAGAAGGGATGGCTGTGGGTGCAGCTTCAGTGGACTTAACCTTTCCTGCCAGCCAGCTCTGAAGAGAGCAGCTGATCCTGACAAGGAGGATTCTCCCAGGACAGCATTCAAACTCTGCTAAGGGATAGATTGCCTCCTCAAGTGGGTCCCTCACCCCCATGCCTCCTGACTTGGAGAGACCTCCCAAAGGGAGTCAACAGATACCTCATACAGGAGAGCTCCAGTGGTATTAGGCGGGTGCCCCTCTGGGACGAAGCTTCCAGAGGAAAGAGCAGGCAGCAATCTTTGATGTTCTGCAGCCTCCACTGGTGATACCCGGCTAAACCGTCTGGAGTAGACCTCTAGCAATTTTCAGCCAACCTGCAGAAGAGGAACCTGACTATTAGAAGAAAAACTAACAGGCAGCAACAACATCAACATCAACATCAACAAAAAGGACCCCCACAAAAAAACCTCATCCAAAGAGCATCAGCCTCAAAGATCAAAGGTAGATAAATCCACAAAGATGAGGAAAAACCAGCACAAAAATGCTGAAAATTCCAAAAAGCATAATGCCTCTTCTCCTCCATATGATCACAAGTTCTCTCTGGTAAGGGCACAAAACTGGATGGAGAATGGAACTGATGAATTGAGAGAAGCAGGCTTCCAAAGGTGGGTAATAACAAACTCCTCTGAGCTAATGGAGCATGTTCTAACCCAATGCAAGGAAGCTAAGAACCTTCATAAAAGGTTACAGGAACTGCTAAGTAGAATAACCAGTTTAGAGAGGAACATAAATGACCTGATGGAGATGAAAAACACAGCACAAGAACTTTGTGAAGCAGAAGCATACACAAGTATCATTAGCTGAATCAATCAAGCAGAAGAACGGATATCAGAGATTGAGGGTCAACTTGTTGAAATAAGGTGTGAAGACAAGAGTAGAGAAAAAAAAGAACGAAAAGGAATGAAAAAAGCCTCCAAGAAATGTGGGACTATGTGAAAAGACCAAACTTACGATTGATTGGAGTACCTGAAAGTGACAGGAAGAATGGAACCAAGTTGGAAAACACACTTCACAATATTATCCAGGAGAACTTCCCCAACATAGCAAGACAGGCCAACATTCAAATTCAGAAAATACAGAGAACACCACTAAGATACTCCTTGAGAAGAACAACCCCAAGACACATAATCATCAGATTCTCCAAGGTTGAAATGAAGGAAAAAATGTTAAGGACAATCAGAGAGAAAGGTCAGTTTACCTACAAAGGGAAGCCCATCAGACTAACAGCAGATCAGGCTGCAGAAACCCTAAAAGTCAGAAGAGAGTAGGGGCAAGTATTCAACATTCTTAAAGAAAATAATTTTCAACCCAGAATTTCCTATCTAGCCAAACTAAGCCTCATTAGTGAAGGAAAAATAAAATCCTTTACACACAAACAAATGCTGAGAGATTTTGTCACCACCAGGCCTGCATTACAATAGCTCCTGAAAGAAGCACTAAGTATGGAAAGGAAAAACCAGTACCAGCCACTGCAAAAACACACCAAAATATAAATACCAATGACATGACACTATGAAGAAACTGCATCAACTAATGTGCAACATAACCAGCTAGCATCATGATGACAGGATCAAATTCACTCATAACAATATTAAACTTAAATGTAAAAGGGCTAATATCCCAATTTAAAGACATAGACTGGCAAATTGGATAAAGAGTCAAGAACCGTCAGTATGCTGTATTCAGGAGACTCATCTAATGTGCAAAGACACACATAGGCTCAAAATAAAGGGATGGAGGAATATTTACCAAGCAAATGGAAGCCTCCCCCAACCCTGAAAAAAAAAAGCAGGAGTTGCAGTCCTAGTCTCTGATAAAACAGACTTTAAACCAACAAAGATCAAAAAAGACAAAGAAAGGTATTACATAATGGTAAAGGGATCAATGCCATGAGAAGAGCTAACTATCCGAAATATATTTGCATCCAACACAGAAGCATCCAGATTCATAAAACAAGTTCTTAGAGACCTACAAAGAGATTTAGACTCCCACACAATAATAGTGCGAGACTTTTACATCCCACTGTCAATATTAGAGACATGAAAGAGACAGAAAATTAACAAGGGTATTCAGTACATGAACTCAGCTCTGGACCAAGCAGAACTAATAGACATCTACAGAACTCTCCACCCCAAATCAACAGAATATACATTCTTCTCAGCACCATATGGCACTTATTCTAAAATCGACCACATAACTGGAATAAAACACTCCACAGTGAACGCAAAAGAACGGAAATTATAACAAACAATCTCTCAGACCACACTGCAATCAAATTAAAACTTAGGACTAAGAAACTCTCTCAAAACTGCACAACTACATGGAAATAGAACAACATGCTTCTGAATGACTACTGGGTGAATAACGAAATTAAGACAGAAATAAAGAAATTATTTGAAACCAATGAGAACAAAGATACAATGTACCAGAATTTCTGGGATGCAGCAAAAGCAGTGTTAAGAGGGAAATAGCACTAAATGCCTACTTCAGAAAGCTGGAAAGATCTGAAATTGACACCAGAACATCACAATTAAAAGAACTAGAAAAGCAAGAGCAAACAAATGCAAAAGCCAGCAGATGATGAGAAATAACTAAGATCAGAGGAGAAATGAAGGAGATAGAGACATAAAATCCCTTCAAAAATCAATGAATCCAGGAGCTGGGTTTTGGAAAAGATTAACAAAATAGACCACTAGCTAGACTAATAAAAAAGAAAAGAGAGAAGAATCAAATAGACACAATAAAAAATGATAAAGGAGATATCACCATTGATCCCACAGAAATTCAAACTACCATCAGAGAATACTAAAATCATCTATATGCAAATAAACTAGAAAATCTCGAAGAAATGGATAAATTCCTGGACACATACATCCTTGCAAGACTAAACCAGGAAGAAGTCGAATCCCAGACCAATAACAAGTTCTAAAATTGATGCAGTAATTAATAGCTTACCAACCAAAAAAAGTCCAGGACCAGATGGATTCAGAGCCAAATTCTACCAGAGGTACAAAGAGGAGCTGGTACCATTTCTTCTGAAACTATTCCAAACAATAGAAAAAGACTCCTTCCTAACTCATTTTATGAGGCCAGCATCATCCTGATGCCAAAACCTGGGAGAGACACAACAAAAAAAAGAAAATTTCAGGCCAATATCCTTGATGAACACCAATGCAAAAATCCTCAATAAAATACTGGCAAACCAAATCCAGCAGCATATCAAAAAGCTTATCCACCATTATCAAGTCGGCTTCATCCCTGGGATGCAAGGCTGGTTCAACATATGCAAATCAATAAACGTAATCCATCACATAAACAGAACCAAGGACAAAAACCACATGATAATCTCAACAGATGCAGAAAAAGCCTTTGATAAAATTCAACATCTGTTCATGCTGAAAACTTAATAAACTAGGTATTGATGGAACATATCTTAAAATAAGAGCTATTTGTGACAAACCCATAGCCAATATCATATTGAATGGAGAAAAACTGGAAACATTCCCTTTGAAAACTGGCACAAGACAAGGATGCTCTCACTTACCACTCCTATTCAACATGGTATTGGAAGTTCTGGCCAGGGCAGAACTTCAGGCAAGAGAAAGAAATAAAGGGTATTCAAATAGAAAGAGAGGAAGTCAAATTGTCCCTGTTTTCAGATGGCATGATTATATATTTAGAAAACCTCATTGTCTCAGCCCCAAAACTCTTTAAGTTGATAAGCAACTTCAGAAAAATCTCAGGATACAAAATCAATGTGCAAAAATCACAAGCATTTCTATACACCAATAATAGACAAGTAAAGAGCCAAATCATGAGTAAACTCCCATTCACAATCGCTACAAAGAGGATAAAATACTTAGGAATGCAACTTACAAGCACTTTCCCTGAGTGAAGGACCTCTTCAAGCAGAACTACAAACCACTGCACAAGGAAATAAAAGAGAACACAAAGAAATGAAAAAAAAAAAAAAATCCATGCTCACGGATAGGAAGAATCAATATCATGAAAATTGCCATACTGCCCAAAGTAATTTGTAGATTCAATGCTATTCCCATCAAGCTACCATTGACTTTTTTTGCAGAATTAGAAAAAAACTACTTTAAATTTCATATGGAACCATAAAAGAGCCCGTATAACCAACACAATCCTAAGCAAAAACAACAAAGGTGGAGGCATCACGCTACCTGACTTCAAACTATGCTACAAGGCTACAGTAAACAAAACAGCATGTTACTACTACCAAAACAGATATATAAACCAATGGAACAGAACAGAGACCTCAGAAATAACACTACACATCTACAACCATCTGATCTTCAACAAACATGACAAAAACAAGCAGTGGGAAAAGGATTCCCTATTTAATAAATGATGTTGGGAAAACTGGGTAGCCATATGCAGAAAAGAGAAACTGGACCCCTTTCCTTACACCATATACAAAAATTAACTCAAGATGGATTAAAGACTTAAATGTGAAACCTAAAACCATAAAAACCCTAGAAGAAAACCTAGGCAATACCATTCAGGACATAGGCGTGGGCAAAGACTTCATGATTGAAACACCAAAAGCAACTGCAACAAAAGACAACATTGGCAAATGAGATCTAGTTAAACTAAAGAGCTTCTGCATAGCAAAAGAAACTATCATCAGAGTGAACAGGCAGCCTACAGAATGGGAGAAGTTTTACAACCTATCCATCTGACAAAGGTCTAATGTCCAGAATCTACAAGGAACTTAAACAAATTTACAAGAAAAAAACAACCCCATCAAAAAGTGAGCAATGGATATGAACAGACACTTCTCAAAAGAAGACATTTATGTGGCCAAAAACATATAAAAAAATCATCATCACTAGTTATTAGAGAAATGCAAATCAAAATCACGATGAGATATCATCTCATGTCAGTTAGAAAGATGATCATTAAAAAGCCAGGAAACAACAGATGCTGGCAGCACTGTGGAGAATTAGGAACTCTTTTACACTGTTAGTGAGAATGCAAAGTAGTTCAACCATCATGCAAGACAGTGTGGTGGTTCCTCAAGGATCTAGAACCAGAAGTACCACTTAACTCAGCGATCTAATTACTGGGTATATACCCAAAAGCATTGTAAATCATTCTACTATAAAGACACATGCATGCATATGTTTATTGCAGCACTATTTACAATAACAAAGATTGGGACCAACCCCAATGCCCATTAATGATAGACTGGATAAAGAAAATGGGGCACATATACACTATGGAATACTATGCAGCCATAAAAAAAGAATGAACTCATGTCCTTTGCAGGGTAGTGGATGAAGCTGGAAGCCATCATTCTCATGAAACTAACACAGAAACAGAAAACCAAGCACCACATCTTCTCACTCATAAGTGGGAGCTGAACAATGAGAACATATGGACACAGGGAGGGGAATGTCACACTCTGGGCCTATCAGAGCGTGGGGAGCAAGGGGAGGGAGAGCATTAGGACAAATACCTAATGCATGTGGGGCTTAAAACCTAGATGACAGGTTGATAGCTGTACCCAACCACCATGACACATGGATATCTATGTAACAAACCTGCACATACTGTACATGTATCCCAGAACTTAAAATAAAATGTAAAATAAAATAAATGTTTGATACAAAAGAGCAATGGAAAAAAAGATAGTTTCAGAGTTCCATGCTATATTTAATTGTTATATTGCCTTAGTCTCCTATAATCCATGATTGTTCCTTGGTCTTTCTTTGCCTTTCAAAACCTTGACACTTTGAAGAGGACGGACTGACTATTTTGTGAAATATTCCTCAATTTGAGCTGCTCTGATGTATTCTCTGGCTTATATTGAATTTATGCATATTTGGGAAAATACCACAGAAATTATATTGATGCCTTTACAGTGAATTATATCAGAGAAACATGGTACCCGAAGTCTTATTATTGGTGATATTAACTTTGGTCATTTGATTATGTTGGCCTTCGTCAGGATAATCCACTATAAAGTTACTATTTTCCACTTTGTAATGAATACCTATCCTATAGATTCTTTGAGACTGTGCAAATACTTTCTTTCACTAATCTTGGCATCCATCAATGAGTCTTGCCTACACAAACAGGACTTTTTTTTAAAAAATTAAATAATAGACTTTACTTTTTAGAAAAGTTTTAAATTTAGCAAAAAATTGAGAAAATATTACAAAGAATACTCATATACCCCCAAGATATACACACAATTTACTCTATTATTAACATTTTACATTAATAGAGTACATTTGTTGCAATCAATAAAACAATGTTGAGACATAATTATTAACTAAAGTACATGGTTAATTCAGATCTCTTTGGTTTTTACCTGATGTCCTTTCTCTGTTCTTGGATCCCATTCAACTTGCCATATTACATTTAGTTGTCATATTCTTAGGCTCCTTTTGGACATGGATGTTTCCTAAACTTTCCTTGTTTTATTTCTTTAACAGTTTTGAAGAGTGCTGGGTATATTGTAGGTTGTTCTTCTATTGGAATTCGTCTGATGTTTCCCTCATTATTAGTCTGATGATAAGGGATTTTGGAGGAATATCACAGAGGTAAAGTGCGATTTTCATGATATCACATATCGAAGGTACCTACAATCAATATGATTTATGACTGTTGATGCTGACCTTGATCACCTGGCAGAAATAGAGTTTGTCGCATTTCTTCACTTTGAAGTTAAATGTTCTCTTTGTCCTTTTTTCCCATACATTCTTGATAATTTCCATAATTTTATTACCAAACCATTTAATAATAATAATAATAATAAACTCTCATAGATTAAATTTCCAAGAGCTCTTTCATATACTGCTCCTTTATGTTTTAGCTTTATTGAGGTTTAATTGAGAAATAAAAGTTACATATATTCAAGGTGTACAATGAGATCATTTAACATATGTATATATTCTATAATAATTACCATGGTCAAATTAATCAACACATTCATTATTACACATAATTACTATTTGTGTGGGTGTGTGTTTGTGGTGAGGACGCTTAAGATATACTCTCTTAGCAAATTCTGACAAAAAAATAAAGTATTACTGACTGTAGTCATCATGCTGTACACAAGATCCCTAAAATTTATTCATCTTATAACTGAAAGTTTGTGCCCTTTTCCCAACATCTCCTCTCCTTATTTCTCCTATGTCCCAGCCACTGGAAACCACATTTTTACACTCTGCTTCAATGAGGTGGAGTTTTTCAGATTCCACATGTAAATGAGATCATAACAGTATTTGTCTATTCTGTTCCTTTAAAATACGGCATCCTCTTCTTGCTTCATAAATATACCTCTCTTATTTCTCATATTGGTCGTACTATGTTTGAATTTTCTTCTGTGCCTTACGATCTCTACCTCCACTAAATCACTTCTTTCAATAAGTTTGTTTCAATTTTTCTCTGCCATGCTGAAGGCATTCCTCAAATATCCAGTGATTCTTGGTTAGTGATCACTAAGAAACCAACAGGATACTCTATGTATTTATGCATATGTTTGGGAGTTTAGGAAGTCAATCTTGAGGATTAGAAGGCTTTATTCTAGGATGAGCCTGTAATCAGTTAACTTTTTTGTTGAGGACACTAAAATGCCAATATCAGTGGGTCTACCCCTATGGGTCAGGTCAGGTTTTTCAGAGGAAGACTTTAGAACAGTCCTTCTGAAATATAAAATGTGGGGACTGGATTTCTGGGTTCTGAGTAAGGGAAAGAACCTGGAGTGAGGGGAAGAATCTCATGATTTAGAATACAAACTTTTTAATGTTCTTGCTTCCAGGGCAGCACTTCTCTTCATCTTCTGTGTTTAATACCTCAGATTTCAAGACTCTATAATGCAGATTTTCTAGAGAACATACTTCTCACCTTAAGTAGAGGATGAGAGCAGTAGTCAGGGTAAGTTGGAGCTGGCCTTCTGGCGGCCTAAAGATGTTCAAACAACTTTGTTTTCAGCATCCAACCTTGTCCAGTTGCAAAATAACAGGGTCTCTTCAAGGACTGAGATGCCATAGTTGTCTGTAGATAGAATTGGCTTGATTCTTACCAGTTTCACTTTTTACAGACAATTAAGTTAGACTTTCTTTGTTTTACTTTACTAAATCATTTTTAACTTTTCCATCTATATTCTATTTAATATTGTATATTTTGATGTTACAGATGTTTCATAGTTTCACTGAAAATGTAGTTAGGAATTTCTGGGGTTTGTTTTCCTTGTCTTAAATAATTGGGGAAGGAAAAAATACGTGAGAAAAATTTTGAGCTGGTGTCTTATCAAACCAAACACAAAGTGGTAGAAATAAATGAAATAATGTAACTGTGAAACCTAGTGAATTTGAGGAAATAAACTAGAATCTATTATTATAGTATTCAATTATTTAATATGAATTCCTTGCTTCATAATTCTAATTTAGGTTAGAGGAAAGGTTTGTTGGTAAATTTGATTATGCTTTTGCAGGTTCTAAAATCTTTGAAAGTCACACATTTTTCCTAATTCAGCAGGGACATCCAGTCCAAACAGAATGTCAACTGTAGACACAGACATGGCATGACAGAAGTGTTGGTCATCCCCCCAAACTTACTGTTACCTTTATCTACCTTATTAGAAATCTCAATTTTTAGCTCTTGAAATAGGCACCAAAATAAATATGACATTACTCACCTTTCCTTGCAACCAGTTGTGTCTATGGGGTTAAGTTCTGGCTAAAAAGATATGAACTCAAGAAGGTATTAATTAATACTTCTAGTTTCCTCTATTCTATTTTTCCATTGCCTGGAATGTAAAAGTGTTGTTAATCCATCCTCATTCATGCAAGTGGGGGTTGTCCTCTAGAGGTAGAAAAACCAACAAGATTGAAAATGTCCTGATTCCTTTGTATTTTGTAGCCCTGGACTGCTTATACCTGGAATCATAGGTTTGAGAGAAATAAGTTTCTGTTTTATTCAAGCCACTATTATTTTAGTTTTTTTTTTTTTATTACAGCAGTCAATTCTGACTTTTGCACATGGCATGCACATATTCAACTATTTCATGTATATACACACAAGTAACAATGGGACTTCTAGATAAATGACAGATTACAACTTTGTAATTATCTGTGTAATTGTATTTTATTTTTTCACTTGAAAATATACTATCCTGGGC
The DNA here is from genome assembly GCF_049350105.2 of Macaca mulatta. Taxonomy (NCBI): domain Eukaryota; kingdom Metazoa; phylum Chordata; class Mammalia; order Primates; family Cercopithecidae; genus Macaca; species Macaca mulatta. The sequence continues at coordinate 71,465,887 of NC_133417.1, read as the reverse complement.
TTCTGCCAAGCCTGACTGGGAATTACTTGAGAGAGAATTTTTGGACATGAAATTGGTAATGGAATGTATTATGGTCAGGAACATTTTGAACACAAACTCCAGATGTTCCTATGATTTTTGGAATCTGTTTTAGGGAATACAAAGTATTAAATAATACAGGTATAAAATGTCCAACTTATATTATGAGTCTGTTTTCTCAAAGAGATGTTTGACATATTTTCTCTGCTGATTTCTAATGTTAAGTCGACTTTGTTTTCTAAGATTTGTATTGACTATGCCTGACTTTGGAACATATTTGAAAAGTAGAACTGGGACAATGTGTTTACGTAATCTAAGGAAAATCGAAACCAGTTTAGAAATGTATCAATGAATTATCAATAGTCTAGAGGGAATTTTGTCTACGTTTTTGGAGAGAGGTCCAAGTGACTCTTATCATCTATGACCTGTTCTTTCATTTCTGAGAATCCCTGAGAAACAAGTTGTTTATTTTTCTCCTCTGTGATTCGCAAACAGCTCTTCAGTTTTTTTCACTGATCAGGTACAGATTCTTATAGTTCTGGAACTTAGGACAGGGTTGAAGATTGCAGCAAGGTTTTCTAGAGCAATTCCAAGGAACTCAAACACATGAGTATTAATAGTTAGAATCATAAGTTGAATGTTGTACACATAAGAACAATGACAAGAAACTGATTCTGGGCAGTACTGTGTTTGTGCAGGCATGTAAGGATGATAAAAAACTGAAAGGAACAAATAAGATGTATTTCTACACGTTCTCATGAGTGGGAGCTAAACAATGGGTACATATAGACACAGAGTGGAATAAAACACATTGGAGCCTACAAAAGGTGGGAACATGGGAAGGAGTAAGGGTTGAAAATTGCCTCAGGTGAGGGGTACACTGAAATCCCAGACTTCAACACAATCCATATAAGACATCTGCACTTGCAGCCCCTAAATGTATTATTTAAAAAAAAAAAAAAAAAAAAAAGACAATAGGTATTTGCCAGCGATACTGCCCATAGCACTTGAAAAGATAACCTGCATTTGCAAAAGAATATATGAAGTATTAAGAATATAAAAGGCCAGGCATGGTGGCTCACGCCTGTAATCCCAGCAGTTTGGGAGGCTGAGGAGGGCAGATCACTTGAGGTGAGGAGTTCAAGACCAGCCTGGTCAACATGGTGAAACCCCGCCTCTACTAAAAATACAAAAATTAGCCAGGCGTGGTGGGACACGCCTGTAATCCCAGCTACTTGAGAGGCTGAGGCAGGAGAATTGCTTGAACCTGGGTGGCGGAGATTGCAGTGAGCTGAGATCATACTACTGCAGTCCAGCCTTGGCAACAGAGCCAGACTCTGTCTCAAAAAAATAAATAAATAAATAAAATAAAATAAAATAAAAAATCATAAAATTCAAATGATTCAGAAAGACATGATTCTACAATATGGTTCACATTATATTCATTTTTCTAGGCTTGCATTGTGACAGCGATCCAAAATCAGCCTCTATTTTATATTATCCTATAATAAAGCTATGGGAAGTATCCACTCATACTCTTGACATTGATGTGTTTGAGGTAAGAATAACCAACCCTTATTTAAACGGGCTAAAGGGAAAGTGGATCTCCCAGGGCCTATCTGGTTCAAGTGCAGTGTGAAAGAGGAGGTGTCTTTCTTGACAAGACAGAACATTTGGGTCTAGATCTTCTACCTTCTGAATGCATTCTAAGAAGCACAGCTCCCTTTTTTGAATTTTATTTTATTTTATTTTACTTTATGTTAAATTAATAAATAATTGTATATTTATGGGGTACACTGTGATGCTTTGATTTGTATATACATTGTAAAACATTGAATCAAGCTAATTAACATATCCATTGTCTCACCAGCTTCTCCTTTTTTCTGTTGTGAGAATGTTAAAAAATCTGTTCTTTAAGCAATTTTCAAATATGCAATACGTTATTTTTAGCTGTAGTCACCATGCAATGCAATAGATCACTAAAATGTATTCATCCATTCTAACTGAGACTTTGTACCCTTTGATCAACATTTTGTATTTCCTTCTCCCTCCCCTTCCCAACCAAGCCTCTGGAGACCACCTTTCTAGTCTCTGTTATATGAGATTGACTTTTTTAGCTCCACATATAAGTGAGATCATGTGGCATTTATCATCCTCTGCCTGGATTATTTAATTTAACATAATGTACACTAGTATCACCTTGTCTTGAAGGACATAATTTCCTTCTTTGTAAAGGCTGTATGGTACTTAATTTTGTGTATATACCACATTTCTTTACCTAGTTATCCATCAATAAACATATAGGTTGCTTCCATATCTTGGCTACTGTGAATAACGCTGAATTAAAATGGGACTGCAACTATCCTTTTGACATAGCAATTTAAATTCCTTTGGATATATACCCAGGAGTGAGACTGCTAGATCATGTGGTAATTCTATTTTTAGTTTTTTGAGTTTGCCCTTTTCCAAAATGGCTGTACTAATTTACATTCCCACCAACACTGGACAGGGTTCTCTTTTCTCTACATCCTCACCCACACTTGTTATCATTCATCTTTTTGATAATGTCAGAATGAGATATCACCTCACACGTTAGAATGGCTATTATCAAAAACAGCTTAGGTTTGAGGCTGAGTGCTTTATTTCTCTGCATCCCTTGGTATTCCCCATAGACAGGACTGAACTTTCTTATTTTTACCATTTCTTTTCAGGCAGACCCATGCTGTATGTCAAGATTCTGAAGCCAAAGGAAATTCTCACACCTATATGTTATAGAAGATTTAAAGCATCCAAGCACCAGGGTTTAAGAATGAAACAGACCAACAAACAATTCTCATGTTCTTTATATTACATGTGATCTATGGTCTATTCCTATAGTGAATCTCCACATTTGCACACAAAGCATAGAGTAGATTAGGTCATGCATGATGCTCAATACTTTAGCAAATATACTGGTACCTACTCTACTACATCCTCTCTTCTAAGCCCTATTGTAGAACAGGGAATAAACAAGTATCAGCTGTCATGCAGAATGCATTCTAGTGGAACAAGACAGAAAATAAACAAATAAGCAACAGATATTTAGCATGCCAGATAAGCGCTAAGAAGAAATACAAAGCAGTTGCTAACTATGATAGGATTCAAACGGTGAAAGTGGGAATTGATAGCAGAGATGATGTGGAGAAAATGATAATCCATTAGGGATGAAATCAGAAGTTAGGCTGTTGGACGCTTCATCCAAATAGTTATTGGTATTCAAATGGATAAGAAAGTTTTTAAGAAGGAAAGCAAGGGTGTGAATGGAGGGAAAGACTATCAACCACAAAATAAATTGTTAACAAATAAGAGTGTCCATAAAGGCAGAATGTGATGGCTACCATGTAGCCAGGTAGAAAAAGATGGTGCAACTGGAGAACATAGCTCCAAAGAAAGAGTTTTGGGTTTGTTTGAGTGTGTTTTGGGAGAGCTGTTTGCTTGTCTTTTTTTATACAGGGTTTCATCAACTCTGGATGTAGAGAAGTTTTTTGAGAATTGAAACATCGGGTCCATCCACACTTCTGACACTGACATCTCTAATAACAGCTCCCATTTAAACAGACTGAAAGGAAGCCAATGCCCACAGGGACATATCTGGTTCAAGTGTAGAGTGATAGAGCCAGCTTCTCTCCTGACATGGGAGAGTATGCAGGGTCTAGAGCTTCCACCTGCTGAATACATTCCTAGAAAGCACAGTTTAGAAATATGCTTATAAAGTTCTTAAGGCAGAAATGTTGAAAACAGACTCTCCACTGCATAGTTCCTCCTGCTGAGAAACTCAATAGGGGAGGAAGGATCCTCAGCTCATTATTAGGGGCACAGTAATTGCCAAAACTTTTCAGATCCCACCTGGTAATATTATATAACCATTATATAACTGTAGTGCCAAATATTTGTTCCAAAACAAATATTTGTTCCAAAACAAGAAAATGGCTGGCCAACTCAGAATATAAAACCAACACCATTGGTTTCCCATCTATTTGCCTCTCATTTATATGATTGGTTTGTACAATATCTTGGGATCAACTGCCTGTTCATTACACATTATAAAAAGCAGTACTTCTTTTTATTTTAAATATCATATTTGAACTTTGAAATATTTGATATTATTAAGTTCTTTAAATTTATATTGTGTTTGAATGTACGGAAAGGTGTGTAGAATTTTACTGGGTGAAAAGGGATATATGTGTCAGACTGCTCTAAGGGAAAGTTTTATGCTCTAGAAAATTCATTTGCATCATCACCAGAGTGTGGAGAAGAGAAGCCTGCAATCAGTCAGTTGTCCATTAAAAAGAAATCAAGTGAATGTTTGATGCTACAAAATAATTATTGTTAATTTTTAGATGTGACCAGGGTATTGAGTTAAAATCTTAAGAAGTTCTTATCATTCAGAGACATATGCTGATATATTTTTGAAGTAAGTGATGTGATGTGTGCACAAAATAGGGTGACAAAATGAAGGTTCTGTGGTGTGGCCTTTGGGAAGAAGGTCCAACCCCTCTTGCCTTCACTCCCAAACTAAACTGTATTGCCGCAGTTCTCTAAAGTAAACATAATTTTTCCTCTGTCCCTCGTGTTTCAAATCACTAGAGTGGGAAAGCGATCCAGAGTACAAAGCAGCTCCAGCCGACTCTTGACTTAACAGCTACACACAGACTCACACGACAACAACAAGATTACAAACTCTTAGCTACAGCAATGCCCAGATTTGAATGCTGCAGGCTGACAATTGCCCCTCTAAGTTCTGCTGGACCACCTAGGCAAGGGGAGAGAGAATACAACTGGAGGTTAAAGAACCAGAGTACCAGAGTTTGCTGTCTTCCTCTCCTCTCCCTCATTTTCACTCTCCCTTCCCCCCCAACTTAGCTGCACCGCGCTCTTCCTTTTCCTCTCCCCCTTGGCTGTTCCCTAGCCCCTTCATTCCCTCAGGCTCTGAAGACCCTCTCCCCTCTTCCCCTCCTCATCAACCCCCACTCCTCTTCCTCCCTCCCTTCCCGGCAGCGGCTGGAGGAGACGCCACAGCTGCTGCTGTTACTGCCGCTGCAGCAGGTCTCTGTCAATATCACCCGGCCACGCGCGATCTGGATGCTGAAGTCGCGCACTGGCCTGGAGATGAGGGCGGGGGAGAGAGTGGAGTGGCCGGGAGAGGGGAGGGAGGAGTGGAAAGGAGACGAAAACAGCTTCCAAGCAGCGGGCGCGGCTCAACTGGACATCTGGGCAGGAGAGGTCTCCGGGTGAGCGGCTGGAGAGCCGCCCCAGGGAGTCGGTGTCTAACTGGAAATTTAGTGGGCCCATTTACTGCAGAGCCGCAGCTGGTGAGGGCAGACGCCAGCCTAACAGCAGCTTCTCCACAACTAGAGCTCAGAAAACCCGAGAGATCCGTGGAGAAAGAGAAGCCCAGGAGGAGGAAAGGGCTCCAAGGAGCCCTGCTCCTGAAGATTCCCTCAGGCACTGGTGGAGACCTGTAGCTTCGTAGCAAGTAAGTGCGTTTTTCTTGCTGCTGTGTCCTTAATGGTGATAGCCGCTATCTGCTGCCAGCCTTTCCCAGCCACTCCCACCTGCCCCATCCCATACACACCCTTAGGGTTCCCAGCAGGAGGATAGAGATTTTAAATTTTGAACGTGCATTGAGAGAGTTACTTCAAGAGTACACTTCAAGAGCAGCCGTAGTCTGTGGGCGTTTGCATGGCATGTGCAGTCAGTTTTCTAATTCCATCAGGTAAGCTTTTGAAACCAACATTCTCTGTTAGTGTAAAATTCTAGACACCCTATATGACGATGACTTACATTACATGATACAATGATAGTATAAAATGGAGGAAAGGTTATGCAGATTGGTGTACACTTCTAGGAATCCTATCTCTTATTCTAAATAACAGAGATTTCAAGACTGATTTTCCCAAAAGAATAGTCAGTATAAAAGTAGAGGCATTGATGTGATTGGAAGCAGCGTGGTCGATTTAGTCAGTTGGGCATTTTGGTATTGACTAGATCAACAGAGATATGGTGGTGGTGGTTGTTTTTGCATTGTTTTGCTCTATAAAATGTGTATCTTCTGGAGGTTTTCTTTTACAAGTGATAGTGTGACTGACTGTATTAGCTTCAAAACTTATGACTTTGGTCAAAACAAGACAAATGATGAGCACATGTGGAATGACACACCGATGGGCCCCTTTCATTAATGAAAATGATGGGTTCCGGTTTGGATATTGGACTGAAAAATATCTTGAAATGGGAAAGAGTTTGGGTGGGTGATGCTTCTTGTGGATACTTTCCCCCACTGCTGTTCATTCAGGAAAGCAGTTTATGACAAAGTAGAAGGAAACTGGGCCCTGTAATAAACAGAATCCTGGGAACCATACCTGCTATGACTAGCCTTAATTAAAGATTCTATAATCCAACTGCTGTTTTTACAAGACAGACCTGTAAGGAGTGATTTGCTGAGGCTACCTGGCAATCAGTAATTGAGCGGGAAGTCCAATGAAGAAGTCTTTGGGATTTAGAACTATAAAACTTGATTTCAATTTGGGTACACATTAACCCAATTATTTAACTTGAATAAGCTTTATTTTCTTTATTTATAAATGACACTCAAAAAGTCTTGATAAAAACTAATTGACAGAGATGATATAAAGGGTTTATGAAAGTAATATGTATAACTGTTGATTGCATAAGGGATTATTCTGTGTATTTATCTGCTTCACTATGCTGGTTTTCCTTCTAAGTCTGATTCAATATAAGCATACAGAGGACTTTGACATGCAGCTCTAGAATGCACTAGAGGAAGTGAAATTCTAATCCATTTCTTGCCACCTGTACAGTTTAAAGCATATTCTAATCTGAAAGCCTTTATCCTCAAAAAAGTGAAAAGTGTGTGCTTTGGATAGCTTTGCATATTTAAATACCTTGTAATATTCTCCAAATATGCTTTACCCTCTCTCTTTCTGTTTTTTGTTTTAAATTTGATTTTAGATGTGTAGTTCTGTTTTCTGGGGATGAAGCCATCACGTATATTGGATATTGCTGAATGTATTTGGTCCATTACTTAACATAGGAGAAATCAAAGTTTAGGCATAAATACTCTACTCTTGACTGCAGAGATTAATTAAAGTCTTGCACCTGGGGGATAGGTACTGTGAGTCCCTTCTTTCCCATGGATATGTTTAAAGTAATAGAAGAAAGACCTCAATTTGAACATGGGCTCAGGAAAAGGGGTCAACAGATCCCAGATGGCACACAACCCTTAGACCTGCTGCTGCATATCAGTCTCCACTGGAGAACTGGAGGCAGAGCCAAGCACTTCAAAACTGGACATTCTGTCTCCATAGCCTTGTGTGGTAGATGGTTTGGTAGGGGATATATACTCTCACTGATTTTCCCAAAGTAGGATAAATACCTGTCTAAAGCATACTAGAAATAAAAATAACAGTATTTTCCCCAATCCCTTACTCAGGGATTGGGAAATCGACACTCCAGCCCTAGATCTCATTGGGTTGAGATATGCATCACAACTGGGGTATTCAGAGATTGACTCACCATCTATCTACCACCTTAGGCTCCCTCCTGAAAGCTTATGGTAGAGGCATTGGAGTAAAAGGGACATTCTTGATTTCTGGGAGTCTGATCCCATTATTTCCACTAACCATTTTCAGTATTTGTCAGTGTGAGAAGAGCATCTATAACCTCTGCCCACCCCTACCCCCACCCCAGATATCAGCAATGCACAGTCACCCATTGTCACATGAGAAAATCTTGTACAAACAGATACCACTTTTCTTTTCCCGCGTTGGTTCCTTCTCTTCTATTAGTGAGGACTAACCACCCAGACAAGTGAGGTCTCATTGCAGCAACATGGAAAGAGGGAGCCTTTGAGTTGAAAGATAAGATTTCATCTGAGGGCTTCAGAGGTTATTTTTCAGTTGGTGAGTATTTCCTGACCCAGCTGAGATTATCATTTACATACATTTGTTCAATTATTGTTTATTACAAATGAGGCTCCATCTTCTTATATTCCATCCTGGAATCCCTAGCAAACAGGTATCCCTGTTGTCTCTGCAGTATTTGTAATTGGCTTGACTCAGCCTGGTGCTGGATAAGGATAACCAGCTCAATGGACGGCTCTGATGGTGGTGTGAGTCAGGTGCCACACTGACTGCCTAGACATCAAAGAGCTTGATAGAAATGCAGAATCTGGGGCCCCACTCATGGAAATTCTGCCTAGAAAGGTCTGATAGTATGATAGGGCATTTGGTTTTAAACTACAACAGGAGGTGATACTGATTTGGGGGCCCTAGACCCTGGGTGAATATATTGTGTTGAGTAGAATAGTCTGTCTTTTCTATTTTAAATGCTAAGGTGAGGCTTCCAGTCCACCAGCTGCTCACCCTCTGAGTTCTCCCAGAGGCGACATGGTCTAAGCACTTGATTACAGGTTCTTGCCCATATCTACTCTCTTTCTCTGGCCCTGGGGCTCTATGTTGGACATTTTTGCCCAACTCAGAGTGAGATAAAAACTAAATTATGCTCACCCTAATATGTTTCAAGGCACCTCTCTAGTTTCTCTCCAATTCGAGAAGGGGATGGACATCTGTATTTTTGGTTTCACATTAAGCTTTTGGGAGTGTTGCGGGGAGGGTGGGTTGGAATCCTGGAAAAACATACAGACATTTTTGGAGTTGTTGGAAGCAGAGGTAAATAGCCAGTTCTAAGAAGCCTCCAGGGTTTCAGTAAATGTGCCAGTTCTAGATTTTTTTATTTCAGAAAATGCCTGGATCAAAAACTTTTAAGAATTATAATCCAAACAAATGGCAGTGCAAATGACAGAGTCTCCTTTTTTAAAAGTCTGAATAATGTTCCCTTGTGTATATAAACTACATTTTCTTTATCTATTCATATGTTGATGGATACTCAGGTTTCTTCCATATCTTGGCTATTGTAAATAATACTGCAGCAAACATGGGAGAGCAGATATCTCTTTGACAAACTAATTTCAGTTCTTTTGAATACACATCATTTGTGACAACATGAATGAACCTGGAAGACATTATGCCAAGTGAAATATTCCAGGCATTGAAAGACAAGTACCGCATGATCTCATAGATATGTGAAATCTAAGAAAGACAAATTCTTAGAGGTAGAGAGTAGAATGGTGCTTTCCAGAGACTGGGGGTGAGGGGGTGAATGGGGAAAGGAAAGATGTTGGTCAAAGTGTGCAAAATTTCAGTTAGAGAGGAGGCATAAGTATAAGTGCTCTATTGAACAGCATGGTGGTGATAGTTAAATAATAATGTGTTGTATATTTCAAAATCCTAAAAGAATAGATTTTAAATGTTTCCACTACAAAGATAAGTTTGTGAGATAGTGGGTATATTAATTAGCTTGATATAATCATTTCACAATGTGTGTGTATACGTACATATATATATACACTCTATATATATATAAAATAGCATCACCTTGTATCCCCTAAGTATATATAATTACTATTTATCAATTAGAGATAAAATAATTTTTAAATGGCAGTGCATATTTATGCTTTTGAGAAAGTTGCTTACTTACCACTTTCTTTTGCAAGATAACATATTCTAGGAATTTGTTGGCTGAAATTGTCAGAGTGAGAAAGTTGAGTCTAGAATTAAGTGGACATATTGAAGAATAGAACCTGAAGCCAAATTGGACTGACTTGGAAGCAGAACATAGCTGCAGTCAGAATCCAAGGAGAAAGTAGCAAAAGTCAATTAAGTCAGCCTTAATAAACTGTTTGCCACAGACAAGTAAAAAAGTAGGCATCAGATAATCAACTCCAAATGGGAGGTAACCAACCCAAGTGAAAAAAATAATCCAAAAGCAAAATCCAAGTGGGTTGAAGTCAAGAGGTATTTAAAGAACGTTTATTCACACAGATGGCTGCAAAATTTCAAGTGGATTGATGTCATTTTAGTCAAGCTGTCCTTTATTCCTCAAACTTCAGTGTGCAAATTTTCCATTTCTGGGCTTTGATAATACATATACATGGTGAGTTATGTTCAAGTAGTATAGAAATATTAACTGGAAAGCAACAGAATCCTCTGACACCTTTTTGGACTCTTTCTGTAGATGTAACCACTTTACTCATGTCCAGAGGGGAAAACATTATGCACATGCTAACATATACAACTTTGTGTATATAATCATTATACAACATTTTATTCAAAGGTGAATGGTGCAAGTTGTTCTCAACTTTACATTTTCACTTAGTAATTGATTTGGTGAAACTTTCCATATGAGCACAGGCATATCCATCTCATTCCTTTTTGTAACTAACTAGTATTCCATGATAGCAATGTACTAGAATTTTTGTTATTAGATCCTTAGGGTAGATATTTTATTTCTACTCTTTGGAGTTAAAAGTATTATGTTATTATAAACATCCTTGCAAATATGACTTCTCAAACTTCAGCAAGGATTTCTACATGGCAGCTTAATTGCTGAGCCAAAGAGTACACGAAACTTTATTTAAGAAACTGTTGGTCGGGCGCAGTGGCTCACATTTGTAATCTCAGCACTTTGGGAGGCCTAGGTGGGCAGATCACCTGAGGTCAGGAGTTTGAAACCAGCCTGGCCAACATGGTGAAACCCCATCTCTACTAAAAATACAAAAATTAGCTAGGTGTAGTAGCACGAGCCTGTAATCCCAGCTACTCAGGAGGCTGAGACAGGAGAATCCCTTGAATCAGGGAGGCATAGGTTGCAGTGAGCCGAGGTTGTGCCACTGCTCTCCAGCCTGGGCGACAGAATGAGACTCCGTCTCAAAAAAAAAAAAAAAAAAAAAGGAAACTGTTGACAAGTAGCCTTTTAAAAAACTGCGCCAAGTAATATTCTCACCTGCACTGTGTGAGGGTAGCCTTTGCCTCCGTATCCCAGCCTGTAAATGGTCATATTCATTGAGATGAATCTCAATTATGTCTCTACAGAGTTGGACTATTAAAATTACTGATTGAGTAATTTTATGTATATCCTTTAGAATTTTGTTAGCTTCAGTCATCTTTCCTCATAGGTTTCTGCTTCCTAGAAGTCAATGATAAAATTTTCATAGCCTTCCATAAAAATTTTAAAAAGAAATGCATTTAATATCATTTGGTATGTAAGCCCTGAGGGGAAAAGCATTCTAGTCAGAAAGCTCTATGGGAGAAGGCCCTGCATTAGAGAATTTAGCTGTAATCATTATGGAATGTGAGAAAGATGAAATATAAGCCATAATGTATCTATTAAGTGCAGTCAAGTTGCCCAAACCAACAAAAATGTCAATATAAGTTGGTCACTAAATTGCTAAATTGGTCAGCAGGTATGAGTCTTAAATTCTCAACAATACAGATTATATACAATGGTTGCATTAACTCTGTATCTTTACTTATGCAAATGGTACCTTCTAATCCCGAGTTAACTTAGCCTTATTGTCATCACTGCTTTGGTTTTATACCTATCTAAATGTCATTGGTGCAATAGGCATGATACATTGTCCATATCTGATATACAGCATAATTGTTTCAAAGTAGCTTGAAAACAACTAAGTGAGAAGTCATTTTATCCTTATCTCCTGCTGCACACAGAATGAAATTGGCATTTGCAATATTATCCTCAGTCTATTGATCCACTGTCCTTACTTTTTTGTTTCATTTTTCTTAATTGATATTATCTTGCTCTATGGTCTACATTCTTAAATGTGAACCTCAATCCTTTTGGAATGCATTAAGAATATATATATTTGATATAGAACAGAACATTCCACAATTCTATCTGGCAAAGCTAATCTAACATTTGTTTTATCTCCCCTAGGATCAACTCCATTTTCTCAAAAAGCAGAGAGATTGATTCTTTAGGTGCTGCATTTTCAATTCCCTAAGATGGGAATAAATGGAAGTGAGGAGGCTGTGCCTGACCTGGGCAGTCATCTCCTACAGATGGAGAATCTGTCTCCACAGCTTGAGTGCATTCCTGGCAGGCTGTGCTCTAGAAATAAAACTGATGGACAGGGGAAACAATTGGGAATTGTGAGTAAGGAAGAAGAAAAACACTGACTTCTGGCATTCCTTTTCTTCCCCGTCCTTCATTGTCTAAGAAGATGCAGCTGCAGTTGCTGTTACGAAATGCTGTTGATGCAGCCTCTTGCATGGGAACGGGGCTCTCTAGAGAGAGCATTCGCTCACTGATTGGGTGGCCATGTAATTTATCATCCAACTCAGGATGTTTTGGAAAAGGAAAGGATGTAATTAATAGTTAATCCTCAACAACAGGCATAAACCCAAACTGCCCCCAAGTAACCTCGAACTTCAGGCCACATTACTTAAACATGAGATTGGATGGGTTGGAAAGGAGAGGACAGAGTGGAAGGGAAAAGACAGTTGTTATCCTGGAGGTGGGTGGGAGCCACGGGCAAAGGTGAATGTCCCAGTTGTGTTTTTTGATTTCAAACTTTAGAGCTGTTTTGCAACAGGTCCTCCACCATGTGAATGCCAACATTGCAAGGTCATTAGAGCTGAGGGAAAACCAGTGCCCAAAGATACGAAAAGAGTGTGGATCTTCTGGAGAAGGGCTGTTGCTGAACAGGTATATTTGTCTCAGCAACTCCTGTATATGCTTTATCTCTCATGCTCAGGCTATCAGATGAGAAAAAACAAACAAGAAAATGTAATGATGTGTCTGCTTGCTTTATAAAGGTGGTTGGGTGAAGCTTAGCTATCAACCAAGGCATCTTTCTGCCTAGCAGTCTGCATCAGATTCATCTCAATGGGCTGCAGCACAAGCTATTCTGAAATAGTCTGTCTGGATTGGGCCACTGGCTCCTAGATTTTCAATATTATCCGCAGGAGATTTCTGATATGCAGTTCAGGGCTTGCATGATTGAAATCACTTGTACTGAGATTGTCTTTATCTATAGCTCTCAGGACCAGCGTGTTAACCAGAAGTCACCATCCTCTCATCTTCTCTGTCCTCTTAGAAGCTCCAGGACTTGTGAACTGCAGATTTGACACGGTCACATCTAGTCAACCTTCCAGGGTCTGGTACATTGTTGAAGGTTTTGTGTCTATCTGAATCTAACACTGAGCCAGACTTGGTGCTAGAGGTTTATGAGTGACCTTATATGACACTGTTTAGAACTCTTCTGTCTATTCACTGATTTAGGGTACCATTTGTGGATCTATGAGCTTAGTTCCACTGCTGAGGAGAAGCTGGCAACAGTGAAGGGTCAAGGAAATCTACAGATTAAGGCTAACCACAGATTAAGAGGATACTCAAGGAGGTCAGCTAGTTCTGAGAGGTCCTCAAGAGTCCCAGGGAAGTCCTAGTTCTGGAATTTTTTAAACAGAAGTTGAGAGATCAGGTCTTGCATCTCAGGGGACCATTTTGTATCAAAGACCTCAGGATGAAGGGCAAGTTATAGTCTGGTTGCATCATACAGCCTCCTTTGTATTCCTCTGAGAAGCAGCACAGCCTACTTTTCTTCACTTGTTGAATCCTAATGTGGCCACTAGCCAGGAATTTTTGGTCAAAGATTTAACAGACTGGATCCACTAGAAATAGAATTCCAGGACAGTCCTGGCTCCCTTACAACTTGCTCTTTTTGATGAGATAACAAAGGATAATTTAGAGTTATAGAGGCTTATTTTGCAAAGCAGTGGAAGTTTTGAGAACATCTGGAGAAATTGGGAACACTGAGTTCTGTAGAATGTGGGGGTCAACCACTTTCCCAGGGCTACTGGTAGGGAATCAAAGATCTTTACTGTTTTGAAGCTTCAAGCAGCAACATTTTAGGCAGAACCAGCTTTACTTTTTATTCCTAGAAACCTCCCTTTCTATTGCCTTTATCACTGTCATACTCACATTTCTCAGTGAGGCAGGAGACCCTCAAAAAGATCTTATTCCCAGTGATTCGTGTCCTTTTCTAGTGTTTCAACTGCCACTAAGCCTTCCTTATGCTCATTGATCTTAGCATATTTGCAATCAAATGTGACAGTGTGATTTGCTTTGGTTATCTGGCACTGTTTGTGGACTTCTAATCCTATTGTGTCTGTTGACTCTCATTCTGAAGCTTAATGTCCTAAACTGTTCCTTCTCTCAAGAAGAGAGCTATTAATTGTCCCATATTATTGGGAGATTTAACACATAATCTGTAGAACCAGACCCACCAGTGTTTGAGATGATTTTAATTCCAGTCTCTGTTCCTCTTGAAACTAATCATTTTGAGAGATTAACAAGGTAAGACTTGGTTCTTATTTGTTTACAAGTCTGTATCCATTGTCCATAAATTTAGTGACTATACTTTATTATTTCTAGTGTATTGCTGCCTGGTAACATACTTGGCACTCAATAAGTACATGTTCCACAAATGATTGCTCAACAAATGAATGTCAAACTTAACAACTGTAGATAAGCTTATTGCCAAATATAACCCGCAAGAATAATCTCTTAAAGAAAAATTATAGCTTTTTAATATATCTGAAATAAAAATGTTAAAATATATAATTATAAAAATTAATGAATATGATTTTATTATGGAGAGACTTACTTCTTCACAACTTCTTTCTGCAAGATAGCATATTCTAATAATATGTTTCAAGGGTCCTGCGACAGATTAGGACAAGAGATATAAGAATGGATAGAGTTACTTACACAGTCTAGAAATCAAAAGCCAGCCTAAATCCTAGAACTGGGATCCAAAATAGATGAATCCTAGGTCAGGCAGAGAGATTGAGGAGCCTTAGGCAAAACTGCTGAACTGTGGGCAGAACACAATTGTAAGGAATCTAAAGATTAGAGCCATACATCGAAGTTATTAAGTTGTAAAAGAGTTGAACAATCTCTGTGGCAAGAAAAGGAGTTGGAGTAAAGAAAGTCATAGCCACACTAGAGTAAAGAAATGCAAATACAAAAAGTATCTGCCTGGGCACGGTGGCTCACGCTGGTAATCCTAGTACTTTAGGAGGCCGAGATGGGTGGATCACCTGAGGTCAGGAGTTCAAAATCAGCCTGGCCAATATGGTGAAACCCTGTCTCTACTAAAAATGCAAAAATTAGCCAGGCATGGTGGTGGACACCTGTAATCCCAGCTACTCAGGAGACTGACGCAGGAGAATTGATTGAGCCCAGGGGGCGGAGGTTGCAGTGAGCAGAGATGGCACTATTGCACTCCAGCCTGGGCAAAAAGAGCGAGACTCTCTCAAAAAAAAAAAAAAAAAAAAAAAGAATCCAAGACTATAAATGAGTTATGCAACAAATAGGGTCAAGCCTGAGCCAGTATTGAAGACTAGAGCTTGAATACTCACAGCAGTACATGACTGTTTTTTATTGGATATTACATCCGTCCATCTGACTGCCTCTCAATCTTCCCACAGATAAACAGTCTGCTCTTGGGACTTTAAGTCATTGAGTAATAATTATGACATGTTTCAGATTACACTTAGAATGAAAAGTGATATCATCAATTTCTTCTAAACCTGAGTGGAGTCTGGGAATCTAGAGAGAAGCATGCTATGCCTTATTTATCCAGCAGTCATCATCCATCAATCTCTACCCTTCAAGCTACAGCTCAGGACAAGAAAATACTGGGGCATCAGGTTGGCGGGGGTGAGGCATGCAGAAGGAAGAGAGTTTCTTAACAGCAAAACGTTTGACAGCGTGGTTGATTTTTTGTTGTTGTTTTTGGGCATCATGGATGTCACTTGCGGTCTACTATTATGGTCTTTATGGGTTGCAGGTTACAGACATTTGTTAGAAGATGAAGCAAATATGAACAAGCAACTCAAAATTAGCAAGATTAAAATCTTAAAATGATGAGAAAGGACATACAAATATATAAAGCAAGAAAGAATGTAAAAAGCAGAGCCCTTTGAGTTTAAAAATAAGAATGTTAAAATGTGACAGATTATCATTGTAATTTATTACTATTATTATTATCATTTTGAGTTATCAGTAAAAGAAAATTAAGTTCTGCATATCCTCTATTAAGGTAATATTTCCACTAAAAAGATGGATAAAAATAAAAATACAGTGCTTTAAAGGATTAGAACTAGTAATAGCTAATGTTTCTTGAGTGCAGAGTACCTGGCAGGCATTGTGCTAAGTGCTTTATATGTCTTAACTCATTCAATATTAATATTAATCTATGAGGTAGGTACCGTTATTATTTCCATTTTATAGAGGAGGAAGCTAAGGCATGGAGAGGTTAAACACCTTGCCTAAGGTTACAGTTAGAAAATGATAAAGCCCAGATTTGAATCTAGACAATTTTGCTCCATAATTAAATCTTTTCCCCAAATATTTATGATAAAATATTTCAAACACCTAGAAAAGTTGGCAGAACAGCAAAGAATAACTATATTCTCAATAACTAGTGTCTTCAATTATTATTTTGTATTTACTTGATCATATATCTTTCCCTGTGTCCATCCCTCAAACCATGCATCAATTCTTATTTTTTGATACTTTTCAAAATACATTGCAAACCACAGTAAATCTTATACGTAAACACTGTGTGATTCATATAAGTAACTAGAATTCAGTATTCGTTTGTTTTTTTGAAGGTAAAGTAAAAGCACAAATCTGAAGTGTACTATTTTATCGTTTTGACGAATGTGTGCACCGGTGTGCTGCAAGTCGCTAACAGGATATTGAACATTATCATTACCACAGAGATCATCACACCTTCGCAGTCAATTCCTACCCTACTCCCAAGATTAGCTTGCTCTCTTCTAGCACTTCATATAAATTGGATCATATAGTTTGTAGTCTTTGATATAAGACTTCTTTCACTCAGCACAATGTTTTTGTCACTCATTGTCATGTGTATTAGTAGTTCATTGATTATTTTGCTAATTTTATTCTATTGGATAAATAGACTTCCATTTTTATTTTTATAAATCTATTCTCATCTTGATGGACTATTTCCGGTTTTGGGTACTTATGCTTTAAAAAAAATATATTCCCATATATTTATTATTTTTCATTCTCTTCATTCCTTCTTAAACACAGAAATTTCCATCTGAAATATGTGAAAATATATTTATTTTGTCTTCATTCTTGGAGTATTTTTTCTGTATGTAGAATTCTAGTTTTAAATTTCTTTTTCCTTTGACACCTTAAAGATATTGTTATACTGTCTTCTGGTTTCCTTTTTATTTTCTGCTAAGAAGGCAGTGATCATGCTTAATCAATATTTCCTAATTTATAATGTGTCATTTTTTCCAAATTTTTTCAAGATTTGGCTGTGATATACCTTACTACTATATGAGCCATGTGACTTAAAACATGTATTAGTGATGATATATAAAATCTTTAGCCTTCTAGATTAGATTTTTAAATCATAAATTATAATAGGTAGGTGCTTTTCAATATGCTACCCTTGTAATCACTCCATAAAGAATTTCACACATTTTGCAGATGCACATAATCTTTTTATTTCTCTGTTTCAGCTATTTATATATTTATATAACCATACAACCATATACTATATATACATTAATATACACACTCATATGTACATAAATATACCTATTTATATTTGCATGTAAAACATGTACACGTACATACAGTTTAATTACATATATTAACCTCCAGATTTATATTTCCAATATCTGAATTGTTCTTTTAGTTGTTTCACATGTACCTCAAACTCACCAAAAAATAAAAGACATTATCTTTCCCTAATTTCTAAGCCGATGCTTTCCCCATAGTCCATATTCTTTATATGAATGACTGTCAGTCATACAAGCCAGATTATATAGCCTTCACTATGAGAACCCATTATCTATGTAGAAACTTAGAAACAAGCTATTAGTCTTTTAAAAAAATTTATTAAGATATCAAGAGACACATTATTTCCCAGTTAACACTTGTTTCTATTTTTAAGTCATTCTATATGTATTTAACTTTAAAATTCAATATAGTTACAGAATAACAAAAAATAATAGTAGTTCCTTTTAAGGATGAACTATAATCTTTTTTAGTGGCTGCACCTGAGATACCTGTTGACTGTTTCTCATGTATAAAAATTACACTACTGTGAACATATTTGAGTGCATAAATTGGTTTGACATTTGTACCCAAGGGTCAAGTCTCTGTTGCTTGAATCGCTAGGATAAAGTGTAAACACTTTTATTTATAAACAGTACCAGATTTCCTCTTAGAATAATTATACTATTTTATATGATCAAAAAAAGTTTGAGTGTTTTTTTCATACCCTAATCAGCACTTTACTTCATTAAACTAAGATTTCCATTTTAAATTATTAAAAATAAATTTATATATGATTGATTTTATAAGTTTTGTTATTTTAAATTTAAATTTTATTTTACATTTACATAGTCGAGCCATCTGGAATTTATTTTAATGCAAGTAGTACATGGAGCCAGGGATAATGAGAACTGCCCACTTCTGAACCTTCCTGTAGGTGTTCCACAAACAATGCAGTACAACAAGAAAAACAAATACAATATAATATGTACACAAAACTATGCAACTAAATATAACAAACCTACACAAAACCCACACTATCCGCATAACTAAAAGACAGCGAATACTCAATCTTTAAAATGCCTGTAAAAGAAAAGTAAACCCAAATTCATTTGAACTATATCTTATGCTCCAAAGCCTTTATGAAAATCGAGACATAGAAGAGAGAAAAAGTGATTGGTGGGAACTAACACTGATTCAGTGACTGATAGAATGTCCACCTAAGTGTGAATATACCAATGAAAAAGCATTTTTTACAAGCTTCCCTCTATCAGTTATTGAATATCTTCGATTTCTCTACTTTCTTCTGAAATAAACTAGTCAATTGTTATGTAGATTCCATATTATACTAATACTTCAAATTATGCTTAATCACAGTAACAAAATTGGCATGGGGAAATGAAATTATGTGATAAACTAAAACTACTACCTGTGCTCAGACAGGTACTAAGATGTAGCCAAGACCACAGCCAATGTCAAATGACAAAACCAGTCCAGTGGACGTAAATAATACTTCATCCTAAAACCACCAAAAATGTCACACTGGAGACAGCTGTAGGCTCCATTGATATTACTGCTTCCCAAATTGCTACTGAAGCTTCTGTTTCTCTTGCAAAAATGGATTATCCACTCCCCTCTTATTTTGTGTTTTTAGATCTAAATTCAAAATTTTGAGTTGGTTCATTGATTGGATTGGCCAGTCATGTGTTCACCTCTTATATCCATAAGAAGCTGGTCAAGTTATTATCTGATGCTTTCTTTCACTTCTATTGCAGTAGGTCTCCAACTGCAATTCCTACAATAATGAGTTCCCTAAATCCAGACAGTGGATTACCATGCTAGGCAGTACTATGTCCCCTTTAAATTAATGTCCTCTATTCTTGCTCACCTTCGGTTTTACAAAACAGAAAATGTTTTACTTTGACAACATTTACCTAAAGAAAATTTCTAGACACTCCCAACTTACATCAACCTGTCAGCTACTCAGTTGTGCATGTTGGTGGCTAAACTATCCCAGTGAGCTCGCTGGTTTTTGGACGTTTCTAAAGTAGCCATACAGAAGTATCAATTGTTTACACTTGCCCCCCAAAAGTATATATCATATGTATTTTTGCAGGGTAGTTTAAGTGTACCAACATTTAGATTTAAATACCTAGATTAGCATTTATTTCTACCACCTTTATAAAGAGCTATACAATGATGGAAAAGTCATTATACTGATCAAACACTGTTTCCCCATCCTTAAAATGGTAATCATAAGGAAGATATGTGAGAAGATAAGATAATTTAATTAGAAACATCTAGTTCAGTGCTTTAAAAATGGTACTTGGTAAGCATGGCCATAATCATAATTTCCATAAAGATTAAAATAAATTTTCACTCATACTTAAATTTGAAATTCATTTCAAGGAGAATTTTTTTTTCTATAAGAATTCACCCCATTTCCATGTACTTCTGCTGCTCCTGCAAATGTCAACTGATATTCAACAGAAATGGATTCCACTTCAGTCAACAATATAAAATATTGGTACAATGAATTTGTTAGTGTCCAAATCTGGACTTGATACAATTGACTTTTATACAATTATTGCCAAAAGCTTACTTTAGCTATTCAATTTTTCAGAAAGAAGTCTAATGGATGGATTAACTATTAATCTTTCTATATTTTTTCAGACTTTAGTGCTGTATTAAGATGGCTCACCAGAAAGCATAGTGCCTGGACCATATTACATAAATTCCCCACAGAAATGATTTTACTGAATTATGATTTAATGATTAATAATTTAACAGTCTGCACTCAACCATCTAGAAGTCGGATGCATGCCAGTTCCATTTGATAAGTGCTTGCATTTTTTTTTTTGCAGTATCACAGAAGGCAATGCCTGCTGTCTATTCATTCATTCATTCATCTAGTCAACAACCCAGGGTAGTTTCATTCAGCATCACAATTATCACTAAAACAGTCTTCTAGGATAAGTGACTGAGTTGAATGACAGAATCAGTACTGATGAAACCACTACTGTGGTCCAGGATTTCTTTGTGGTTTGATTGAATCTTTAAAACCTTGTGAGATATATGAGGAATCCCAAATTTTACATATGAGGAAAGGTCAGGTGATGTTACTAAGGTCTTATAGCTGGGGGGTGGCAAAATGAAGAGTCCAAGATTATTTTTTATGGAGTAGTAAAAGAAAAAAAAAAGGGATATTATACTAGGATTATGCAATAGGAAGACAGGCTGGCAAATTGGGTCTTGCGGTTTCGATAGAAGGTGTTTAAACCATTTTCATTAATGACAGCATCCATGCAAGAAGTTTGTAACCTCTTTTTGTGTCTTCTTTTAAGGCCAATGTTCTTAACTTACGTTAGTTTAGTAATATTTGTTAGCAATCAGAACGGATCCCTAAAAATATCAAAAATGTATTGATTTTGTTAATTCAGTGTTGCATAGTTTTAGTTAGCTAATATTTCAGTCAGACTTTTATATCATGTGAAACTGTGCAACAAATTCAATCCAATGATCTTAACCTTAGAATGTTCCAAAATTATAAGATGTGGAAATTAACAACCAATATTCAGATCTATTTAAATCATCCCACTGCCTGTCAAGAAGTATGTGTTTCCATGTTGGTAGTAGGGGAAGGTCTGATGTCCAAATCAACCCATTTCATTTTTGACAGCTATTAGAAAAATCTTTATTTTCTCGAGCCAAATCTCTTCTGGCTTCACCTCATTGATTCTCGTTCATATTTTTTGAACAACATGAAAGTCTAATTTCTCTTCGACGTTAGAACCATTCGGATACTTGGAAATAGTAAGATTGTACTTGAGTTTTTTCCACCTCAACTATACATTCTCCATTCTTTTAGCTTGTCTGTAAATTGTTCTATTTTACTTAATCAACCTTCTGGTTCCATTTGAAGACCCTTCAGTTTATGTACATGCCTTTTAGTTGTAGTGTTCTTGGATTACAGCACAGTAGAGAAGGACTGCCTCCTGCATCTTCCATCAACACAGATAGAGGTTATATTAGTGTTCTTGGCAGACACAAATTAGTATTGATTTGTATTGCAGTTACTATTAAGTAAAATCCCTTGACAATTTTCTCTGTTACAAAAGCATAGCTCTACTGTACTTGTGCTGATGGGTATTTTAGTCCAAATTTTGAAGTTTTACAAGTATTTCTATTGCATTTTTTCTAGTAAATTTGACTCACCATTCTAATATAGCAAATTTTATCACAGTTAAAAATTTATATTTATTTTCCATGTATTATGTGCCAGACACTGTACTAGGTATTTTTACTTATATTATTTTGATTTATCCTTATTTAACCTGAGGAGGAATCCCAATTTTATGACTGAGAAAATATGTTCAGGGATATTAAATAATTTTTTTTTTTATTAAATAATTTGACTGAGGTTTCTTAGAACATTAGTAACAGAGTTCAGGATTTGACTGTAGGTCTGAGTTCAAAGATCATGATTTTATTTGTTTCTACTAGGTTGTTTCTCTATCACAACCTAAATTGTTGATATGTTGAATAAGTCATATAGAATATAGATAACTTGGGTATGTTGTATCCATTGGCCACCAGCCTTTAGACAAAAACCCTGAGTCCTTATAGGCCTATCTTATTTTAATGCTGTCTAGCATGTATTTTTTCATCTTGTGAGACATTTTACAGTTTGACTTACTAAAATTCAAATACATATATTTTACTTCATTTTCCTTATTAAATAATCAAGTCTTATGGTGAGAAAATAGAGCATGAATAGGGTTGGTTCATGTAAATAAAAGTACCTGAGCAGCCAGTAACTGTCACAAAGCCCATGAATTTTTTCTTTGAAGAGGTTCAACAATCTTTAGTTCTTCACCCAGAAAATTTAGATATTCTCTTTTCACATAGAAGGAGGAGATTAGAAATACCAAGAAAATGTCAAGTCACAGTTAATTGCTAAGGCAGGAAACAAAACTCTAAAAGTATAACAGGATCATTCAGCAGTTGCCTTTGGGAGCATCACTATATTTTATCATAATATAGTAAAGAATGTTTATAAAGATAACCAATAAGTTATTTATAAATTATTTAATATATATCCAAGGATCTCTGTGTAAAAATATTTTGAAAGGCTATTTTTTTTTTTTTGAGACGGAGTCTCGCTCTGTCGCCCAGGCTGGAGTGCAGTGGGAAGATCACAGCTCACTGCAAGCTCCGCCTCCCGGGTTCACGCCCTTCTCCTGCCTCAGCCTCCCGAGTAGCTGGGACTACAGGCGCCCGCCGCCACGCCCGGCTAATTTTTTTGTATTTTTAGTAGAGACGGGGTTTCACTGTGTTAGCTAGGATGGTCTGGATCTCCTGACCTCATGATCTGCCCGCCTCGACCTCCCAAAGTGCTGGGATTACAAGTGTGAGCCACCGCGCCCGGCCTGAAAGGCTATTTTAAAGGAAAAAAGATTTCATATGTAAGAGAAAACTTAGTTATCTGTAGCTTATACTCATAAATTGTACTTATTCAGAGCATCTTCTCTCCCCTTAATGAAGTTTAATATGTGAAATGTGACCATATGCATGTTTGTAAATGTGTGTATCTATATGGTATCTATAGATAATCTTAGCAAATTTTTAACGTCTCAGATATTTAGAAATAAGTAAATTTTTAGGTGAGTTTTTATACCATTAGTCTAGGAAGACAACTCTAAGTAGATATATGTTGATCTTCCTAGTACATATTCTTCCCTTGAAAATTTCCTCGTGCCGTATCTCTGAAACATCTCTTGGGCTTAAGAAACAACTGCTATTGCAAAAATATCCCTGTCTTTGATTACAAATGACTGAACCAGTCATTTGTGACTGGTTCTTGTAAATGAATCCAGAGGCTGGGCTCAGTCAAAGTATATTTCTGTTTATCTTTTTTTTTTTTTTTGAGACATATGTTATAGGTATGTGGTCAGAACTGAAAACCAAATAAAGTTAACAGACTGTCAATATTTTTAGTCTATGTGCATTCTTAGAAGTAAGAAAAGGAAGCCATTCTTTAAGTAGAATGCAGCAGATACGAAAAGCAAAGCAAAACCCAGAAAACTTGATTCCACAAAAGGCATAAGTAGTCATCCCAAAATGTTATTTTCATCTTTACTTCTCATTTTTATTTTCCACAGAACATTTATGACACAGAAATGTACCATGTATCCTCCCCTTGAATGTCTACAAGATTGCGTTTTGTATATTTAAAATATATCCTGCTCGTCATTTACTTATGCTAGCAGTGAAGTCTGATTCTTGCAGTGAATGGTGTCCCAATAATATTAAATAACTTATCTTTTGCTTACTTTTAATTAATAAACAAGTAATGTGTTAAAGTATTTTTTGCACAACAGTGAAAATTGCACAACAGTGAAAAATTCTGAAGTAGAACATATGTGTGAGTATATATATGTGTGAGTGATTTCTGTCTTGGGAAAATCTTATGGAAGTAACTCAGCTAGTGCCAGCACCGTGAAAGAAAATACACAGATGCAAAATGTCACAATATCAAAACCAAAATTTATTATCTTTAATTGCAATAATAAAATTACAAAGAGTGTTTAGACAAACAAATGAATAAAAATCAATCAATTGACATTGAATAGAATCATTGGAAGGGTAAATTTTGACAGGAATTGGACTGGAACAAATTAGTAAAATAAAATGTTTGTATGTGTGAAAAAAGAACCAGGTTCATGAATGGGGAATTGATGCATGAAATTGTATTTAGTGAACACTACTTTGAGTTGCCTATAGGATATCTTGAAATAGGTAAAGACTAGAGTTGACATATGTGAAGACTACTGGAGTACCCCAAAGATAGAATTATAAAGATGATTACATTCAAGGACATATATAAATAAATAGTATTCAAGAATCATAATAGAAAATTGTTGAAAGAAAAATATTTTGTGTGTAAGGATTGATGACAGAGAGAAAAATACCATGAGTAATTTTCAAGGTGATTAGTTTGAGTTTTTATTTTTACAGTGGCTCACAGGTTAAAGAGTAATTCTAGTAACACAGAAAGATAAATAATTTTGTTTTTACCTGTTAAGTTGCTGCCTTTGGTGAAGTTACTATATAGACAGCTGGGGGAAGAAAGCATCTGGGAAATATTCTCATGTACTTGATAAATGTTTGTATGCAAAGAGTAATTAAAACTCTGTTTGCCCATGTATTCATCAGAATGATAGATATAGCAGAGGAAGAAGGCAAACCCTTAAGAGATATCAGAGTTAAAATTTGGGTTAATATTTGACCGATACTGTAATTGATTTTTAAAAAGTAATCAGAGATACAAAAAGAGACATGGAAGAGCAGGGTGCAGAGCCAATGCAGAGTAAGTTTAAAGAAGAAAAGTGTAGTCAATTGTTAAATGTGTCTCCCAGGGAAATAATTGGATTTGACCAGAAAAAGTATCTCTAGCAAAAAAGATCTTTCTAAAAAAGATCTCTTTCATTATAATGGAGAAGTTGAAAGGTAGATTTCAGTAAAAGAAAGAGTTTAAAACAATGAATAAGTGAAGTATATTGAGTTACTCGTGAAATTACAAATTAAGTTCGATATTAAGTACAGTAAAACTCAGGACAACTTAGATTTCTACAAAACTAAGGAATATGTTGTTTAAATGCATGCATTCGGTTTACTGGTCTCTATTTTTCATGTCCCAACCTTTTGTACTTTTATGGTTTTATTAGTATACCCAACTTTAATATAGAATTTTTTGCAGGTACAAAATTGGAAATGTTGGCTTCACCAGAACCTAAGGGCCTTGTTCCCTTCACTAAAGAGTCTTTTGAACTTATAAAACAGCATATTGCTAAAACACATAATGAGGAACATGAAGAAGATTTAAAGCCAAATCCTGACTTGGAAGTTGGCAAAGAGCTTCCATTTATTTATGGAAACCTTTCTCAAGGAATGGTGTCAGAGCCCTTGGAAGATGTGGACCCATACTACTACAAGAAAAAAAATGTGAGATTTAATTGAGATTATTTTGATGACATTTTTATTATTTTATTTCCAGACATTAAAAAATGTAATTGAGATAGGATACAAAAAGATAATGAAAAACAGGGCAAGATCTGATTTTAAATTATACAGAACTACATAAGATGTCTCATTTTGGGAGCACACATATTGGAGATTTTTATCAAAACTGATATCTTACCTGGTTAGGTAGTAAATTTTGGATTACTTTACTTCATAATATGTGTATTAGTATGCCTTAATGTAAGTGAAATATTTTAAGGGAACATGATGATTGTCCATTTGTGGTTTTCAATTTTAAAATGCCTGTAAAATGCCTAGAATGTGCTCAACAATTTAAAATGTTCAATATGATGAGCTTACTCAGAAGTTAGAAAAGTAAATACAACCCGTATGTTATTTATCATTTTTATTCATTCATACATGCATACACTTACTCCTTATCTCCAGAATGACTTTAGGCACCTGCTACTATATGTCCAACCCCAGAACAAGCACAAAATGTTAAATATGAAAATAATCACATTTAGAAATCAGAGATTGGTGTGAGCCAATGAAGCTGAAAGAATCATTAAGGATCCTGCAGAATTTGAGTTATAGCTTAAAGAATACTTCAAAGTTTTAATAAGGGAAAGGGAAGACCTATGTGTAGGTAAGAGCAGAGAATGATTCTGGAAGGAGGAAAAGAAAAAGTGATGCTATAACTGGAAACTTAGCTGTTGCAAGTTGTGAGATATGAGGTGAGATAATGGAGATGTCAACATGGATTTAATATGGTGATCAAAGGCTTGATGCAATGAATATAATGTTTAAGTAGCATTAACCCAACAGATTTCTAAATGACTATTGCATGGAAGAGACAGGATTAGAAAGATGAAATAACAGAGAGAGTAATCCAGGACTGAAGTCAAGAGGAGACAGAGAGAACAAAGCTGAGAGGAAACAGCACGATTTGACTGGCTAAAAATGCCAAGGTTTTCAGCGTAGAGGAATGGGGATGCCACTGACAAAATGAAATAACTAGAAAGAATATCAAATTTGGGGAAGGTGACAATTAGCTTCATAGTGAAAAAAATTAATTTGTAGAGCATTCAATGATATTATCAAATGGGTGACAAGGAATTGCACCACATTCTCTGGATGGAAGACAAAGTGATTTTTTTTTAAATAAATTACAATTCTTTGGAATACTTGTCATGGTGGAAGAGTATTGACATTTTATGGTAGAAATGTATATATTAACTTAAAAGACTCCAGTATCTCTGGTAGCCTCCATGGGCATTATGCAGCATTGTTATAATATACATGCTTAATCTTGAGAGCATTTTAATGAAAGTATAAGTTAAGCCCTCATCTCAATTACCTCTACATTCAGTTTTTGCTATGTTTATGTCATAATAATTGATATGGCACAGTAACCGTAGGGATAGGTGTAATATTGCAAAGTTCTGAGTACCCTGCGGTGTGTACAGACACGGTTGGTAAAGTGCTAGTTGTGTTATTGAAGACAAAACCAAATATTTTGAAAAATAAACCAAGGCCCAGATTTACTCTTGGTCTAGTTCCCATGAAACATCTGGAGCAAGAACTGCACAGATAGCTTGGTATAAAAGTGCTGTTATAAATGACAATTTATTTGAGTTATATTAGGTTTATTCTGTTAAAGGTGGCATAAAATAAATACTTTTATAATTAATAAAACAATTTCAGCTCTTAAATTGGGAGATTATTATATCTGAAATTACTCATTACAATCACATATATTACATCTTGTATGAAGTTTGAGATTGTTCTGGAAAATAGCATGAAAAGCACATTTTAAAAAATCAGATTTACTTCGGCTCTTTTAAGTTTTTATTTTCTGTTTGCATTTAAAATAGAGGGAAGATAGCTACAGTATAGGTCAAAGTGTTCACAGATTGTGTGTTAGAAAATATTTTATTAAGAAGAATTATATCACAATTTGGTTTCCATTTAGAACATTTATTCATGAAATATTGTTGAATATATATTTATACTAAGTAGTCTATTTTTCTGTATATATACAAAATAGAAATAATCACCTCTGCATAACATATAATACTGTAGCATCTAATAGATTAATATATAATTTTAGTATACTATAATTTATTGGGCTTCAGTATGTTATATATTATAAATTATAAAATATACTCTTTTAGACTGTAAGCTATAAAATATTTGCTAATTGTATTTATTTATACCCCACAATAAAATTTTTCCAAATGGATATATAGTGGATATATATATACACACTTTCAATGAGTGCACATATATATATCTCTCTACACACAAATATAAAAATATACAAACTTGCTCATATGCAGGTATATATATATACACATGAATATATATTATATATACACACATTATATATATACACTTGAATATGTATGTACATGTTCATGTACATACACAAGGATGTACACGTATTTAGATATATGACTCAATTTTAATTTCGGAATATTTCTGATATTTCATTATTTTTTGTTAGAATTTTAATGCTTTAATATCTCAACGTATTAGGTTTACATGTTATAAATTTCTGGTTTAGATATATGTATGTTAATGATATCATGCAAGTTTGGTTTGATTTCATAGACAATTGTTAAGAATTAAAGTACTATTTCAATTCATTGACTCTTCTTTGCTACCATAATCCCACATTTGATTTGCTCTAAAATAAAATCTAACTTTTAGCATTCATTACGTTCTCAGATACACCGGCTCCGGCACTTTTAAATGGATGTTCGTGAGCCATTGGGATATTGTGTTCTTCCTATTCTGTTAGTTCTCTAAGGAGACCAGAGGTTGGCTTGAGACAAACAACTTTCTTGGGTGTAACAGTAGCAAAAAACCCAAAAAAGCAAAAATGGTAGAGAAACAGACAAGCCTCAATGCGAATAAAAACATCTAAAATCCTTCCATTTGACTTAGTCTATAAAAATATATATAAAAAAGAAAAGTATAGCTGTTAGAGTCGAAGACTATAATGATGATTGATTGACAATTTGTTGCATAATTGATGAGATTGTGGTTCTGAGTTCTAATTTCACTTGATCGCTTTTCTTCTTACAGACTTTCATAGTATTAAATAAAAACAGAACAATCTTCAGATTCAATGCAGCTTCCATCTTGTGTACATTGTCTCCTTTCAATTGTATCAGAGGAACAACTATCAAGGTTTTGGCACATCCATATCCTTTTCTGGTGACTTGTTGACTTTAAACTGTGCTGACATTAACTGCAACTATACTGTTATTCAACTATTTCTGCAGTATTTTTCTCTTTTCAATTTATGTCTCATGTTAGGTCATATTGAAATCTAGATTATACTTCATTAAGTGTTCCGCATTTGAAAATACATATAAAGTATATTTTCTAATATACACACCAACAGTAAATATTAACAAATATTAATGCCCATTGTTCAATAAGATTAATATTTTTCAACATTTAAGAAAATATTTTAGCTCAATGTATATAAATATATATAATAGAAATATATCTTTTCCAATATTATTTATTAACTATTATTCCTTGACTATAAGCTACCTTTTTCCGACTGTTTATTCTAATTAGTGTCCTGCTTGATTGCATATTCATGTCCCTGACTAATTTGCCAAAATGGAGACCAGTATTAGAGTATGTTATATGATTATTTTATACATATCATATATAATTATATATTTTTAATATTTTACATTTTATTTTAATAATATTGAATTATATAATACATTATATTTTATATTATAATAAATTTAATATTTGTTAATGATAAAGATAATATTTCAGTGCTTCACATCTACTTTTTTTGCTGTTGCAATCTCATTTCTGATTTGCTTCTAAATCAGGTAACTTTCATTCCTTTTCATTCATTAAGAAAATCCCTTTCTCCCTTTCTGTTCTGTTCCTCTCTTTCTGAAGACATACCCGTCATCTGGCTTGCATTAGACTGTAAGGATGGAAAGACCCATTAAATTATCTGGGGGAAAAGGCTTTCTTGAAGTTACCTTTTGAGCTTTTATTAAAAATTTATTTATTTATTTGTTTATTTATTTATTATTATTATTATACTTTAAGTTCTAGGGTACATGTGCATAATGTGCAGGTTTGTTACATATGTATATTTGTGCCATGTTGGTGTGCTGCACCCATCAACTCGTCAGCACCCATCAACTCGTCATTTACATCAGGTATAACTCCCAATGCAATCCCTCCCCCCTCCCCCTCCCCATGATAGGCCCCAGTGTGTGATGTTCCCCTTCCCGAGTCCAAGTGATCTCATTGTTCAGTTCCCACCTATGAGTGAGAACATGCGGTGTTTGGCTTTCTGTTCTTGTGATAGTTTGCTGAGAATGATGGTTTCCAGCTGCATCCATGTCCCTACAAAGGACACAAACTCATCCTTTTTTATGGCTGCATAGTATTCCATGGTGTATATGTGCCACATTTTCTTAATCCAGTCTGTCACTGATGGACATTTGGGTTGATTCCAAGTCTTTGCTATTGTGAATAGTGCCGCAATAAACATACGTGTGCATGTGTCTTTATAGCAGCATAATTTATAATCCTTTGGGTATATCCCCAGTAATGGGATGGCTGGGTCATATGGTACATCTAGTTCTAGATCCTTGAGGAATCGCCATACTGTTTTCCATAATGGTTGAACTAGTTTACAATCCCACCAACAGTGTAAAAGTGTTCCTATTTCTCCACATCCTCTCCAGCACCTGTTGTTTCCTGACTTTTTAATGCTCGCCATTCTAACTGGTGTGAGATGGTATCTCATTGTGGTTTTGATTTGCATTTCTCTGATGGCCAGTGATGATGAGCATTTTTTCATGTGTCTGTTGGCTGTATGAATGTCTTCTTTTGAGAAATGTCTGTTCATATCCTTTGCCCACTTTTTGATGGGGTTGTTTGTTTTTTTCTTGTAAATTTGTTTGAGTTCTTTGTAGGTTCTGGATATTAGCCCTTTGTCAGATGAGTAGATTGCAAAACTTTTCTCCCATTCTGTAGGTTGCCTGTTCACTCTGATGGCAGTTTCTTTTGCTGTGCAGAAGCTCTTTAGTTTAATGAGATCCCATTTGTCAATTTTGGCTTTTGCTGCCGCTGCTTTTGGTGTTTTAGACATAAAGTCTTTGCCCATGCCTATGTCCTGAATGGTACTACCTAGGTTTTCTTCTAGGATTTTTATGGTATTAGGTCTAACATTTAAGTCTCTAATCCATCTTGAATTAATTTTCGTATAAGGAGTAAGGAAAGGATCCAGTTTCAGCTTTCTACATATGGCTAGCCAATTTTCCCAGCACCATTTATTAAATAGGGAATCCTTTCCCCATTTCTTGTTTCTCTCAGGTTTGTCAAAGATCAGATGGCTGTAGATGTGTGGTATTATTTCTGAGGACTCTGTTCTGTTCCATTGGTCTATATCTCTGTTTTGGTACCAGTACCATGCTGTTTTGGTTACTGTAGCCTTGTGTAGTATAGTTTGAAGTCAGGTAGCGTGATGCCTCCAGCTTTGTTCTTTTGACTTAGGATTGTCTTGGAGATGCGGGCTCTTTTTTGGTTCCATATGAACTTTAAAGCAGTTTTTTCCAATTCTGTGAAGAAACTCATTGGTAGCTTGATGGGGATGGCATTGAATCTATAAATTACCTTGGGCAGTATTGCCATTTTCACGATATTGATTCTTCCTATCCATGAGCATGGTATGTTCTTCCATTTGTTTGTGTCCTCTTTTATTTCACTGAGCAGTGGTTTGTAGTTCTCCTTGAAGAGGTCCTTTACATCCCTTGTAAGTTGGATTCCTAGGTATTTTATTCTCTTTGAAGCAATTGTGAATGGAAGTTCATTCCTGATTTGGCTCTCTGTTTGTTACTGGTGTATAAGAATGCTTGTGATTTTTGCACATTAATTTTGTATCCTGAGACTTTGCTGAAGTTGCTTATCAGCTTAAGGAGATTTTGGGCTGAGACAATGGGGTTTTCTAAATATACAATCATGTCATCTGCAAACAGGGACAATTTGACTTCTTCTTTTCCTAACTGAATACCCTTGATTTCTTTCTCTTGCCTGATTGCCCTAGCAGAACTTCCAATACTATGTTGGATAGGAGTGGTGAGAGAGGGCATCCCTGTCTTGTGCCAGTTTTCAAAGGGAATTTTTCCAGGTTTTGCCCATTTGGTATGATATTGGCTGTGGGTTTGTCATAAATAGCTCTTATTATTTTGAGGTACGTTCCATCAATACCGAATTTATTGAGCGTTTTTAGCATGAAGGGCTGTTGAATTTTGTCAAAAGCCTTTTCTGCATCTATTGAGATAATCATGTGGTTCTTGCCTTTGGTTGTGTTTATATGCTGGATTATGTTTATTGATTTGCGAATGTTGAACCAGCCTGATCATGGTGGATAAGCTTTTTGATGTGCTGCTGGATTTGGTTTGCCAGTATTTTATTGAGGATTTTTGCATTGATGTTCATCAGGGATATTGGTCTAAAATTCTCTTTTTTTGTTGTGTCTCTGCCAGGCTTTGGTATCAGGATGATGTTGGCCTCATAAAATGAGTTAGGGAGGATTCCCTCTTTTTCTATTGATTGGAATAGTTTCAGAAGGAATGGTACCAACTCCTCCTTGTACCTCTGGTAGAATTCAGCTGTGAATCCATCTGGTCCTGGACTTTTTTTCGTTGGTAGGCTATCAATTATTGCCTCAATTTCAGAGCCTGCTATTGGTCTATTCAGGGATTCATCTTCTTCCTGATTTAGTCTTGGAAGAGTGTAAGTGTCCAGGAAATTATCCATTTCTTCTAGATTTTCTAGTTTATTTGCGTAGACATGTTTATAGTATTCTCTGATGGTAGTTTGTATTTCTGTGGGGTCGGTGGTGATATCCCCTTTATCATTTTTTATTGCATCTATTTGATTCTTCTCTCTTTTCTTCTTTATTAGTCTTGCTAGTGGTCTGTCAATTTTGTTGATCTTTTCAAAAAACCAACTCCTGGATTCATTGATTTTTTGGAGGGTTTTTTGTGTTTCTATCTCCTTCAGTTCTGCTCTGATCTTAGTTATTTCTTGCCTTCTGCTAGCTTTTGAATGTGTTTGCTCTTGCTTCTCTAGTTCTTTTAATTGTGATGTTAGAGTGTCAATTTTAGATCTTTCCCGCTTTCTCTTGTGGGCATTTAGTGCTATAAATTTCCCTCTACACACTGCTTTAAATGTGTCCCAGAGATTCTGGTATGTTGTATCTTTGTTGTCATTGGTTTCAAAGAACATCTTTATTTCTGCCTTCATTTCGAATGACCCAGTAGTCATTCAGGAGCAGGTTGTTCAGTTTCCATGTAGTTGAGCGGTTTTGATTGAGTTTCTTAGTCCTGAGTTCTAGTTTGATTGCATTGTGGTCTGAGAGACAGTTTGTTATAATTTCTGTTCTTTTACATTTGCTGAGGAGTGCTTTACTTCCAATTATGTGGTCAATTTTGGAATAAGTGTGATGTGGTGCTGAGAAGAATGTATATTCTGGTGATTTGGGGTGGAGAGTTCTACAGATGTCTATTAGGTCTGCTTGCTGCAGAGATGAGTTCAATTCCTGGATATCCTTGTTAACTTTCTGTCTCGTTGATCTGTCTAATGTTGACAGTGGAGTGTTGAAGTCTCCCATTATTATTGTATGGGAGTCTAAGTCTCTTTGTAAGTCTCTAAGGACTTGCTTGATGAATCTGGGTGCTCCTGTATTGGGTGCATATATATTTAGGATAGTTAGCTCTTCCTGTTGAATTGATCCCTTTACCATTATGTAATGGCCTTCTTTGTCTCTTTTGATCTTTGTTGGTTTAAAGTCTGTTTTATCAGAGACTAGGATTGCAACCCCCGCTTTTTTTTGTTCTCCATTTGCTTGGTAAATCTTCCTCCATCCCTTTATTTTGAGCCTATGTAT
Source organism: Macaca mulatta (assembly GCF_049350105.2). Lineage (NCBI taxonomy): Eukaryota > Metazoa > Chordata > Mammalia > Primates > Cercopithecidae > Macaca > Macaca mulatta. The sequence continues at coordinate 71,432,370 of NC_133417.1, read as the reverse complement.
GTCTCTGCGTGTGAGATGGGTCTCCTGAATACAGCAGACTGATGGGTCTTGACTCTTTATCCAGTTTGCCAGTCTGTGTCTTTTAATTGGAGCATTTAGTCCATTTACATTTAAGGTTAAGATTGTTATGTGTGAACTTGATCCTGCCATTATGCTATTAACTGGTTATTTTGCTTGTTAGTTGATGCAGTTTCTTCCTAGCCTCGATGGTCTTTACATTTTGGCTTGTTTTTGCAATGGCTGGTACCGGTTGTTCCTTTCCATGTTTAGTGCTTCTTTCCGGGTCTCTTGTAAGGCAGGCCGGGTGGTGACAAAATCTCTAAGCATTTGCTTATCTGTAAAGGATTTTATTTCTCCTCCACTTATGAAACTTAGTTTGGCTGGATATGAAATTCTGGGTTTAAAATTATTTTCTTTAAGAATGTTGAATATTGGCCCCCACTCTCTTCTGGCTTGTAGAGTTTCTGCCTAGAGATCTGCTGTTAGTCTGATGGGCTTCCCTTTGTGGGTAACCCAACCTTTCTCTCTGGCTGCCCTTAAGATTTTTTCCTTCATTTCAACTTTGGTGAACCTGGCAATTATGTGTCTTGGAGTTGCTCTTCTCGAGGAGTATCTTTGTGGCGTTCTCTTTATTTCCTGGATTTGAATGTCAGCCTGCCCTACTAGGTTGGAGAAGTTCTCCTGGATAATATCCTGAAGAGTGTTTTCCAACTTGGTTCCATTTTCCCCCTCACTTTCAGGCACCCCAATCAGACGTAGATTTGGTCTTTTTACATAATCCCATACTTCTTGCAGGCTTTGTACATTTCTTTTTCTTCTTTTTTCTTTTGGTTTCTCTTCTCGTTTAATTTCATTCATTTGATCTTCAATCGCTGATACTCTTCCAGTTGATCGAGTCAGTTACTGAAGCTTGTGCATTTGTCGCATATTTCTTGTGTCATGGTTTTCATCTTATTCATTTCATTTATGACCTTCTCTGCATTAATTACTCTAGCTATCCATTCTTCCACTTTTTTTTCAAGATTTTTAGTTTCTTTGCGCTGGGTACGTAATTCCTCCTTTAGCTCTGAGAAGTTTGATGGACTGAAGCCTTCTTCTCTCATCTCGTCAAAGTCATTCTCCGTCCAGCTTTGATCCGTTGCTGGCGATGAGCTGTGCTCCTTTGCCGGGGGAGATGCGCTCTTATTTTTTGAATTTCCAGCTTTTCTGCCCTGCTTTTTCCCCATCTTTGTGGTTTTATCTGCCTCTGGTCTTTGATGATGGTGATGTACTGATGGGGTTTTGGTGTAGGTCTCCTTCCTGTTTGATAGTTTTCCTTCTAACAGTCAGGACCCTCAGCTGTAGGTCTGTTGGAGATTGCTTGAGGTCCACTCCAAACCCTGTTTGCCTGGGTATCAGCAGCAGAGGCTGCAGAAGATAGAATATTTCTGAACAGCGAGTGTACCTGTCTGATTCTTGCTTTGGAAGCTTCCTCTCAGGGGTGTACTCCACTCTGTGAGGTGTGGGGTGTCAGACTGCCCCTAGTGGGGGATGTCTCCCAGTTAGGCTACTCAGGGGTCAGGGACCCACTTGAGCAGGGAGTCTGTCCCTTCTCAGATCTCAACCTCCGTGTTGGGAGATCCACTGCTCTCTTCAAAGCTGTCAGACAGAGTCGTTTGCGTCTGCAGAGGTTTCTGCTGCTTTTGTTGTTGTATAGTTGTGCCCTGTCCCCAGAGGTGGAGTCTACAGAGACAGGCAGGTTTCCTTGAGCTGCTGTGAGCTCCACCCAGTTCGAGCTTCCCAGCAGCTTTGTTTACCTACTTAAGCCTCAGCAATGGCGGGCGCCCCTCCCCCAGCCTCGCTGCTGCCTTGTGGTTAGATCGCAGACTGCTGTGCTAGCAATGAGGGAGGCTCCATGGGCGTGGGACCCTCCCGGCCAGGTGCGGGATACAATCTCTTGGTGTGCCCGTTTGCTTAAAGCGCAGTATTGGGGTGGGAGTTACCCGATTTTCCAGGTGTTGTGTGTCTCAGTTCCCCTGGCTAGGAAAAGGGATTCCCTTCCCCCTTGCGCTTCCCAGGTGAGGCGATACCTCGCCCTGCTTCAGCTCTCATTGGTCGGGCTGCAGCAGCTGACCAGCACTGATTGTCCCACACTCCCTAGTGAGATGAACCCAGTACCTCAGTTGAAAATGCAGAAATCACCGGTCTTCTGTGTCGCTCGCGCTGGGAGTTGGAGACTGGAGCTGTTCCTATTCGGCCATCTTGCTCCGCCCCCACCTTTTGAACTTTAATTTTGGAAGTTGACTATAACAATATCACCATTAAAAACATGCTTCAATATATATATTATATATATATAATAAAATTAGATCTTACACATGCCCTTAATGATGATTATTAATTATTGTGTAATCCCTATAGGGATCAAATTTGATATGTGATGTTTTTATCATTTACCTACATAATATGTAAAGGCTATTACCTCTCAGCTAGGATTTATTGATTTTTAAATTTTTTTTAACTTTTATTTTAAATTCAGAGGCACAAGTGCAGGTTTGTTACATAGGTAAACTTTTGTCATGGGGTTTTGTTATGCAGATTATTCATCACCCAGGTATTAAGCCTAATACTCATTAGTTATTTTTTTCGTAATCCTCTCCCTCCTCTCATCCTCTGCCCTCCAAAAGGCTCCAGTGTGTTGTTCCCCTCTATGTGTCCATGTGTTCTCACCATTTTGCTCCGACTTTTAAGTGAGAACATGCAGCATTTAGTTTTCCGTTTCTTTGTTTGCTAAGGATAATGACCTCCAGCTCCATCCATGTTCCTGTAAAAGAAAATTCATATGGAACCAAAAAGGAGCCCAAATAGCCAAGGCAATTCTAAGCAAAAAGAACAAAGCTGGAGGCATCATGCTACCTGACTTCAAATTATACTACATGACTACAGTAATAAACAAATTAAAAAGTCAAATGTCATGACAAATGCTGTAAGACACAGCCTACCCTATTTAAAACATTGAATTAAGGCTCAAGGAGCACTTGCTTTCTTGAATGTTGTCTAATTTATTGGTGGTTGGTTTGTTTTGGCCTACCAAGTAGACCTGGTCTCACCTTCCTGATGACTTATTCTTAAATGCCAGCTAGTTATCATAAACATAGTATTTCAGAGTTGACAATGTATTATTCTCACCAATAATATTTATATGAAAAAATTTCTGCAGGAATACTTTGCTTGGAATTTACACATTTGAAATACTTGTAAAACTCTTTGCAAGAGGTGTCTGGGCAGGATCTTTTTCCTTCCTTGGTGATCCGTGGAACTGGCTTGATTTCAGCGTAACTATGTTTGAGTGAGTATTTCTTTAAATTGAGTCTATTTTAATGTTTTGCTCAGCAAATGTTTTTCATAAAAAATAATTGACATCTGCAAAGATTTCTGCCTGAAGATAGTCTGCAACTGGAGAATACTTCAAAGTTATAGTCATAGTGAGCTCTCTCAGCTGCCTCTGACCTAGTCCTCAGAAGATGCAATAAAAATGAAAGGAGTGGGCTATTTTCTGCTTTCTATTTGGAGCAAGAATGATAAATATTGAATTTGTGCATTTTAAGTGTGCCTTTTAGTGATCAGTGAGCAAATCCCCTGAATACTTAGAAGGTCCTAGCAGATTTGATTCTCAATTCCCAATCTACGTTGCATGTAGCTACATTGCTTAAGACCAGTAAATATGCTAGAGATCAGAATAATGTATCTTAAACACCCACCCCCTCACACACATTTTCTGGAATGCTTCAGACAATTCTAACAATTTCATGTCTCTTTTTAAAATACTTCTATTTAGTGTATTCTAGCTACGGAAATCATTACTGGCATCAAACTCTTGTTAGAAATAATTTAAAGTGATTTTCTATTTGTAGATTTTGGGTCAATTTTTAATAACATTTATAAAGGTCATAAAGCGTGTCTGCTATATTTTAAGCAATCTAAAATAGTGTATCATATCACTGTAATCATTACCATCACTACTTTTACTGTTATTACCATTTTCTTTGCTGTTTTGCTCTTTCTGTTAGTTAACACTTGCAGAGCCCTTACTATGTGCCAGGTGGTCTTCTACATACTTCGCATAAGTTAACTTGTTAAATCTCTCAAAAAACCCTCTGAATCAGGAAGTATTATTAACCCCACTTTACAGTTGAGGCAACTGAGGCAAGAAAGATTTAAATAATTTGCTCATCTTGCACAGTTAGTTCATGGTAGAGCCTGGATTTCTACACAAGCAGTCTGGCTTCAGAGTCTGTGCCCTTAATCAACACACAGTCTGCCTTACACCTTCATCATCATCACCAATACCATTGTCATTATTATCACCATCATCATCAATGTCATCACCATCATCCTCATTCTCATCCTCTCTTCATCTTTATTCTCATGTCACCATCATAATTACCATCATCGTAAGTTTAAATACTTAAAATGAATCTTATTCCTTAAAAAACTAGATATTCATTTTGCATTGTAACTATCTTTTCAGTAATTAGACAACAAAAGATTTATGAACATAGTGTAGAATATTTGATGAGAAATTAAGAGTATTCACAGTTTCAAACTTTTGTAAACTCTCATAAGTTTACAGATTAATATTTACCTGGCCACTTTCCACTGCAGTAATCTTTGTCTTCTAATAAATAATAAAACTGTTTGCAATATGGAATCATGTGATCAAGGGAAATGTTTGCATATATGGTTTTAAAAATAAGTTTCAAAAACCATAAAAAGCCAAGAATAAGTCGCAAAGACTTAATGTGACTTTTAGGTAACTCTAATTTAATTCCACAGGGTTATTATAAGATACTCACCTCTAAACTTCATTCCAATGCTTCAAACTGCAAGAACTTTGAGAATTTTAAAAATTATTCCTTTAAATCAAGGTAAGAAATTGCATTGAATATCTTTTTTTCATTTTGTTTTATATACTGCCATGTATTCACTTGAACTTCCCTGTTGTTGTTCAGAGGAAATATTGAATAATGTTTCCACTCTGAAACCAGTGAGTTATCTGAAATTTACATTTATGTCACTCTAGGAAAGAGGAGAAAAATACATTGACTGTTATTTATTTGGTGTAGGCTCAATTTTTACAAAACCAAAATATAGACATCAGTAAAATATATTTTAATTTGTAATTCTTACAAATTATATTTGAACTTAAAAACTTCTTCTTAGACTTCTGAGAGAAATAGTGGTCTAGACATATCTAATCTGCCTCTTTCTTTTCCTCATTTTATCAAGAAACCAGTTGATATGAACAAAGTAATATAAAATAAGATGAATTCCCCTTTGCTTTGAGTGTTTGGATAGGGTGCAATTCACATACCACAAAATTCATCTTCTATCAGTGTGGTTGCAACTTTACCACATTGATGGAAGATGCTGAAGACTAAGTTACAGCTCCCATTTCTGAAGACATTCTAACAGAAACACACCAACACCTTCTAGTTTGTTATTGTGAATGAATAAGAACAGTTAGATAAGAACAACGCTACCCAGAATGTTTTAGCTGCAATTCGGAAGTGTTATGAAATAGCTGTATCAAGAAAGCAAATAAGGAATGTAATAAAAGCAAAAACAAAGCCTACAGACAACTTTCATAGACCAGAAAGAAGGCTAAATATATATAGGCTATGTATTTGTAGTTCAGGCAGAACAAATGAGAAAAACAGATTGGAAAGTATGGTGATAATTCCTAACTTGTAATATACTCAAACATTGATTTGTACACATTAAGCTGTTGAATTGTGGAGCTTGTGAATTATATCTCAGTAAAGCTGTTTAATAAAAACTGTCTGTGGCATGGCAGCTTTATCAAATCTAGTGAAGGAATCAATTAGTGAGAGTTAACCTGATGGGAATTTCACAGCTCTAGCTCCCTTACTACTCCCCACATATTTCACATGCATCTTCATCTTAAGACTAGAGGTAAGAATTATTAAATACATCAGATGAATTCAAGTTGTAATAATACAAGAAGAATTCATTCACTGGAGTTGGAAGCCTACAGGCTAGTAGAGACCTCTCACTCTTTTTTTCAAGGGAGAATGTACTAGGCACATACCAGCAATATGGAGTGAATGAAAATATTTTGCAATATAGAAAGAGAAACATATATTTAATAGAAAGCAAGTATCCTCTTTTAAAATAAATGTGCTTAAAATAGAAGCATACATAATAAATTATCTTTTTGCAGTCTCTCAACAAATGATGAAGTGAGAGAGTAATCTGGGCAAATATAACTAACTTTAAGACAGAAAAGCGATAAAAATTATACTACCCTAGATGAATATTCAGTGGTAATACAAGCCACAAAATAGTATTACCAGTGCATCAAACAAGCACACTTGTATAAAGAAAGACTAGAGGAATTCTGTATTAATACAATAGAACTGAAAAATGGAATGGATTAATGAAGGAGAAAAGACTAAAGTTCATCTTATGCATAAACTGTGATCCTGAAAACAGACAAGAATGAATATAAAAGACAAATTATTGAAATATATACAATAGAAAAAACTTTAAAAATTTTTAACTGGAAAAAGACCCTACAAACGAAAGAGATCAGCTTATACTAGATAAATAATAACTACAATATACACTTAGACATATTGTAAAATGTTTTAAATGTAAAGTATTAAAGAATAAAAGTATTATAAAATTCTTCAAGCAAAAAGGTGAGAAACATACATCATGGACAGGTCACCCTTAGACCTCATGTTAATAGTAAACTTAAGTAGGCAGTGGAGTTTCAGAGCTTGGGGGAAAGTGTAGTCAGGGAAGTTGAGACACTGGAATTCTATACTTGGCTGTCATTTGTATGTATAGTCAACAAATGTATGTTCTCAGCTGTGCAAGAGTTCTCAAACAGTACCTGTGTATCTTTTCAGAATATCTGCTGAAAAAATAAGTATGAAAATAAAATATTTAGAAATGAGAGTATTTAGTTCTAAAAGTAATTGCAATGAGCTCTGAAACCATTTCGACACAGAATGGATTGCAAATTACTGTTGTTAGTGAGTTGCAAAACAGAATGCAAATATAAATCAGAAGTTAGCACACAGACTTCTGTAGTTCATTCTTGAACTAGAGACATATTTTATTTACATTTTAGAAAACTTTGAAATAGATGTTAATATTATAAAAATTTAATGATTTTATGTTGAAATCCAATTTAACTTGGATGAATTGTCAGGATAGGTCCACCTACATTTATGAATGACAACAACCTGCCGTGGATGAAGAACAGCTGCCACTTCAAGTCAGGCAGATTCATCCAAGTCCTCTCAACTCCCTGTTTGTGTGAATTTATGCTTCCTGGGAAGCCCTTGTAAGGATTTGAATTTTATCCTTTCTATAAATCATGATAGATAATATGTGATACAAAATACACAATTCAACAGTTATAACTAGGTCAAAGGTCATTACTTATATTAGCAAAAACTGAGAAGTAAGAATAGAGAAATGTGAGAAAATAAATACAGTTATTTTCTCGTCTTATGTGGTGGGACTGAGTAGACACAGTCTTATTGATGTAGAGATATGCATGTTATTTCAAAATAGGAACTTAAATTGGATATAAGTTCTCGAAACATGTATTTTATCTAAAATACTAAAGGAAAAAATAGACACAGTAAATTTATTGACAAAGGAAAATAAACACAGTGAATAATAAGGAGAATATAGAAATCAAAAAAGTAAGGTATATTCTAGTGTAAACCTAATTTACGAAAATAAATGCAATTGGTTTAAATTTTTTTTATCAAGGCAGAGACTTTAATATGAAGTCAGAAATGCAATTAAACTCTATAATAGACTTACACTAAGCAAAACGAAGGTTAAAATTTAAAAGAAGGAGGAAGTTATACCAGAAAATTAAGATCAAGATTGGCATATGGCCCAGAACTTTCTAACAAAATCTAATTAGTATATACTAATGAAAATGATTAGCAGATTTAATTTTATAAAAATGTGATGGTGTCATTTCTTTTCCATCAAACAAAATGTCAGTGCTAAAATTAAAGCTCCACCAAAAATTGGGAATACAATGGAAATTATCTATCTGTATGTATTTTATATATATAATCTATATATATACACACAGACATATATTTTTCTTTAAGAATTGCTCTTCTTAAAAACATTTCTGACAAAACAATATGAAAAAAAATTTAGTATAAAGATACACTAAGGACTCATGACCGTTGCCAAATAAGCACACCGTGCAAATACACCTATTTTAAAAGTTTGGAATAGTAACTACAGAAATTACATTGAAGTGATTTAATTTTTTTCTAATGAACTGCCAAATATATTTTGAAATGTTCCAGTTTTAGTGAAGGCTTATAATCTGGTTTATACTTTGGTTCAACATCTCTCAAAAACAATGTGAACATGTGTGTCAATGCTAAACCACTGTTGTATGTTTGACACCGAAGTTCTGTTATATATCTAGTATAATACTTTGAAAAGATTTGCTTGTAATAAAAAGAATGATACAATTCTAAGTGGCAAAAGGAGGCTATAAACATATATTTAATTATTAAGTCAAATTAAAATTGTATATTTAATCTAGATTATCACATTTCTGTAGTCACAAGAATGACTTTATTTCAACCCTGTCATATTTTACTAAAGAAACCTAATCATCTGAGGTCATTCAACAGAATAGTTTTCAATTCTCACAATAAGATAGAAAGCAGGTATCATTTCCATTTTAAAAAATTATGAAACTAAAGCATACAAATGTTGACTACTTGCATAGTTAACATCACAGAGTTAGTATATTCTTATTCATCATTGTGCTGAGCAGTTATTAGGAAACTAATGCACACAGACTAGCAAATAAGAGAGCAAGTGAAAAAGAAAAGGGAGGAGGGAGGGAAGGATGGAAGAAAGAAAGCAAGTTTATACACAAAAAAGTTAATAGTAATTTATTCTATGAGCTATGATTATGTTGTTTTTGTTTTTTCTACTTTTCTACTTTCAGAAGTCAGCATGTATTACTTAGAAAAATGAATATCCTTAAATAAAGCCAGTTTTAAGTTTGAATTCTCTATTAGTATTCTGTTATAAATACAGTTTACATAGATCACAGTTGTGTTATTCTCATTCTTGTTTATTGAAATTCTTCATAATTTTATTTAATTAGCTCACAAAATTGAATTATTATGAAGTCAATTAAAGAATAATATAGAATACTACTGTTTCAAGCTGTTTAGTTTTTCAAGAACATTTGAATTTTGATTTATAACCTTATACCTTTATTTATGCTTACAAACACTGGAGGTTGGTATGACAAGCAGTAACCAAGAGAGGGGGATTGTTTTTCTTTGTAAAGAGAAACAAGCAAATAATTAATTTTAAATAGTGTGTCTGAATTATTTTGTTAGGTGTTAAAAATTAGCAGTAATACATAAACCTCAACTTTTGATTTATTATTCACTTTATGTATGAGACCCAAATAATTAGAATTACATTATAAGATAAAACTATTGATTTCAATGGAATATGCAGTTGCTATGGGAGAAGTTTGCCAATAGTGCTTTTCCAAGATATTACATTATTTCAAAAGCAAATGTTTCTCTTTCCAGGTCTGAAGTCCCTTGCAGGGGTCCTGACCCACTGCTTGAAGAAGCTTATTGGTGTCATTATCCTCACTCTGTTTTTTCTGAGCATATTTTCTCTAATTGGGATGGGGCTCTTCATGGGCAACCTGAAACACAAATGTTTTCGATGGCCCCAAGAGAATGAAAATGAAACCCTGCACAACAAAACTGGAAACCCATACTATATTCGAGGTAAGAATCACCTTGCCATGTATATAAAAAATTGAAACTTTTGTTAAAGGCAAAGCAGTCTTCCCAGAAATGTTGAACACTCAACATTTTGCTAGATTCCCAAAGGCGCTGGCTTGTGTATCGGATGTTAGGTTAAAAAGGCAAGGATATTTACACCTTTCTTCACAATTGCAGAAAGTGATTTTAGCTTCTGCAGAGATCCAAACTGATTTCCAATGTGGCGCTAACTCATAATTACACATAGAATATCATTTCTTGCCTATTTTTCAGAAACAGAAAACTTTTATTATTTGGAAGGAGAAAGATATGCTCTCCTTTGTGGCAACAGGACAGATGCTGGGTAAGTGGTATTAGTTTTATTCTATTAAATCATTATCACCTGTTGATAGTACTTAATGAAGGACTGTTGTTTTTACTGTTGCTTCCCATTTGATTGTATTATCTCATTTCATCATCAAAACCATACTGAGAAGTTGTCTTAGTCTACTCAGGCTGCATTAATGAAATATTATAGACTGTTTAGTTTAAAAACAAGAGAAATTTATTACTCACAGTTAGGGAAACTAAGAAGTCCACATCAAGGTGCTGGGCCAATTTGGTGTCTGGTGAAGGCATGTCCTCTGGCCCATACATGGTGCCTTTTTGCTGTGTCCTCACATGGCAGAAGAGGCCAGAGGTTTCTCTCAGGCCTTTTCTCCTGGTATATCGATCACATTCAAGAGGACTTCACCCTCATGACCTAATCACCTATCAAAGGCCCCATCTCCTAATCACCTTGGGAGTTAGAATTTCAATATGAATGTGGAGGGGACACAAACATTCAGACCATAACAGAAGTATGCAATGTGGAATACTATTCATCCAATTTTATAAAAAAAGCAATAGTCAGACTAATTCAATGATTTCTTCAAGGTCAAGAAGCTAGTAAATGGCAGAGCTGGGACTTACACAAGAATCTTTTATTTTTTATTTTTTACTATGCTTTAAGTTCTAGGGTACATATGCACAACATGCAGGTTTTTTACATATGTATACATGTGCCATGTTGGTGTGCTGCTCTTATCTTCTGTTTTCAAGAGTGCTCCAGAGCTAGTGAGAATGACCAAGAGAGACAATATAAATCTATCATTGGAAAGAAGTTTTGGGAGAAAAGAAATATGAAAGATATGCTGATGGAAGCCGCGATAGCTCGGGCCGGTTGTCCTGGCGCACAAAGAGGCGAGGCTGCATGTTCGAGGCCAACGTGGGCAATACTGAAAGCCTCACATCCATTAAAAAAAAAATTGAAAAGATATGCCGATATTTCACCTATTTAATCTCTTATATGTTTTTATGGCTATAATTTACATTAATAAAAACCTCGTTCTTAAAATCAGCATTTCAAAATAATTCTTAAGTGAGATGACAAAACTGTCATGTCTCATTGTCCTATAATTTCAGATGAAAATTACAATTCATAAAGGGGAAACAGGGCACTTCGCAGCAGTGTGTGACTCACATAATTCCCTCCTGTTGCTTTGCTCAGCTGGGATGACTTGGCAGCCATCTGTAAACTCAGCTCTTTCTTATACTCTGGTGCCCAGATTAACAAAAGGCTCATGGGGGAGGAGAGCATGAGTTATATGGTTTAGTTAAATTCAGGGGATTTTGACATTTTCTCACTTGCTCAACACACAGACACACACACACACACACACACACACAATCACACACATACATATATATAGTTTGTTTGTTTGAGACCGAGTCTTGTTCTGTTGCCCAGGCTGCAGTGCTGTGGCTCAATCTCTGCTCATTGTAACCTCTGCCTCCTGGGTTCAAGTGATTCTCGTGCCTCTGCCTCACAAGTGGCTGGGATTACAGGCATGTGCCACCACGACTGGTTAATTTTTGTGTTTGTAGTAGAGGTGGGTTTTCGCTGTGTTGCCCAGGCTAGGCTTGACCTCCTGGACTCAAGCGATTCACCCACCTTGGCCTCTCAAAGTGCTGAGATTACAGGTGTGAGCCAATGCACCCTGTGCCCGGCCTCAGCACATATTTTTTTGCCCCGCTCCTGCTGGGCTCCCATTCTATTCTCATATCCAAATGGTGAGCCCATCTCTATGTATCTGTCCCATCCCATTTCAGCTAATTCCTTTTATGTACATTGCAAACTCAAATATGACCTGAAATACATTTTGGATATATGTACGTGGTCATGGATATTCAGGATACAATGGTATATTTCAAGGCAAGAAAAGAAAGTCATGCAGTGTTTCAACTGCAGCAGTCATACTTGGCTGCATGGTAAATTATCCCAAAACAACAAGACAACAGAACTTCATTTGCTCAGATACTATGGGTCAGCAATTTAGCAAGTCCCAGTGCACGAATGATTTTTAAACCTCTCTTTGTTCCATTAAAACTAAAACAAGTAACATGACTAAACCCAAAATAGTATGAGAGAAAACTACAAAAGGGCGTGGAGAGAGGAAGCATGATTTACTGGGCTACCACTGTACCGAAGCTCCTAAATGGATAGAAATATGAGGACTCCCTGAAAGGAAATAAAATAAATATTTAATTGGATCTGCCTCCCCATGTGCAAATACTGCTTATAAATTATCGATGCAATAAGTGTTTTCTCACCCTTAAATAGTGGGTTCTAAAGGCTTTACATGAAGTCATTTGAAAATTATACCCTCAACCATTGCAGTTGTATTTTTATCAGTACTATTTTCCATCAGTTCACTCTGATGTTCAGATATTTCCCTTTTGATATTGGAGTAGTAAAGATATAGTTAATACAATGCATTTTATTCTTGAAAAATGGTAAGATAATAGATTTCAGTATTCTCACCACAAAAAAAGTATGTGAGGTATGCATGTGTTAATCAGCTCCATTTTGCCACTGCACAATATATACATATTTCAAAACAGCATGTTGTACTTCACAAATATGTACAGTTTCTCTTTGTCAATGAAAAAATAAAGAAATAGAAAAAAATGGTTTGGCAAAAACCACTTTTGAGGCCCCTTTTTATTTTTGCTTAATTAACACCATTCACTGTATCAACTTAAAATCTAACTCATGTGTGACTTTTTAGCAGGCAATTGTTTGGGAGAAGACATTATTCTCCTTGTGGAAAAGTGAGTTCTTTATTACTCAGGACAGATGTTCTGTAGTTATGATTTGGCCATAATGTCACCTAACAGTAAGCAGGTTTTTTTCTTTGTCTTCTTTAGTCAGTGTCCTGAAGGATATGTGTGTGTAAAAGCTGGCATAAATCCTGATCAAGGCTTCACAAATTTTGACAGTTTTGGCTGGGCCTTATTTGCCCTCTTTCGGTTAATGGCTCAGGATTACCCTGAAGTACTTTATCACCAGGTAAGAACAGAAAGAATCTGTACTGTAGTTAGGAATGGCACCATGCCCTCGCTTCTAAGATAATGGTCAAATGTAATATAGTTTTTTAAATTTTTACGTGCAGAAGAATTGGAAGACAAAAGAAAAGAGAACTAGAATTACTGAATGTCAAATTATAAGCTGGCCACAATGCCATGTGTATTATATCTTACTTAATCTTTGAAACAATTCTACAAGGTCAGAGAGAGAGAGAAGAGAGAAGAGAGAGACTGTATGTGTTTGTTTGTGTGTGTGCTTTTTATATGAAGACACTAAGATTTGGAGAGGTCGAGTAGCCTCCCAAAATTTACAGCAGTTGAACCTCCCAGATCTCAGATCATAGTCTTATTTCAAAGCCTGTGATATTATGCATTTGATAATCACTAAATAAAGTACATTTCTAGGTATTAATTCTTTAGTTAAAACATTTTGAATTTATGACATTACCATGTTTTAAGCAATTATTTATTGAATATATACAGTGTCCTATTTCTTTTTGTTCTTCTATTTCCTCTTATCCAGTTCAATATTCAATCATGTTCCAGTTACCATAACAGAAGGCTTACTGTAATGAGAATTGAAATTAAAATTCTGAGAATCTGTGTTCATAACTAATTATGTATGTGTCATAGTTTCTCAGGTATGATGCTCATTAAAATGGGGATGCAGTTTTTCTTTGAAGAGAAGTTCTATCATAGTAGAAAATAGTGTTATTTTCAAAGCAACATTACTCTAACTTCTGAAGTTATTTATAGTTGAAGGAGAACATTCTTTATTTTTAAACAAACATTCATACACATCCAATCCATGCTTATTTTGGTTGACTTGATAAATTTTGGGCAATATATGTGTATAAATGGGTCATCAATGATGATAGGCTAAAGTAATATATTTGGGGCACAGAGTTTCATAATATATTGTTAAATGGAAATCAAGTAGACCAAACATACATGCAGCATAATTGTATTTTTGGTAAAAATAAAGAAAATATTACAAGTGACATTTTTATTCAAACTATATTTTTCTAATTTTGTTAGACTGGTACCTCCATTGGTATTTCGAGTCTCTTTGATAAGATTCAGTGTTTTCTCCAAAACACTAGGAGGTTCTTATTTCTAAAATAATTTTATCATGTTATTCTTCTTCTAAATATCCTTCAGTGTTTTTCAAATTCCCATAGGCCAAAGTTCCAACTCTATATGCATGATATATAGTGCCCTTCAAGGTCTCATCTGCCTACATCTCCTGATTTATTTCTTAACATACTCTAATATATGCTCTCTGTATAATTATTTAAAAGGTTTGCTGCTTCCTAAATGAGCTTTTCTCGTAATGTCATATTTCCATGTATGTTATACCCTCTCCCTAAATTTAAGTTTCCTCCTATCTGCCTTCAGTTTCATGCTTCAAATTTATGCTGTGAAACCATGATTTCTTCTTTGAGCTTTTCCCCAAGCCCAGTGTAGGAGTAAGGCACATCCTACATGGAATGCCACGGGCCACTATACTTTCCTCAGATTGTGATGTTTTAGTTGCTTGTCCAGCTATTTTCCCACTTAGAGATGAACTGCCTGAGAAACTACCTGCTAACTTTTTATCTATCTGAGAAAAAAAAAATAAGAATTTTTGTCTTATTTTAATTTTTGTTGCTTTCTCAGCATCTATACATAGAATGCTTAATGGAACTTTAATAAAAATATAAGTGAATTTGTATGGGCTATATCACAGTATATGCTATGATAATACAGGTTTTGCCCTTCACTTATTACCCCCAAAATGTATGAATTAATTTTCTCATTAGCAATTGTTTTAAGATAGTTCTTTCCCTCTACCAAAGAAATAGGGAAACAGTCTGGAAGTGTCCTGCTGTTAGGGCCTTCAGGATCTTCATTGTTGTACTCCAAGTTTTTGTTTGTTTTTTATACTTTAAGTTCTGGAATACATGTGCAGAATGTGCAGATTTGTTACATAGATAAACATGTGCCATAGTGATTTGCTGCACCCCATCAACCCGTCATCTATATTAGGTATTTCTCCTAATGCTATACCTCCCCTTCCCCCCACCCTCCAAACAGGCGCCCCAGTGTGTGATGTTTCTCTCCCTGTGTCCATATGTTCTCATTGTTCAACTCCCACTTACGAGTGAGAATATGTGGTGTTTGGTTTTCTGTTCCTATGTTAGTTTGCTGAGAATGATGGTTTCCAGCTTCATCCATGTGCCTGCAAAGGACATGAACTCATTCTTTTTTATGGCTGCATAGTATTCCATGATGTATATGTGCCACATTTTCTTTATCCAGTTTAACATTGATGGACATTGGGTTGGTTCTAAGTCTTTGCTATTGTGAATAGTGTACTCCAAGTTTTTACTGACTAATGTAGATAGAGTTTGTTTTGATTTTGTCTAGATTTGTACGCTGAACATTGCCTTAAACTGAACTAATTATGAATAGGGAAATTTAGCAATTCTTCCCAAAGAGTATAGTGTATGTTTTGGAGATTATTGTTTTCTATTAATTCAAAATATATTTATTTTATCCAAGTATTCTGGCATGCTCTGGGTACAGAAATGGACAAAACAGTATCAACCCTCAGGGAACAAAGTTATATTTACAGTATAGCTAATATTTATTGGGAACTCGGGATGTGCTAAGATCTTTGTGTATAATGTTTCATTTTATATTCATAAAAAGCATTGAAATAGAGGTCACAGTTAGCCTCTATTTCAAATTAAATGTAATAAAACTAGAAATTGTATACTGTTTTATGCTAACAAGAGGATGTGCTTTTATGCTCCACTAGAATTATATAGTGGAGAGAGCAAAAGTTCTGAATTCAGGCATTCCCTCATAGACTGTGAGATCTTGGTAGCTTTTTTCCTATCTAATTTTCATTTGTCTTCTGTATATTGAAAGCAATATTGAATAAGATAATAAACATAAAGTATAGTTGTCCTTCAGTATCTATGGGGGATCAGTTACAGGACCTCTGGTGGATACTAAAATCCATGAATTCTCAAGTTCCTTAATGTAAAATGGCATAGAATTTGCATATAACCTACATACTTCCTGTATAAATTATCTCCTGTATAAGTTAAATGAGATTACTCATAATACCTAGTACAATGTAAACGCTATGTAAATACAGTCATGTGTTACTTAATGACAGGGATACATTCTGAAAAATGTGTCATTAGGTGATTTCATCATTGTGTGAACATCATAGAGTGTACTTCCACAAACTTGGTTGATGTAGCCTACTATACTCCTAGGCTATATAGCGTATGTAGCCTATTGATCCTAGGCGACAAACTTGCACACCATGTAACTATACTGAATACTGTAGGCAATTGGAACACTATGCTAAGTATTTGTATAGGTAGGCATATAAAAGATACAGTAAAAACATAGTATAAAAAAACAAAAAAATTGATATACCTATATAGAACAGCTCCATTAGAATCTTTTGAGATGACTGTTGTATATGCTGCTGGTCATTGACCTAAATGTTTTTACATGGTATGAGACTGTATAGTTGTTACACTGTATTGTTTATAATGACAAGATAAAAAGTCTATATGTTCAATATAGATAAAATTTTAATATGTATAGTTTGGACCCATGGTTGGTTGAATCCACAGAAATGGAACCCATGAATACTTGGAACCAACTCTATTTACTGATGTGCATGGCCTGAAGGGTACTTTTTTTTTTGAGAGATGGTGTCACTCTGTCACCCAGGCTGGAGTTCAGTGGTGTGATCATGGCTCACAGCAGCCTGAACCACCCTGGGCTCAGGCAATCCTCCCACCTCAGCCTCCTGAGTAACTGGGACTACAGGCAAATACCATCACATCCAACTAATTTTTTTTGTATTTTTAGTAGAGATGGGGTTTGCAGTGTATTTTATAATACCTGTTCCTGACTGCTGAATGCGCTACGGTAAATAACAGGTACTTCAGTGAGAAAATATTTAACCAGTCCTAAATAGTTTGCTCACTGTGATGATAGGTCTTATTAAAAATACTTTTAAAGACAAATATACTCTAGGTCAAGAAATTATTTCTCATTGAATGTTTGAACTTTCTATTAATCTGTAAACATTCTTTACATCCACACAATATTTTCTGTAGATAATACTTTTCTGTTAATTTAATTTCTCGTTTGTTTTCTTAAATTTTGTTTATGTACTTTTGATCAATGAGGTCAAATCAATGGATAATATTTTATATTTGTAATGCTCTACTTATAACTTTTAAAATCTTTTAATTTTCTGATCTGTCTTAGGCAGTTATTATGAAATAAAAAGCTAGTCAGTGCTGTGTTTGGCAATCTAAAATGTTGTAATTTGCTATCTATAAATGTCACCCACTGCACTGCCTTCATGTAAATGGGTAATTTGACTTCCCCATGTAGCTTGTCTAAAGGTTGTTCACCAAAGCAGATACTCTGACAGGTAAAGAAATAATTCTGCTCTCCATTCCTTGTAAAGACTAATTTTTTAGTTTGCTGTGATTTTTCCATAAAGTAATAATCAGAAAAAACAATCTCCAAACATTCTCTGACTTCATTAAACTTCATATATTTAAAGATTCTTCTGCAAAGAAAATAACTTTCCATGTTGAGGCTGTCCAGTTTCTATATCGAGAGATGACAATTATTTCAAATGTATTTTCTCTATCAATGAAGACTAAAAATCAAATACTTACCCTAAGTTAATTAAATTACTAATTTTCCCTTGGTTTTACAGCATATATTTTATATTTCACATGCATGTCTCAAGTTCAAAAGGTTTTCATTTATTTCTTCAGGTGGAGCCAGTGCTTAAACAGTCTCATGATTACATTCCATTTATGGCTACATTATTTTCCTAACAAAATTTTGCCTTTTACTTTAAAATAGGAGAATCACGGAAGATAAATAACATTTTACTCTTTTGCCTTACTTTCTACCTTTCCTTAGATACTTTATGCCTCTGGGAAAGTCTACATGATATTTTTTGTCATGGTAAGTTTTTGGTTTTCCTTTTATATGGCAAGTTTGTTCTTAGGCATACTTGCCATGGCCTATGAAGAAGAAAAGCAGAGAGTTGGTCAAACATCTAAGAAGATTGAACCAAAATTTCAACAGACTGGGAAAGAACTTCAGGAAGGAAATGAAACAGATGAGGTATATATATATATATTTTATTTTTATCTTGACACAACAACCATTTATTTGCTCATGATTCTATGGCTTAGGCTCAGTTGAGACAGTTCATCGCTGGTCTTGTGGTCACAGATTGCAAAAAACAGCAGGGGAGCAAGCACCAATGCCAAGTGCTTTAAGGCTCTGCTTGTGTCACCTTTGTTATTGTCCAGTGGGTAAAGCAAGTAACATGGCCAAGGTTAGAGTTAAGGTGGAAAGGGATTTCCTAAGGGTATAAATAAAAAGAAGGAAATCTGTGGCTATTATGGCAAATAATCTACCACACTTATGATTTTTAAAAAATTGTTATTTATTTATTTATTTATTTATTTATTTATTTATTTTGAGACAGAGTCTCACTCTGTTGCCCAGGCTGGAGTGCAGTGGTACGATCTCGGCTCACTGCAAGCTCTGCCTCCTGGGTTCATACTATGATACTTTTTTGTTTGGGTTTTAGTTCTTTTTCTTAGTGATGGTAATGTTCTTTATTTTTCTATGCAGTTTTAAATTTTTAAATTTTTTATAATTTCAACAGTTTTTGGAATTTTAAATAATTGCTTTATTAGAGCATCTTTTTATTATTATTATACTTTAAGTTCTGGGATATATGTCTAGAACATGCAGGTTTGTTACATAGGTATACATGTGCCATGGTGGTTTACTGCACCCATCAACCGGTCATCTGTGTTAGATATTTCTCCTAATGCTATCGCTCCCCTTGCCCCCACTCCCCGACAGTTCCTGATGTGTGATTTTTCACCTCCCTGTGCCCGTGTGCTCTCATTGTTCAACTTCCACTTATGAGTGAGAACATGCGGTGCTTGGTCTTCTGTTCCTGTGTTAGTTTGTTGAGAATGATGGTTTCCAGCTTCATCCATGTCCGTGCAAAGGACATGAACTCATTCTTTTTTATGGTTGCATAGTATTTCATGGTGTATATGTGCCACATTTTCTTTATCCAGTCTAACAATACTGGCAAACCAAATCCAGCAGCACATTAAAAAGCTTATCCACCACAATCAAGTCGGCTTCATTTCTGGGATGCAAGGCTGGTTCAAAATAAGTAAATCAATAAATGTAATCCATCACATAAATAGAACCAATGACAAAAACCACATGATTATCTCAATAGATGCAGAAAAGGCCTTCGATAAAATTCAACACCCCTTCATGCTAAAAACACTCAATAAACTAGGTATTTATGGAACATATCTCAAAATTTCAACTTTTAGATTCAGGGGCTACATGTGGAGGTTTGTTATGTGGGTATATTGCGTGACAGTGAGACTTAGGGTACGAATGATTCTGTCACCCAGGTAGTGTTTGGTACCCAACAAGCAGTTTTTCAGGCCTTCCTTGCCCTCCCTCTTCTCTTCCCCATCTAATAGTCCCTTCTCCCTCTAATAGTCCCCAGGGTCTGTTGTTCCCATTATTAGGTCCATGTGTGCCCAGTGCTGAGCCCCCATTTAGTAAGTGAGAACATGCAGTATTTAGTTTTCTGTTCATGTGTTAATTCACTTAGGATAATGGCCTCCAGCTGCATCCGTGTTGCTGCAAATGACATGGTTTCTTTTTTTTTATGCTTCTTAAAAATCACAGTGCTAGAGGTGTCTTTTTAAGGTCTTGGAGTACATTGCCTTCTAATAGATGTTTATATCTGTGTGTAATCAGAAGATCAAAAAATATTTCAATAAGAGAGCTTGCTTTTGCTACAACTTTGAAAAATGTCTGGTGTTAATGCAAAAGTGACAGAATCTTCCATAATTTAGAAATTAGAAAGTACTAAAAGGATGGATAAAATTACATTACTGAAGTTGTAGACAGAAATAAAATTAATTTTTTGGCTTTCTAGTTCTTCCCAGAGGTAATGCACTATGTATCATAGTACAGGGAATTATTTTATTCCTGAAATAATTAAATCCAGATGAATAAAACCTAACAATGTTTTACTGTAATTTTCAACTAGCTTAGTGTTGTGCTTTAATTTTTTTTTCCAGATTATTTAGCCTCATAGCAAAAACTTTGGTGTATTAATTTCAAAGTATTGACAGAAGTAGCATTAAGGAAGTTTTGTAAAATTGTCTTTAAAAATCTAAACTGTGCATGAGTGTGCTTAAAGAAGGGACCAGATGGAAGAAAGCAACCAGAAGTAGCTTTCTAATATTCTGCAGGACCTGGCAATCTCACGTCTCTTTCTTGAACTACCTTTTTGGTAAATGGGAAAAAGGTCTACATTGAGCCAGAGAACAAAAAATAGAGAGGAGCCATACCCAGAACCCTCTCATAAAGGCATAAAAAGACAAGGGGGAAAGGTAAAGGGCCGAGATACACTCTGCCACGAAGTGGAATATGTAGTAAGGTACATTAATACCAAACATCCCTACTAAGTCAAAGAGGGAAATGTTAACTCCCCTGTATATAACCCTTTTATTAAGTCATCACCAGTCAAGAAACTTTAGAAAGCTACTGTACCAAAAAGTGGGATCTGAACAACATGATGTAAGATCATACTGAATGGCTCGATAGCTGCTTGTGTCCATAACATGCATACCATTGAACAAGAAGCAATTGTGGACTGTGTGAAGAAAACATGTATAAAAATGGCTATTGAGTATTCCCATTATATATGAGTAAGCCACAGAAAAACAAATTTCAAAAGCTTTCTGTTTCTAAGAAATGAGTCCGGGGTCCTTCAGATTGAGCGATTAGGGTTTGAATGATATGTTGAACGTGTAATTTGTTCTGAAGAGGTATTTCACAATCTTAAGGGCTTATGGCTGCACTCAATTGTATCCAAGAATGTAACAATGCTTCTCTGATCCTAGATGAAATGTTTTATTAACTCTGCTTATGAAGAACTTGGATATTTCCCAGTTTTACAATATTTCCACTCACTTTTCTACTCTGGATCACATTTTCTGATTTTTATTAAAATTTTTAATCATAACCCATTTCTTTTCCTGGAAGATTCCGAGAACATTTTATCAAGCAGAATTTTCTGGGAAGTAAAAGTATACACTATTTGTGCAAGAATTTTCCCGTTTTATTTATAAAGACAAAAACTGGAAAAAATAATGTAAAATGGAACAAATTGAGGGCTCTACAGGTCACTGATCTGCTTGCAAACCAGTGAGATGTCAATTCCAATGCTGGAATTGCCAGGATATTGCTCAGGTGCTTCATATTCTCACATTATAGGAAAGCTATTGGTCATATTGGCCAAAAGCACAGCTCTGCAGTCAGATAAATGTGGATTTGAGCCCAATTTAGCTACTTATAGATGAATGATGTTTGCCAAGTTTGTTAGCTTTTCTTAACTTCAGCTTTTTTTATCTGCAAAATGTATATAAAGTACCTGTCTTATGGGTTGTAGTGAGGTCCAAATGAAATAAATGCATGTAAAGCACTAAGCATTGCTTACACTATACTGAGCAACTGAAAAACATTATGAAGAATATTAATAAAATTATTATGAAATGTTAATATGATGCATCATGTTGAAGAGAGCTTTTACACAAACTATTGTGCTCAGCAATCTATATTAAGAACACGATTTTTGTGGAAAAAATCGGATTGAATAAACTCACATTTGAATAAATTCACATAGGAGTGAATTATCGGATTGAATAAACTCACATTTGAATAAATTCAAACAATTTATTCAAATGTGAGTTTCAAAATTCAAAAAATCGGATTGAATAAACTCACATTTGAATAAATTCACATAGGAGTGAATTATCTCATAACAATATAATAACATTAATATCATGCAACATTTATTGCTTATTTACTATGTTTCAGACTCAATGCTAAATTTGTACATACATTGTTGCCTTTCTACTGTGACAACCCTTTGAGGTATTAGAATTATCTCAATATTTCACATTAGAAAATTGAGGTTCAGTCTCCAAAGTGGGAAATGTAGAACTAGCCATAATATTATACAAGATATTAAAATGTTTATATTATTACACTATAAAATTTAATTCATGGTAATAAAGTTCATAAATAATCAGTCACTAATTATAGAGAACACAAGAAGGCAAACATAAGAAGACATGGCTGATCCAATAGAGAAACACCCAGCAACATAAAATTCTTGTCTTTGATTCTATTTAGGTATAATTAAAAGAATAATAAAAGTGACGGTAGCAGTCACATAAAATGTTTATTGAGGGTCAAATATGCACCAGACATATGATAAGTACCATCATGAATTCTTGAGTTTAATCCTCACTGAGGAGTTCCAGCCGCAGAGATTGATCTATACTCACTGATATTTGATTTCACAACACTGAGGAATAGAATCCATCATTTACCACTTCACTTCCTCATTCCGGAGGCTCAGTGCTGAAACAGTAGCACTCCTTGCAGGTGAAACTTTCTTATGAATTGTCAACTACTGGCAAAATCTCAGAAAGATAATCATGTATATAAAATTGTAGAAATACAAATATTTTTAAAAAATATTTGCCACATTTAAAATGATAGTCATAATTCATCTAACTAAACCATGATTGACAATTGTACAAAGCACTGGATATAAAAAGTTTTAATAAACACAAACAGAGTGTCTATCTTCATGAAGCTAATGGTCTAATGGATAGATAGACTATCAAATGATCATAAACACTAAATTGTATCTCAAGGACAATAAATTATGTGTTTCCTGCTGTTATGGAATAGAAAACACAAAATACCAGATACAATATATTCTTTGCAAAATTTGAGTTAAGTCTAATAAGCGTCTTGATCCAATTGCTTTTTTTTCCCCCAGAGACTATAAGAGAGAGAGGAGTACATTAAATTACACTGAAATGATACAATCTACCTAATACAGAGTGTGAAAAAGTCTAAAGTATAAGCAACCCAGAATCTTTACAAAATAAATCATGTTGGAAAAAATAAATTAAATTACAAGATAATTGATAAAACTGCCAAGTATATAAAATATTTGGACCTTGTTTGTATTTTGATTAGAACAAATCAACTGTAGTGATGTTTTTGAGTAATGAATTGGGTATAATATGAGTACTGGTTAATATTAAGGAATTACTAATTTTGCTAATTGTGATAATGGTGTTGTTATTTATATTTTTAATATTTTATCTGAAAAGTGTATTATCTCTGAAATTTCATTTAAAATAAATATTTCAGAAAATAAGTAGAGTGAAGAATAAATGAAAAAGGAAGAATAGAACATTAGTAATTGTTGAGGCTGGATATTGGTTACTTGGTGGTTCACTCTATTATTCTCTGCTTTAATAAATTAAAGGAAACTGGGGCAAGTGGAATAAAACAGAGAGACATGGTCCTTTGAAGTCCTTTTATAAAGGATTCTCTGAGTCAGAGAAGGTTTCTATGAGAAACTGACACTTGAGCTGAAATGTGAAGAATGTGTCCAGGCTAAATAGATGGAGTGGGCAGGGTGAGTCAGAGAATTAAAAAGGCCAGCATGGCTGCAGGAAAGAGTAACCCTGAGTTCATGACAAACTTGTCAGATATTCAGGTAAATGCAAGACATGTGACCAAGTTCTTCCTTATTACTACTTCCGCTCCAAAAAATACTTAAACTAGTTTTGAGAAAAAGAATCCTAGTCACCTTTTACAGTTTAATTTTAATATTGGATTGTCAAAAGTTCAGGCATATGCCCTTATTAGCTCTTAAATATCCCATAAAGGAAGGGTGTTGAGTAACAGTCCTCTCAATTTTCATTGTAAAATAGCTATGTCCTTAGTATTTGGCCCATGTGTGGGAATTTATTCAATATTTGTAAGAAGCTCAATCAAGGTAAATATTTTACTAAGCAGACATGTGGTTTATTCATTTCATATTCTGAAATCTATTCATAGTTGAAGCCAAAGTAGTAGATAATTGAGCACTAACTATATCAGCAACAGTATTATTACCACGTACTTTATTCCCCATTCCCCATTCCCCACCCTGGACAATTATCTTTACTGAATTGCTTCTTAATGAGATTCCAACAAACATTGTCCCTATCTGAAACAGCTCTATGAAGAGTAATTAATTCCTCTCCATTAAGGATATAATCAAGGATATTATTCACTATGTCTCACAATATCGTCTTTAGGAGATACACATATAAGAAATCCCTGCCAGATCTTAATAACAAAAAATTACTTCTATTGGTTTTTAATGTCATGAAAATTTGAAATTGCATAAATTATAACTTACATTTTATGTAAACTTATAGTTCAGCTAAAAATAGTTTCTAGAATAAGCATAGTTTAAACAACAACAACAAAAATCTAACCCTTACATCCTGAACTTTTTTGAGAAGGAGTCTCACTCTGTCGCCAGGCTGGAGTACAGTGGTGCGATCTGGTCTCACTGCAACCTCCACCTCCCAGGTTCAAGCGACTCTCCTGCCTCAACCTCCCAAGTAGCTGGGACTATAGGCATTCCCTATCACGCCCAGCTAATTTTTGTATTTTTGGTAGAGACAGGGTTTCACCATGTTGGCCAGAATGGCCTCAATCTCCTGACCTTGTGATCCGCCCGCCTTGGCCTCCCAAAGTGCTGGGATTACAGGCATAAGCCACCACACCTATCCACATCTTGAACTTTTAGATTACTTTTTTAAAAGTTTCTCTTTTTTTCTCAACTTTTATTTTAGATTCGGGGGTACATGTGCACATGTTACATGGGCAAATTTCATGTCACCGAGGTTTGGTATAGGAATGATCCCATCACCCAGGTAGTGAGCATAGTGCCTGGTAGGTAGTCCTTCAACTCTTGCCCACCCGCGAGCCTTCCCCCTCTAGTAGTCCCCAGTACCTAATGTCTATTGTTCCCATCTTAATGTCCATGTGCACACAAAGTTTAGCTGTCACTTACAAGTGAGAACATATGGTATTTGGTTTTCTGTTCCTGCCTTAACTGGCTTAGGATAATGGCCTCCAGCTGCATCCAGGTTCATCAAGCTGCAAAGGACATGATTTTGTTCTTCTTTTAGAGTGGTATAGTATTCCAGGCTACTACATTTTCTTTATTTAGTCTACTGTTGATGGGCATCTAGATTGATCCCATGTCCTTGCTGTTGTGAATAGTGCTGTGATGAACATAAACGTGAATGTGTCTTTTTGATAGAATGATTTGTATTCCTTTGGGTATATACTCAGTATTGGGACTGCTGGCTTTAATGTTAACTCTGTTTTAAGTTATTTAAGAAATCTCCAAACGGCTTTCCACAGTGACTGAACTTACATTCCCACCAGCAGTGTACAAGCATTCCAATTTCTCCACAACCTCACCAACATCTGTTTTGTTTGTTTGTTTGTTTATTTTGGTCTTTTTAGCAATAGCCCTTCTGACTGGTGGGAAACAATTTCTCATTGTGGTTTTGACTTTTGTTTCTCTAATGATCACTGAGGTTGAGCATTTTATCATATATTTGTTTACCACAGTATACCTTCTTTTGGGAAGTGTCTGTTCATGTACTTTACCTACTGGGGAAAAAGAAAAGAGGAACTGGAATTTAGACCTACAGAGTCTGTCATCGGTCTGAGGAAACCCAGTATGCAGTATGATTGGCTTTATCCTCCTCTAGCTGTTGTATTTGTGAAATTGCAGGAGGCTTGACTGATAGTGAAATAATGTAACAATTTTCATGGTATCTATTATACCATTGAAGATATACCACAGCAGAATTTGCCAGCCGGAATGTTGGGTTGGGTATTGGCAAGCCTCAACCATTAACTCCCTCAGTGCTGGGGCAGTGGCAGCCCCTGTGTCAGTTAACTCTATTCAAGAGCAGTCTTTACCTATTTTCCCCAAGTTAACAAATACACAGATAGTGTCATCCTTTGCATGTGTCAAATGTAAAAACAGTTGGGGATCACTATAGTGTAATATCATCCATCCATTGTCTAGTTCTTAACATTTAAATTCAAATACCGTTTTACATCTGATCACTGGAAACACCTTTGGTCACACTCCTCAGAGTTATGAATGCATAGAACTTGTAATATCTACAACAAAGCCTGGGAGTTTTAACTATCTTACCAATGCAAGATCAGTAAAGCAGAAGATCTCTTAAAACCATTATTCAAGAGACATGAGAAACAGAAATAAGTAATTCTCTTACAGAATTATGCCTGTCCTACTCATTTCATATCATACACGGTCTATCTAAGACAACCCTTGCAAATCCATTCCAGTGCTCGTTATTCTTCAAGACTTATTATCACAATGCCAAACAATTTTTTATTTTATCAAGATCATTTACAAAGTTATAAAGCTAACATTATCCTAACAAAATTTAAGATGTTAGAAAAACACTCTGTTATTACTTAGTAGTATGTTTCCTGATTGGATATTTTGCAATAATCCTAAACTGTATCTATATATTGGATTATTTGTCAAATATGGATCATACCACAACCATTTCATGGTCTTTGCTCCTTTAATATTTGATCTCAGAGCTCACAGTATAAAATTTTATTTAATTTTAAGAACTCCTAAATCAGTTTAATAACTGCCTAAAGATTGGCAGGTGATAGAACCCAAAAATTCTGGAACACTCTTAGTGGGAATGTAAATTAGTACAGCCACTATGGGAACAGTATGGAGGTTCCTCAAAAGACTAAAAATAGAGCTACCATATCATTCAGGGATCCCACTGCAGGGTATGTACTCAAAAGAAAGAAAGTCAGCATATTGAAGAAATATCTGTACTTCCATGTTTGTCGCAGTATTATTCACAATAGCCAAGATATGAATAAACTTAAGTGTCTGTCAATGGATACCTGAATAAAGAAAATGTAGTATATACACAATGGAATATTATTCAGCCATTAAAAAGAATAAAGTCTTGTCATTGGCAGCAACATGATTGGAACTTGAGGTTATGTTAAGTGAAATAAGCCAGGCACAGAAAGACCAACTTCACATGTTTTCAGTCGTATGTGGGAGCTAAAAATGTGGATCTCATAAAAGGAGATAGTTTATTGGTGGTTACCAGAGGCTGCAAAGTGTATGTATGAGAGGATATGAAGAGAGGTTAGCTAATGGGTGCAAAAAATATGGTTAAATAGAAGGAATAAGATCTAGTGTTCAGTAGTACAGTGACTCTAGTTAATAATTTATTATATAGTTCAAAATAGCTATAGGAGAGGAATTGAAATGTTATCAATACAAAGAAAAGATAAATGTTTCAGATGATGTGCATTCCAATTAACCCGACTTGATCATTACAGATTGTATGCATGTATGAAAATACCACATATACCCCTCAAATATGTACAATGATTATGTATCAATTTAATAAAAAGAAAAGGCTCCAGGAGAATAACTGGAGCTTTTAGCAAGGCTGTGCACCTTCTTATAGTCTTGGACCTGCAAAGAGAGGATGCCAGTATTAAACCATCAAATTCCTTTTCAGGCCAAGACCATACAAATAGAAATGAAGAAAAGGTCACCAACTTCCACAGACACATCACTGGATGTGTTGGAAGATGCTACTCTCAGACATAAGGAAGGTAAAGTACTAAATAATTAGATACTCACTATTGAAGGTACTACTCATAAAATTCACTTTTAAAGAAATTCAGCAATTTCTTTAGAATCTTAGATGGTAACACAACAAAAATTTAAGAAATATTTGAGAATATTAGGATAAGCCATGCATAAAAAGTTCAGAATCATGGTGTTTTAAACATTGGAAAGAGTGACCAAAGAGTACCAAATAATTTTCTTTGTTTAACATTAAAAACATACTGACATATTAAATTGTGACTAAGAATAGAGATTGTGGTATATAGCATTAATATCTCAAGGTCCTTTCTAGACTTATCTCTATATTTTTATGTGTAACCAATAATTATTTATCATGGACAATATCAAAAGGCATTAATTTGTAAAGCATGTAAATCTAGACATTATAAGTCACAATGTTCTCAACTATGTTCCATATTTGTTTTTTTGAGAGATGTCCCTACATTTTTCTTCTAATACACAGTTTGCTTCATTTTCTTTTGTCTATCTCAGCCAAGCATGAACACAATAGAGGAAATTTAATTCATTCAGCTTTTTTTTTTCACACACCGATTTTTTTTTTAATTAAAATTTAAGTTCTGGGATACATGTGCAGGACGTGCAGGTTTGCTACATAGGTGTACATGTGCCATGGTGATCTGCTGCACCCATCAACCCAGCATCCAGGTCTTGAGCTCTGCATGCATTAGGCACTTTTCCCAATGTTCGCCCTCCCTTTGCCACCTACCCACTGACAGGCCCCTGTGTGTGATGCCCCCCTCTCTGTGTCCATGTGTTCTCATTGTTCAACTCCCACCCATGAGTGAGGACATGCAGTGTTTGGTTCCTGTTCCTGTGTTAGTTTGCTGAGAATGATGGTTTCCAGCTTCATCTATGTCCCTGCAGAGGACATAAACTCATTCTTTTTTATGGCTGCATAGTGCTCCATAGTGTATATGTGCCACATTTTCTTTATCCAGTCTATCATTGATGGGCGTTTGGGTTGGTTCCAAGTCTTTGCTATTGTGAATAGCGCTGCAATGAACATACGTGTGCATGTGTCTTTATGGTAGAACGATTCATAATCCCTTCAGTATATACCCAGTAATGAGATTGCTGGGTCAAATGGTATTTCTGGTTCTAGATCCTTGAGATATCGCCACACTGTCTTCTACAATGGTTGAGCTAATTTACATTCCCACCAACAGTGTAAAAGTGTTCTTATTTCTCCACATCCTCGCCAGCATCTGTTGTTTCTTGACTTTTTAATGAGGCCAATTCTAACTGGCGTGAAATGGTTTCTCATTGTGGTTTTGATTTACATTTCTATAATGACTAGTGATGATGAGCTTTTTTTCATATGTTTTGTTGGCCACATAAATGTCTTCTTTTGAGAAGTATCTGTTCATGTCCTTCACCCACTGTTTGATGGGGTTGTTTTTTCTTGTAAATTTGTTTAAGTTCCTTGAAGATTCTGAATATTAGACCTTTGCCAGATGGATAGATTGCAAACATTTTCTCCCATTCTGTAAGTTGTCTGTTCACTCTGATGATAGTTTCCTTTGCTGTGCAGAAGCTCTTTAATTTAATGTGATCCCATTTGTTAATTTTGGCTTTTGTTGCCATTGCTTTTGGTGTTTAGTCATGAAGGCTTTGCCCATGCCTATGTCCTGAATCATATTGCCTAGGTTTTGTTGTATGGTTTTTATGGTTTTAGGTTTCACATTCAAGTCTTTAATCCATCTTGATTTAATTTTTGTATATGGTGGAAGGATGGGGTCCAGTTTCTGTTTTCTGAACATGGCTAGCCAGTTTTCCCAGCACCATTTATTAAATACGGAATCCTTTTCCCATTGCTTGTTTTTATCGAATCCAGCAGCACATCAAAATGCTTATCCACCATGATCAAGTCGGCTTCATCCTGCAAATGCAAGGCTGGGGTTAGTTGTCTCACGCCGAGATGATTAACGACATGGACACATGTGAAGTGGGTTAAGGAGCAGAAAGTTTAACAGACAAAAAAGAAAGGAGAGAGAGAGAAAGCTTCCTCATGCTGAGAAAGTGGGTTGCCCAAGAGAGGGTTTCCCTTCTCTCTCTCTCTCTCTCTTTCTCTCTCTTTCCTTCTTTTGGCAGAGTCTCACTCTGTTGCCCAGACTGGAGTGCAGTGGCACAATCTCAGCTCACTGCAACCTCTGCCTCCCGGGTTCAAGCAATTCTCCTACCTCGGCCTCCTGAGTGGCTGGGATTACAGGCACCACCACACCCGGCTATTTTTTGTATTGACAAGGTTTCGCTATATTGGCCAGGCTGATCTCGAACTCCTAACCTTAGGTGATTCGCCCACCTGGGCTTCGCAAAGTGCTGGGATAACAGGCATGAGCCACTGCACCTGGCCAGAATGTTTAACTTTTGTATTCTTTCATTTCAGAACTTGAAAAATCCAAAAAGATATGCCCATTATATTGGTATAAATTTGCGACAACTTTCTTGATATGGAATTGTTCTCCCTGTTGGTCAAAATTGAAAGAATTTGTCCATAGGATTGTAATGGCACCATTTACTGATCTTTTCCTTATCATATGCATAATTTTAAACATATGTTTTCTGGCCTTGGAGCATTATCCAATGAGTAAATCAACTAACAATCTTCTCAACATTGGAAACCTGGTAAGACTCTCATTGTACATTATTTTCACTTGTAGTTTCTTATCATTGAACTTTTCTTTGTTCATCATTATTCCCATTATTTTATTCTGTAACTCCAATGTGTGGCAATATGCATAATTATTGAATGAAGCCTCGTGTTTGTGCTTTATCTCTCCAACCCCTGCTTTGTAAAGGTTCTTATCATTGAATAGTTTTACAGCTGGAATTTAAAATTCCCCAGTTTAAATTTGGGATTCATAGCCAGCTGCTTGGCAGTTACATTACATGGAAATTCTTTATTGCCCCTCCCTTCCCAAATATACAGTCTCTTGGTACCATTAGCTCATAGACCAGAGTAGGGCAGAGGTGAAATAATAAGCACCTGACTCCTGAATTCTTAATTCTGATTAAAGCAGCAGTTGGCCCTGTCTGTTCTAACCATGTATCTTTGCCCAGGATTGGAACTTATCATTTTAGCCTGGTATTTTTGAGATTCACCTGTCCTTTTTCACATACAATTCAAAAGACAAAGCAAATTCCTGTGAGTTTAAAAATAGTTCACATTCAAGCAAATGTATATTGTTTAAATGTATTTTCTTTCCCTGTTGTTGTTGTTTAGTTGCTTGGTACTAATAAAAGCAGCCAAACTGCAACAAGTTTCAAATTATACATTTATTTGGTACCAAAACAGCAATTTAGTGATTTCTGCCAGTACAGTTTTTAAAGGACAGCTTCCATAGGTTCGTGCTGTTTTTTCAGAGGTTGAAAAATTAAATATCATACCATGTGCTCCGTACCTCAAAAATAATCATTCAAACTTGAAAGGTCTTCACCCTGAAATATTCGTTTGTTTTCTTCTAGGATGAATTTTATTAAAATAATAAAAGATTCTGTATATAATGTTTGACATTAGATTGTTGAATAAAATGTATGAGTCTGTCCTTATAATGCAGACTCCACAACTAACCAGATCTTGACAGAGAAGCTGTGAAGAATGTGACAGTGACAAGTAAACAGTGTGTGTTACAGAGTTTTTGTGTGAAGATTCTGATACAGCTCTTGGAATCATATTCTCACCTGTGTGTTTGGTTTTCATTTAGGTTTTCATTGGAATTTTCACAGCAGAAATGATTTTTAAAATAATTGCAATGCATCCATATGGGTATTTCCAAGTAGGTTGGAACATTTTTGATAGTGTAATAGTGTTCCATGGTTTAACAGAACTTTGTCTAGCAAATGTTGAAGGAATGGCTCTTCTTCGATTATTCAGGATGGTAAGTAGAATCCAATACCTAACTTTTATTTGATCGAAGTTTATCTCAGTTTCTGCAGACATAAAATGGGGCTACAGTAATATCTATCCCATTGGGACATTGGAAGTGTTAAATGAATTGATTAATATATAAAGAGTTTATTGCCAAGGAAAGAGTAAGCAGTCTCCAATGCTGTTATTTGACCACAACGTTAAAGGAAATAATGCCATATATGCAGGAAATTTGAGATACAGTTTTAGAAAGCAGGGTCAGGGTAACTGAGTACATTTTGGAAAGCAAGAAAATTAGGAGTCTCCAAAGTAGAATTCTAATATGACACCAAGAAGCCGAAATAAAGGTGAGTATTTCTAAATGTCAGGTACAAAGGAAGACCAGTCAGGCCAGCAGAATGTTACCATAATAATTATTAGGTAAAAATTAGTGTATGTCTATGAGGTAGGGTAATGGTGAGACTCAGAAAATTAAACAAAGGAGTAATGTTATTAGAATAATGTTTATTGAAATAATAAGCTTTCGATAAGTTATACATGGTTGCATTCTGGTGACAGGTTGAAGGAATGTAGCAGGAATTAAGAACAATTAAGTCCGTTCGATCTTATTCTAATGGTTACTTCCTAGAGAGCAGCTCATTCAGAATCCTATCTTAAATCCTCATCCATAATATTTGCTAATGAATAAGAGAAATATATACAGGGTGTTGTCACCAAATTTATGGAAACAGCACTGGCAATTGCAGAAAATGTGCTAAAAGATAGTATCAAAATATTTTAAAGGCTGGTAATGGACTGAATTTAAGATGATTAATTTTTTTCATAGACAAATGTAAGATCTCACTCTTGAGTCCAGAAAGACAACTGAACACTAGAAAAAGTCAAGAAATGAGGCAAGGAATTTGAAATCAGCCTGGGCAACATAGTGAGACTCCACTTCTAAAAAATAAAAAAAGTCACAGTGGTGGTTCATGCCTGTAGTCTCAGCTACTCAGGAGGCTAAGGTGGGAGGATCACTTGGGCCCAGGAGTTGGAGGCTGCAGTGAGCCATGATTGTGCTTCTGCACTCCAGTCTGGGTGACAGAGAGAGACTCTGTCAAACAAACAAAAATTGAGAAGAAAGTGTCAGGAAGGTATAGCCTGTATAAAAATGATGTATGAGATCTAGTTGACTGTAAGTTTACTGCGATATAGTGACCAAAAATATTAAGGTAATCTTGTTCTGTATAAACAGAAATTTTTAAAAATCTAGTGAAAGGAAGGGGACTATCCAAACTAAACCTAGAATGTTGTGTTTGGTCTTTGACATGTTATTTTATTTTATTTTATTTTATTTTTTTTTGAGACGGAGTCTCGCTCTGTCGCCCAGGCTGGAGTGCAGTGGCCGGATCTCAGCTCACTGCAAGCTCCGCCTCCCGGGTTCCCGCCATTCTCCTGCCTCAGCCTCCCGAGTAGCTCGGACCACAGGCGCCGCCACCTCGCCCGGCTAATTTTTTGTGTTTTTAGTAGAGACGGGGTTTCGCCGTGTTAGCCAGGATGGTCTCGATCTCCTGACCTTGTGATCCGCCCGTCTCGGCCTCCTGGGATTACAGGCTTGAGCCACCGCGCCCGGCCTGACATGTTATTTTAAAAGGGAAATACATGATAGTACCTTCATCAGAATCCAGTGGATCCTGGAAGACTTTCAATATCATTTTCATGTCAACATATGGGAAAAATGTGGAAAAATATTCAATATGTTGTGAAAAGCAAAAACAAAGAATGAATACTTCCCCTAATAGTTATGAAAATATAAAGCTAGAGGAATTGTAACAGTATAATGCTTAATGGGAATTGACAAATACATCAGTAGAAGAGGATATATTTAGACTGAGTATACAAAATTATCAAATATTTAAGATGTATTAAGAATTTTACATAAAATGAATGTTCAGTAGTTAATATTAATAATGCTTAAAACTCTAAACGCTATATATGTATATGTGTATAACGCTGATACACTGACCAGGTTTTTCATCCTTTGTTTCTTGTTCTTGATTTTACATTGCTCTATTAGTTGAGAATTTTCAAGTTGGGGAAGTATTGGCCAACATTCCAGATTTTGATGCGGTCTCTTAGTAATGCATGGGTGACCCTGAGAGACTTGGTCCTGTTGTTGTTCATATTCATGTTCTTTTCTGCTGCATTCGGCATGAGGCTGTTTGGTCAGAATTATGAAGAATTTGTTTGCCACATAGACCAAAACTGTCAACTCCCACGCTGGCACATGCATGACTTTTTCCACTCCTACCTGAACGTGTTCCGAATTCTCTGTGGAGAGTGGGTAGAGACCTTGTGGGACTGTATGGAGGTTGCAGGCCAATCCTGGTGTATTCCTTTTTACCTGATGGTCATTTTAATTGGAAATTTACTGGTGAGTAGTCAGTTCTTTTACATTTTCCTTGAAAACTGGCATAATGTAGTTTGGTATTTTCATGATGTACATTGATGGGATCTAATGGTTTGTAACTGTGGTAGTCCAATAGAGTAACCCACTAGCCAGATGTGGCCATTATCAACTGATATATGATTAGTCTCATTTGAAATGTATTGTAAATGTAAAATATGCACCAGATTTGAAGTCTTACACAAAAAGTGATGTGAACTATTTCATTAATGATTTTTATGTTGAATGCATTTTTAAATGATAATACAGTAGGTCGTCCTTATGCTCAGTTGCACTGTATGTGGTTTTAGTTGCCTGTGGTCAACCATTGTCTGAAAACATCCAGTGGAAAATTCCAGAAATATAAAACTCATAAGTTTTAAATTGCATGCCATTCTGGGTAGTGTAATGGAATCTCCTGCCATACCACTCTGTCCTGCTCTGGGCATGAAACATTCCTTTGT
Source organism: Macaca mulatta (assembly GCF_049350105.2). Taxonomy (NCBI): domain Eukaryota; kingdom Metazoa; phylum Chordata; class Mammalia; order Primates; family Cercopithecidae; genus Macaca; species Macaca mulatta. The sequence continues at coordinate 71,397,674 of NC_133417.1, read as the reverse complement.
CTAGCATATTCATGCTGTATACGCTACCTATCGGTCCTTTAGTAGCTGTCTGGGCTGTCAGATCATGTAGTATGCATGAGGTTTGGTACCATCCTCTGCATCTGGCATCCACTGGGGGTCTTGGGATTTATCTGCCCTGGATAAAGGGGGACTACTGTATTTGTATTTAACTAAATACAAATACTGTTAGTTAAATACAAATGCAATAGTCTCCCTTTATTTATTGGTATTTAGTTAAATATATATTTAGTTAAATACAAATATGTTTGTATTTATTGTATACAAATTGTATATTGTATTTAACTAAATATATTTGTTAAATAAAATGTATTAGTAAAATTAATTTGCCTGTTTTTCTGTGTTTTCTATGTGGCCACTGCAAATTTAAAATTGCATATGTGATTGCATCATATTTCCATTGGATAGCACTAGCTTCTAACCTTGTTACTCAATGTAATATTGGCATCACCTGGAAGGTGGTTAGACATGCAGACTCCCAGACCCCAGACCTATGCAATCATAATCTACAGTGTAACACTGTTCCCAGGTGATTTGTGTGCCCATTAAATTTTAAGAAGCACTTAAATGTAACACTGCTGTCAGTCTTTTCCTGGCATTGGAATTACCTGGGGAATTAATAAAACTATGCTGATGCCTAGAATACATTCTTAGAGATTCTGATTTTATTGGTATGTGGATATGACCTAGTCATCAGGATTTTTTGAAAATCTTCAGTTGATTAAATTGTGTAGTCAAGATTGAAAACCACTGGTCTATAAAAATGTTACGTATTAACTAAGAAAGCTTTCACTTATAAGTTTCCTAATAACTGAAGTGGTTTTAGTGAATTAAATAAGTAACTTTCACTGCATCTATGGAAAAGATATGGCTTACTAAAAAATGATTCTTACGGGAATACAAGACTTGGTATTTTCTTTTTACTCATGTCATAAAGATCAAGTACATTTCCCAAAAGGCTGAAAAAAAATCTCAGGTTAGACTCAATTTTACCTTGCCTGTCCACATGGCTTGTGTTTCACCTCGAGAAGACCCTTGTCATACAATTGTCACATTAGCATTGTATTTAATTGTTAATGTACTTCTCTATGTTCTTTATTAAACTGTAAGCACCATGAGGGAAAGGACCATAACTCTCCTCTTTATTATAAAACCTAGAACAGTGCCCAACATGTAAAAGATACTTCAGTATCTTCTGCCCTTTGTAGTTATAGTAGTACACTTCTCATTCCCAGTGATATAAAACACCACTCTAACTGGTTGAAACAAGAAATGATCATATATATCAGCATACATAACTCATAACTCAAAATATCAGGTATAGATCTTGCTTCAGTTTGGGTGTGACACAAATGATTAAATGGGATCATTATAGAGAGGTCTTTGTAGATCTCAATTCTGTTTTTCTCTGTGCTCGTTGCTAGCTAGTATCCTCTGTTTTATCAAGATGGCTGCTGCAGTCTAAAACTTCATATCTTTGTGTTATATCAAGTCTAATAGAGGAAAGAATTTCTTTTCTAGAAGCCACAGCCAATTTTTCCTATTATCTCATTAGCTGAATCATATGCCCATTCTTAACTAGTCTCCATTGCCCAGGGTGTTGAATGCATTTATTATGTTAAACTGTTTATAACTCTCCCTTACAGCTGGATGGGATAAGATCAAACCCAAATCCTATGACTAATAAGGGGATAAGTGTAATTTCCCAAATAAATTATATGTTTATGTTTCCAAAAGGAAGAGTTACGGCTGTTGAGGAAAGCAACAACAACAACACATACATACACATAATTCAAAGGGAAAGAAGCAGAAATACTAAGGCATTATCTATATACACACACACATATATGTGCATGTATGTATATATACATATATGTATGATATAACATATAAATGTATAATATATATATATTTGCCTAAACATTCCTGCTTCTTTGATTTTGAACTCCAATCTATTTCTATTTTTTGTTGTTTCTACTAACCAGAAACTTCATCAGTGTGCAGAGGGATTCCAGGATAAATGGAGTTACATGAACCTCCATTTCCAATTGATTGGCCATCATATTTCTTGGCTCACTAAATCCTTCCAGCTTAATTTTTCTTAGTAGTCATCCAACTCTGAAACATCATGATAATGGCAGTAGAATAAGTAGAAGGGGGGAAAATATAAGGAGATAATCTTTGAAGCTGTTGATCTTTTTAACCTCCATGGTTCTAATGTGGTTTAGTGTAAAAGGAAGATATTTCACATTTTTAAAAATTAGTTTTGTATTTTCTAAGAAAACTCAGCAGTAATTTTAAGCCTTATGCAGAAACCTTACAAAAAATTATTATACGCCAAAGGAAATGAATTGGTTTTTAAATAGTTCTATGTCTTGTTGAGTTGTAGAAAAAGCAGAGTTCAGAATCAAAGAAACGTGGGTTCAAATTTCAGTTCTGTCACTGTACTAGTCCATTCTCATGCTGCTAATAAAGACATACCTGACACTGGGTAATTTATAAAGTCAAGAGGTTTAATTGACTCACATTTACATAGGGTGGAAGAGACCTCAGGAAACTTACAGTCATGGCAGAAGGGGAAGCAGGCATGCCCTTCTTCACATGGTGGCAGCAAGAAGAAGTGCATAGTGAAGCAGGGGAAAGCCCCTTATAAAACCATCAGATCTTCTGAGAACTCACTATCATGAGAATAGCATGGAGGTAACCACCATCATGATTCAGTTACTTCCCACCAAGTCCCTCCCATAACACATGAGGATTATGGAAACTACAGTTCAAGATGAGATTTGGTTGGAGACACAGCCAAGCAATATCATTCCACCCCTGGCCCTTCCCAAATATCATATCCTCACATTTCAAAACACTATCATGTCTTTCCAAAAGTTCCCCAAAGTCTTAATTCATCCCAGCATTAACTCAAAAGTCCAAGTCCAAAGTCTCATCTAAGATAAGACAAGTCCCTTCCACCTATGAGCCTGTACAATCAAAAGCAAGTTAGTTACTTACTAGATACAATGTGGGTAAGGCATTGGATAAATACATCCATTCCAAATGGGATTCACTGGCTAAAACAAAGCGGGTACAGCTGCCATGCAAGTCTGAAATCCAATAGGGCAGTCATTAAACCTCAAAGTTCCAAAATGATCTCCTTTGGCTCTATGTCTCACATTCAGGGCATACTGATGCAAGAGGTGGGTTCCCATGGCCTTGAATAGCTCCATCCCTGTGTCTTTGTAGGGTACAGCACTGATCCCAGCTGCCTTCACAGGCCAGTGTTAAGTGCCTGTGGCTTTTCCAGGTGCAGTCCAAGTTGTCAGTGGATCTACCATTCTGGTGTCTGGAGAACAGTGGCCCTCTTCTCACAGCTCCACTAGGCAGTGCCCCAGTGGGGACTCTGTGTTGGGGCTCCAACCCTACATTTCTTTTCCACACTGCCATAGCAGAGGTTCTCTATGAGAGCTCTGCCCCTGTAGCAAACTTCTGCCTGGACATCCAGGCATTTCCATACATCCTCTGTAATCTTGGTGGAGATTCCAAAACCTCAATTCTTGACTTCTTTGCACCCGCAGGCTCAACACCACATGGAAGTTGCCCAGGCTTGGGGCTTGCACACTCCAAAGTGATGGTCTAAGCTATACTTCGGCCCCTTTTGGCCACAGCTGGAACAGCTGGGACACTGGGCACTAGGTCCCTAGGCTGCACACGGCAGGGGGACCCTGGGCCCAGACTACACAACCATTTTTTCCTCCTAGGCCTATGCCCTGTTATGGGAGGGGCTGCTGTGAAGGTCTCTGATGTGCCCTGGAGACATTTTCCCCATTGCTTTGGTGATTAACATTCGGTTCCTCATTACTTATGCAAATTTATGCAGCCAGCTTGAATTTCTCTCCAGAAAATTGGTTTTACTTTTCTACTGCATCATCAGGCTGCAAATTTTACAAACTTTTATGCTCTGCTTCTTGAATGCTTTGCCACTTAGAAATTTCTTCTGCCAGATACCTGAAATCATCTCTCTCAAGTTCACAGTTCCACAGATCTCTAGGGAAGGGGCAAAAAGCTGTCAGTCTCTTTGCTAAAGCATGGCTAAAGGAGTCATCTTTGCTCCAGTTCTCAACAAGTTCCTCATCTCAATCTGAGACCACCTCAGCCTGGACTTTATTGTCCATATCACTATCAGCATTTTGTTAAGACCATTCAACAAGTCTCTAGGAAGTTCCAAACATCCCACATCTTGCTGTCTTCTTTGAGCCCTCCAAACTGTTCCAACATCTGCCTGTTACCCAGTTCCAAAGTCACTTCCACATTTTCGGGTATCTTTACAACAGTGCCCCATTCTCTGCAGTATCAATTTACTGTATTAGTCCATTCTCATGATGCTAATAAGGGCGTAACCGAGGCTGGATAATTTACAAAAGAAAGAGGTTTAACTGACTCACAGTTCCACAGGGCTTGGGAGGCCTCAGGAAACTTACAATCATGGTGGAAGAGGAAGCAGGCATGTCCTTGTTCACATTGCAGCAGCAAGGAGAAGTGCAGAGTGAATGTGGGGTAAACCCCTTATAAAACCATCAGATCTTGTGAGAATTCACCCACCATGAGAACAGCGTGGAGGTAACTGCCCCCATGATTCAGTTACCTCCCACCGATTCCCTCCCACAACATGTGGGGATTATGAGAACTACAATTCAAGATGAGATTTGGATGGGAAGAAAGACAAACCATTTCAATCACTTAATAAATGATGTTGTGCATATTACACAGCCTCTTTAAACCTGGCCATACTTGACAGAGGAATGAACATAACAGTACCTGCCTTGTAGGGTTGTTATAACTTAAATGTAATCATTTGGCACCCTATAAGTAATTCATAAATTACACAAATCATTTCTTTGCACTCTAGAAAAATTTAACCCCTATATCTTCACCAGATTTTTGTTAGTTATTTAATATTATTGACAAGTTTTAGTTAGGTAGATTTTAATTTCATTCTGGGTGTTTTACTTGTGATTTAGGTGATTGCCACAAAGTGAAATATAGTACCTGACTCTGGTTACATAAACCAAACACTGAGGGATAGAAACATGAAAATAAAAGAAAGAGAAAACTTAATACAAACTTCAGTTGCTTTTTAAAAATAAAAAATTTGGTTGTAGAGACATATGTTATTCCATATATATTTGTATAATTCCAAATTAAATATATATTAAGATATAATTCAAGAAATTTAAAATTAAGTAGCCTCAATACATGTTAAATTCCTTCATACATGTTTATTTGTTGATTACAAATCAGAAAGTAATTACTTAAATCTTGAACTTTCTTTCTCTTTTATGCTGTTTGATTTTGCTATGAGTTGCTCAATTCTCACCCAATATGTGGATATCTTTGAGATGCAAGAAAACAAAATTCAGGGGAATTTAAAAAAAGTTTTGTTTTATATACATTATTTCACCTTTTCTCTCCTAACACAAAAATAATAAATATATGTTTTTAATCTAGTTACAGATTCTGTGACTAAAGTTACTCTGAGTTTATACAATACAAATCTCTGCATTTTCTGCTCTCTTTTTTGTTAATGCTCAAATTAGAAGTAGTAATCAGTTCTCTGTAACTTGCGCCACTTACACAGCCTGTCTTTTCCTTTAAATCCTTAAAAGAGAGTAGGCTATTTTAAATTCAGACCACATCTGAACAAAGCAGTAGCATTTCTGAGGGTTATAAAATTCTTATCTTACACTACAGTTTCAGAGCACTTAGCACTTTTAAGATTACGTTCATTTTTAGGCTTTGAACATTTTCACTATATATACATATATATATGAATGTATGTGTGTATATTTGTGTACATGTGTGTCTAAGATATAAGAAATCTTTGATGTAATTTCCTAAAAATATGATTAATATAGCATAAACTTTTTCTTGTTCAAATCCTAGCACAAAATCTATTTTTTATTCATTCTATAATCACTTATTTTTAAAAATAAATATTTATTACCTATTTTGTGTCTAGCAGTGTGCTGGTTGTCTAATTAAGAGAAAACATGGTTTTTGTTCATATGAAGCTTACAGTCATGAAACACACTAACACCCTTCCCTTATTTCACACTGTGCCTAATACTTAGCCAAACAGTGGAAGAAAAGGAAACAATTGAGTATCTTAAATTATATCTGGTCTCACCCTTTTATATCAAGAAGCTGTTGTCCTTTGAGAATAATAGAGTTGCTAATAGTGTGGCTCCTACGGGGGCCATGCAGCTCCTGCCTAGATTATCTATAAGTAAACCTCATTGCCAAAGGAGACACTAATGGGAGAACAGAAAGGATCAAAGGTTACATAGAGTAGACCTAAGTCTGCTTTATTTCTTTATTTCAGAGGCTATTAGAATTTGATCATTGTCCTTTCTGTTTTATTTTTCTCTTCTGAGAATCTTTCATTGGGATTATAAAAGATATCTGCCAGTTTTTCAGATGCTCTCACCCACAAAACATTTCCCATATTGATATATCTTATAACCAAAATTTTATTGCTATGCTAAAACTATGGATAAGATTAAGTTTATGTATTTGATGACTTTATTCACTGCAAAATACTTTGATTTTTCTATACAAGTCTTATTTGAAACTTCTCTATTCCTAAGAAATAGGAAGATCTATATAGAGAGAAGTAAATGTAACCCATTAGGATTAAATACTATTAGGTCGGAAGTTCTAATTTTCCCAGATGTGCATGTCCATGAGAAAAAGAGTAATTATTGGAGTGTTTGAGAAACCCAACTGTTCACATAGATCTAAAATTTTGAAAGAAGTTTCAAAATATGAGTCTTTGGAGATGCTCACATACTTATTTCATGTACATATAAATAGCATAATTATCCAAAATTATAATGTATGCCTTACAATTATAAACAAGTTTAAAATCTGATTCTCTGGAAAGTGATCAGTACTTAATCATATTTCTAAGTGACAGTAAAAGTCAAAATATACACTATCTTTGAGTTCAAAATAAGTTACAAGTATTAGGAATGATTCTTCCATCACTTATCTGTTTCTTGTTTGACCAAATTTACTACAACAGAGAATCAACTAACCTTCCTAGCATCTGTGTTTTCATCTCACAAAAGCCATTAGATATGATATTCAGGACCATGGATAGCTCTATCCCTGTATAGTTCTTCCTGGGTTTGCAGAATTATTACATGTTTTCCTAGAACAGGGCTGAAGTGAAGTGAGCTGCCTGGAAAAAACAACTTATTTGCTCACCTTGAGTGAGACAGCCTGACTCAGTGAGAAAATAAGCTTTGGAATAAAGCAGACTTGGGTCTAATCTATGTAACCTTTGATCCTTTGATATTTGACATATGTAAACCTTGTCTTTTCCATCTGTAGAAGAGAAACAAATCATATTGCATAGGACGTCATGACCTTAAAATAAATTCTTGCTATACAAATCCATAGCGCAGCACCTAACACACTGTGGTAGATGGATAAGAACTGAATAGTATTGTAGTTCATCTGCTTCATTTTCAAATCTCAGATCAGCCTTTTTTGGTCAAATTCATTTTTTAAGTTAACATATAAAATTGTATGTATTTATGGTGTACAAGGTAATGTTTTGAAGTAGACATACATTGTGGAATGGCTAAATAGAGCTAATTAACAAATTCATTACTTCACATAGTTATCGTTTTAATGGTGAGAACACTTAACCCATTTATGTCAGAAGTTGCAATTTTTGTGTGAAAATTCAGACCTTGGCAATGACCTTGAGCAGTGGGACATAAATAACTCCCACAAGCTTAGCCTTCCAATAATGGAACACTAGGCACAAATGGGTTAATATTCACACTCTAGAAGTAGAGAGCAGAATGGTGGTTACCAGAAGTTGGGTGGTTAGGGGAAAGTAGATATTGAGGAGCCATTGGCCAAAGTATATATAATTACAGTTACATAGGAAGAATAAGTTCAAAAGATGCATTGTACAGCATGGTGACTACCGTTATTAATTACAATATATTGTATTATTGAAATATGCTAACAGAGTAGATATTAAATGTTCTCAAGTCAGTTTTGTAAACAAACTTTTCATTACTTAAAATGACACAAAATGGGATACATTTAGCCTCATTTTACTTCCTTATTTAGGTAGTTTACCTGTTTCTGGCATTGGTGAGCTCATTTAGTTCATGCAAGGATGTAACAGCTGAAGAGAATAATGAAGCAAAAAATCTCCAGCTTGCAGTGGCAAGGATTAAAAAAGGAATAAACTATGTGCTGCTTAAAATACTATGCAAAAAACAAAATGTCCCAAAGGACACAATGGACCATGTAAATGAGGTATATGTTAAAGAAGATATTTCTGACCATACCCTTTCTGAATTGAGCAACGCCCAAGATTTTCTCAAGGATAAGGAAAAAAGCAGTGGCACAGAGAAAAATACTACTGAAAATGAGAGCCAATCGCTTATCCCCAGTCCTAGTGTCTCAGAAACTGTACCAGTTGCTTCAGGAGAATCTGATATAGAAAATCCGGATAATAAGGAGATTCAGAGTAAGTCTGGTGATGGAGACAGCAAGGAGGTAAGATGTTTAAATATCCTGATTGCTTAGTGGTGATTTATAGTATTGTTGATAAGGAAGTAAATAAGCACTGAAGTTCCACAGCCAGATTGTCCACTCAATTCTAACTCCATCACTTCGAGCTCCATCACTCTTAGCCTCTGAATTTATGCTTTTGATCAAATTAGTTAAACTTTCCAAGCTTCAGTTTTCTCATATTTAAATGGGGCTAAAATAATATTTACTCCATAGGGGGATAATAGTACATAGAACAATGCCTAGTAAAGAGTAAGCACTTAGGAAACATTAGATAATATAATTGTGACATTTTATAAATTAATAACCAGTCTGAGGGTGCTGAAAAGTATACTGAGGAAACCAAAGTTTTCAAAATCAAGGTATATGATTTAAGAAATCACTAAATTTCCATGGACTTTATCATCTTAAAATGGGAGATTGAATTAGAACAGTGTTACACTTCCTTCTTGCTTGCTAAAATTCTAAGATTTAAGTCAGATCATTTCTGCCCATATTTGGACATTGTAGTTAAGTTGGACTAAAGGAATTTTTAAAACCTCCCAGTTTGAATTGTGCACAGTTGGTAGCTTTATAACGCACTGGCTTAAAAAATCAGGGTCGCATTCAAAGAAGGGTAGATACTGTTGTTCACTTAGCTTCTAAAATATACACCCTACTGGAAACAGTCTTATTGTCTCCATTTGCAAACAGCATTGTGTTTTAGAAGGAGGTACAATTTCATAGAAAGCTACACCTACAGAGATCACACCTGTACAAGGGCTTTTAACTTTGGATCCCACTGGGGAATCATTTCAGATCACTCAGGGGCACTGGAGGGTCAGGGAATGTCTCTTAACAGGTCCCCATCATCTCTGGCACCATCTTGTTTCCCAGACCTCTTCTGTTTTGGGAGATGCGCTCTACAATAACTTCACAAATTGTCTTCTAACAGGAGTTCAGTTTCAATTATCCAAGGTCCTTCCATCATTTACTAAAGCCATCATTATTTTAGTTAGAGAAACATTTTTAATCCACATGCCCAATAGTCTAAGGTTCATTTACCTTTTAAATTAATACCATTACTATAAAACAGGCATAAATTCTTACTCAGCACACTTCTCAATCATCATTAAAGATTTTGATTACCATCCATTTCTGGGTGAAATTGCTATTTGCCACAGCACATCATGTTGGAGTCTCCCTGAAAACTTCATGCTAATCTCCTTAGAAATTCTGGAGTATGAAAATACATAGGAAAGCTGTAACTTAAAACAACTGTAAATATCAAAATTGCATTATTTATGCTGTATAGTTATTAGGTCTTGCTGGTTGATTAACTACTCACAAAAGATGTATTCGTTTATTTATATATTTAGTTAGGTGCTTTCTAGATTATGTAGCCCATGACTCCTTAGGATGTTGGTATACCCACAGCCAAAAATAAAACACAAAAATATATAAATGATCTGATAATTCAGAGATACACTCCCTTGTTTCTTTGGTATTTGTACTTCCAGCCTATTTTTATTAAAATAAGCATATATATTGACATATATATGCATATATATAGTGTGTGTTTATCATAAAAATAACATCAAAACTCACATCGTATTTTATAACTTATATTTTTTATAATGCAGAAGTATATTATGGTCACTTTATTATGCCATTAAATAATCTTCTATCAAAATAAATGATTTATAATTTGAGTCTTAATTGATTTATTTGTAAAATTAGAATAATACCTACTCACAGGTATTTTGGAAAAATCACATCAAATAGGATATGTGCAAGGCTTTTTGCAACTCTTTAGAAAAAATGTATGATGTATAATTTTAATTACTGAGTGCCAAATATTATATTTAAATTACTTAATGCCTAGTCTCACATAAATATATTGCTACATATTTTATTTCATTAGAAATAAATAAGAATATATAAAAGTAATAGAAATAATAAAAATATCTGTTTAAGAATAATATTCTGCTGGATACTTTACTTTTTTAAATTGAGCACTATAATGATTTACTGACAACTGACCACGTAAGGACTAAAGCAAAAATAGCTTTCTAATTACATTCCCTTGACACTTACTGTGTATAAGTCTAAGAGGCAGGACAAAATATTGACAATTTCCTTTTTTTTTTTTTGGCACTCTACTTTACCTAGATTTTTTTCTTAATTTTTACGAAGTAAGATTGGTTTCATTCCAAATGTTAAAATACACTTGCCTTAATTTTTGTTTTAATTAGAAAATATTACCTATATGCTATTAACCTTAGAATCTCGGTGATTTTAAAGAATGATTTATAGTATAGTTATTTCAAAATAAGGTAAAATAAAGCATTGTGAGAAAATAATTTTAAATAAAGGCAAAGAGTATCATTTGCACTATTACCTGTATAAAGCAATGACCACCTTATTCTACCCAGCCTTGAACTTCAGTCAAAAGCAGAGAAAGAAGGTCAATCTCTGCATCTGGGTGCTTTTCATAAGGCTGTGCCCCTTTCCCAGGCCTGTCCTTATCCCTATTTCTTGTGCCTTTCCCTCATTTTACTTCATGATAAATCCCATCCTATGATGACATACATAAGACCATCTGGACTGATTTTTACAATGAAACCTAAGATCTACCCACCTTTAGCATCAAAGGATGATTTGTTTTGATTCTACTCATCTAATTGAAATAGCATATATGGGAACCTTGTGACTTACTTCAAGAAAACTTTGGAACCCAAATCCTTTTGTGAATTGGAGACAACCTATACATCTTAAAGAAGTAAAGTGTTATTAACTAAACATTAATTTTAATCTAAGTGTTATTTTAGGTTAAAGTAAGTATCATACAATAGTGTTTTAAACTTCAATTCTTATCAATATATATGATTTTAATATCAGCCATGAAATCAGCCTAAGGTCTTTTAAACCTAACAATATTATTTCTGTACAAAATTTTTCTCACTTCTGAAAATGAAATAAACTTTGACCACTGTGGGTAAATGAAACTAATCACAACTTTTTTGGTGGGACTTCACCTTTTAGAAAATAAAGCAGTCTAGCTCATCTGAATGCAGTACCGTTGATATTGCTATCTCTGAAGAAGAAGAAATGTTCTATGGAAGTGAAAGATCAAAGCATCCTAAAAATGGTAAGAAAATTGTGTTAATCTTGCTAGGAAACTAATTTTAATTACAAGTTGTCAAAATGTATATGTTCCTTTAGTAAACATATTCTACCTGGAAGCTAATTCAAATAACTCTCTTAAATAGGTGGCATTGCACATTTCAGACTCAACTACCAGCTAAGTCACTTATTTTAACAATTAACAATTGTTGATTGAACAGTAAGAATTTGGAATCTCCAGCTCATTTCAGGACTTAGTTCATTTCTGTAACTTCTACAGTACTACTTATGTCCTACTTTGAAACAATAGATTATGAATAAACAATGACAGTATAGTGACTAATGGTAGAAAAACAGAATTGACTTACTTCAATTCCATCTCTGTTGCCACTGAGTTTTTATGTGTGTTTAAAGCTAAATTAGTAAAACAATTTGTGAGGTGTAATTTTTTGTATTTGGTAAGTACACATTTTAGTGTATATGTAAAATGAATATGAATATTTTCATTGAATATTTTATTGAAAAATATCTTTAAAGTTGAAGTTTAATTGTTCTTTGAATATTTATTAAACTAGAATATCATTATGCATTGTTAAAACAGACCAACATGTAGGTACAAATTTAATAAAATTTTCAAATATCAAAAATATATGTATATGTTCCATATCCAGTGTGTCAGTCAGTTGACTGAATCTTTATACATTTCTTAATATTCATGTTAAATATATAAATGTCACCATTACCATTTGTCTTCCTCTGACAGTTATAGGCCGTTTTTATATGAGTAACTTAAATATTGGCTCTATTTCATGAGATCTAAGCACACTTCATTTGACTTCAACATATATAGGTATATGTGTGCATGTGTATGTGTATACACACACATTTCAGTGCTGCTTTAACTATACCAATTTTCTGTTTTACTCCTAAATTGTGCTGTGTTCTAAAGCACACAGTGATATAACTACCAGTAAAAAATCAAATATGAACATTATTTATTTTTATGCAATATTACTTACAGCATGAAAAATGTGTTTTGGAATCACCATTATCAATAATATTCCACTGCCACAATGCTACTCATAGTATTATTTAACAGAAGACAAAATTCTAAAATAAAATGTTTTGGCTTTAAACTCCACCTACCTCCATTTCTTCGTTTTGTCACCTGTATATCAACCTCTTCTCCAGCCTCAGGTTTCCATTTTGCCAACCCTTTTGGCCAAAGCATAAAGTGCAGTCCCGTACACATGTACTATGCCCAGAAAGTACTCCACAGTCCATGTTACTTCCATAATAGTCTCAATAAAAATTCCCATTTCCAGCCACATAAGAACTGGAATCAAAGCAATTAATTTGATTTAACTAATTTTATGCCTCTTAACATCTCATAAGTATTTATATTTTTAAACAGGAATGCATGTTATGCCATGTGAATCTTCAAAGAGTAAATTTTCAGGCATTATATCAAAATGTAACTTTCAGAAGTGAAATATCTGTGTGTATTTTCTTTTGCAGTATTAGTGAATACCTACCCTCAGACTGTTTTGCAGAGTGACAAGATGTTCTAGGTCATTTCTGCCTTTCACAATGCCTTTCCTCTCATTACTACCAAACTCCTAAGTCCAGTTTTCCATTTTCTGGTCAGTGATTACAGTGGTCACTACACCATGGGTATAAATTAAATGTTTGTAAATCAGAGACAACCTGGACTAGAATTTGTAAATAAATAATTGCTGTGGCACATAGTAGAAAGTTTCAGGTGTTTACTTTTTCATGAGTTTTCTAGATTGTTGTTCTTACCAGTTCCAATCTTAACAGGTTGTGGACGCGGATCATCACTTGGTCAAACCAGTGGAGCATCCAAGAAAGGAAAAATCTGGCAGAACATCAGGAAAACCTGCTGCAAGATTGTAGAGAACAATTGGTTTAAGTGTTTTATTGGCCTTGTTACTCTGCTCAGCACCGGCGCTCTGGTAAGTGAGCAGCCAGGCTGTTTGATACTTTGCTGGGAACAAATGTATCATGATTCTGTTAATTTAGAAAGTCAAAACCAGGATTACATTTCCAAGGATATTTAGTATAGCACCAAATAGCACCAAATTTCATATTCTGTGATTTTAGTTTTAAAATCTAAATATTATACTTTCTTAGAAAGTTTATATATGCATCACTCAATATTAAATTTAATATTGATTTTTAATATATTATTTTGCAATATTGAATTTCAAAATATATGAATGACAGTGGGAAAATGGAATGTGAATAGATACCGGATTCTTCTGATTTTAATGAATTTTCACGTGTGAAACATTTTAATGATTTGTACATCCAAAACTGCTATAATATGCTTGTACTTTGGTACCTATCAAAGGAAAGGGAACTATTGCATATGCTTTAAAGGATCTGTGAACTACAAATGTATTTGACCCTACAATCTTAATTCTGCAGCCAGAATATAAATTCTAAAAAACATTCTACAAATATCTGCACATTAAATGGTTCTACAAGGTAATTCACTGAAGAATGTTTTGTAATAATAGCAAAGGGTTAGAAAAGAAGGTCTGTAATAGCTGACTTGATACTACAAAAAACCATCCAATGGAACTCTGTGCAGCTATTTTAAAAATTCAGAAGGTATCTACATATTTACACTACAATTCATCAAGAGAGAGTAATAAGTGAAAAGAATGGTCTAGAATAGTGCTGCAATAAACATACGTGTACATGTATCTTTATAGCAGCATGATTTATAGTCCTTTGGGTACATACCCAGTAATGGGATAGCTGGGTCAAATGGTATTTCTAGTTCTAGATCCTTGAGGAATCGCCACACTGTCTTCCACAATGGTTGAACTAGTTTACAGTCCCGCCAATAGTGTAAAAGTGTTCTTATTTCTCCACATCCTCTCCAGACTTAGATTGAGAAACAGAACATTACCAGGATGCCAGAACAACACTCTTACCCCTCAGTTACTTCTCTATTCCACAAGGGTAGCCAGCATGTGGAGTTCAACTGCCATAGATTAGTTTTATCCATTTCAGACTTATTAAAAATAGATTCAAACTGTGTGTTACTTTTGTATTTCTTCTTCCTCTTATTTTGTTACAGCATCTCACTTGCTCATAATGATCAGGGTCAATTATCCTTGCTGGTATGGTAACTTCTTTCTTTCTTACTAGTTGACTGGTACAATAAATCAAAAATTGAGCAAATGACATCTAAGCTTGAGTTTTAGTAGGAGACATAGCATGTACCCTAATGACCTTTCTGGGAGCAAAGACCCCAGAATCCACCTATCCTAAGGTTGAGAGAATGGGAAACACAAGTACCCCCTAGTGGACTTGTCAGATACTCCATACTATGCCTTTCTCCATCACAGATTCTGCTAGCATCATGGATCTTCATATGGCTCAAATGGAAAGGCTGCTTAGAATATAGTCAACCTATTTTAGTATCTTTTGTTGCATCAGATTCTACTGAAAAATAGCAATCTTCTGCATCACCTGATAATGCATCTTTGGATCAATATTCGCAAGTGTGAAATTTTGCTTTCAAATCCTAAAGAGACCTATCAGGCATTGTATCTCTTTCTTAGAGTAGGAGGCACATATGTCTCTCTAAAGCATCTAGAGAACTTACCATTTCTTGTTCATCAGGTCTAATTAACATGATATCATCAATATAATGAATCAATATGACGTTAATTCCTGTGGTGCTGGAGTTAACTGTGACCCCCATACCAACACATTCTTCCCTTTATCCAGCTTCATATTCTATCCCCTTTGATCCAGCCTGTGGTAGGCTGATTAATGGTCCTCAAATATGTCCATGACATAATCCCCAGAACCTTTGAATGTTAACTTATATGGCGAAAGGGTCTTCGCAGATCTGATCAAGTTAAAGATCTTGAGACAAGGAGATTATCCTGAATTATCTAGATGAGCCTAATATAATCACAATGGTTCCTGCAAAAGAGTTTCTATAGGAGTTGAGTCAGAAAAGAAGGTGATGTGAGGATAGAAGCAGAGATTAGGGTGTCATCCTTTGAAGACACAAGAATGCACTACAGGCCAAAATGTATAAGCAGTCACTAGAAGCTGAAAAAGGAAGGAACTGAGACTCCTCAGCCACCAAAAGGAACTAGCCTTCTCATCACCTCGATTTTAGCCCAGTGATTTCTGACATCAAGAATGAGAGTATATAGAGTTGTGTTGTTTTTAAGCCACTAAATTTGTGGTAATCTGTTACAGTCACAACAGGAAACTGATACGCAGCCCTCTCTGGATCCCCTCCCAGGAAAGCTCCTCCATTTCCTGCTAATACATGTTTCTAGGTCCTGCATAGGTACCAGGTTTTCTGGTACATAATCCTTCTCCTTCCTTAGCAATCTTGGTACTTCCCAGGCCACTGAATGAAGAGAGTTGACTCTATTTATACATCAGGTGACCAGGAGAGGAGGTAGAGGTAGACCTTAAGGAGAGTTTTTAAAAGACACCTACCCTATTGTAGGCCTCTTCATAATCCTCAAGAAAGACTCATTTCAGCTTGATCTTGTAGGGAGGCTCTGGAGCCCAAACTGCACCACACAATTTCACCTTGAGTGACTCAAGGGAGCTGGCATTTATATCTCTATTCCACTCAGCCGTTGGTTGTGCTGGGTCCCTCTAGGAGTGGAAAGATTGCCTCTCAGGCGGGGTGGCTCTCCTATAGCAGAGGTAATTCTCCAGAGAGGGCTTTAGTTGTGTGTTATCAAGCAACACTCGGTTGCTGTGAAATAGTTAGATATGATAGTAAAGGAGTTCTTTGTAGGCAACTCCACCATCTACGACAGTGTTCAACATGTACTTGAAAAGCATGTGTCATATGGTGTAGCTGGGTGCAATTGTAGTTTGTTATTACCATTGTTCTCATCTATAATGGGAGCCTTAGTGATATAGCAAAGATGTTTTCTTTGGTTAGCTATAGATATAATGTGTTAAATTATCCCACTATGATTGCTTTTTTTTCTAAACCTTCTTTTAGTGTCATCAGTTTTGCTTTATATGTTTGGTGACCCATTGTTTTGGACATACAGATGTATGTACTTGTAGTATGTATGTACTTGTAGTATTGATCCCTCTATTATTATGAACTATCCTAAGTTATGTATCTTGCCTAATTTGATACTAGCCTTCTTTTTATTAGAATTCACATGTTAAATATTTTTGTTCTGAACATATTCTTGACCTTCTCCTTTCTACAATTAGGGATCATCTGCTCTTTATTGATACAGCAGCTCTGTGATGCCTTTAAAAACAAATGCTTTTAAAACTTTGTACTGTTTTTCTGGTTCTTTGCAGTAGGATCATTGGTCTGGTGAAATCTACTCTGCCCATGCTAATTGAAGTGGAGGCTTTTGTACATCTTTTTATTATATTTCGCATTATGTACCTGAATAATTGAATAATAAATAAATACATGTAACGAAATAAAAAATTTTTAAGAACTTTATGTTTATAATCTTTATGGACTCATTTATACCACAATTGGTTCAATTAAAAGTCATAAAATCTATTGTTATTTTGTATTTACTTCCATTTAACAGTACATTTCAAGAATCACATCATTCCTAATGCTATCCCTGTGTATGATGCTCCCCTTCATGTGTCCAAGTGATCTAATTGTTCAGTTCCCACCTATGAGTGAGAACATGCGGTATTTGGTTTTCTGTTCTTGCAATAGTTTGCTGAGAATGATGGTTTCCAGCTGCATCCATGTCCCTACAAAGGACACAAACTCATCCTTTTTTATGGCTGTATAGTATTCCATGGTGTATATGTGCCACATTTTCTTAATCCAGTCTGTCAGTGATGGACATTTGGGTTGATTCCAAGTCTTTGCTATTGTGAATAGTGCCACAGTAAACATGTGTGCATGTGTCTTTATAGCAGCATGACTTATAATCCTTTGGGTATATCCCCAGTAATGGTATGGCTGGGTCAAATAGTATTTCTAGTTCTAGATCCTTGAGGAATTGCCACACTGTTTTCCACAATGGTTGAACTAGTTTACAGTCCCACCAACAGCGTAAAAGTGTTCCTATTTCTCCACATCCTCTCCAGCACCTGTTGTTTCCTGATTTTTTAATGATTGCCATTCTAACTGGTGTGAGATGGTATCTCATTGTGGTTTTGATTTGCATTTCCTCTGATGGCGAGTGATGATGAGCATTTCTTCATGTGTCTGTTGGCTGTATGAATGTCTTCTTTGGAGAAGTGTCTGTTCATATCCTTTGCCCACTTTTTGATGGGGTTGTTTGTTTTTTTCTTGTAAATTTGATTGGGTTCTTTATAGGTTGTGGATATTAGCCCTTTGTCAGATGAGTAGATTCCAAAGATTTTCTCCCATTCTGTAGGTTGCCTGTTCACTCTGATGGTAGTTTCTTTTGCTGTGCAGAAGCTCTTTAGTTTAATTAGGTCCCATTTGTCAATTTTGGCTTTTGTTGTCGTTGCTTTTGATGTTTTAGACATGAAGTCCTTGCCCATGCCTATGTCCTGAATGGTATTACCTAGGTTTTCTTCTAGGGTTTTTATGGTTTTAGGTCTAACATTTAAGTCTCTAATCCATCTTGAATTAATTTTCGTATAGGGAGTAAGGAAAGGATCCAGTTTCAGCTTTCTACTTAGGCTAGCCAATTTTCTCAGCACCATTTATTAAATAGGGAATCCTTTCCCCCTTTCTTGTTTTTGTCAGGTTTGTCAAAGACCAGATGGCTGTAGATGTGTGGTATTATTTCTGAGGGCTCTGTTCTGTTCCATTGGTCTATATCTCTGTTTTGGTACCGGCACCATGCTGTTTTGGTTACTGTAGCCTTGTAGTATAGTTTGAAGTCAGGTAGCATGATGCCTCCAGCTTTGTTCTTTTGGCTTAGGATTGTCTTGGCAATGCAAGCTCTTTTTTTGGTTCCATATGAACTTTAAAGCAGTTTGTTCCAATTCTGTGAAGAAAGTCGTTGGTAGCTTGATGGGAATGGCATTGAATCTATAAATAACCTTGGGCAGTATGGCCATTTTCACAATATTGATTCTTCCTATCCATAAGCATGGTATGTTCTTTCATTTGTTTGTGTCCTCTTTTATTTCACTGAGCCATGGTTTGTAGTTCTCCTTGAAGAGGTCCTTTACATCCCTTGTAAGTTGGATTCCTAGGTATTTTATTCTCTTTGAAGCTATTGTGAATGGAAGTTCATTCCTGATTTGGCTCTCTGTTTGTCTGTTACTGGTGTATAAGAATGCTTGTGATTTTTGCACATTGATTTTGTATCCTGAGACTTTGCTGAAGTTGCTTATCAGCTTAAGGAGATTTTGGGCTGAGGCAATGGGGTTTTCTAAATATACAATCATGTCATCTGCAAACAGGGACAATTTGACTTCTTCTTTTCCTAACTGAATACCCTTGATTTCTTTCTCTTGCCTGATTGCCCTAGCCAGAACTTCCA
The DNA here is from genome assembly GCF_049350105.2 of Macaca mulatta. NCBI lineage: Eukaryota > Metazoa > Chordata > Mammalia > Primates > Cercopithecidae > Macaca > Macaca mulatta. The sequence continues at coordinate 71,378,478 of NC_133417.1, read as the reverse complement.
ACACTATGTTGAACAGGAGTGGTGAGAGAGGGCATCCCTGTCTTGTGCCAGTTTTCAAAGGGAATTTTTCCAGTTTTTGCCCATTCAGTATGATATTGGCTGTGGGTTTGTCATAAATAGCTCTTATAATTTTGAGATACGTTCCATCAATACCAAATTTATTGAGAGTTTTTAGCATGAAGAGCTGTCAAATTTTGTCAAGGCCTTTTCTGCATCTATTGAGATAATCATGTGGTTTTTGTCTTTGGTTCTGTTTATATGCAGGATTACGTTTATTGGTTTGCGTATGTTGAACCATCCTTGCTCCCAGGGATGAAGCCCACTTGATTAGGAGATATACCTAATGTAAATGATGAGTTAATGGGTGCAGCACACCAACATGGCACATGTATACATATGTAACAAACCTGCACGTTGTGCATATGTACCCTAGAACTTAAAGTTTAATTTTAAAAAAAAAAGGAATCACATCATTCTTTATACGAGACTATTTTAATCCTTGCTTACTTTTTGTCCTTTTATGTATATTGATATTGAAAGTCTGCCTGCCTGTGTTCAGTGCTAAAATATTTATGAAATTGCTTTCAATGACATGATCAGACTCTACATATTCCATAGTCAAATTAAGGTTGACATTAAAACTGAGAAGCTTTGGAGAAACAATTATAGTTTTAATTAATCTTCAGTATTTCAACTGGTTTACCTGATAGCCTTATGGATTTCTAAAGACATTTTAAAAACATATCTGTTTCTCTATGAATAAGTGGTATATATCTGTGAATTGCTACCTGGAATTACAGATAAGATTCATGTCAGATGTTACTAAAGGTTTCATCTCTTAAGTTTGATTAACTGATTTTGGAGGGGATTTTTGGATTGCTATTTAAAACAGTTATGAAGCCAGGTTCAGCCTATATAAGAACTAGTTCTGGGATCAATTAATGATGTCTGTCATAGGCATGGGGTCAAATAATAATACTTATGGATTATGTCAATAAATACAAGCATAGTGAACCAGCCCTGGAGCCTACAACCTCTGACAGTGCTCACCATATGGCTATTAGATATGAAATTTTGTTCCCTTCTATGTCAAAAGAGTTTTTAGAAGTTACCTCTACACCTAATCATCATATGTTTTTTTTAACCCACAGGCTTTTGAAGATATATATATTGATCAGAGAAAGACAATTAAAATTTTATTAGAATATGCTGACATGATCTTCACTTACATCTTCATTCTGGAAATGCTTCTAAAATGGATGGCATATGGTTTTAAAGCCTATTTCTCTAATGGCTGGTACAGGCTGGACTTCGTGGTTGTTATTGTACGTATTTTAAAGAAAATTTAAAAGGCTATTTGATTTACTTTTTCTTCCTCAGTCTTACTCTTTCACTTCCTGTCAGTTTATTATATCTTTCCTTTCCCTCTCCATCTACATTATTGGTATATAACACCTTTCTTAGTTCATAATATTTAACATCTATCATTTTCTTCTCTTTCCAAAATTTTAAAAGTTCAGCACTTTATTCCTGGATTATTACAATAATCACCTTGAATTTACTGCTAATCATGTAAGTTTGTTGCATAATATCTTGATGATATCAGCACCCTAAAGTCTTTTTTTTTGTTGGCTTAACTCTTAAATCATATATCACAATTAGACTACTTATGATGTTCACAAGTGTTGGGCTGATCCAAGCTCCCCAAATTTCTCACTTAGATCTCTACAATAGATTCCAAAGTGGTGTCCTTGCTTCTGCCCTGCACACCTTCATTCTGTTTTCCACATAGCAACCAGAGTAACTGTGTTGTGAAATGGAAGTCAGCTCATGTCACTTCTCTTGAAACCTTATGATAAACACCCATCTCATTCAGGGTAAAATCAACAATCTTTGCAATCAGTGCTCTACGAGTATCTGTGTAATCCAAACATATTCCCTGTTATGCTCCCTTTCCCCTGTCCAAGTCTATTTACTGATCCATCAGCACCAGCTTTCATGGAGCACTTCAAATATGTCAAGATTATTTTCTTCTTAGTGCCTGTGTACTTATTTTTCCTTCCAGCTGGAACATTGGCTGGCATTGATGCCTTAGCCAAAATGAAACCTTTGAATGTCTTTCCTTACAACACTATTTAAACTGCAACCACTCCAATACTCCCTTTCTCTTTGTCTGCTTCCTTCATCTCCATACCCCTTATTAATATTGTACCATTTGTTCATTTATTTTGTTTATTGTCTGTTTTCTCCCACTAACATATAAGTTCCATTAGGGTAGAATTTTTTCTTAGTTTTCTTCCCTCCTTTAAGTCCTGTGCCTAGAACAATTTCTGTCATATTAGAAGGTTCTCAGTATTTTTGTTGAATGAATGGATGGCTCTCTATTCTGTAAATAATGATAGAATCTCCTCAACCTACAATTAATGATTTAAAATAGCTGACCTCTCTTTCCTAAGTTTACTCTTTCAAATTAGCCTTTTGCTCTAGCCAAACCATACTATGCCTGCGACTCGTCTTCTTGTTTCCCAGTCATTGTTCTGTGTCCAGATTCCTTCATGCTTATGAAAATAATACCCAAAGTTCAAAGCCTACTTCAAGGCTATCTCTTTAGCAAAGGGTAAAAAGAAGAAAATTTTCATAATGTTGACTTGAAAATGTAGAAAAATCTGAAGATATAATAAAAGTTAATCTTAGCTTTACCACCTTAGTCAGTATTTATGAACATTTATTAACCTTGAATATATTTACTTTTAAAATTTACCTTTGTATCTGGTTATACTTTTTGTAATGTGTGTACTTTTGACTTAACAATATTCATATCTTCTTTGATGCTTATCCTCTGAAAGCCTATCTTGTATATTGTCTTAACTATATTTGTATATGAATGCATTTGTAAATATGTTTCTTATTTTGTTTTAATGAATATCTGCATACGATCACTGTATTACAAGTAATTATGAAACTGATTCTTAATCTAATTTCAAACTGAAAACAGATGTCTCTATAAATAGTTGATCATAAAGTGTATAAAATATATAACTTTTATTTATCTCACTAAAATACATTCCTTATTACCAGAAAATAATTTAGTTTTATCTTTTTAAAGTGATTTTAACACTAAACGATTTTCTTATAACTTTCTGTAAGTGATTATTAATGTATTTTGAAATATATGTAAAAGTAATTCACAAATTTACTGGTAAGTTTTTGTTGTATATATCTGTTGTAATAAATGCAAAGTTTATTTTATTTTACATGTTATATTAATACGGAATCCTATTCACTTTTTTAAAAAAATATATATAGGTGTTTTGTCTTAGCTTAATAGGCAAAACTCGGGAAGAACTAAAACCACTTATTTCCATGAAATTCCTTCGGCCCCTCAGAGTTCTATCTCAATTTGAAAGAATGAAGGTAAGAGATAAGTTTCTAAGCTATATCTACAGATTTTTATTTGGAATTACTAAATTTGCACAAATTAGGAAGCTTTGTTTTCTTCTCATTTGTACCTTTAACAGTATTAATACAATAAAAACCTTACATTTCATTGCTTAGAAACAGAGAGGAATAGGTACGTTTATTAAGATTCTACGTTCTTATTCCTCATAAAGTATAAAAACCAACACAGACAAGTAAAAGAAACTAGTATTTGAGAGAGAAAATATAGTTTTAAAAGTATATTTCTACCCCATATACATATGCATATTAATGAAATTGTCTCCATTTTAAAAATACAATTGTTAGAAAATGAAACTTGGATTAGTTAACAAACTTTAAAATTATACAAACATTGTATGTCCTAAGTGATTACTCACTGAATGAAAGAAAAGTTTGAATTTTAAGATAAATTTAATTTTTTAAATGTCACAATCACAAGCAATGTCCTGTCTTCATCACTCACATGTTAAAACCTCTTCTGAACAATGTAAAGAAAATAGATTGAATATTATAAAATGGCCAGTGTCTGAACAATGTAAAGAAAATAGATTGAATATTATAAAATGGCCAGTGTCTGAACAATGTAAAGAAAATCGATTGAATATTATAAAATGGCCGGTGTTCAATCTTTTGTACCTGAAATGGAAATCGCATAATGCTCGACCTAATAGAAAAAAAATGGAGTCGCTGACCACCACAAGTAGTATAAGTATGTAGCTATACAGTGACCCATTGTATACAGAAATGACAGAACACATTCAAATGTACCTTTTATTTTATTTTATAATACATTTATGTGTTTTTGCATTTTTATTTACATAGATTTTTTTATACCAGTCTACCACTTTACTACCTCATATCACATATTCATTGCTATGGTAGAACCTAGTGAGAAAATTATTAACGTTTAACCTTTATCTCTGTATTTTAAACATTATATATTACATTTAAACTGTTATTGATTAAGAAACCATAACACTTAAACTCTTTCCACTTGGTAAAAAGCGAATGTTTATTTTTCTCTCAAAATTTGAGTGGTTATTATACATACAAACAGAAATATAAGTAATTAAAAATATGTATTTTATTTAAAAAATAATTTCAGAAATTTTAATAATTTCACTTTTATATGATTGTATAAAGTACTTAAGTACATTAATTATATTTGTGTATATATACTTAGTCCATGATTCCTGATAATATTCTTGTAATTCATACAAATGTGTCATTGACTCATAATAATAGTGCTTAGGCCTGATCTGTTTGTTAAATACATTTGATTTATTTGTGTTGGGACATTAATATTTTGATTATGTGGTAAATACATAAAAATTCCAAATGTGGCAAAATCCTAATTATACACTTCAGAAACAAAAAATCTAAAATAGTAATTGTAACATAGAATAACTTAAGAAACAGACTTCATTAACCATATCATGAAGATCCACAAGGTGGTGATATTCCCCAGTGCTTTTAAACCAAAATAAGGTGGAAAATAAGCTGAAAATAAGGTGGTTGAATGGTTCGATAAGGTTGAAGTTAAAATGACAAAGCAGCCTGGGCACAGTGGCTTACACCTGTAATCCTAGCAGTTTGGGAGACCAAGACGAACAGATCGCTTGAGCTCAGGAGTTTGAGACCAGCCCGGGTAACACAGTAAGACCCTGTCTCTACAAAAAATACAAAATAGCCAGGTGTGGTGTATGCACCTGTAGTCCCAGCTACTTGAGATGCTGAGGTGAGGTGAAGTGAGAGGGTCACCTGAGCCTGGGAAGTCAAGGCTGCAGTGAGCCGACATCGCTCCACTGCACTCCAGACTGAGTGACAGAGTGAGACTGTCTCAAAAAAAAAAAAAAAAAAAAAAAAAAGACAGCCACCTTTCCAGTATAAATACTGTTCAGTGATAGGAAAACATTATAGAATATTCTAACATGTAAACTACAGAGGGCCTATTTACTCAAAATACACACACACACCCCTAAGTAAGTATGTAGCTAAAATAAACAAACTCTTTTTTATTTTCAAAAAACGAGATAATACCAATTCTTTTTCCTAATAAGTTTAGACATATAGGGAGGAAAAAAAAGTAACACAATCAGCAAGTTGTCTGCCCCAATTTAGAGAAAAGCAGGAAGAGATTTGCCAGGGAGACTGACTCTGTCAGAAATTAGGCCCGGTACTATTTAATGCTGTACGTTCATTAGAATGGCAATGAGACAAGGCTGTGGACAATTCAAGGTCAGGAAAACAGTAGCCAGGCTTAGAGCAAAGTCGGGTTCAGACCTGAAGCCTCATCTCAACCTCTGGAAGTTCTGTAAATTATCGCTGAAGGTATATCATTGAGTATATTAGGAAGGTATATCATTGAGTATATTAGGAAGCTACATGCTTATAAAATTAATGATTTATGTTTTTAATAAGTTTAAGATCTTAGGTGCTGTCTACTTTTCAAATATATGTGTCAACTATATCCACTCTTTTTATTCACTATATGTGGATTTTCTAAAAGACATAGCATTTTTCTTTAGCAGAACCATTAATGGACCTTTCAAAATATTTAAAAGTATTAACAAAAGATCTAGTTTTAGAAATAAAAGTGTTACTGAAATCATAGTTAAAAGCCAAAATATTAATTCAAAGACAGACAACTATGGAATATCAGCAAGAATATGCAGGCCAAAGTATTAGTATCTAGTAATGACTGAAGGAAGGAAAGGTTAGAATGGTAGAAAACGAATCAATGGTGCCTCAGGAAGAAAGTGAAAGAAGGTCAGGAAAGGGAAAGCAAAAGTATAAAATAAAGAGAGGCCGGGCACAGTGGTTCACGCCTGTAATCCCATCACTTTGGGAGGCCAAAGTGGGTGGATCACCTGAGGTCAGGAGTTCAAGACCAGCCTGACCAACATGGTGAAACCCTATATCTACTAAAAAAACAAAAAACAAAAAACAAACACACACACACACACACACACACACACACACACACGCAAACAAAAAGAAGCTAAGAGAAAAATAAGTAGCAGAAATAGTAAAACATATTGTTATATTAGATATAGCAACTGATTTGCATTTGCCTTAGCAGCTTCAGTGGAGTAATAAGAATACAATTCTGAATTGAATTTTAAAGAGTGAGGTCAGTTGAGGAAATAATGACAGTGATTATAGATTATTGCTGGTATTCAAGTTTAGGTGGTGGATTCATCTCCCAAGCTTCCTACTCTGGAGTGATTCACCAGTGACACCAAATGGTTCAGTGATGATTGAATCTTTGTGAAGTACAGCAACCCGTTTAGTTTCCTGAAGCAATCTCTTCCCTTGGCTTCATTGACAGTACAATCTATTGGTCTTCTGATTCCCCTGACTACTCTTTCACATATTCTATTTCACTTAAAATGTATAATATATATATTTTAAGATAACCTCATACATACACATGGGTTCAATTATCTTGAATGATCATTTCTGGCACAATACAGGAAATCAATAAGCATATATACACACACACACATATTGAGTCAGCAAAATAATTATTTTTCTAGTATTTGTACTAATAAGCTCTATTGTCATTTAATGATTTTTTTAGCACAAACATTTTAAGAATATCTGGATTTGAATGTATTTTCTTTTTTTTTTTTTGGATGGAGTCTGGCTCTGTCGCCCAGGCTGGAGTTCAGTGGCACTATCTCTGCTCACTGCAAGCTCCGCCTCCTGGGTTCAAATGATTCTCCTGCCTCAGCCTTCCAAGTAACTGGGACTATAGGCACCCGCCACCACGCCCGGCTAATTTTTTGTATTTTAAGTAGAGAAGGGGTTTCACCATGTTAGCCAGGATGATCTTGATCTCCTGACATGGTGATCCACCCGCTTCGGCCTCCCAAAGTGCTGGGATTACAGGCATGAGCCACCATGCCTGGCCTGATTTGATTGTATTTTCTAAATAAAAATTGAATTGCTATTTAGGTTGTTCCAGTACCAGCAAGTGGGCTGTTAAATCTTTAGATACAGCCTTTTAAGGTTTTTAAAAAATATGTCATTATATCAATTAGTATTTTTCAAACTGATCAAAAACTAAACAGTTTCAGATTTCCTATCTAAAGTTTACATTTTTTATATATGCCAGGTGGTTGTGAGAGCTTTGATCAAAACAACCTTACCTACTTTGAATGTGTTTCTTGTCTGCCTGATGATCTGGCTGATTTTTAGTATCATGGGAGTAGACTTATTTGCTGGCAGATTCTATGAATGCATTGACCCAACAAGTGGAGAAAGGTTTCCTTCATCTGAAGTCATGAATAAGAGTCAGTGTGAAAGCCTTCTGTTTAATGAATCCATGCCATGGGAAAATGCAAAAATGAACTTTGATAATGTTGGAAATGGTTTCCTTTCTCTGCTTCAAGTAGTAAGTACACTTTTGACTTTTCCTTATTAATTATATATTCATCCATATTGTAGGTTGAATGCAAAGGACAAAATGTGGGTGATTAATACATTTGGTTATAAAATATTTTAGCAATTAGTAGATAAATGTAATGGGACATACAACTATCAGGGGAACCCGCCCCCAATATTTCAGTGTAGGTTCTTTCTATTTTCCATGTCAGCTGGCTGAGAAATAAAGAAAAAGAGTACAAAGAGAGGAATTTTACAGCTGGGCCGACGGGGGTGACATCACATATTGGTAGGACCATGGTGTCCACCTGAGCCTTAAAACCAGCATGTTTTTATTAAGGATTTCAAAAGGGGAGGGGGTGTACAAACAGGGAGTAGGTCACATGCTTCAAGGGGCAAAAAGCAGAACACAGATCACATGCTTCTGTGGAAACAGGACAAGGACAAAATCAGAACTCCTGATGAGGGCCTATATGTTCAGCGGTGCACATATTGTCTTGATAAACATCTTAACAGAAAACAGGGTTCAAGAGCAGAGAACCTGTCTGACCAAAAATTTGCCAGGATGGAGTTTCCCAATCCTAGTAAGCCTGAGGGTACTGCAGGAGACCAGGGCTTATCTCAGTCCTTATCTCAACTGCATAGGACAGACATTCCCAGAGTGGCTGTTTATAGACCTCCCCGCAGGAATGAATTCCTTTCCCAGAGTATTAATATCAATATTCCTTGCTAGGACAAGAATTTAGTGATATCTTCCCTACTTGTACATCCGTTTATAGGCTCTCTGCAAGAAGAAAAATATGGCTCTTTTTGCCCAACCCTGCAGGCAGTGAGACCTTATGGTTGTCTTCCCTTGTTCCCTAAAACTCGCTGTTATTCTGTTCTTTTTCAAAGTGCACTGATTTCATATTGTTCAAACACACATGTTTTACAATCAATTTGTACAGTTAACACAATTATCACAGTGGTCCTGAGGTACCAGTGAGATGTACATCCTCAGCTTACGAAGATAACAGGATTAAGAGATTAAAGTAAGACAGGCGTAAGAAATTATAAAAGTATTAATTTGGGAACTGATAAATGTCCATATTAAAGCGAAATCTTCACAATTTATGTTCCTCTACCATGACTCTAGCCGGTCCCTACATTCGAGGTCCCTGACTTCCTGCAACATACGACACTAGGCTAATTTAAAGAGACAGCCCAGGCGCGGTGGCTCATGCCTGTAATCCCAGCACTTTGGGAGGCCGCCGAGGTGGGCAGATCATGAGGTCAAGAGATCAAGACTATCCTAGCCAACATGGTGAAACCCCATCTCTGCTAAAAATACAAAAATTAGCTGGGTGTGGTGGCGCATGCCTGTGGTCCCAGCTACTTGGGAGGCTGAGGCAGGAGAATTGCTTGAACCTGGCAGGTGGAGGTTGCAGTGAGCTGAGATCATGCCACTGAACTCCAACCTGGTGACAAAGTGAGACACTCTCTCAAAAAAAAAAAAAAAAAAAAAAAAAAAAGAGATGAAAGTTAAATACTGTCCCTGCCCCATTGGATGGAGGAAGTGGAGATGCAAGTAAATTTAACAGAGGAAATACAGATACTGGCCCACACTATTTTTACCACCACCGATCAGATTATAGGGTAATGTATTAGTCAGGGTTTCCCTAGAGGGACAGAACTAATAGGATATATATATCTTCTTATATATATATAATATATATCCTATTATATATTATCCTATATAATAATATATATTATATATCCCATTATATATTATTTATCCCATTATATATTATATATTATCCCATATAATAATATATATTCTATATATATATATTTTTTTGTGTGTGTGTGTATATATATATATCTCTCCCATAAGTTCTGTCCCTCTAGGGAACCCTGACTAATACATTATCCCATAACTTGATCAGTGGTGGTAAAAATAGTTTGGGCCAGTATCTGTATTTCCTCTGTTAAATTTACTTGCTTCTCCACTTCCTTCATATATATATATAGGATATATATGTATATATAGGATATATATGTGAATATATATACACACACATATATATATATAAAAGGGGAATATATTAAGTATTAACTTACATGATCAATGATCACAGGGTCCCACAATAGGCTGTCTGCAAGCTTGAGGAGCAAGGAGAGCCAGTCCCAGCCTCAAAACTGGAGAATTTGGAGTCCAATGTTTGAGGGCAGGAAGCATCCAGCATGGGAGAAAAATATAGGCTGGGAGGCTAGGCCAGTCTCGTCTTTTCACATTTTCCTGCCTGCTTTATATTTGCTGACAGCTGATTAGATTGTGTCCACCAGATTAAGGGTGGGTCTGCCTTTCCCAGCCCATTGACTCAAATGTTAATCTCCTTTGGCAACACCCTCACAGACATGCCCAGGATCAATACTTTGCATCCTTCAATCCAATCAAGTTGACAGTCAGTATTAACCATCACAGGTAATAATTATTTGGTCCAATCCAAGTTGCTACTTTTTAGTAGCATTTTGAGGAACTGCTACTCAGTGACTCAGTATCTAGCAGATGTGAAGAGTTGAACAATTCCTCTTATGTCTCTCACAGAAAAGAAAATGTATAGCAACTACAAGTCACCATGACACATGGCCGCATGTATTTATTTACCATTTATATATTTGTTTCTCTATTTATCTTTTTCTAGTCATACTGTCTTAAAATATTTTGTTACTAACTACAAATAAACTAAGTACTTGAAATAGTTGTTAACAGACAATGTAATAATGAAAATGTTGAGAATCCCAATTACACAGTATATGGAAGTGTGGCAAACCTATGCCAAATGTTTCAGTGCACTAATAACAGATTGAGATTTTACTTTTTATTTGCCAGGAAGCATAAATTTTAAATGCATGTCATTTTTACAGGCAACATTTAATGGATGGATCACTATTATGAATTCAGCAATTGATTCTGTTGCTGTAAGTATAATGTCATTTTAAAGTCATTGTTAGGATACAAGCAAACTCATTTTTGCAATTTGAGCACAGGACACCAGTAATAATGAATAGAAATTAAACGCTTTTCAGATTGCATATTTCATTGGCAGTGAAATTCTTCTAGAGTTATTATATACAATGATTGAGGTCCCATAGGCTCATTTGAAAGGTTACCAGATTTTGCAACAATGGTTAAATGAATGAAATGAATTTTAACATTCATACAAAGCAATGATATCCTTTTGCCAAAGAGCAAAAAGAAAACAGTTTCATTGTTGGGTTTTCTTGTCATAAATTGTTTTATAAAACTTGTTTTAAAAAGCCGATATCAATAATTTGCTTATTTTAAACTTCTAGGTAAATATACAGCCTCATTTTGAAGTCAACATCTACATGTATTGTTACTTTATCAACTTTATTATATTTGGAGTATTTCTCCCTCTGAGTATGCTGATTAGTGTTATTATTGATAATTTCAACAGGCATAAAATAAAGATAAGTATAAATATTATTTGTTTATCCAATGTCTGAGGAAATCAGGCATATACATAAATATATAAATGCCCTGCTTCAAATAATGTCATTTTTATTTGACATGTATCTTAAAAAATCATGATTAATGTTCCTGCACTTTGATGAACATTGCCAAAATGTTCATCTTTACATTGACTTTTAAATCCAAAATATGTACTACACAGTCAAGTTTAAAAGTTAAAAATTATAAGTGTCTGTGTAAAAATTACAAGTGTTTTGAAAATTGTGATGTACTGAAAATAAATACTGTAAGTAAAATTTTCTATCTTAACAAATATGTGAAGAGTTCCAGAAAAAAAAGCACTCTTTTACTCACTGTTATATTTAAAGCCTTCGGAGTCAGCCAGCATGGACATCTTTCTAAGTTAGAGTAGTTCTTTCTGCTAGAAGTAGAGAGAGTCATAAATCCTAATTGGGTGGCCTAAGTAGGAGTGCTTGAACCCGATAAGACAGAGTTCAGAGACAGAATTGAGTAACTACTGTTTCATACCATTTCTAAAAAGCGACTTCCTTCAGGGCCTCCACAAATGCAAACGACTAAAAAGACATGTAAGTCGAGTTGTTTTACACAGGCACCTAATCTCTTTTGGGAAGCCTTCCAAAAAAGTCAAAGGAAAGAATAGTTTAATTTTGAAATTTTATCTTCAGCCATGTAATCAAACTTTAGCCATGTGTAAAATCTGGTACAGTAGACCCTCCTTATCCATGGGGACTTTGTTCCAACACCTCCAGTGAATGTCTGAAACTGCAGGGTAGTACCTAACCTGATTGCTGTAAATCAAAACATGTTTCTGTTCACGTTAAGATGGCTTTTCCATGACTAAGGCTTATCATGCACTGTGGCCATTTGCAGTTTGAAGTATAACAGCAAATCAAGCATACATTTATTTTTCATTCTTCACAATTTCCTGGACAGAAGATTCATTCATACCATAGATTTGGCAGCCTCAGCATATATATATATATTTTCTTTCCTTAAGTCAAGCACTTTCACCTTTTCTCTTAAAGGAAGCACTTTGCAGCTTCCTTTTGGCATATTCGAATGCCAGCATCACTTCTCTTACATTTTAGGGGTTATTATTAATTAAAATAAGGATTATTTGAACACAATCGCTGCGATAACAGAGATACCTGCAAAGTGACTAATGTGTGGGTGGCATAGACTGAGTGGATATGCTGGACAAAGGGATGATTCACATTCCAATCTCCACAGAGCAGGATGGCACAAGATTTCATCACACAACTCAGACCCACATGAAATTTAAAATGTATTAACTATTTATTTTTAGTATTTTTTCATGCAATAACTTCCAGCTGTGGTTGACCATGGCTAACTGACTCTGTGGAAAGTGAGACTTCAGATAAGGGGGAACTACTGTATATCACTCTTGAGTCTCCACCAGTGAAATAGGAGTAGACAGCCGAGTGATCAAATGTGATTTTGATTGGATGCTTCAGCTTTCTACGAATATCAACCCTGCAGGATAACATACTAAGATTTGCTTCTAGGCTTCGAATTGGTGTTTGCCATCAATTTAAGCGAGCAGGTCCTGATTTAGAGCAGTAACAATTCCTAATTCCTAGGACATGACATTATTCACTTCACATATATTACATAAGATACTGAAATTAGCATTATAAACACAAAAATTAGTAAGTCCTCAAACGTGCTATGAAGAAGCAAGCACAAGGTACTTTTGGAATAATAGTAAAAAAAATCTTCTGATAGTATTTGAAAAATAAAACAATATACAATCATATAAAAATGATCACATATGATCATTTCTGTTTATTTCTGCTTATTAAAAGATACAAATCAACTTTTCCTTTAGCTGTTGAACTCAACCTTTCTTAGTAAATATTTCCAGATATCCCCTGCTGTTTCTCCTTTGCCCTCTTCTACAACCCTATGTGAAAATAGAGTTGACGCTTCCCTAAGAGAGTGCCCGTAGAGATTACTGAATTTCTGTCACTATCGTCGTGTATTCTGTATGTGCTTTGTATGGATTTTTGGGCAGAAAGTCAGACATGTTCAAACATGATTTCGTTCACTGAAGTTAAGCCTTTCTTTAGAAGAGTAAATCAATAATTGCCAAGTCTTTAAAATGCATACTAATATAAGGGAAAATTTGGATTAAGTGTGATTTTAATATATTTTTCTTTCCTTTCTTTACCTGGGAGGCACAAATATCTTTATCACAGTTAAACAGAGAAAACAGTACCGCAGGCTGAAGAAGTTAATGTATGAGGACTCTCAAAGACCAGTACCTCGCCCACGAGTAAGAAAATGTCTAGATTTTTTGAAACTTCAATGGAGGTGTTTTTTATACATTATTTTAAAAGCCTTAACAAATGCTTTTGACAAAATTTTTGTGTCCCTTAACAAAGCTTTTCATGGTCATTTTGTTTGTTTGTTTGTTTTTACTATATGTTATAGTTTGACAAAAATTTAGGTTCACACTCTCGTTTATTTTGGGAAGAAAGTTGTAGAGTATAAAGACCATATATATGTATATGTATCCTATTAATGGGACTATTACACCTGTTTTTTTACCCACAGAACAAACTCCAAGGATTCGTTTTTGACTTGGTAACAAGCCAAGTTTTTAATGTCATTGTTATGGTTCTTATATGTTTCCAAGCAATAGCCATGATGATAGACACTGATGGTCAGAGTCTAGAAATGTACATTGCTCTCTACTGGATTAACTCAATTTTTGTTATGCTATATACTATGGAATGTATACTGAAGCTCATCGCTCTCCGTTGTTTTTATTTCACCATTGTGTGGAACATTTTTGATTTTATGGTGGTTATTTTCTCCATCACAGGTGAGATTTTCTTTAGTCAAATTTTTATTCATAATAATATTAATTCAAGCAAGCTCTTACACTAAATATCTCATGAAATATAGTCTCCTAATAAGCAAAACAGATAGGGATCTTCTTTTATTTTCAACAGGAATGCTTCACATTTGTATTCATACATGTACCACCCATGCCTGATAGAGATAAGATGTTCAAAAATATTTCTTGGACTAATAACATAGACTTTGCATCACAAGCCACCAGGTGAATGTTTAGTCACCCCTTCATTCTGTAATATACATTAATTTTCTGGATGACGCTAGAAAGATCTTTATGCCTTAGAATGATGTAACCTTTCAAGTCTGCTATTATTTCCTTCTCTCTAATCTCTAAAACTATTTATAACTTATACAATACTAGAGTTTCAGGCTTTAATAAATTTGTTGCTTGTTTTCTCTTACTTTGGAGATCTCTCTCTTATTTAATAAATATACTTGATAATTCTCTTTGTGAATAAAGGCTGTATTATATGCAAAAAATTCAGTAGTAAACAAGATAGGTATAATTTCTGTGTATACATAGTTTACAGTCTATTAAAGGATATAGATAATTAAACAGTACATTTTAATATGTGCTATTAAGGTTATGGTAGGGAAGGCACAGGGTGCTGCAGCAGCATAGCAGAAGGAGGTCACCTAATCAGTGAGTAGAGGTCGGAGAAAACTTTATGGAAGACGTGAAATCTAATTAGAGACTTTTCAGATAAGGAGATAGCCAAGCAAAGAATTTAGTGTCAAAGAGTTTTGGGCAGAGAGAAGTTTGTCTGCTTCCCCGTAACACACATATTATGATGTAAGTTCCATGAGAGTAGGAACAATATTTAGGTTTACTGCATCAAGCACTATTCTATGTATTGAGTAGTAGAAAATGTAGATAAACTGTTTGCCCAGATGTGCTTCCAAATATTCACTCATTCAGTTGATAGTGGAAACAATGCAACTAACTACTGAAAAAAACCATAAGTTTTAGAAAAGAAGAAACTATCAGAAAAACTGATAGAAAAGTATGTGAAGACAGGAGGGAGCTGATAGGAGGAAGGCAGAGGAAGGATGGAATTAGAGTCCTGTAAGACTGAAGGGGACTTCATCAGAGAACTGGAACGAAAAGCAATTGCAGTCAGAGGGAAAGCAGTTTGAATTTGAAATTTCAGAAGGCAAGGTATCCTGGGTCCAGAATGTGATTGTAAGTGTGGATTTGTAAAATCATGGAGAAGAATATAATAACTTGAGAAGACCAAAGACAGAAAGCAGCTTTTAAATGGATTGTTGATGGTAGATGCTAAGGTGAAATGAGAGAGGTTGAGTCAATTATTGAAGTATTCAATGAATATGAATGAAGAATGAGTAGACTATAGAGCCAAGGAATGGTAGAAAATGATATAGCTGAATGGCATGACCCACAGTGTCAAAAATCTCTTTCTTTATAAAGATAATAGGAAGGAAAAGTGACCAGAAATCATATTGAAAAGAAAGAAAGATATATATTTTTTCTTTCTAATCTGAGGAAAGTGGAGTGGGGAAGAATGAGCTCCCTGTATTTGAGAGGGTTGCAAGGGAAATAGAGGCTTCAAGATAGAGCCAGATTTAGCCATCATCCTCTGCAAACTGAAACAGGAACAGAAATCCAAACACTGCATATTCTTACTTATAAGTGGGAGTTGGACAATGAGAACACATGGACACTGAGAGGGGAACAACGCACACCAGGGCCTGTTGGAGGGTGGGGCATGAGGGTAAGGAACTTAGAGGACTGGTCCATAGGTGCAGCAAACCACCATGGCACATGTATCACTGTGTAACAAACCTGCATGTTCTGCACATGTATCCTGGTGGGTTTTTTTAGAAGAAATAAAGAAAAACAAAATTTAAAAAAAGAACCTCCCCCCCCTAAAAAAAAAGAGATTGGGTTAAAAAATTAGTGATGAGAATGCAGAGGAATTAATTCACAATTTAGTGATACTTCCATCATAATGAAAGAATTTGGAAGGTTGAAGGGAAATGAGAATTTAGGTCAGAGTAGAAGATTCACTAAAGCACTATAGAGATAGGGTATTGATAGGATAGAACATCAGCGAGAAATGTTATCTTAGACAGAGACCAAGTTTAACAGAAATGTGAGACATGATTCCTCCAGATTCAACAAACCTCCCGTATCACTTAGAAGTCTCTTGGGATTCTTCCTTCCACTACCTTCTCAACTCAAAATAAACTACATTCTCTCTAATACTTCCAGAGAACATGTCTTTAATGTAATTATAATTTTAACATGTTTGATAGTTCTTGTGTTAATCACTGCCATACTTCCCTCATCTAACTACCTCAGTTACAAAAAAGTTCTAAAAAAGAAAGACTTATTTATTCAACTCATATTTAAAGTTCCTGGAGCCCCAGTACTATTTATGAAATAAAGAAATTAAATTATAATCTATGAATCATGAAATGCCAGACATTTCTGTAATTACATTTACCAATTAGGTCTTTCTGCCTTATAATTATTTTAAATGTCTATCACTAGTTTCTAAATTATAAGGTTCCCGAAGACAGAAATCATGTCATTCATCTTTGCATATTGATGTGATATATTTATTGGGCATTCAATAAAAGTTGCATATTTTTGATCCAATAGCAATAAAAATTTATGATCCAATTTCTTGATCCAATAGCAATAAAAAATTTCTTGATCCAATAGCAATAAAAAATTATGACTATTGTCCTACATTACAGAATCAGGTCATCTGTAATTCCACAACTGCTTGATCTGTGCTACTCTTAGATTATGTTACAGAAAAATAATCTTCCAAATTTAGCTAGATACCATAAGCATTGATACAGTTGGTGTTTGGCCGACCCAAACTTTCAACATACTAACTGTTAAATGAGAATGATTAGTAAAATGGAAGGGATCAATAAAGGATTAATAAAATATAGGGAAAAACGATTAAGTGTAAAATAATTTATAGTCCTCAAAATACAATTGTGTTTGAATAATTGTATAGCCCGCTTTATCTTTTCCCACCCCCAGGACTATGTCTGCCTATGACAGTAGGATCCTACCTTGTGTCTCCTTCATTTGAGCAACTGATACTTCTCTCACGGATCATTCACATGCTGCGTCTTGGAAAAGGACCAAAGGTGTTTCATAATCTGATGCTTCCTTTGATGTTGTCCCTCCCGGCATTATTGAACATCATTCTTCTCATCTTCCTGGTCATGTTCATCTATGCCATATTTGGAATGTACAATTTTGCCTATGTTAAAAAAGAAGCTGGAATTAATGATGTGTCTAATTTTGAAACCTTTGGCAGCAGTATGCTCTGTCTTTTTCAAGTTGCAATATTTGCTGGTTGGGATGGGATGCTTGATGCAATTTTCAACAGTAAATGGTCTGACTGTGATCCTGATAAAATTAACCCTGGGACTCAAGTTAGAGGAGATTGTGGGAACCCCTCTGTTGGGATTTTTTATTTTGTCAGTTATATCCTCATATCATGGCTGATCATTGTAAATATGTATATTGTTGTTGTCATGGAGTTTTTAAATATTGCTTCTAAGAAGAAAAACAAGACCTTGAGTGAAGATGATTTTAGGAAATTCTTTCAGGTATGGAAAAGGTTTGATCCTGATAGGACCCAGTACATAGACTCTAGCAAGCTTTCAGATTTTGCAGCTGCTCTTGATCCTCCTCTTTTCATGGCAAAACCAAACAAGGGCCAGCTCATTGCTTTGGACCTCCCCATGGCTGTTGGGGACAGAATTCATTGCCTCGATATCCTACTTGCTTTTACAAAGAGAGTTATGGGTAAAGATGTGAGGATGGAGAAACTTCTTTCAGAAATAGAATCAGGGTTTTTGTTAGCCAACCCTTTTAAGATCACATGTGAGCCAATTACGACTACTTTGAAACGAAAACAAGAGGCAGTTTCAGCAACCATCATTCAACGTGCTTATAAAAATTACCGCTTGAGGCGAAATGACAAAAATACATCACACATTCATATGATAGATGATGATAGAGATGTTCACGCTACTAAAGAAGGTGCCTATTTTGACAAAGCTAAGGAAAAGTCACCTATTCAAAGCCAGATCTAATCCCACTTACCACCTCTTTGCATATTTCTTCACATATCTGAAAATGTTGAAAGCCTAAGCCAGGAATAAAAGATCAGAAAAAGTAGAGATAATAATCAATTCTTTACAACCCGTGGTAATTAAGCTTATATTCACAAGACTTCATGCCAATTCACTTTTTAGCATTATATCTAACAAGTCCAGAGAACCCTTAATATTGCTGCAGTGAGTTTAAAGTGGGTTAAAGTGGCCATTTGACAATCTCATGTTTGTTTTCTCTACATGGCTTATATGATGTGTGCCTTCTAGGGAATGAAGGGAAGTGGTGATAAGAGATCAGCAGCAGCAGGGGCTTTCTTGTATATTTTATGTATAATTTAATGGGCTTCAAGTCACCACTATTAAGACTCACAGGTAAGCAAATACTTTCCTGATGTGGGATGGTGAAATGCTACCGGCTATTAAATCATCAACTTGCCTAGACAAATGTCAATTGGAAGAAAGGAGAGAGCAGTTCTTTAGAAAGTGCCTTTGAGATCAGCCTCAGAGATTCTTGGGCTGATTAAAACTGCATTTGAAAAAGATTGGTTGGAGCTCTATGTTTATTTTTGTATGTTCTTGTTTTCTTTTCATTTTGGAACGGGGAATGAATAGGATTTCATTGTGCTCGAGCTCCTGGTTTCTCATCTCTGGCTAGTTCCACCTAAGCTCTGGCTCTCGAACAGGGCAGATTCATGAAACAGGAAGCATAAAGGAGAGTTAAGGCCTACATTTTTTTGCATTTTCTTCTCATTTCCACCTATTTTTTAAAAAAGTATACATTTACTAAAATGATGTAATAGATAATATGTTAATAGACTCAAGCTTTACCTTATTATGAAATTGATGTATTTTTACCAGTTATTTCTAATGTAACATTAAATATATAAGATCTGACAAATGTATGTTTAAACATGAATTAGAAGAGTTGAGAGCTACCATTATGTACAGGGATTCTCACAGTGTCTTGACCCTTAACTGGGAAGTTGTGGCAACTTTAAGGTACTTTTTACCGTACGTTATAATTCTTTATAACTTAGAGAAAGGCAATGGTCACTCAAACTATGGGAACTATGAATTAGGAGATAAAAGTTTAAATTTGTTGTTGTTTTATAACATTAGTATGTACAAGTGAGTTTTCCCTTATATATTTACATTTTCAATGTTTTTAATCTTATCATATACATCAATACTCTATAAAATGTTTTATATTCAAAGAACTGTAAAATCCTAAACATTAGTTTTCACTATGAAATTATTTTTTAAATATAGACATAAATAGTTGTCCTTTGACTTATTCATATAAATATAGTCATTTACTTCCATGTAGTTTGAGATTCTGCAAGTTATTCCGACTGTATGAAGATTGATTTC
Organism: Macaca mulatta; assembly: GCF_049350105.2. Classification (NCBI taxonomy): domain Eukaryota; kingdom Metazoa; phylum Chordata; class Mammalia; order Primates; family Cercopithecidae; genus Macaca; species Macaca mulatta. The sequence continues at coordinate 71,358,791 of NC_133417.1, read as the reverse complement.
AGTGAGCCTGCTAAGTCCTAAAAGATTCAGAAAGAAAATTTATGTTATTGATTTAAATATCATCCTTTAAGTATGTTATGTAACATTCCATATAATTTATGGATCAGTAATTGTATTTTATTCTGAATGCATGATCTCAAGCCTTAATTATTATAATCTTTTTTTGCCCCTCAGAAATTGAATAACCTAACCAAGATGCCTTTAGGGGATGCCCTAAATGAATGTAATTTCAGGGTGTTTTTTTCCTCTCTAAGTGTTCCTTCCCTTTCTCCCTCTGCTCTCTGTCATGTTATGGGGACCAGTGAGGAACCAGTGTTGACTTGGTGAAAATGTGACAGTTGGTGCTTCATCTAAGCTTCTCTGTTTTCTATTTCTTGGGAATCCTTTACTGTGGAAACTGCTTCAGATACTTAAACTGAATCATAACTTGCTTCTGTAGATTGCATAAAGACAACAAACTGATTTTGGTTTGAAAAGTATGTCTTTTACTTGTAAACCTTGTTTGCCAGTTAGCTTCCAAAAGCTGTGTAAAGAGTTATTTTTAACAAAGTCTTAACAATATGTTACTTTTTAGATACTATAGAAAATAATAAATGTAACTTGTAAACCACATTAAGCTATGTTTGTTTTTAATTTGATAAATCATGTTGGCAACCTTGTGTAGTATACTTTTTAAAAATAAGCTTTACATTAAAGTTTGTTAATTCAGGCTTAAAACTGGAAACAGTTGTGCTCTCTTTAGATCACATAATTTTGTAAAACAAATTTTAGTAAGCTTACCAGAGGCCCCTACACATTAACAAGATATAAAAAGATCACTCTTCTATCAAAATTATAATGATAATTTTACTAGATGTATTTTCATATTATTAGAATTTGCTTTCTGGAAGAAAATACTGAAAATAAATTTATTGGTACACTACTATTTATCAATTTCTGCATCTTCAAAAATTTTATTGTGCTTCATTAATAGATATAATACACTTGAAATTGTTTTAAAGATAATGGTAACAGCTACCATTTATTGAGCACACTCCTATGCCCAGCCTTATCCTATGTATTTATCATGCATGAAGAAGTGATCACTCTTAGTTCATGAGTGAAAAAAGTTAGGTTTAGAAAGGTCATGAAGTTTTTATATGGCAGAGACCTTATAAGTAAAACGGCCAGGACTCTAAACCAGGTCCAGTTACAGAACCTTGATATGTTTTCTCTCACACTCACTCTCGCTTTCTCTCTCTCTCTCTCTCCATCTCCCTCTGTCCCACTTTCCCCATTTAGTGGAGGGAATTTTAAAAGTAGAGACATTCCCTGAAAAAAAGGGATGTCACGAGAGAGAAAATTACAGAAGTTGAAAAATTCAACATTTTGTGAATGCTGAATACTAAAGGTAAACTCAGATCCTATTCAGATAAAGATATATCTGAGACTGAAGAGCTTACTGACTACTGAGGGGAAACATAACTATGCAGCTGGTTATCCTAATATGTGATAATTTTTATACTATGAGTGTACATTGTAATACACATATAGGAAGGAATAATGGGTTCTGTGTTGGATATCAGAGGTGAAGTGAGTAAAGTGGGCCCCTGCAGAAAAGGAGGACTTTGTCAATTAAAGAAGCGATTTTATTAAACACACAGGCATGTGTAAGGAGAAGAGTCCACCACAGAGATGAGACCTGGGCATCCAGCTTATAGTTCTTCATGCTGGAGGATAAAGAGATATGAGCCAAGGAGACGATGAAATCCCTATTGCAGAGATTAGCTAGAAAATCTGAGCAGAATTACTCTGGACACCTCAAATCGCTTCTCAGACATGTTTTATTTTCTTCTTTGGTTTTTGAACTTTCTCTTCTGTTATCTGTTCCTTTCCATAAATTCTGGGTCTGCATTCTTAGCTATAATGGTCAATAAAGAACTCCAGTGAATGACTGAGTCTTCACAAGTGGAAATTTTCATCTTTATGTTTGGTAAACTAAAACTTTCAGGGTTAGACACTTAATCATCTCCTCATCCATATAGAAACCTCTGTCTTCAATTACTTATAATCACACACTGGCTCAAAGAATTCTATCTCAACTCCAGCCCCAGGTTCTACTCACTGTCCAGGTGGCATAACCCTATACTCCTGGATTCTAGCCTAGGCTGTTTGAAAGTCTACACCTTCAAATGATCCATAAGTTTGCAGTCCACATTTATACACAATTTTATCACCATTTTTTCCCTATTTTCTCCCTCCATTTTGTCATTTTATAGAAATCTGTTGAGCGCCTCCTAGGTATTAGGCACAACAATTTAGAGATAAATAGGATTGCTCTTATCCTTAAAGTCATTTCTTAGTGTGACAAAACACCATGTTGGAACTATTTGTTAACTCCCTTCCAATAATGGAGATCCTCACCAAGAGCTAGTGGAAAGTCTTACTGAACTTAGCAGAAAAGCTGGATCTTGAGCTAAGTGTTCAAGTAAATGGGATTTTGTGGGAGGTGATGATGAAAATGAGGAATGACATCCTAAGCTGAAGTAACAGCAAATATAGAAGTGTGAAAAATAGAGTCCATAAACCCGAAGTCTCTCTACTTATGCAAAAAGCATTCAAAAAATGGCATGAGATGGTAGAGTTGGAATCTAGGATGTGTTCATGTGAGGGAAAGAAAAATGACAACTCAAGAGTGTTAAGGTTGAGATGACTTCAAAGGAACACTTAGACTGGGTGCAGCAGCTCATTTCTGGAATCCCAGCACTTTGGGTGGCCAAATTGGGAGGCTTGCTTGAGCCCAGGAGTTCAAGACCAGCCTGGACAACATAGTGAGACCTTGTCTCTAAATTAAAAAAAAAAAGAGAACACTTAAAGTGGGCTTTCTCAATTACCAAGCAATGGCTATCTTATACATTAAATTGCTCGTATTGTCTATCAATCATTCTTTTAAAAATACATTAATTGAGACATGATTAATATATCCTTGTAAAGTATATAATTAGATGGTTTTAGTATATTAACAGAGCTGTACAAGCATCACAGCAATTCAAGTTTGTAACAGTTTTATCTCTGAGAGTCACTCCATATTCCACCACCACCTAACCCTAGAAAACCATGAATTTACTTTCTGTCTCTATAGATTTATCTGTTCTAGACAGTTCATATTAATGAAATAATATAATATGTGATCGTTTTTCTTTTTTGTTTAACTTTTATTTTAAGTTCAGGGGTACAAGTGCAGGTTTGTTACATAGGTAAACTTGTGTCATGGGGGTTTGCGGTACAAATTAGTTCATCACCCAGGTATTAAGCCTAGTACCCATTAGTTATTTTTCCTGATTCTCTCCCTCCTACCACCTTTCACCCTCCAATAGACCCCAGGGTGTGTTGTTCCCCTCTATGTGTTCATCTGTTCTCATCATTTAGCTCCTACTTATAAGTGAGAACATGCAGTATTTAGTTTTCTACTCCTGTGTTAGTTTGCTAAGGATAATGGCCTCCATCTCCATCCATGTCCCAGCAAAGGACATGATCTCATTCTTTTTTATGGCTGCATAGTATTACATGGCATATATGTACCACATTCTCTTCTTATACACTGTTGGTGGGAGTGTAAATATGTGATTTTTTTGACTGGCTTCTTTCATTTAGCACAATATTTCAAATGTTGTAGCAGATATCAGTACTTCATTCCTCTTTATTGCTGAATAATGTTTAACTATGTGGATATATTATATTTTATTTATCCATTCATCATTTGGATTGTTTCCACATTTTGAGTATTATGAATAATGCTGCTATGAACATTAGTGTACAATTTTTGGGTAGATCCATTATTTCAATTCTCTTCACTATATACTTAGAGGTGAAATTGGTACCACTGTGTTTAATTTACTGACAAACTGCTCTACTGGTTTTCAAAATTGTTGCAACCATTTTATATTCCCACCAGCAATGTATGTAGGTGTCATTTTTTCACATTCTTGCTAACATTTGCTATCTGTATTTTTGTTTATAGCAATCCTGAGTATGAAGTAGATTCTCACTGTAGTCTTGCTTTGCACTTTGCTAATGGCTAATTATGTTGAGAACATTTTCATGAGTTTACTGGATATCTGTATGTCTTTGGAGGGATGCCTATTCAAATCCATTGCCCATTTTTAGTTGGATTATTTATCTTTTATTGCGGTTCTTCCTATATTTTACATAGCAGTTCTTTATTAGGCATATGGTTGGCAAATATTTTTCTCACGTTATGTGAGTTGTCTTTTTACTTTCTTGATTATGTCCTTTGATACACAAAAGTTTTAATTTTGTTGAAGTCCAATTTATCAAGCTTTTACTTGTACTTTTAGGATATTTGAGAAACTATTGCCTAATCCAAGCTTACAACGATTTACTCCCACGTTTTCTTCTAAGAGTGTTGTGTTTTTAGCTCTTATATTTAAGTTTATGCTTCTGAGTTAATTTTTGTGTGTGTATTGTTTGAGAAAGGGGTCTAAGATCATGCTTTTGCATATTGCTATCCAGCTGTCCCAGCACCATTTGTTGAATATTGTTCTTTCCCCATTCAATTGTCTTGACACTCTTGTTGAAATCAATTGACCATAAATGTAACAGTTTATTTCTGGATTTTCTATTCCTTTGACCTATATATCTATTCTTTTTCCATCACCAAACTGTTTAGATTGCGGTAGCTGTGTAGTAAGCCTGGAAATAAGAAGATATGACTCCTTCAACTTTGTTCTAATTTTTTTTTTCAAGATAGGTTATTCTAGGGCTGTTTCTACATAAATTTTATGATAAGCTTGTTAACTTCTACAAAAAAGCCAAGCTGGGATTTTGATAGAGTTGCCATCAAAACCCTATCAAATGGTTTTGAGAATCGTTTGGGTATTTTTGCCTTGTTTTTCCTTACTCATTAATATGGTATGTATTTTACTTTTATTTACAGGTTTATCAATTGACTTTTTTAAAAACAGACTTTTGTTTCATTGATTTTTCCTGTTGTTTTCCATTTTTCTATTTTATAGGATTATCCTATTTGTTATTTCATTCTTTCTTGCTTATATAAGAAATACACAGGCTTTCTCTTAGGCCCATGGATTTAGAAGTGTGCTGTTTAATTTCTACAGATTTGGAGATATTCCTTTGTTTTATGTATTTAATTTATAATTTTAATCCTTTGTGGTCAGAGAATACACTATATATGACTTTAATTCTTTTAAATTTATTGAGGTTTGTTTTATGACCCTGGATATGGTCTATCTTAGTAATTGCTTCATGGTCTATCTTAGTAATTGCTTCATGGACACTTGGAGAAAATGTGTATTCTGCAATTGTTGGATGAAGTGTTGCGTATATGTTTGTTAGATCCTGTTCGCTGATTGTGTTGTTCAGATAATCAGGATATAGAATCTTTTTTGATTTTCTGTCTGGTGTTTTTATCAGTTCCTGAGAAGGAGCTGTTGAAATCCCCAACTACAATTATGAATTTTTCTGTTTCTCCTTTCAGCACTCTCAGATTTTCTTACATGTATTTTGAAACTCTGTTGTTTGATGCATATAGATATGACTGTTATTTCTTCCTAATAGCTTGCTTTTTGTCATTATGTATGTCCGTTTTTGTATTTAATAATTTTCTTTCTCTGAGGTCAACTTTATCAGATAACAATGTAGCCCATTTTGTTTTTTTTAATTAAAGTTTGCATGGCAATTTTTTTTCACCATTTTACTTTCAACCTATATATGTCATTGAATTTGAAGGGAGTTTCTTGTAAGCAGCCTTTAGCTGAGGTATATTTTTTATCTATTTTTTTGTTGATGTATTTAAAATTCTTACACTTGAGGCAATTGTTGATATGCCAGTTCTTAAGATTGCCATTTATTAGTTCTTTCCTGTTTGTTTTCTCTGGACTCAGACCTCTGTTTATCTTTTCTCTTCTTCCTGCATGTTCCTGGAACATATTTTAGAATTTCATCTGATTTAATTATAGTGATTTTGAGTGTATCATTTTTGGTAGTGGTTGTTCTGAGTATTCCTGTATCTACTTGTCTCTCTCACTATCTATCTATCTCTTTATGAGTCTACTTGTATTACTATTTTAACCTTCCCTTTTCTTCCCCATTTTTATAATATCATCATGAGAATGAGATTATGCTATAATTTTGTTCCAATCATCAAACATCACGTACAAAGCTCATTATGACCTATATTTCTGCTTTTTGCATTATTACTTCTTCCTTCCTGATGCTCCATGATCTCTTATTTTATTCATCTTTTCTGTTAGAAGAATTCTATTCAGCCAGTCTTTAAGGATTATGTCTGCTAGAGAATGTAAAATATCTTATGTTCTCACTTATAAGTGGGATAATGGACTCTAGGGACTCCAAAGCGAAGAAGGTGGGAGGGAGCTGAGGGCTGACAAATTACCAATTGGGTACAATGTTCAATATTTGAGTGAGGTGATGGGTACTTTATAAGCCTAAACCTCACCACTACTCATGTAATATCCATGTAACAAAGAAGCACATGTACATCTTGAATCTTAAAACAAACAAACAAACAAAACTACTCTCCGTGGGTGCACATTCACAATTGAAAATTGTAGTTATCTAAGAGGATTCTTTTTAAATAGTACATCTATGTTGTATACAGAATTTGGGGGGCTATTGTTTCTCATTCGTGTTTTACAATTTCACATTACTGTGTTTCTTACTTAGAACCATTTCTTGACATCAGTGTATTGTGGTTTAGTTTTACCTATGTGTTACGATTGAATTTCAGTGTCAATTTGCAACTCTGTATGTACACTTTAAGTCAATATGGGGTTTAATGAAAATATAAGTCAGCTATTTCTATCACCATCATCTCTCTCTGGCTGCATCATCTCTCTCTGGCTGCATTCCAGATTTTTCTGCCTTTAATTTTCAACATTTTAATATGATGTGTCTGGAAACTTTTCAGAAATGCATATTCAGTGACCCTACCACAGAATCAGAAATTATGGGAGTGGGGCTTGTGTTAGCAAGCCCTTCAACTGATTGTAATGCACAGTTAAATTTATGATACAGTTACTTAGGTCTGTACTGGTAGCTACTAGTCACATGTGACTATTCAAATTTAAATTAATTAGCAAATAAAATTAAGACTTCAGTTTCTAAATCCCACTAGCCACATTTCAAGTATTCAATAAAAGCCTGTATCTAGGGTCCACCGTATTTGACAGCACAAATTTATTACATTTTCATCATCTTAGGAAGCACTGCTAAACAACATTGATTGAAGAATAAATGAAATTTGTCAGAGTAGTGTATTTGTAACAGTTTATCATCTGTACTGGATATCTTCCTTTTGCCCTGCCAGAACTACTCTTTACCCTTCTTCTCCTTGCCCTCAGCTCTTAGAGACTCACTCACAAGAGCTGTTTCAATGGGTTCTCTTGACCTGTGGCTTCTGGTTGAGTTTGACCAATGGGAAGCACCAGACCAAGTGTTTGCTCCCTCCCCAGTCACTGGGTGTAGCTTCCGTTCTTTACCTATGGCCACAATTTCTGTAACTGTTTCTTACATCTACATCTAATCTCTAGGGCAATTTTTGGCAACTATTCCCTTGTCCCTTCAGTCTTAGAAGCATAATCCTTTGGTTTCCTCTTAAACCTTGCCTACAGTATTTATAGGCCCCTTTGCTTACTTTTCTTCAGATGGTCTCCTTGGAGTGTGACTTCTTCTTTCTACAATAATTGCATATCCCTGTTTCATGCATCAGCTGAACTTTGGGCCTTTAGTAGGTTTAGAAACGGAAATAACTCAAATTTTATCTCCTATAGTAGTGTTCCCCAGGGTAAGCTTAAATCTTATTTCTCTTCATTAAAATCAAGATAAAGAGAGAAAAAAAGAAAGATGAAGGAAAGAGGAAGGAAGGAAGGAAGGAAGGAAGGAAAGAAGGAAGGAAGGAAGGAAAAGAAAGAAGGAAACTATTATAGGGTGCATACTATGATTCTTGTATTTTATTGAGTATGTTGCACAAGCTTGGAACCACAGTAGAATTGCTCATAAAAATGAGTGCCATGCTCTGTCACTCTGAGGAGCAAAATTGCAAACAATTCAGGACACACACAGTGATTAAAAGTCTTCAATATTTTTCTTAATAAATCGGAGCTTTAGCCAGGCACGTTGGCTCATGCCTGTAATCTCAGAACTTTGGGAGGCCAAAGTGAGCAGATCACGAGGTCAGGAGTTCGAGAATAGACTAACCAACATGGTGAAACCCCATCTATACTAAAAATATAAAAAATAGCTGAGTGTGGTGGCGCACAACTGTAATCCCAGATACTCAGGAGGCTGAAGCAGGAGAATTGCTTGAATATGGGAGGTGGAGATTGCGGTGAGCCGAGATCGTGCCACTGTACTCCAGCCTGGGTGACAGAGCGAGACTCTGTCTCAATAAATAAATAAATAAATAAATAGGAGCTTTAGATGGAATAAAACTTTATTTTCTAACTAGATATCATCATTAAGATGATTACATTATCTGAAACCTAAACCTGAATGTAATTTCACAGTGTTAACAGGTAGTATAGCTGTCTAACATAATATCCCATTATAATTGACTCTTAATTAACAGTATAGGTATTATAAGCAGTAGTTGCTAATCCTACACTGACTTTTACTTCTTTTGCTTAGTAGAAATCTCTCCAAGATTCTTAAACAAAAACTAACAGGAAGGAATTTATCATGAACCCATGAAACAGTGCAATGTAAAGCAGGAATACCTTTTTGATCATTATTTCACCTTGTTTCATATGTGAAAGAGCCCCCTTGGTTTACTGAACAAATATTTCTTTTTAATTGTTCTAACAATCATGGTTGATAGTTCTGGTCAGGAAAACGATTTGTTTTCTCAACTGAGTGAACCTTTTTAGACCAAGTTGGAGCACTGACATATTTAGGACAAGCAAGATTCCATGATAGTAATATCAGTTTGATTAAGGGAGATGAGTTGTTTTTATTTTTATTTTTACATCACAGAAGTGATGAATATTTATCTCTAAGATGTTTACTTTTCTCTTGACCTTTAAATTACTAAATAATTTAAAGTATTTAAATTATTTCTGTGTCCTCACATTGCTTTCTGCAGAAATACAACAACAACAACACTGGATCCTTCCAGTGTACACAAAGGTTCTACTGCAGTCAAGGTCTGCTAGGGATCTCTGCTGCTGCAGCGTTTTATGCACACAGGAAAGGTCTTGTGAATAATGTACAGTTATAAACAGGTGACCATATCAAGCTTCCTTCACTTAATGCTATTCCCAAGTACACTCTGAGGGAAGTAATTGGATACCTTTATTAGCAATCGATCTATACAGGAAGAAAGTGTGATGAAAAGCCTTGCAAGGCATTGATTGCATGTGCATTAGCTTACACTGATCTGCAGTACTTTTACCGAAAACTCACATAAATTAGAACAACAACCAGAATTTTATCACTAAACAGAAATATAGAATATTTAAAAGCCTCAAGTGTGAAAATCCAGAGAAATTCTTTCACTCTAGAGTATTTAAGAAGCACAAGCAGCTATCATGAGGCCATCTTACAATTGGACAAGGGCTTGTGATGTAATATTCAGCGCTGATGTGCCACTGATGGAATAGATTGTAGGACATGAATCCACTCTGTTCTATTTTCTTAACACCGATGACAAGAAGTGTCAGAAGATGCCAGGCACCTTCCTGGAATAGCTATCATCGTTCTCCAGTATGATCACATTACCTTTTTATTATTTTAGATGAAGAAAATAGAGGGTATTTTTCCCTCAATAACAGACTATGTATTAAATGTACAATATAACAGTCTTTGTGCTTTTACTTCAATTAGCCAAAATTATTAACACAATTGCCTAAGTGTAATTGCTGCTATTGATGGGGGTAGAGTGGATGACACCCATGGCCTGATCGTATACTACAGATATCAGCCTCTTGACTTTTTACACAAATCAACAAGAAAATGGAAATGTGGTATACTATCATAACTATACCATGAATTATTATGTAGTAAACACTCATAGGCATGTCTAAGACATTGTAATGTTGTCTGTATGTTTTATATTGATTGTTTTCCCTTGGTGAATATTGTTGTTAATAGATCTTGTATAATATTAATTGTATGGGATATTTTTGTTTCTGAGATTATAAGATAGAGTTATTCATGTCAGTGCTCTGCAGATTCTATGTTGTTGATTACAGAAAGTTTTATTTAATCACTACTCTGCTATGGTTATGTTTTCCATATCTTAGCTATCCCAGCTCATCTTCATTGGTTTAATGCACAAAAATTAAATATTCTAATGCTGAAGAGAAAAAAATGAAATTTCAGGTTGTCATTATTGTGGGGGTGCAATCACTGAGAAAATTAGATTTATTTAAGATTCTTTAAAAGTAAAGTTAGGGTCTTCTGTTTCCGTTTAGGATGGATTAACTATTGTGGGAACTGCTGTGTCATTGTAAACAACTAGAAAATGAGATAAAAGGCATGAAACAAATATTTTTAGACATTGAAAAGTAGGTAACACAGGACTGTGAAACATGACAGAAGGGATCCTGAACAAACAAAAATGTGAGGATCCCTGTTCGCTATGAAATGCTGCTCTGGACCTGACTTAAATATACTTCAATCCAAGCCTCAAAGAGGTTAAACTACTCTGAACAGAGTTTAAGTGCCTGACATATTTTAGAAATATAGTAAAATATAGCACATTATAAAATTCACAATGTCCAGTGTTCAGTGAAAATATTTAGGTAGGGAAGAAGCAGATAATATGACTTTTAACTAGAAGGAAAAAGAAACAAAATTGGTTACAATACAAACTATGAAATCCGCAGACTAGAATCTTAAACTAGCTATTATATACAGTATAACTATGAACAAAAACATAAAGGAACACTTAAATATAATAATAAGAGAAATTGGAGATGTTTTTTAAATACCCAAATGGAAGTGTTAGGGATTTAAAAAAAATCATCCAAAATGAAAAATAAACTGAATGGGTTTAAATGCAGATTAGACACTGCAGAAGAGATCAATGAACTTGAAGCTGTAGGAATAAAAACTAAATTTAACAAGGAGAGGAAAAAACAAAGTGCTTCTGTGACCCATGAGCCAATATATGGCAATGTAAAATATGGGTAATATTTCCAAAATGAAGATAAATAGATGTTTTTTAAGACAAACACAAAATAATTGAATTTACCACCAGTAGTGCTATACTACAGTAAAGGCCAAAGGAATTTCTTCAGGAAGAAAGCAAATGATATCAGATTGAAATATGTATGTAAACAATAGAATGAAGAGCACTAGAAACATAAACGTGGATTAACATAAAAATCATTTTATCATTTTGAATATCTTTTAAAAGATTGTGTAATGCAAAGATAACAATCTCTGTTGTTGATAATGTATTTGTAATACATATTATATATGTATAAGAAAAATGTTTAACAATAGTACAAAGGGCAAAGGACAAGACTGATGAAATAGATTTATACTGGATTAAGATTTGTATACTACACTTGAGGTGCTATAATAGTATTTCAAGTTAGGCTGTGATAAGTTGAAACAATATATTGTAAATTATAGAACCATAATTAAAAATATAAAACAAAGAGAAAGGCTAATAAGCCAATAGAGAGAATATATTAAAATCCTTAAAATAGCAAATTATTTTTTAAAAAATTGTAAAGCAAAAAGGAACAGATTGGAAGAATAGAAAACAAATTGCAAGATGATTGATTTAAACGACACTATATATTGATAAAAATGTTAATTACATCATTAAAATACTTCTAAACATGACTTAAAATACAATGATGTCAAATAGAAATTCTAAATTACAAAACCCACATTACATATGAAGATACAAACAGATTAACAATACAAAATTGTGATAAATATATATGCAAACACTAATTCAAAGAAATTTGGACTATTAAAATTGAAAGTAGATTTACAAGAAAGTGATATTGTCAGAGGTAAAGATGTATATTTTATAGTAATAAAGGAGGCAAATTAACAAGAATAAATAGAAATCTTAAGTGTGTATGAACATAATAGCATAGCTTCAAAATACATAAAGCAAAACTGATGGAGATTAAAGGAAAAATACACAATTCCCAAATATAATCAGAGTTTTCAACACTCCTCTTTCAGTAACTAGTAGAACAAGTACACAGTCAGGAATAACGTAGATGTGAACAACCAACTTGACTTTATTGACATTTATAACACTCTCCTAACAGTAGCAGAAGACATATTCTTTTCAAGCACAAGCAAAGTATTAACTGATACATAATAAGCTGGAACATAAAACAAGTGTGAACAAACTTGAAAGCATTGAAACTATTCAAATATATTCTCCGACTCCATCAAAATTAAACTATAAAGCAACAAATAAGAGCTATATGGAAAATCCCCTATTTTAAAACAAAAGAAAAAATCATGTCTAAATGATCCATAGATCAAATAAGATATCAAAAGAGATGTAGTAAATCTGTCTTTATTTGCAGACAAAAATATAACCTACACCTAAAATCCCACTAAGTTTTTAGAAGGAAAAACTATTACACCTAATAGAATTTAGCAAGGTACAAGATTAGTAAACATAAAGTGTTTCCCTATAATAAGATTTAATTACTGAAAAATTAACTTAATTAAAATGTCAGATTCAACGTACAAGAACATTTTTAAAATTAAGTACTTAGAGAGAAATTTGACAAACTGTGTGTGCAGCCTGTACTCTAAAGACTATAAAACATTTTTTAGAAGACTTAAAGAACACCTAAATAAATGGAAAAAAAATACATTGCTCATGGTTTGAAAAATCCAATATTGCTAGGATATAACTTTTTTTCCAAATTAATCTGCAGGTTCAACATGATCCCAATCAATATCACAGTAGATATCATCAAACAAATTATAAAATGTATATGGAAATGCAAAGATCTTAGAATAGCCTAAATAAGTTTGAAAAAGAGTAACAAAGTTGGAGAACTTTTATTACCTGGTCTGAAAAACAACTAGAAAGCTGCAATAATCAAGGTAGTATAGTATGAGGGTAAGGATTATGTGCCAAGCTCAATGTAAAGATCTTTATATAAATACAGTCTTATTTAATAATCACAGACTCATACAAGGCAGGTGTTGTTATTCCTGTGATGAGAGAGCTAGGGCCCAGAGTGTTTAACTAACTCTCATGATAACACAATTAACAAGCTTCACCTGCCTCTGAAGCCTAGCCTTTTAAAACACTATAGTATGTTTTATCCCTTCACAGAGTTGTTTCATATTCTTTCTAAAAATGGATGTTCTTTAATACTGACTCTAAACATACTTGTTCAGCTTTAGAAATTCTAAATTTAAATGTAGGACAGAGAAGATGATATCTCATTATTTAACAGCTCATTACCTGTCATATTTCAAAGTAAAATCACTGAAAAATAGGATAGAAAGTCAAGTGATTGCGGGAATAATGTTAAAGAAAATAAATTAGTCAAAGGGAGTAATTATGTTTTCAATTTCTGAGAACTACAATGTCCTTGCCAACCCAACTTGATGACACAGATCATTTTCCAAATATATATGATAAAGGTGACTTCCAAAAACCTGTAGAGTAGATCATTTAAAGCTACAATGGGCTAGTGGCCATCATTTCGGCTTTCTATCGCCCTCCTCTTCCTTCTCTAGATCCCATGAGGCTGATGCTTGTGATGACATCCCTTAATGCCAATGGCCTAGAAATTTAGCAAATGTAATTGTGTCAACTGGGTCTCAGTTTGCACATCTCTGGGGTTCTGGTTCAGACACATATTTTTGAGGGTGTCCAAAAGTTACAAGAATATGTGGATGGCTGAACCTTCAGATAAGTCCCTTTTGTTCCAACATTATTGAAGCATGGAATTTAATATGGTTTAGCTGTGTCCGCACCCAAATCTCATCTTGAATTGTAGCTCCCACAATTCCCACATGTCGTAGGAGGGAACCAGTGAGAGGTGATTGAATCATGGGGGTGGGTCTTTTCCATGCTGTTCTCCTGATAGTGAGTAAGTCTCACGAGATCTGATGGTTTTATAAGGGGGAGTTTCCCTTCCCAAATTCTTTCTTGTTGTCATCATGTCAAAAGCGTCTTCTGCCTTGACTCCCCAGCCATGTGGAACTGTGTGTCCATTAAACCTCTTTTTCTTTATAAATTATCCAGTTTTGGTTATGTCTTTATCAGCAGGATGAAAACGGACTAATACAGAATATGATGATGAATACTCTGAAAAGAACAGGGAGTGCAAGTTATCTGTGTTTATTAAGTTCAGAATTTTTGCGCATTGTTTAAGTTGGGGTACTCTCCATGGTTTAATCACACTGCAAAATCTGTGATAAAAAATAATATAATAATAGGATCTCCAGACAAGAGGTTGTCAATACTAGCCCATGACTGGTACTAGTCAATGAGGAGTTTTTACCTCTCCTCAACTTCTGACTTTTCCATGGTGGAGATTGGTACCTTCAGTCTACAATATAAATATAAACAGCCATAGTTCTGGGGATGGGGAAATTTCCAGTTTCTTTCCTACAGCTCTTACAGTTCTAACCATTAGCCAATTCATGCCCTGGCCTCCAACCCTTTCATTCTCATTCTTTCATAGAATGAGAAAAAGTCATAAATAGTGCCAGATGCTGGAAGATGAGGCTATTTTCCTCAAAACTCCTGTAGTTTTTCTATAATGATATTATATGTAGCAACTGACTTTATTTTCCTCAATATTACTATGCAATATAAACTTATTTCTGATACAGAAGAGTCAGCAAAAGATTTGTACGGAAGTTCATTGGGAAGTACTCTTTGTAATTATAGCTGAGAGGAAGCAGGAAACAAGATTGCAGAGAAGCAGCAGAACTGCAGTGCAGCTGCAACAGCAGCCTCAGTGAAATCATGGGAAGCTCTAACTTGTACCCAAGCAAACGAACAGGACCTTCATACTCATATTAACCAGTCATTAGATGTGGGCTGCCTCTGAGAAAGGGTCAAATCTTTGCATGGGGCTTTTTCCTTTAGTTAAGGACAATTCCCAGAGAGAATCACAGCTATGAGCCATCCGCATCCCATACTCTCTCCAACTCAAGAAATGAATCCGTTGTTCATTGTTCCTGAAGGAGGATGGGAAACATAACACCGTTCTCTATATATCCTACTACCTGACATACCCTGGATCCTAGGATATACTTAATATTTGTTATCTTCTCTGTGTATTGCTATCAAATATGGATCCCTAATGTGACAAGTGTGAGTCCAGAAAATAATTACATGCCATATGATATTGCAAAATGAAATTGTAACTTTTAAATTTTGTAAATAAACATATTTCTCTACGCATTAAGAAATAGAGAGATTGACAAAAGTTTTTTTCTGTGAAATACATTACTTTATTCAGAGATTATGTTCTATATGTACTCCTTTGGTGTTAAAATTATATTTTAAAAATATGTAATATAGGTATTAAATAACATATTTGGCCATTTTTCTTAAATGACAACATCATGTTAATCTCTACACATTCAACTTCTTCCTAAATACTTCCACTTGGCTGTCTCACAGCATCTCAAAATCAATATGTATAAAACTTTACTCATCATCTTCCACCATTAAATCTATTTCTTTTATAATACTAACTCTATTGTGGGATGGGGGGAGTGTTAATGAAATCATCATTGCCATCTATTGTCACTAATTTCAAACTCCTTTCTGTTTATTTTATATGCCTCTATCTACCCTCCTACCCAAATTCAATAAGCACTTACTTCTTCTCAATTCTACTTAGAAAAACAAACCAAAAAACCTACCACTTCTGACCATACTACTCCATTTTCACTTCCCTAGTTTCTTTAGGTCTTTATTTTTTATCTTGTATATTATTGTTCAAACCCTCCTTCCCAGCATTGTCAGAGTAATATGTATTTTTTTCTTTTAAAATAGGAATAATGCTTCTAGAATCAAATATGATGGTGACAATTTATATTTCCACATTTAAAATGTCTCCTTTCCTCTTTAAGCTCAGGCAACTCAGCAGGGCATATTCAAGACCTTTATCACCCATGCCTCCTTTCCTCTGGGCTTACCTTCCCTCATTCTCCCAAGTCCTCCCTCAACTTCATCAGTACAGAAACAAAAGATTTGCAAAGGGCCTTGTTCTTGCATACCATATTCCCTCTGCCTGCAATTCCCCCTCAAGCCCCATCCATCTAATTCTTGAACAACCTTCCAAGGCCAGCTCAAGCATCACTTGTTCTGGGAAGTCTTTGCTGGAGCCCAAATAAAGAATGAGAATAAAATGTGACACATACTTTGACACATACTTTGAGAGCATAATAGAAGCATGGAGGAGGGGAATCTAGTCCATACTTGGCAGGTCAAGCAGGGTTTAGAGGGTGTGATGCCCAGGATCTGAAGGACAAAAGAGGTGGCTCAGGAATAAGTGCTGGAGCAGAGTGGTCCACCAAAAGAAAGTGCAAAAGCAAAGACCTTGATGCTAGAGATCAGAATGGATGTTAAAGAATTTGACCTTGATCCTGAGAACCACTCACTAAATAAGAGAATGTAGAGAGTTGGTTAGAGTTAGGAATGCTGGCAGTTGACAGAGCAGTATGAAGTCTGTTTCTATAGTCCTGATTAAAGATCATAGCACTCAAGCTAAAATAGTGCAAGTAGTGATAGAAACAAACAGAGACTTTGGCATAAATTTTTCAAGAAAAAAGAAAGAAGAAATCTCTGGTAAAATTAAGTTTTCTCTATGCTTCTTTGTTCTTTGCTTAAATAAAATCACCTTTTCTTTCCTAGGGACCACTGAATCTCCAACACTTGCCCCCAACCTCTTTGGCTTTTGTTAACATGTGGTAGAATTCCTTTAATTACATATTCGTAAAGACAGGAAATACAAAGTTGACCCAAAAGCAAAGATGTAAAGTTCTGGCATATAACTCTTATCATTGACATCAATATTTCATCAAACTAGGCAGAAACCATTGCCATATACCTCTCCCCACATCTGCCTTTACTTGCGATTGTTCTGCTTTTCTTTTTCTCCTTTCTTTCAAGAGAATAAACTGGTGAAGGTAGGAAAAAAGTAAGAGGGGATATTAAAGGTATCATTCAAATTTCGTATCTGTTTGGAAGACTACGAGTGTCATTCAAAGCCATGCCACACTCAGGAGTAATCTCCATTTAACAGTGTGTCAGGTCTTGGAAGACGACCAAGGGCCTGTAACCAAACAGAGCATACCTCTTCTGAAGAGTGCGACTCCACCACTGGTGCTCTCGCCTACCTTCCCTCAACTCTCCTCAAACAGTGCTTTGACTCTTTGGGCCTCGACCCTGTTGTACTCTATTCATTGGGTACCCGTCTAGCCAGGGCTTCTACCTGTTACCTCTAACCAATCCCATCTTGAATTTCCTCCAATCTATTTTATTGTAATGGAAGGAGTAAAAATATTTTCACAAATTTAAAGAAAGTTTGAGATACTATATTTAAAAATTAATACTTCAAAAAAATTAATTGTATTTAAAATTTTCAAATAAAGCTTTTTTAAAAAAATTCCAGTATTTACATCCATTTCTACTGTCCCTCTGCCTTATCTTGCTTTAATTTCATATATATTTCTGAAATACCATATGTTCTTTCTTTTTCTGTTACTTTTTGTTTGTTTAAAATCAAAAGAGAATATAATACAAGGTTATATGGTTAAAGGAAGACCTTTCTGTATCAGGTGTGCCCTTTACATAAGCTAAATAAATATTTGTGGAGAAAAATCACAAGTAAGCAAAAAAAAAAGTTTCCATAAAACAATTATAAATTGTTGAAATAATGTCTCAGCAAAAACAAAAAAAAATTTTTTTAATCTAAATCAGATCTGTGAGGTTTACTAACTGAAGTTATCTCCTTGGAAATTACTTTTATATATAAAACAGTCAGAAGTGGTTGTTTCAGCTCATCTAAAGATGGACCTTAAGTCTGAACACCAGCAAAATGTACTTTCCGGGCCAGGCACAGTGGCTCACCCTGTAATCCCAGCATTTTGGGAGGCCAAGGCAGGTGGATCCCTTGAGGTCAGGAGTTCGAGGCCAGTCTGGGCAACCTTGGCGAAACCCTGTTCCTACAAAACCACAAAAATTAGCTGGGCGTGGTGGCGGGCGCCTCTAATCCCAGATACTGTGGAGGCTGAGGAAGGAGAATCGCTTGAACCTGACAGGTGGAGGTTGCAGTGAGCCGAGATTGCGCCATTGCATTCCAGCCTGGATGACAGAGCAAGATCCTGTCTAAAACACACACACACACACACACACACACACACGACTTTCCCCCTTACTTCGAATGTAAAGAAACTATTAATATCAAAAGGTTTTTTACATCACTTCGTATAACAAAACAGTCTACTTATTTTGAACACCAGGTGGCAGTAAATGTGGCATTTAGCCGAAAATGACGGTGGAAGGATGAAACTGATTTTGAACTTTATGTATGCAAAGGAATAAAAAATAATTTAGTACAAACTTTCTGGTTTACAGAGGAGAAAACTGAAATACATAGAAATGAGGAGACATGCCCAGAGATATAGTAGTAACCGGCAGATCAATAAATAGCTTTTGTAGTCTATCGAATATACTACGATGCAATTTAACTTTTCTGACATGTTTGATTTCAACTCTACAGGTTTATTTGCAAATAAATGGATTACTGAGAGATTTATTTGTTTAATATTTATTTTGTTATTCTATATGTAACAATTTTCAATTCATAGCTATAATGTAGGTGGCTGCTATTTTCAAAATGTATGTATTGCCTTTAGGAGACATAGAAAAGCCACTTCTTTATGGAGATAGTGTAGCATGGTGCTTAAGCATACAGGCTCTGGAGCCAACTTATTTAGGTTGTCACCTTGGCTTGTCCATATATTAGCTATGTGGCCTTGGGCCAGTTGTTCAGCCTGAAAAAAGACTGGAATTATAATAAAAATACCTACCTCTAAGAGTTGTTGGCTGGGCACTGTGGCTTATGCCTATAATCTCAGCACTTGGAAGACCAAGGTGTGAGGATCACTTGAGTCCAGGAGTTCAAGACTAGCCTAGGCAACATAGGGAGACCCTGTATCTACAAAAAATAAATCAACTTCACCGGCTGTATTAGTCTGTTTTCACACTACTATAAATAACTGCCTGACACTGGGTAATTTATTTAAAAAGGGGGATTTAATGGACTCACAGTTCTGCATGGCTGGGGAGGCCTCAGGAAACTTACTATCGTGGCAGAAGGTGAAAGAGAAGCAGGGACCTTCTTCACATGGCGGCAGGAGAGAGAAGAGACAAAGGGGAAAAAGTCCCTTATAAAGCCATTGGATCTCCTGAGAACTCATTTGCTATTGGGAGAACAGCATGCGGGAAGTTGCCCCCATGATCTAATTACCTCCCTCTCTCAACGGTGGGGATTACAATTTGAAAAGGGATTTGGGTAGGAACACAGAGCCAAACCATATCACCAGGTGTGGCAGTGCACGCCTGTGGTCCCAGTTACTCAGGAGGTGAGGTGGGAGAATCACTTGAACCCAGGAGGTTGAGGCTGCAGTGAGATGTGATCATGCCACTGCACTCCAGCCTGGACAACAGAGTAAAACCCTCTCTCAAAAAACAAACAAACAAAAAAACAAACAAAATTTTTTTATATGGATTAAATGGGTCAAAAAAAAAACGTTTATTAATATAATGCCTGGTATATGTTACAACTTCAATAACTGTTGTTAATCTCACTGGCAAGAAACAAAATTTCAAGAGTTAAATCTATGACTTTTCTGAACATATTATAAAATCATGCCGATCATTTTTATACAGTATTATTTTTATATGCTATTACCATTCAACTTGTCTTCACCACATTTCATATGATGATACATTTTCAGAATATCAATAGGTTTTTCTGAGTGTAAATAAATTCAGACTTTGCTAAAACAGGCCTCTGGTTTAAAATTTAACATATCTTATTAGACACTATACAAATATATTCTGCTTTTTAAAATTTTTTATTTTTTATTTTTTTATTCTTCTTCACTACCATGAAAATTTAAGTCTACTGAATTGCTGAAAATACAGCAACGTAAAAATAGCAAATGCAATTAGGCTGAAAGCAAAAGAAATGTTAGAAAAAAATCCTACAACAATGGTAATCAATAATTTCAAAATTTTTATTTAAAAGATTAACTCAGCAGTCCCCAATCTTTTTGGCACAGGGACCAGTTTCCTGGAAGACCATTTTTTTCACAGACAGGGGTGGGAGATGGTTTTGGGATGATTCAAGTGCATTACATTTATTGTGCACTTTATTTCTATTATTATTATGTTGTAATATATAATGAAATAAATATACAACTCAGCATAATGTAGAATCAGTGGGAGCCCTGAGCTTGTTTTCCTCCAACTAGAAGGTCCCATCTGGGGGTGATGGGAGACAGTGAGAGATCATCAAGCATCAGATATTCACAAGGAGCTCACAACCTAGATCCCTTACATGCACAGTTCACAATAGGGTTCGCGCTCCTATGAGAATATAATGCTGCCACTGATCTGACAGGAGGCAGAGCTCAGGTGGTAATACAAGTTATGGGGAGTAGCTGTAAATACAGATGAAGCTTTGCTCACTGACCTGCAGCTCACCTCTTGCTATGTGGCCTGGTTCCTGCTGTGGACTCCTGCTTTGACTAGTTATTACTTTTATGATAAAAACTTGCAGTGTGAGAATCTTTAAATAAGAAACTTTGTATTTAGAATGTAGATTTCTATAAACAGCGAACTAGTCTTTTACAGCTGCACTGAAGACTCTTGGACCACTAGGTCTCTGTAGACCTCTCTGGCCTCACCTCTCTCTAAAGCCCCTCTAAAATCTTCAGAACTCTTGGTCCACAAACTGGTTCTATCCCCATCATTGCCTTAAAACCTATTAACCTGGCAAGAATCAGTTATCACCACATCTTAGACTACACATTCAAATTTGCCAATACTCCTTCTTAAGGTAATCAGAACAACAAGAAAAATACCGATATTTTCAAACTCCATTTCATAGTACATAATTAAACTTTCAATGTGGTAAATATAATGGAATAATTAAATTTCAATAGCTGTTAGCTGTTATCTCCTTTAGAGTAGCAGCTTGGGAAGTTACATCTTGTATCATCTTGATAGGTTTGCTGAAATATTTTAAAATTTTTCTTTTGGAACTATCTTCAGGACCTATTTATATGTCTTTTTAAAATTGCTATTATTATTATTTTCTTTTTTAGAAACAGCATGTCAATCTGTCACCCAAGCTGGAGTACAGTCACAAGATCAGAGCTCACTGCAGCCTTGACCTCCCAGGCTCAACTGATCTTCCCTCCTCAGCCTCCCAAGTAGCTGGGACCACAGATGCACACCACCGTCTCTGGCTAATTTTTTATTTATTTCTTTTAGAGATGGAGTTTCCCTATGTTGCCCCAGGATGGTCTTGAACTCCTGGACTCAAGCAATCTTCCTGCCTCACCATCCGAAAGTACTGGGATTACAGGCATGAGCCACTGCACCTGGCCATATATATCTCTGAGGGAAGAAAAATTTCTGATCCTTGAGAATTAACTTAATAAAGGTAATACAAATATGTTAAATGAATATATTAAAATACTTATTCAATATTTAAAAAGATCATAGTTACCTATAAATTATTATAACTGTATAACAAATGTTGCATTAATATTTTATTATTTCAAATACTATTAATGATATATGTATTCATATAGGAAAATAAAAGTCTGAAACAATAGCAGTCAAGCTGCTAAAACAGGTTGTGAATGAACTTTGTTGTTGCAGGGATCATTTGTTTCTATTTTGAATGTGTATATATATTCCTTAACTACTTTTCCGAGTGCTGCCTTTACAATACATTGAATTTTCATTTCTGATATTGTATTTTTCATATGTAGAAGTTCCATTTTTGTGTATTATATCTTATATTTCTCTCCTCATGATATTCAGATTTTTCTTTGCTGTCTTAAGTATACATAGCCAACTTAATATTACAAAATTTAATGTCCTAACTTGTTAATTCCATTATCTTTATCATTTCTGGGTCTGTTTCTGTTGATTGACTTTTCTGCAGGCTCTAGCTCATATTTTCCTTCTTCTTTGCACGCCTAGTCATTTTTTTAATTGGATGCCAGTCAATGTGAATTTTATGTTATTAGATCCTTTGAGACGTGTTGGATTTTACTCTGGCTAACATATAAGTAAATTGAAACCAGTTGGGTCCTTTTAAGCCTCACTTTTAAGCTTTGTTAGGATAAATCCAGAGCAAGGTTAGTTAAAGTTAATTCAGCGCCACTATTAAGACAAGACCCTTCTAAAGAGTCTACCCAGTATCTCCTGTGCTATGAGGTGTTTTCACTTTGACTGAGGAGGATAAATTATTACTATCTCTGTGTGAGGTCCAAGAATTTTTAACCTGCTACTTAACATTACAGTCATGTCAGTCATGTGCCAGATAACACTTCAGTCAACGACAGACTGCACATAAGATGGTGGTCCCACACATTATAATATTGTATTTTTACTGTAGCTTTTCTATGTGTAGATATGATTAGATACACAAATACCACTGTGTTACAATTGCCTCAGTACAGTAACATGCTGTACAGGTTTGTAGCCTAGAAGCAATAGGCTATATCATAAAGCCTAAGTATGTAGTAGACTATACCATCTAGGTTTGTGTAAGTACTCTCTCTATGATGTTAAAATTGCCTAGTGACACATTTCTCGGTACATATCTCCACTGTTAGGCAATGCATGACTGTAGTTCTTTCTCTGGCTTAGGGTATTTTTGTTCTCAGACAATTGCAGAATGCTGTCAAGCAAAAATTTGAGATCTCTTTCTACAGATCTCTGGTATCCTCTCTGTTCATCTCCCTTGTCTTAGGTATCCTGTACCAAATAAACAAATTCCAGCTCCCTCAGCCTATCAAACTCTTATTTTGTGGCTCTTTATGTTTCCATCTTCCTGAGCTGTGGTTCAGAAACTTAATGTAGTATGCAGAGACAATCACAGGCTCACTTTCTTTCTCTTCTCTAGGGATCACACTCTTATAGACAATGTTGCCCAACAACTGAAAACTAGTGTTTCATATATTTTGTCCCCTTGTCTAGTGGAAGACTTCTACAAGGGAATGTCGATAACAGTAGTTTTGATCAAAAATAACTCCACAGAAAGCACATTACCAGCAAAACCATTGTTAGGGTAAAGGACCCATTAGTAGACTATGACACCGTGGGGAAAATTCTTTGGGAATAAGTAATCAATTAATTTACTTACTAAGCATCTACTACATGCAAGACAAAACATTCATTTTTCTGTTTTTTCAGTTTTTCTGGCCAAAAAAATCCAGACCACGTCAAATTAGACGAGCAAACACTCAGATGCCAATACGTTTAGGAAACCTCTTTTCTTCAGCTGTTTCATTAAGCAAAATTTGTCCATCTCATCACTCCAATCTATGTCTGATAATATTCATTGTATATTCTATTCATTTTCAGTTATAATTTGAAGTTCTACCTTTGAATCCTACTTTTTAGCTTGTATATGCAAAACTTGTAACTTTATTCTTCTATTTTCACAACAGAATAATTGTTTTTCCTTACAATTAATATTGCCATGCAGCCAATATTAGAAGGTAAAAGTATTTTTCTAATCCTATTTAGAGAAAAACAAACTCTTTCAGTATTGTATTGTTTAATTTTATTGCCTTAATATTACTGTCTATCTTTTGTTCTTCCAGAAACTTCTACAGTTTTGAAAACTGCAGTGGTAATTGTGGAAAAGACAGAAGTGTGGATATCCATTTATTTCTCACTAAGGGAAATAAAATTCTTATTCCTATTCTGGTATTGATTGTATGATATTAGTTAATTTCCATGACCCAACATATCCACATTTTTCTATCCAAGTTACGGAAGGTCAGTTGTAAATATTGTTAGGAACTTATTGGTTATTGACTTGTTCAACCAGACAGGCTTTGTGCTTCCCTTAATTCAAGCCTACCCTTTAAATTTTAAAGGCACCATCTACTTATGTCTACGTCGGATGCTGTCATTTAGTGTTTAATGAACTCTCAAGACTGTGCAGTGTAGTATTCAATAAGAAATTTAGAAAGAGACTTTTTCTGGGTTTAAACAGAGATAAAATTTCTAGGGCTGTCAAAAGAGCAAGAAATACATAAACAGCTAATGTTTTACTAAAAGTAACACATTACAAAACGTTCTATAGACCAGGAATGGCACATAAAACAAATGGAAAGGAAATAAATAGTTGGAACATGAAAGAAAATTGGGAAAATAATGAATAATATACCTAATGCTTTGCCTATGAGCTCACAGGTAAAATCCTGCAAGGGATCCCACAGTCGGACCAAGAGAATTTTATTTTTGGTTTTATTATTTTCCAGGATTTTATGTTTGAAGATTTCTAACAAGAACCTAGATATATTGAGAATAGTAAGTTCTTGTTAATGGTTGCTTACAGTGAAATATATAATATGTTATATATTATATACAACCTATGTATTATATATAACATAATAATATAGTAATATAACATATAACAACATGTTATAATACGTATGTTATATATAACATATAATACATATGTTGTATATAATATATAATACATTATATATTCCACTCAAAGAATGTATCTAACATATGTGTTATTCTAGATATAACACCAAAGGCATAATCCATAAGAGACATAATTGATAAGGTGAACTGCATTAAAATTAAAAACTTCTGCTCTGCAAAAACAGATAAGCCAGTGTTAGATAAATATTTGCAAAAGACACATTTGACAAATGACTGTTAACCAAAATATACAAATAAAGCTTAAAACTCAATAATAAGAAAAGAAATAACCCAATGAAAAAATGGGCCAAATATCTTAACAGACCAAAGAAGATACACATTTTGCAAATAAGCATATAAAAAGATGATCTGCGTCATATGTCACAGGGGAAATGCAAACCAGATAACACTTATGGTGTCAACAATGGGCATGAGACACCACCACATATGTATTAGAATAACCAAAGTCCAGAACACTGATGATATCAAGTTCTAGCCAAGGATGTGAGGCAACAGGAACTCTCATGTGTTGCTGGTGGAAATGCAAAATGCTCCAGCCACTTTGAGGACAGTGTAGCAGTTTCTTTAAAAACTAAACATACTCTCACCATACAATCCAGCAGTTGTGCTCCTTGATGTTCACCCAAAGGACTTGAAAACTTATGTCCACACAGTAATCTTCACAAAGATGTTTATAGAGGCTTTATGTATAATTGCTAAAACTTGGAAGCAAACAAGACGTCCTTCAGTAGGTAAGTGAATAAACTGTGGTACCACCAGTCGATGGAGTATTATTCAGCACTGTAAAGAAATGAACTATCAAGCTATGAAAAGCCATGGAAGAAAACTAAAAGCATATTGCTAAGTGAAAGAAGTTAATTTGAAAGGGCTATAGTCTGTATTATTGCAACTATATAGGACATCCTGGATAAGGCAAAACTATAAAGACAGTAAAATGATCAGTAGTTGCCAGGGGTTGAAATGGGAGATGAATAAGTGGAACACAGAGAATTTGGGGGGCACTGAAATTACTCTGTATGATACTGTGTGGATACATGTCATCATACATTTGCCTAACCCCACAGATTGGACAACACCTGAGCTAACCCTAAATGTGAACTGCAGACCTTGGGAGATAATGATATCTCAAAGAAAGTTCATTAATTTTAATAAATGTTTCGTTCTGGTGTGGGATGTTGATAATGGGGGAGGCTATTCTTGTGTGGGGTAGGGGGAATGTGGGAAGTCTCTGTACCCTCCCCTCAATTTTGCTGTGAACCTAAAACTGCTCTAAAAAATAAAGTCTTAAAAATAAAAGAATGTGGCATTGCTTGCATCTAATAAAAAAGACCATCATTCCTATTGCAGTTGAACTCTTCTTCCTACATCTACCACCAGTCAGGGAGGAGAAGGTGATTTGTCCAGTATATAGCACTGAGAATTATCACAAGTGAGCTAGTTCACCTTCAGTGTACAGCCTCAGTCACTGAAGTTTCCTTCCTTCAATAGCACATCTTACGAGTCAAGAATGTGAGGTCCAAAACCCCAGGACCAATCTCAGAAGTAAAGAAAGCAGCAGGGAAAAGTAGACCCTGGGATTTGATTTCCTTCCTGTTTCCCTCTAAGCATAATTTCCATGATAGAAGGTGTGGAAGCAAATAATAAAAGTGCAAGTGCCCATCACTAGTGTTTATCCTGCAAAGTGGTCTGCCCTTTTGAGAGGCACCCTGCCCCATGGCCATCCTTTGATTTCTTCCCTTGGTGAAAATTTCCTGTTTCTCTTTGAGAAAGATTTTTCAACCCTGTTTCCATTGTTCTTCCTCCCAGGCTGCTGTAGGAAACACCAGCGCACGCACACACTCCACACAAAATGATTTTTTAAAAATTTATTTTCACAGTCGCTCCTACCAGCTCTGAAATTCAGAACGCATATGACTGATGGCATATTCAGATGATCGCGTCCCAGGTCTGGAAAAGCAGCCTTTTCCCCATGTTTCCTTCCCAACCTAGGACATCCTCTGATTCTTCACTGCATCTTCGAAAGAAAATGTATTATTTGCTTGCCTGGAAGACTCTGCAATTCAACTGATTTGCATATATATATAAAGAAAACAGAAAACATATCCTAGATACCGGTTTTGAGCGTCACCGCCCCACTCGCGGTTGTGAGCAAAGCCCTAGGGAAGAAACCAATTCCCAGCCTAGACTCTTCAGAGCCCAGGACCCGGGAGGCGCTGGCCAGACGGTGTTGTCTGGCTCCCCACCCAATGCCCCAGACTCAGGGCTTTGCCATTGGTCCCCACCTCCTCTGTTCCGGAGTTTTTCTCCATCAAGCCACACAAAGTGGCTTCTCGGAAGCGTTAGCCGATTCTGCTGATCAGGAAGGGAGGAAAGGGATGAGGGGGGCGGGGGTGAGATAAGGGAAGGGCTCTTCTGGCTGCTGGACACACACACACACACACACACACACACACACACACACACACGCCCCACCCAATGAGTGGCCGTGGATGGCAGGTCGTGCAACCCCCTCCTCCGATAAGGGAAGGGCTCTTCTGGCTGCTGGACACACACACACACACACACACACACACACACACACACACACACACACACACACACGCCCCACCCAATGAGTGGCCGTGGATGGCAGGTCGTGCAACCCCCTCCTCCGCCTTCTATTAGTGCATGGTGCAGAGGCTACAGCGTCGCCACCACCGCGCCCCTAGCTAGGTCTCCGCCCTGCGCCGCCTGCTGGAGTGGAGGGAGGGAGGGAGCAAGGGGTGGGGACCTGGGCGCGCGGGGAGGAGTGGAGGAGGCAAAGCCGCGCAGCTGCCCTCGGGGAGGCGGGGCTGCTACCTCCCCGGGCGCGCCCTGGCAGGAGGGGCGCAGTCTGCGTGCAGGCAGGCGGTCGCCAGCGCTCCAGCTGCGGCTGTGGGCTTTCCAATTCTGCCGGCTCGGCTGGGGCTGGGCTAGCTTGGGTGCCAGTGGCTGCTAGCGGCAGGCGTCCCCTGAGCAACAGGAACCCAAAGAAAAAGAAGCAGCCCTGAGAGAGCGCCGAGGAAAGAGAGGCCCGCGCCCTCCCCTGGGGCCAGATTCTGCGGGTGCACTGGGTGGGGATGGTCAGCCGGCTAGGTCGCAAGTAAGTCCCTTTTCTTTTGCTGCTTCGGTGGGGAGGAGAGGAGAAGCCCCCGGTCTTTCGCCCGTGCTCGCCTCAACTGCCACACCCACCTGTGTCTGTTTTCACATCTCGGTTCTGGCACTCTGTATACGCCACCTGGAAGGAAGAGAGGGGAGAAGCTTGACCGGGTGGTTTCAGCAATGGGAGGAAGAGCTGTGGGTTTGTTGCCAGGTTCTGAAACTGTGGAAAGGAAGGGTAGCAATGCCGGGTGGTTTACTGTCTTTTATTTATGTTTACGCTAGCAGAGTTGTGAGATGTGCTTCAGTTCAAGGGGCAGCTCATATTTTTTACGAGCAAAAAAGCATGTGCTGTATTTTCCATCTGCAAAGCTGAGCGTGCAGAACCAGCGTAGCAGTTACTACCTGTGGGGACAGAAAAGAACCCCCGCACCCCTTAAGAGCACACAAACACAAATAATTGACAGGACAGCTCTGCCCCTATTTCTCAGCGCAGTTTATTTATTTACTTATTTTTTCGAATAAGCACTTTACAGTGAAATTCAGAAAAGATGCAGAATCCTTTTAACTTTTTATCGAATTCAACTTCGGAAACTCATTTACTTTTGGGGAAAAAAATGGATATTTTCGTCCCTTATATTCAAGACAAAAATCAGAACAAGAAACTGGAAACATTAATGCCAGTTTTTGTGATTATAGTAAACATTTCACGCATTATTTTAGGGTTTGTTTGTTTTTTTTTAACTTGGAGCGTTCGTAGATTATATCTACTCTGATGTTAAGAGCAATTTACAAGAGAAACTTAGGGGAGTTTTTAAGAAGCTAGTGTCAGTAAGATAAAAGCCAAATGAAAGTAAGCTTTTAAGGAAGTGATAGCTTATCAGTACTGACAAGTTAGTGTTGGAAGGTTTAGTTCTTTTCAGAAACATATTTGTTATTCTTTTCTATTTCTTCTTCCCTGTAGACAAGATAAAGATTTTCTTTCTCTTTCTTTCCTTGTAATTTAAATATATTTTTATGATTTTTGCTTTAACATCAATATAAACCTATTTTATATAAACTGCAAACCAAATCCAATTACTCAACTGTTCATTTTATTGAAAATTATTCAGATTTTTTCCACTATTTAAAAAAGTTTGAACTAGAATTTTTTTCTTGTAATTTATGGTGAGATTTAAAAAAAATTATTGATTATTTGAAAGCTAGCTGATCCCTATGTAACAAATTTTCATGATTGTTAGACTAGCTTATCAACAACCAGATTTTAGACAGAATATGGTATCTGATGTAAAGAAGGATGTGCCCTCTATTTAGGCAACTGATAGTTTGGCTTAAGACAATTTTAAAAAAATTTTGTAGATGTTTAAAAGGAGGTTTCCTTAAGTAAACCCCTGTGCAGTTGTGGGACACAGTGATGTATTTTTACAGTGACTGGATATATGATATGCCTTGATTCCTATGGTGCAGGGCTGGGCTCACAGAGTACCTGATGCTTCCACAGAAAAAAGATGAGTCAAGTCTGGCTCTCTGCCAAAAGCATCTTGGGCCTCCTGTCCCCTAGGGCCTGCACATAATAATGGGAGCCCTTCTGTGGTAATGCTTCTATGTTTTTGCTACTTGTTGCTGTGCTGAGTTTCAGCAGCAAAATAGATAAATAAACAAATAAATAAGTAAATAAATTCAGAAGAGCAATCAGTAGGGTTCTATTTACTTTATTTATATAATCAACCCACTTTCTCTGTGGCAAGGAAAAAAATAGAATTTTTCATTTTACATGAATAATAATTATTTTTTATATAATTTCTATTCCTATTAGTTATGCAAAAGAGTGTGAAGTGCTAGAAGAATTTATGTGGTACTTTTCTAAGACAAGTCATGATCTTGTAAAACAGTTTGAAGTTTATTAATGTAAATGGAACATTCTAGATGTCATAATGATAATAATTTATGACTTTCCCTAAAACTCTGTCTCAGATTCTTTCCTCCCATCTTCATTATCTGAATAAATGGCTTCACCATCCAAGTATTGAAATCACCTTTGATTGCTCTCTTCCTCATTACTCCATTTCAGCCCTTTCCAGCCTATAAGTAGATCTATTAATCTTATCTCCCAAACTTATTTCTATTTCATCATATGTCTCAGATGCATCTCGTTCACTCTCTTTTCTGTATCTACGCTGCCATCAAATTAGTTCAGGTCATCTTCATAATTTACTTGGAACCCTGCCACAGCCTCCACATCAATCTCTCTACTTCTGTAATTTTCTTCCCTGCAATTCATTCTCCATACAAAACAATACCATCCTGTCTCCCCTAACAAACATTGGCTCACAAC
Source organism: Macaca mulatta (assembly GCF_049350105.2). Taxonomy (NCBI): domain Eukaryota; kingdom Metazoa; phylum Chordata; class Mammalia; order Primates; family Cercopithecidae; genus Macaca; species Macaca mulatta. The sequence continues at coordinate 71,328,612 of NC_133417.1, read as the reverse complement.
TGCATTTTTAAAAAGAAGAAGAAGAAGAGGAGGAGAAGAAGAAATAAACACGACAACACAGAGACCAGTTAGCAACAACAATAAATGCCTTTCCTCAGCATCTGGTTTACTGTCTGCTCTGACCCTTCTCTCCAACCTCACCAGAACCTATTCTCTTCTCATTAAGGTGCACCTGCCCAGGTGGTGGCTAAAACACATGAAACAATAGCACTCTTTAAGGCCTTTTCAAATGCTGTTCCCAATGCCTGGACTCTCCGCATGCTTACTCCTTCTTAAACTTTAAATCTCAGCTCGCGATTTTTTTGTTTTGGAAAGATCATTTTTGATCATCTTGTCAAAAGTAGGTTGTCGCCTGTTGGTCTTGATGTTGGTACCTTATTTGTTTCTTTCATAATGCTTGTTACGGCATGCAGGTATTTTGTGAATTTGCATGCTGAATACTCCAAGGCAACCCAGACTATGTCTTCATTGTTGACTTAGCTTCCAGAATAGTGCCTGGCATCAAGGAGTAGGGGGTTCGTAGATATTTATATAAATAATAAAGTACAAAAATATGGATTCTTCCAGAATAAAGCTTATTAACCCTGGAAACATGAATTTTGTGATTCTATTTATTTTTTATTTGTCGAGCATTTAGTATGTTTACAGTATCGTGGTATGATTTTGAGGAGGTAAAATATCCTGAGATGTATTCTCTCTTTTAGCAGTATAGGTGATAATGTACGCAAAGATAAGTAATTTGTAATTAATTCGTAGAAAGGCAGTGACCACAAATGTATTAAAATATATTTTAAGAAAAAATTGGATTGCAGAAACTAATATGATTTTAGTATGAGTGACTCCAAATCTAAAACGATAACCTTGTTAGGTTTAAATCTGTATAATCTAACAGAAATTTGAGGGCCAGTCAATAGTCACTGACTATGAATTTAAAATATTCTTTTAAAATAAATATAGATGCTTATGTGAGCTCAGGTGATAGAAATATAGTCAGATGCGGCTGAGGTCATAGGTTAGGTTTCCATATGGTCTAAATTGATGTTTGCCCCAGGTACAAAGGGCACATTTTCCAAAAATTTGAAACATTTTCTAAGGAAGGTTCAGAGAGGCAATGTGGGCTTATCCATGAAGACCCATCACTATTATTAGAGTGGGAGTAAGGACTGCAAACTTGATGCTCATAAATGATTGTGTCATATTTATACTAGAAGTTTACCACACACATACACACACACACACACATGCACACACACACACACTTTGTATGGTGATTTGCCTCACCCCTTTATTTTTCAAGACTATACCTAAAGATATTAAACAAACAGCGAGTTTTGCTACTAACATTTGGTTGAAAATTTAGCTTTCAGTTAGGTGACAGATTCTGATTAATGATTTTTTAATGTAACAAATGGCCAGTCACAGATTTTTGGGAAATAATTTGGTTACCACATTACATCTTGAAGGACTAAATTATTTCACTAACTGCTAGCAGGGATTTTTAAAAATTTGCTCTGAAGAGGACATATTGTGGATGTTGTATTGGAGGGCATCTGTGTGCTCATTGAAGATGGTCCTTCATATTACACATCACAAATTACCTAATTTATTCTTTGCAGAAGTATTATGACATCTTCCTTTACAACTATGTAGAGTTAGATTACCACTTGACAGGCAAGTTCATATTAAAATAGATATTATAAAATTGTATAAAAATATTTTATATGAGGATTTATGAGACCATCCAGAGAATGTGGGTAGAATACTTTTGTGGGAATATGAGATAACAATTTTGGTGTCCTGCCATTCTAAAAAATGAAATTTCTTCATTGAAGGTTTCACTTACTCTTTCCTCTCTGCATTGCTGGAAGGAAATGACTTTAGGCAAAAGAGAAAGCCATCAATTCTTGGCAGCTAAAGGTGGAATGAAGTTTGGAGGAAAGAAACCCTTCTGAGTGGTGAGGAAAAATGCCAGACCATGATAAAGTGGGGAAGGAAGAGGGGAATGCCTTGAACAGTGCCAGTATGCATAATCTGCCACAGACAAATTTGAATTGACATATGTAGAATTGAATTATTCTATATCTTTTTAGTCCTATAGAGAAAACCATTCTTTCCACATCTCTTTTAAAAATAACAACTTACTGTAAGCAAAAAATACGTTGTTATTGTTTCTTTAATACAGGAGATGAAATATCTTTAGATTTTTTAAAGTGATAGACCATGGAGCCAAAAATGCCATATGTTGTTGTCAAAACCTACCATTACTTTAATTGTAATTTCCTTGCTATTCATTTTATGATTTCCTTTTCTTGTGTCAAGTGTTGGAGAGACTGCTATTACTGATCATAAATTTCTTTAAAATGTCTCCTTGGATTTTTTACAAAGCTTTCTGAATCATTTATCAAAATACAATAAAACTCTAATTGCACCTAGGATTGTCACTTGGAAATTTAGAGTGAGTACATTCACAATGTCATTAAGTTAGCATCCTGCCCTGCAATGAATGCCCTTTTTCTTCTTTTTGTCCTTCTCTCTTACATCTCATCTTCCATATGTTTGATATGTATGCCAGTAACGCAAATGTTACTCCACTTTTAGGTCAAACTATCAGTACAAATAATTGGAAAATTAGGCCTCTAAAGAAAGATAAATAAGATTAGATACATGCATTAAAATATAAGTATTAAAAACATTCCCATTAGATTTTTAATAAAAATGTTATGTGCTATGTGCACACCTAGACTCCCTGTATTATCTGATTTTAAATTTTTTTATTTTTATTTTTTATTTCTTTGAGACAGACTCTTACTCTGTCGCCCAGGCTGGAGTGCAGTGGCGCTATCTTGGCTCACTGCAAGCTCTGCCTCCCAGGTTCATGCCATTCTTCTGCATCAGCCTCCCGAGTAGCTGAGACTACAGGCACCCGCCACCATGCCCGACTAACGCTTCTGTATTTTTAATAGAGATGGGGTTTCATCGTGTTAGACAGGATGGTCTCAATCTCCTGACCTTGTGATCCACCCATCTCAGCCTCCCAAAGTGCTGGGATTACAGGCGTGAGTGAGCCACCGTGCTCAGCCCATTATCTGCTTTTTTTTTTTTTTAAATGGGGTAATTTCACTGGATGTAGTATCTGTCAACTTTTACTAGTTGCTCCTACACTATATGTTTTTAAATCCAATGTAATTATTTTAAAAATATGTCATCTTCTTGAGAGTCTATACTTTAGAATTTGAAAAAAGTGAATGTAGATATTCAAATACATGCAGATGAGTAAAACAGGGAAAAATGAGAAAAATGTTACATGATAATAAAATATCATGGCAGGCGCAGCTGGTCACCCCTGCAATCCCATCACTTTGGAAGGCCAAGGCTGGAGGATTGCTTGAGCCAGGAGTTCTAGATCAGCCTGGGCAATAAAAGGAAACCCTGTTTCTATAAAAACATTTAAAATTTTATTTCATATATTGATTTAAACTCTACTAAATGACTATTCTTTCAAGTCAATAGACAGTGTATCTTTTAGGGCTCAGAGTAAAGACAATTTATTAAGTAAATTTTGAATAGGATGAATTGAATGCTTTATTGGTAAGTGATGCCTTTATCTGAGTGATTCCTTCTAGGTAAATATTATGGGACCAACCTTTATAAATGATCTTTTGATGGAACAAAATATTATAAAGTTGAAGTGATGAAATTATTTCCCTCTTAACAAAATATGTATTCTTGTTACCCCATGCACAAACTTGGCTCATGGTAATTCAGGTAGGAAAAAGGGAAGTGGCCTACTCATGGATCAATTGGGAATAAGTTTCTTAAAATCCCGTGAGATCAGCTGACAGACTTTTAGGAATGAACACTTGTAGAACAGCTAGGCAGAGATGTGCCTTTCAAAATTTATATTACATCTCTACTATATTTCAGACTGTAAAATATTTTTATAAAGTGTTAAAAGCACAGAGAAATAAATTTGAGTTCAAATTAGTATAGTGAAAGTTAGTTTTTTTTTCTCCCAAATATTTCCTTTACTCAATATGTGGTCTTAGTCAAATATTAATTTCTTAAATATTGCTTTCCTGTAACTTAGTAGTATTTACTTCTAAGGGCTATTGTATATATTATACATATAGTATATTATATATTAGGAGATATATATGTTTATATATCCTAATTTCTTTTTTCCAAAACAATCACTTTAGTGTCTTACACATGATAAGTAGATATGAGTAGATGTCCAATAATGTTATCTAGACATTTAATAACTTAGAATATTATAATCAAAATGCATTTTTTTTTTTTGAGACTAAGTTTCGCTCTTGTTGCCCAGGCTGGAGTGCAATGGTATGATCTTGGCTCACTGCAACCTCCTCCTCCCAGGTTCTAGCAATTCTCCTGCCTCAGCCTCCCAAGTAGCTGGGATTACAGGCATGCGCCACCACGCCCAGCTAATTTTGTATTTTTAGTAGAGATAGGATTTCACCATGTTGGCCAGGCTGGTCTTGAACTCCTGACCTCAGGTGATCTGCCCACCTAGGCCTCCCAAAGTGCTGAGAGATTACAGGTGTGAGCCACCATGCCCAGACTCTTTTTTTTTTTTTAAATTAAGTTTCAAAGTACATGTACAGGATGTGCAGGTTTTTTTACATAGGTAAAGGTGTGCCGGTTTCACTCTGTTGCCCAGGCTGCAGTGCAGTGGTGCAATCTTGGCTCACTGCAACCTCTGCCTGCCAGATTCAAGTGATTCTCCTGCCTTTGCCTCCCGAGTAGCTGGGATTACAGGCATGCACCACCATGCCCGGCTAATTTTGTAGTTTTAGTGGAAATGGGGTTTTACCATGTTGGCCAGGCTAGTCTCGAATTCTTGACTTCAGGTGATCCGCCCACCTCGGCCTCCCAAAGTGTTGGGATTACAGGTGTGAGCCACTGTGCAAGGCCAGCAATTATGCTGTTATAAGGAAAAATACATATGGAAAAGTTTACATCTGGCTAATATTACTGATAACATTAATGTAACAGTCTTATGTATGGACATCTCCTTGATGCTAAACTGAGTAGTTTGTTAAGGGATTTTCATATGCTCCATTTAAATCCTCATGACCACCATTTGAGGTGAGAACACTAAGGCTCAGAAATTACCTATCCTTTCCAAAGACTCACGGTGGTTACTAAACTTGAATAACATACACATTTCTTTTATAGGAAAGAAATCTTATATATTCCAAGAATATGTTTGCACATACCCCACACAGATACACCTGGTGGTTACGTTACCAAGCATTCTATAAAATATGTTTAACCCTTAATGGAGCTAAAATAAAATTACATTTGCAATCAAACATACCAAATCATGTAATTACAGTTAATAGAAAACAACAAAAAAAGAAAGATGGAAGATTGTTTCAATTTTCATCTTGAATACCAATTCCTGAGGGGTACATTGTGTTAAGTCAAAATTGAGATTTTGGTGGAAGTGTGTAGACATTACGAAAAGAGTACCTATGCATTTAAAGTGTTTTTGAAGTTGTTTTTTAGGTTGAATGACTTCCCTTTCCTGGTCTAGAAGCAGCATTGCACTACTCTGACTTGACTTTGCTATGATTCACATATTTTGTTTTAACATTTAAAAAAATTGAAATGGGAAAAAGGCGTTCCCCAAGGTAGAAAAGATTTTTAAAAAGAGGAATGGTGTAATTAAAAGGGAAATATGTATAAAATGTCTAGGGTGGGCCAGGCGCAGTGGCTCACGCCCGTAATCCAACACTTTGGAAGGCTGAGGCAGGCGAATCACTTGATGTCAGGAGTTCACGACCAGCCTGGCCAACATAGTGAAACCCCATCTCTACTAAAAAAAATATAAAAATTAGCCGGGCATGGTGGCTGGCACCTGTAATCCCAGCTGCTCGGGAGGCTGAGGCAGGAGAATTGCCTGAGTCTGGGAGGTGGAGGTTGCAGTGAGCTGAGATCGAGCCACTGCACTCCTGCCTGGGCAACAGAGCAAGACTCAGTCTCAAGAAAAAAAAAAAATGCCTAGGGTGAAGTTTATTCGGAAATGGAGAAGTAACAGGGAATGAAGCTACACATATGAGATCCTGGAGCTAGGGGATGGAGAAGTATGAAAAGCAAAGTGATCTTGTGCAGGATAAGACAATGGTGTTCATTGGAAGTATTTATATATCCTGGAAAATAAAAATTTAGACATTCTATATTGGAGGAGTACAAATATTTAGAGAATTACAAATTGATACACACAAATGAAACCTAAATCACAGTACTTGTCACAAAGACTCAATTATCTATGTCAGTTAAATTGTCTAACCTCGATAATTCAAAAAGTTGTCTTTTAAAGGTTTTAAAACATTTTTGGAAAACTTATTATACATTGTATTTATAATAATTTTTGCATGCAATTTCAAAAAATATCTATTATCCACTTAGATACTGTACTTTGGGATATAAAAACCATGGGAAATTTGGTCTTTGAGTTCTATGATATATCTCAATCTATTTTAGTTATTTGTGGATTGGTATCTTATCCTCTAGACTAAGTGGTTAAGGTTTCATCAACACTACAATGAGATAATTATCTCACACCTGTTAAGATGGCTATTATAAAAAATGAAAAGTGTTGTTGAGAATGTGAAGAAAATGAAACCCTTGTCCACTGTTGGTGGGAATGTATAATAGTGTAGCTGCTATGGAAAATAATATGGAAGTTCCTCAAAAAATTAAAAGTAGAACTACCATATGATCCAGCAATTGAAATCAGGATCTCAAAGAGATATACGCACTTCTGTGTTCATTGCAGCATTATTCACAATAGCAAAAATATGAAAACAACCCAAATGATCATCAACAGATGAAAGGGTAGAGAAAATGTGGTCTGTATATAAAATAGAATATTATCTAGCCTTAAAAAAAGAAAGAAATCTTACTATTTGTGACAGCATGCATGGACCTAGAAGAGACATGCTAAGTGAAATAAGGGACACAAAAACTTTTGGCAGTGACAGATATGCTTAAGAGGTAGAGTGACAGATAAGAAAAAACAAGGTTAAAGCTGAAATTTCCAATTGATTTATCTTAGCCTAGTGATTAATCATTAGGTCTGGTCCAGTTGGCCTCCAAAATGTGTAGGTCAGGAGTTGGCATCCAAGTTGGTATTGGTGCCATTGAGGTTTGTAGGGAGGAAGACCTGGCAGAGATCCCAAGGGCAGTGGTAAGTGGCTGCTGAGTCCCTCCAGGCCAGCTCCAAGAACTCACAACCTCTCTCTTCTCAGCATTCATACTTTTCCTGGAATTTAAAAGTAATTCCTTCTTTCCTTCCCTCTTTCTTTTTTCCCTCTCTTCCTTCTTCATAAAGTTTTTATTGTAGACACCAGATACAATGAACAGCACATGGATATTTGACGCCAATTTTAAGAGATAATGAATAGATAAATATTAGTCACTATCCATCATTGTACCATATGATATGCTGTGAAAAACAATAAAACAGGACAGAGAATTGAGAGAAGGAGGTATTTTATATATATATATTTTATACAGGGGTATTTGAGTAGAGACATGAAGTAAATGAGAAAGTAAGGGAGCTAGCTAAACAACTGAAGGATCATTCTAGTCACAAAAAAACAACAATTGCAAAAGCCCCAAGGCATATTTGATGTATTTAAGGAGAAGCAAGAAAGCCGGTGTGGTTGAAATACAGAGAGCAAGGTTGAAAGCAGAAGATGAGGGTTTTTCTTGATTTTGTAGGGATTGCTAACCTGTGTCGAGGGCTGCGTGATAAACCAATGCTAAAATTACCAGCAGGGGTACAGCTTTGGAAGGGGATGAGTGTGCTCTTTTTTTAACTGGATCTCTTTCTGGACATGGGTAACATATAATCATAAAAAATGTTTGAGACGTCTCTAATTTCTATACAAAAGTAATGTTTTTATCATTTTTTGTGATTTAGATGTAAACATATGTACATGCATTTATATGCATTTATGTATTGATTTACTATTTATGCATATGTACGTGTATTTATATGTAAATATTCTATATTCTCTTCCTGTCTGTAATGAATTGGATTCTTGGAACCTCTTATTATTATTTGGGGCAGGGGGAAGGGCTAATAAGACAAAGATTACAATTGAGAGTAACTTTAAATGTTTATATTTTGGAAACTTAAACAATGGTGGGAGTACAGTAATATTTTGTATATTTTGATCAATTTTTAGGTTTATTATATGATTATTTCTCATGAAATAGTGGTACTGCATAGATATAAATGACTACTGCCTAGCAAAACAGATACCAAGGAGACACCGCATGTTGTCAGGGTTGACCCATTGCTAACTGCTGTGATTTTGTTCTCCTGCTGACTCTTTCTGCCTTACAGATCTCAAAACATGCTAGTGAATTTAAAAATATATCTTTTGGTAAAAAGTATACAACAAAATTTACCATTTTAACCATTTCAAATGTACAATTCAGAGGCATTAAGCACATTCATGTTGTACACGATCACCACCATCCATCTTCAGAACATTTTCATCATTCCAAACAAAAACTCGGTAACTGTTAAACAATGACTCCCCACTCCTCTCTTCCCCTGTTACCCGGTAACCACTATTCTACTTTCTCTTTGAATGTGACTATTCTAGGTACCTCATATAAGTGGAACCCTACATCATTTGTCTTTTCATGTCTGGTTTATTTCACTTAGCATAACATTTTCAAGGTTCATCCAGATCATAGCATATATCAGAATTTTATTCATTTTTAAGGCTGTATAGTATTTTATTGTGCATATGTACCACGTTTTGTTTATCTATTCATCTCTTGATAGGCATTTGGGTTGTTTTCACTTTTTGGCTACTGTGATTAATGCTGCTATGAACACTGGTGTACAGATAACTATGTGAGTCCCTTCTATTAATTATTTAGGATGCATACCCTAAAGTAGAATTGCTGGATCATGTGATAATTCTGTTTAATTTTTTGAGGAACCACCATAGTGTTTTCTGCAGCAGCTGCACTATTTTATATTCCCATCAGCAATGCAGAAGGGTTACAATTTCTCCACACCCTTGTCAATGTTTCTTTTCCTTTTTTTTTTTTTTTAAACAATAGCCATCCGACCAAGTGTTAAGTGATATTTTATTGTGGTTTTGATTGGCATTTCCCAAATGATCGGTGATGTTGAGCATCCCTTATCAGATATATGATTTGCAATTATTTTCTCCCATTATATGGATTGCCTTTTCATTTTCTGGTAGTGTTCTTTGATGCACAACAGTTTTAATTTTCAAAAAATCCAGTTCAGCTCTTTTTTTTCTTTTGTTGACCGTGCTTTTGGTTCCATGTCCATGTGCCAAACCTAATGTCTCGAAGATTTTTCCTTATGATATCTTCTTAGAATTTTACACTTCTAACTCTGATGTTTAGGTCTGTGATTCATTGGTGATTTTTAAGAAATTACTATATAATTCATAGATTCTAAGAGAGTTTCCAGCTTTCCCATGCCCATTGTCCCCAAAGATCTGGTTTTTAGTCTAAATGTGCCTTACTCTGAACGTGTGCCTTCCTTTTCAAGAACTCCCATTTCATTTTGTTTTGTTCTGTTTTTTCTTTTATACTAGTATTAAAATTTTTGAGTTGTTGTATAAATATACTAGCAATTTAGGAGAATTCCTGATGGGAAAGAATATCCTTGCCTAGCTAGTTAATGAATTTGGGGACCCTTCATTTTCTAATCCTAGATATGATTACGTCAAACAAGGATTCATTGTGATGTAGTTGGAATCCACACAGACCCTTTTACAGTGCTTTGCACAGAGAAGGTGCTTAATACTTGAGTAAACAAATTGAGTAAATGAGTAAAAAAGAAAAGCTATCTTGTTTTCTCAATGGTCAAGTAGATCAATGATTCCTACCATTTAGAATCTTAGATTTATTTTAATAAAGCTAGTTCAAAAATCTCCTTTCTTCTTTCCATTAATTTTAGTAAAGTCACTTATTTTTCACTCAGTTTTGTTCAAGTGTTTTCAGAAGAGTTTGTTGCTGAAACCTGAAGTTTTAAGTTTAGTGTTTATACCACAGATATTTCTTGTTTTTAGACAATCCTTGTGGAGGTTAAGTCCCCTAGGCAGTACCTTTTCCCACTGGGGAGTTACAAGCAAATGAAAAATGGTGACTATTTATAGAAACTCAAGGTCACTAAGTAAATTTTGCATTTTTATGAAAATATGACATCTGGACATTTAAAAAAATGAACAGGTCAATTCATTAATTGGAATAATAAAAAGAAGTCTATAAATAAAAGTTAAGCACCTTTCTCATTGAATTGTTGTGAACCGTGTTTGCCTAAGCACTTGCTTTATCTCAGAATCCAAAACTCCTAGTCAAAGTTATATTCCTAGTAAATTTAATAATTTTTAAATAATAATTTAATAATTTTAATTCCTTCTGGAATATAAATTTGATCAGGAGTCTTGGATTCTCAGATAAAGCAAATGTTTAGGCAAAGCACTTCCTTCTGGAATATAAATTTCAGGAAGGATAGGAATTATTTTCTTCCTATTCATTTGTTATTCCGTGATCGCTATCCAATTTGGAATATTCTTCATGACTCCAATTCTGTTTATATCTGTGAGGTTCTGAAAATTCTGCCCCCAAATGGCAGAAAGTAAGAAATACTATACATTTAATTCACCCTTAAAAAACTAGCCATAGCCTTTATATTTGAATATACTTTAAACAACAACAACAGAAAGAGAATGCATTTTAAACAATATCACATGAGTTTCATCACATTCCCAGATTATGGTGAGGGTTACTAGATACCTTGCCATAATCATAGCCTTTAGTTCCAAGAGAGAGCAGAGAAATAAGAAACACAGGAAGTCGTATCTATGAACATGTTAGTTTGCAAAAGGTTTGTTTGTAAACTCATGTTATTTATAACATAGTACTTTACCATCTCCAGATGAATTTCCACTAAATAAACTGTTCCTTTAGACTCCTAAAACCAGATTTCCCCTTCCTTTGCTATATAGATCATTAAAGAATGTCTTCATCAAAAATCTTATGAGTAGATGTCACTGGTTTTGACAATGTCCACAAATGTTCCAAAGAATACTTTGGCATGCATGCTTCTTAGCTCACTTATTTTGATGTTGAGGTAAAGGGCTTTTAACAATTCCTGCCACATCAGGAATATTTCATTAGCAGTTGTTACTGTGCTTGAATTTTGCCTTCTTGAATGATTACCTAGTCTTTTCTCACTTTGGCATTAAGTTCTGGAGCATCTGTTGCTAATGAAAATCTCTGACCCATGCTAGAGCATTTTCTTTTTTTAAAAAAAAAGTTTCTTGTATCTTGCTGGCTAGTGCCTAAGCTCATTATTTTAAACTTTTGCATAATTCTGCTCAGTCCTAGAGGGTCATCATTACTGTCAATGGTTAATCTTTTATGCACTTGCCACATTTATTATTTTCTTACTTTTGATTATTTTATTATTTTTCTTTGGTTCCCGTCATATTCCAGTGTTTTTATTATTAAATCTTTCAACATCCTCGGTGTGTTCAGTATATTCACATTTATCAAACCTGATGGATTTAAAAATTTACATCACCTTAAAAGCAAAGCCCGCATCCTGTAGGCACTGAACAGACTAATGAACTTTGTATTGGCAGGACTAAGATGGCTGTATGGGACATATATTGCCATCTGTTGGTAGAAAGCAGTGTAGTCTTGGTTTTGCTGTAAGCACACATTTTAGTCTTTAAAATATTCTGAGTTGAAAGCTTCTTAAGAAGAAAAGGTTTCGTATATGCAATACAAAAGCTTTTCTATTACAAAGTAAGCAAATATATTTATATATTTATTACAAAGTAAGCAAATATATATTACTTTGCTCGTTCCTAAGAACATTAGCTTTAGGTATACAAAATCAACTTATAAGAAAATTGCTAAAATCACTAGTAATAACAGTTACAATGTATTATGCACTTAAAGTGTACCAGGAAATATGCTAAGTGATTAAAATTTAGTGTGTAACTTTTTCCACTAAAATGACCTTATAGAATTATCATTTTCAGCTCTGTTTTGCTATGTAAGATCTGAGTTTTAGTGAAGTTAATTAAATTCCCCAAGGACATAAGCTAGTAAAGCAGTTGAGATGGGATGTGAACCCATGTCTCACTCACTCTGGATTCATGAATTTAACAACTGTGTTATGCTGTCTTACTATTTTAACTGCAGATCTGTATTTTACATTAAAGCCATAAACATGTTTGACAAGATAAAACATAGGTAGCAAATATACTCCACATAAGATTTTCATAAGGTTTTGTGCTTATCGGCCAACTCATGGCTTATTATTTAAAAATTGCAGCCTTATAGGGAAGAAGGATAATAATCTTGCTGTTATTTATTTAGCCTAGGCACTGTGGTAGGCACTTTACGAAAACTATTTCTATTCGACATGATAACCTTATAAGACAGATATACTTCTCCCTTTCATTTGTGGGGGATTTGCATAATGCTGCAGAGTTAATTTATGGAATAAACAGGAAATTCAAACCTAAGTCGGCCTGGCACCAAAGTTATTACTATGCACTCTCTCCTAAATCATGTTGATGTTTTGAGGGAAGTGGATACATGTATAATAATATTGGAAATACATTTTCTCTCTAATTATTTAAATAAGGGTGTAGAACCTGTTCCGCAGCCATACTTTAGTGACTCCAAAGATCATCTAAGTCTGTGATAATTTTGTGCTCTCAGTAAAGGCTTAACTAACAGAGAGATGGGATTTAACGTGAACTAAGAAGTATTTTCTGTCTTCCTTTATATATGCTGTATATATAAGACTTTATGAGTTTTTTATTAAAGCATTCAGATATGCCAGAAAATATTGACAATAATCTTAATTTTTCCCAGGGTAATACACTTCTTAAGATTATAAACTTTCATTTCTTATAAACTTGACGAATACTATATTTTAAAAGGCTGTACATAAGACTAAATTTCTATCTTAATAATAAAATAATAAATAATGTATAATATAAATGATTATTACAGGGTATTATGAAATACCCAAATTACAACATTTTAGTAATCATAGAATCTAGAAATAAGTCCCTATCAGTTGTCTGAATATAAAATTATCACATATACAGCTTAATTTGTTTTACATACCAATTGTTCAAATACTATAAAATACCATAAAATTGAATTATTTTAGGACATGAAATATTGAACTACTCCTGTTAAAGTTATTGAACTGGTTTGCCATCTACCAAATTCAGCATTTCTAAAAAATAATAATTATTTTAAGAATTTATTTACATGATTAACATAATGTTACTTATGAAGGATGCAATGGTAAGATTTCAGCAATCGGGCAAGTATTTAATGAAAAGTATTTGATTTCATACATAGTGATACACTTAACATTGGAGACACTAAAATGAGTAGCCAGCCTGCCTGCTTTTCTTGTGATATTATACTTGGCATACTTTTTTTTTATAATCTAAAGAAGAGGTATTAACAAAGGAGTCAGAGTGCTTATAGTTGGCCATTCCTTTTAAATTAATTTATAAAGATATTGCAATCCCAATGAAAATAAAAATAGAAATTTTTCCTATTTGGAATTAGATAATCTGAGTCTAGTTGGGAAATTGTACACACATAAAAGAGTAATATCTAATAGCACCAACCCTAATATGTAATGTTATTTATGCAAATACAGTAATTAAAATAGTATGGTGACCTAAATAGACAATTCACTGGAAGAAAATATGATACCCAGAAATAGGCATAATTACATATGAGAATTATAAAGGTAGCATCTTAAATAGGTTGAAAGAAATATTATTTAATAGGTGTCATTGGGACACCTGGGTAGTCATGTGGATAAAGATAAATTCAGACTACTACTTTGCCACCTAACCCAAGATACATTTTAGTGGAATCAAACATTTAAACTAACATACAAACCACAAAACTGCTAGAAGAAAACATGTGAGGGTTTTGTTTTCTTTTTTCTTTTCCCCTGAGATGGATAATATATCAATGTCATTACAAGGTTTGAGGGAGGAATATCTCACACTTGCATGTGAAAACCCAGTCATCACACTTATGAACTACAAAGGATCCAAGAATTCTTTCAAAATCTTGAAGTAGAAATTCTTTTCTAAGATAATATAAAACACAAGAGCCACTGTAGAAAGGATTGGTGAATTGAATTTAATTAAAATGTAGATGCTTTTAAAAGGCAAAAACTGCCATAAACCAAAAGAAACAAAACAGCAAACTTATAAAAATATTTGTATTATATACCACAAAAAAAGCTAATTTTATTATTTTGTTAAGAGATCCTAAATTAATAAAACACTGATAGTCTATTTAAAAAGTGGACAAGACTACATACAGAAAGAGCACAGAAAAAAAAAGCACAAATGGCATCTGAGGATATGAAAAGATCCCTGACCTCACTCACAAAAGAAGATGCAAACTAAAATGATAAGAATTAAGAAGTTTCGGCTGGGTGTGGTGGCTCATGTTTGTGATCTCAGCACTTTGGGAAGCTGAGGCATGTGGATCACCTGAGGTCAGGAGTTTCAGACCAGCCTGGCCAACATAGTGAAAACCTATCTCTACTAAAGGTCCAAAAATTTGCCGGGTGTGGTGTTGGGCACCTGTAATCCCAGCTACTCAGGAGACTGAGGCAGGAGAATTGCTTGAACTCGGGAGGCAGATGTTGCAGTGACCTGAGATCACGCCAAGGCATTCCAGCCTGGGCAATGAAAGAGTGACTCCGTCTCCAAAAAGAAAAAAAAAAGGTTTCATTCCCCACTTATTAGGATCACAAAGATGAAAAAGAAGATTATGAAATACTTTATTGAAAGTATGTGCAAACAATCCCTAACACACTGTTTGGGGAGAGCATGCATTGGTAGGTCTTTATGAAGGTGTTACCGATATACCAATAACCTCCTTGGTAGCTTCAAAAGGTGACATCTTTCCCTGTTTGGTATTGGAGACCCAGTACAAGAAACGGGAAAAGTGAGTGTCAAGCAATGCAAGCTTTATTCAATGGCCAAAGAATGGAGAAGTGCAAGTGTGGCTCACAAGTCAATTCTTCACTAGTGAGGAGTGAGGAGATTGAAATAGAAAGTATCTCTAATGAAGAAGTTGGTCATTAACAGTGAGGGGGGGAATGTTCCTGTCTTTTCCAGAAATAGGTGGTGAACTTCTTGGAACCAAAGTGCTGCCTTCCTTTTTGTCCTTTTATGGCTTCTTCTGGTCATTGTCATGGTGATTATCAACTGTCATGGCACTGATGAGGGTGTCATTTAGCATGAAAATGAGATTATAATGATGCCTGAGGTCTTCTTGAAGTCCTTTAGTCAGCTATCTTGGTTCTAACCAATCTCAGCTGGTCTGGTTACAAATAGAACATTTTACCTGTTTCTCAAAGATAAGCAGAGTTAGGGCAGGGTAGAAATTCAGCTATGGCCTTGTAGGCATTACACTGGGTAACAAAAGAGAATTTGGCAATATTTTATTATGGCAAATTAAAAATGCATATACAATTATGACTCAGCAATTTCACTGTGAAGCATTTGTCTTACAAATAAAATACCTTACTGTGAAACTATTCATGAGAATGTCCTCACTTACAAGTGAGAGCTAAATGATGGGAACATGTGGACACATAGATGGGAACAACTCACACTGGGGCCCATTGGAGGGTGGAGGGTGGCAGGAAGGAGGGGATCAGGAAAAATAACTAATGGGTACTTGGCTTAATACCTGGGTGATGAAGTAACCTGTATAACAAAACCCTGTAACACAAGTTTATCTATGTAACAAACCTGTGCATGTACCCCTGAACTTAAAAGTTACAAAAAGAAAAGAACCCACAAAACAGTAGTTTAAAAAAAGAAAAACTAATCATGAGAAGATAATTATTGTAGCTTTGGGAAACAACCTAAGTGTTCTACAGTGTGGGAATGACTAAATAATTTGGGTACAGCTGTAAAATAGGACTTTATGAAGCTGCTTTAAAAAGAAGTGGCTTTATACATACTGATACGGAAAGATTTCCAAGTCTGATTTTTAAGTGACGAAGGAAGGTATGAAACAATGTTTATATAGGGTATTATTTGCATGAAAAGAAAAATGAGTAGATGTATACATGCTGATAAAACCACATGAATGGATACACAAGGGATTGGTACCGTGGTCCACAGGGCAGGAATTTGGATGGCTGGGAAACATTGGAGAGTGAGAGAAGTACTTTTCATTATACATACTTTTGAGTTTTGTGGCTAAATTTATTCTTCAAAAATAAATATAAGAATGCTATTTAGGGGAAAAAATGGGAGTCATAAACCTGCAATTTAGACCTAACTTTTCAACTTAAAAATGTTCTGTTTCTGGAGTTACTAACTGCTCTGATGCTTGGGATGATAATCAAATAATAGTTCCTCTAAAGTATGGAATGAACTTGGATAAATGAATGAATGTTTTTTGCAAACCATTATGTGTGTAAAAATGTACAGTATTAATAAAAGGTTTATTTAGAATAGAGTCATCTGCATTAAAGAAATTTTGTTATACAAAAATCTAAATACAAAAAAATGTTGTACAGTAGCTCTGAGGAGGTGGGTGACCCAAACACTGAGAAAAGAGAAGAGGCAGAGGCTAAGCGGGATAGTTCAATTTGAGGTAAAGAAGCAGACTCACCCAGCCTCAGACAAGACTCCAGGGACTTTGTGAAAAACCTCATTTTGGCCGGGCGCAGTGGCTCACGCCTGTAATCCCAGCACTTTTGGAGGCCAAGGCAGGCAGATCACAAGGTCAAGAGATTAAGACCATCCTGGCCAACATGGTGAAACCTTGTCTCTACTAAAAATACAAAAATTAGCTGGGCGTGGTGGTGCACACCTATAGTCCCAGCTACTTGGGAGGCTGAGGCAAGAGAATCGCTTGAACCGAGGAGGCAGAAGTTACAGTGAGTCGAGATCATGCCACTGCACTCCAGCCTGGTGATAGAGTGAGACTCTGTCAAAAAAAAAAAAAAAATCTCGTTTCAAGGCCTATGTTTCTCAAAAATATGTTATGGAAATAAAACTCTGCCCTCCCAAGAGGAAAACATATATATGCACAAAAAGGTAAATATTTTTAATGTTAAAGTAAATGCATAATTCCTTTAAAGAGTAATTTTATATTTCTATTCATTTTTGAAAACCAGTTTCAGTAAAGACAAAATTAAAAGATGACAAACTGGCAGAAGAAAAAAAAGAAATGTTTGTGAAAAGGCATCAATATCCTTAACACACACACACACACACACACACACACACACACACACACACACAAACCCTTAGCAAAGAAGGAAATGATGAATATTTCAATAGAAAAAAAGATCAAGAGGCTAAAGAGACTGACCAAAGAAGAACTAGAAATGTTTCATGAAATTCACATTTTAGATAAAAACGTTTTAAATATCAAATTATGAAGTATTTGTTTTAAATGACTGTACTTAACATTGTAGAAAAATATATGCTTACATGTTGCTAAAGAGGATATACATTTTTATAGCCTTTCTGGAAAACATTTTGTCAGTGTGTGTGTGTGTGTATATATATATATATGAAGACAGGTTGGGTGTGGTGGCTTATGCCTGTTATCCCAGTGCTTTGGGAGGTGGGGGCTGGAGGATAGCTTGAGGCCAGGAGGTTTTCGAGGCCAGTCCAACATAGCAAGATCCCTGTCTCTGCTAAAAAAAAAAAAAAAAAAAAAAAAATTAGGGCCAATACCGTGGTTCATGCCTATAATCCCAGCACTTTGAGAGGTCAAGGTGGGCAGATCACTTGAGGTCAGGAGTTTGAGGCCATCCTGGCCCACATGGTGAAACCTTGTCTCTACTAAAAATACAAAAATTACCTGGGTGTGGTGGTATGCACCTGTAGTCCCAGCTACTCAGGAGGCTGAAGCAGGAGAATCCCTTGAACCCAAGAGGCAGAGGTTGCAGTGATGGAGTGAGCCAAGATCATACCACTGCACTCCAGCCTGGGTGACAGAGAGAGACTCCATTAAAAAAAAAAAAAAAGCCAGACATAGTGGTGCACACCTGTAGTCCTAGCTACTTGGGAGGCTGAGGTGGGAAGAACACTTGAGCCCACGTGTTTGGAAGTTGCAGTGAGCTATGACTGCACCACAGCCTGGGTGACAGTAGGAGACCTCGTCTCTTTAAAAAAAAAAAAAAAAAAAAAATCAGTAATTTTCTTGGAATAGGTTAATTTTATTTATTTTTTTCTATGTTTTTCAGTGTTTTCCTCCCAATGAAAATTTGCTATATTTATATTCAACCGTATTAATAACCCCGAATTAGTCATATGTGCAACTTCTGCAAATAAATGTGTCTTGGATTTAATGGAAATGAAATCTTTTCAGTATAGCTTCTCCCTGTTATTTGCATACAAGCTCCAAACTGCATAAACTATTTTCATAGCAAAAAATTAAGTTAGGATTAATCAACCATCTAGGATTGTATCTGTGCCTAGGTTTCTAAAACAATTAAATAATTGATCACTTTGTTGGATGTTCAAAGATTTGGCAATTTGTCCTTAATCAAATATATGTTTCAAATAAAATACAATTTTAAGGTGCTTGAGTACTGGTAAACATGTCAAAATGTGCCTAATGTATTTTTAAGTTCTGCTATGAACTTAAAAACTTTGGGATTTGTGTAATCTCAAATTAGAGAACTTTAAAGTTTAGTTGGTGTCCACCGTATTGTCCCCCTTTTCATCTATCTGACCAAACTTTTAACCTTCCTGTTTATGGCTGGGGCAGGGGGCGGGGGAAGCTACTTTAATTAAACCTAAGCAGTTAGTGTTGTTTTTAAATTCTATTTCGATGCCACTAAAATGGGGAAACAGGTTGTAATAGCAGAATCTTTATATTTTTTGCACATATCAGCCTCCATAAAAGGATGGAAATTGCTTTGTTTTTCAATGTTTCAGTTTTTTAAATGAGGAGAAAAAGAGCAATTGATAGTGCCATAAATTTAAGATAGCATTTCTGATGTAAAATCAATGATAGTTATGGATTATTGTAAATATTTGAAGAATGCTCTTGGAACACTGAAAAATCTTAGATAACTTTGTTAAATAGTAATTAAAATTGTCTTATAAATCAGTGTGACATCTATGTTATTTTAAAGGCAAGATAATTAGATAGCGTGCTTCTTCAAGTGCTTGGGTTAGGAGAAGTATTTCACCATCTTCATTCATCAAGCATTTAACGATTTTATATGATGTGTCAGATATCATGCTATACCTTGGTGATAATAGATGCCTAAGACAAATTTCCTGTCTATGAAGCTTGGAATCTAGTTGAAGGAGACAGGGGTGATGAAAGAAATGAAGCACTGTAGAAGTAGGATAAAAATCTGCGTTAGAGGACTGCTGGCAACTCAAAGCAGACTGGAGATATGGGAGAAAGAGAAACTGATGAAGAGCTGAATTTATATTTGAGGGAAGGAAGGAGGTGAAGTCAGATCTTTTCATACAAGAGGTATTGAGCCAAATATGACAAAGCAAGTAATCAGGTGATCAGGATAGTTGAAACTGTTCAGACAGAGGGAACACTATGAGGATGCAGAAATCATCTAGCTGACCTTTGGGGAAATTAAATGTAGAATAACGTAGCTGGAATGTAGACTGCAAATAGGGGAACAGAAGAGACTGTCAGCAGCAGGTTAGGAAAACCTTCTATGCCAGACCAACGACATGGCAGGTTATTCGGTACATAGTGGTGAGCTGTAGATGATTTTTTTTTTTTTTTTAGTCACGAGATTATCAAATTTCCTGTTGCAGAGAAAGGGTCTCTTGTTCATTGAATGACTATTACATAATTTATTCAAACTTCCTTGGTGTTATGTAACTAAATGTTTTGAGGCATTTTTTATAGCACAGCTCTTTTTATTTTCTCTTTTCTTTTCTTTTTTGTTTTTCTTTTTTTGAGACAGGGACTCACTATTTTTGTATTTTTGTAGGGAAGGGGTTTCATCATGTGGGTCAGGCTGGACTTGAACTCTTGACCTCAAGTGATCTGCCCACTTCGGCCTCCCAAATTACTGGGATTACAGACATGAGCCACAACGCACAGCCAGCACACCTCTTTTTTCAAAAGAAATTTGTGATGCTTTAAGAAGAAAGAAAGAAAAAACAGACACAATGGAAAGATACCAATCTTGGAAATTTTAAATCTTGGTTTAGAGAAAACAGTTTATTATTTGAACAACTTTGAACACTCCTAAGTTAAAAAGCACTAACATGGCACATCTCACTTGCACAAAAATGATACCAATTATCAATTGTTGGTGGCAACAGAAGGGAGCAGCACAGAAATCTGGAGACCCATTTTCAGTTGAATGTTCATAGTTTTAAAACAGGCTCTGATTTGGAATTCCTTTTCTTACTTTTCAGTTTGATTAATGGGGAAGTCTCAAAATCTTCTTATGCTGTGTGTGGGAAAAGTATCTTGATAAGTATATAGAAGAATATCCTACAATGTTACTGTAACTAAGAAAAAATTAAACCATTGGAAAAACATTTTTAAAAATTTTTTTATTTTTTTATTTTTATTTTTTATTATTATACTTTAAGTTCTAGGGTACATGTGCACAACGTGCAGGTTTGTTACATATGTATACTTGTGCCATGTTGGTGCGCTGTACCCATTAACTCGTCATTTACATTAGGTATATCTCCTAATGCTATCCCTCTCCCCTGCCCCCTCCCCACAATAGGCCCCAGTGTGTGATGTTCCCCTTCCTGTGTCCAAGTGATCTCATTGTTCAATTCCCAGCTATGAGTGAGAACATGCGGTGTTTGGTTTTCTGTTCTTATGATAGTTTGCTGAGAATGATGGTTTCCAGCTGCATCCGTGTCCCTACAAAGGACACAAATTCATCCTTTTTTATGGCTGCATAGTATTCCATGGTGTATATGTGCCACGTTTTCTTAATCCAGTCTGTCACTGATGGACATTTGGGTTGGTTTCAAGTCTTTGCTATTGTGAATAGTGCTGCAATAAACATATGTGTGCATGTGTCTTTATAGCAGCGTGATTCATAATCCTCTGGGTATATACCCAGTAATGGGATGGCTGGGTGAAATGGTATTTCTAGTTCTAGATCCTTGAGGAATCGCCACACTGTCTTCCACAATGGTTGAACTAGTTTACAGTCCCACCAACAGTGTAAAAGTGTTCCTATTTCTCCACATCCACTCCAGCACCTGTTGTTTCCTGATTTTTTAATGATTGCCATTCTAACTGGTGTGAGATGGTATCTCATTATGGTTTTGATTTGCATTTCTCTGATGGCGAGTGATGATGAGCATTTTTTCATATGTCTGTTGGTCATATGAATGTCTTCTTTTCAGAAGTGTCTGTTCATATCCTTTGCCCACTTTTTGATGGGGTTGTAAATTTGATTGAGTTCTTTGTAGGTTCTGGATATTAGCCCTTTGTCAGATGAGTAGATTGCAAAAATTTTCTCCCATTCTGTAGGTTGCCTGTTCACTCTGATGGTAGTTTCTTTTGCTGTGCAGAAGCTCTTTAGTTTAATTAGATCCCATTTGTCAATTTTGGCTTTTGTTGCCATTGCTTTTGGTGTTTTAGACATGAAGTCCTTGCCCATGCCTATGTCCTGAATGGTATTACCTAGGTTTTCTTCTAGGATTTTTATGGTTTTAGGTCTAACATTTAAGTCTCTAATCCATCTTGAATTAATTTTTGTAAAAGGAGTAAGGAAAGGATCCAGTTCAGCTTTCTACTTATGGCTAGCCAATTTTCCCAGCACCATTTATTAAACAGGGAATCCTTTCCCCATTTCTTGTTTTTCTCAGGTTTGCCAAAGATCAGATGACTGTAGATGTGTGGTATTATTTCTGAGGGCTCTGTTCTGTTCCATTGGTCTATATCTCTGTTTTGGTACCAGTACCATGCTGTTTTGGTTACTGTAGCCTTGTAGGATAGTTTGAAGTCAGGTAGTGTGATGCCTCTAGCTTTGTTCTTTTGGCTTAGGATTGTCTTGGCAATGCGGGCTCTTTTTTGGTTCCATATGAACTTTAAAGCAGTTTTTTCCAATTCTGTGAAGAAAGTCATTGGTAGCTTGATGGGAATGGCATTGAATCTTTAAATTACTTTGGGCAGTATGGCCATTTTCACAACATTTATTCTTCCTATCCATGAGCATGGTATGTTCTTTCATTTGTTTGTGTCCTCTTTTATTTCACTGAGCAGTGGTTTGTAGTTCTCCTTGAAGAGGTCCTTTACATCCCTTGTAAGTTGGATTCCTAGGTATTTTATTCTCTTTGAAGCAATTGTGAATGGAAGTTCATTCATGATTTGGCTCTCTGTTACTGGTATATAAGAATGCTTGTGATTTTTGCCCATTGATTTTGTATCCTGAGACTTTGCTGAAGTTGCTTATCAGCTTAAGGGGATTTTGGGCAGAGGCAATGACAATCATGTCATCTGCAAACAGGGACAATTTGACTTCTTCCTTTCCTAACCGAGTACCCTTTATTTCTTTCTCTTGCCTGATTGCTCTAGCCAGAACTTCCAACACTATGTTGAATAGGAGTGGTGAGAGAGGGCATCCCTGTCTTGTGCCTGTTTTCAAAGGGAATGCTTCCAGTTTTTGCCCATTCAGTATGATATTGGCTGTGGGTTTGTCATTAAATAGCTCTTAATATTTTGAGATATGTTCCATCAATACCAAATTTATTGAGAGTTTTTAGCATGAAGGGCTGTTGAATTTTGTCAAAGGCCTTTTCTGTATCTATTGAGATAATCATGTGATTTTTGTCTTTGGTTCTGTTTATATGCTGGATTACGTTTATTGATTTGCATATGTTGAACCAACCTTGCATCCCAGGGATGAAGCCCACTTGATCATGGTGGATAAGCTTTTTGATGTGCTGCTGGATTTGGTTTGCCAGTATTTTATTGAGGATTTTTACAATGATGTTCATCAGGGATATTGGTCTAAAATTCTCTTTTTTCATTGTATCTGTGCCAGGCTTTGGTATCAGGATGATGCTGGCCTCATAAAATGAGTTAGGGAGGATTCCCTCTTTTTCTGTTGATTGGAATAGTTTCAGAAGGAATGGTACCAGCTCCTCCTTGTACCTCTAGTAGAATTCAGCTGTGAATCCGTCTGGTCCTGGACTTTTTTTGGTTGGTAGACTATTAATTATTGCCTCAATTTCAGAACCTGCTATTGTTCTATTCAGGGATTCAACTTCTTCCTGGTTTAGTCTTGGGAGAATGTAAGTGTCCAGGAAATTATCCATTTCTTCTAGGTTTTCTAGTTTATTTGCGTAGAGGTGTTTATAGTATTCTCTGATGGTAGTTTTTATTTCTGTGGGGTCGGTGGTAATATCCCCTTTATCATTTTTTATTGCATCTATTTGATTCTTCTATTTTTCTTCTTTATTAGTCTTGCTAGCGGTCTGTCAATTTTGTTGATCTTTTAAAAAAACCAGCTCCTGGATTCATTGATTTTTTTGGAGGGATTTTTGTGTTTCTATCTCCTTCAGTTCTGTTCTGAACTTAGTTATTTCTTGCCTTCTGCTAGCTTTTGAATATGTTTGCTCTTGCTTTTCGAGTTCTTTTAATTGTGATGTTAGGGTGTCAATTTTAGATCTTTCCAGCTTTCTCTTGTGGGCATTTAGTGCTATAAATTTCCCTCTACACACTGCTTTAAATGTGTCCCAGAGATTCTGGTATGTTGTATCTTTGTTCTCATTGGTTTCAAAGAACATCTTTATTTCTGCCTTCATTTCGTTATGTACCCAGTAGTCATTCAGGGGCAGGTTGTTCAGTTTCCATGTATTTGAGCGGTTTTGATTGAGTTGCTTAGTCCTGAATTCTAGTTTGATTGCACTATGGTCTGAGTGACAATTTGTTATAATTTCTATTCTTTTACATTTGCTGAGGAGTGCTTTACTTCCAACATGTGGTCAATTTTGGAATAAGTGCAATGTGGTGCTGAGAAGAATGTATATTCTGTTAATTTGGGGTGGAGAGTTCTGTAGATGTCTATTAGGTCCACTTGGTGCTGAGTTGAGTTCAGTTCGTGGATATCCTTGTTAACTTTCTGTTTCATTGATCTGTCTAATGTTGACAGTGGCATGTTGAAGTCTCCAGTTATTATTGTATGGGAGTCTGAGTCTCTTTGTAAGTCTCTAAGGACTTGCTTTATGAATCTGGGTGCTCCTGTAATGGGTGCATATATATTTAGGATAGTTAACTCTTCCTGATGAATTGATCCCTTTACCATTATGTAATGGCCTTCTTTGTCTCTTTTGATCTTTGTTGGTTTAAAGTCTGTTTTATCAGAGACTAGGATTGCAACCCCTCCTTTTTTTTTTTGTTTTCCATTTGCTTGGTAGGTCTTTCTCTTTCCCTTTATTTTGAGCCTGTTTGTCTCTGCGTGTGAGATGGGTCTCCTGAATACAGCAAACTGATGGGTCTTGCCTCTTTATCCAATTTGCCAGTCTGTGTCTTTTAATTGGACCATTTAGTCCATTTACATTTAAGGTTAATATTGTTATGTGTGAACTTGATCCTGTCATTATATTAGCTGGTTATTTTGCTCATTAGTTGATGCAGTTTCTTCCTAGAATCGATGGACTTTACATTTTGGCATGTTTTTGCAATGGCTCGTACCAGTTGTTCCTTTCCATGTTTAGTGCTTCCTTCAGGATCTCTTGTAAAGCAGGCCTGGTGGTGACAAAATCTCTAAGCATTTGCTTGTCTGTAAAGGATTTTATTTCTCCTTCACTTAATGAAACTTAGTTTGACTGGATATGAAATTCTTGTTTGAAAATTCTTATCTTTAAGAATGTTGAATATTGGCGCCCACTCTCTTCTGACTTGTAGAGTTTCTGCCGAGAGATCTGCTGTTAGTCTGATGGGCTTCCCTTTGTGGATAACCCGACCTTTCTCTCTGGCTGCCCTTAACATTTTTTCCTTCATTTCAACTTTGGTGAATCTGACAATTATGTGTCTTGGAGTTGCTCTTCTTGAGGAGTATCTTTGTGGCGTTCTCTGTATTTCTTGAATTTGAATGTTGGCCTGCCTTACTAGGTTGGGGAAGTTCTCCTGGATGATATTCTGAAGAGTGTTTTCCAACTTGGTTCCATTTTCCCCATCACTTTCAGGAACACCAATCAGACGTAGATTTGGTCTTTTCACATAATCCCATATTTCTTGGAGGCTTTGTTCATTTCGTTTTACTCTTTTTTCTCTACATTTCTCTCCTTGCTTCATTTCATTCATTTGATCTTCAATCACTGATAATCTTTCTTCCAGTTGATTGAGTCGGTTACTGAAGCTTGTGCATTTGTCACGTAGTTCTTGTGTCATGGTTTTCATCTCTATCAGTTCTTTTAAGGTCTTCTCTGCATTGATTATTTTAGTTATCCATTCATCCATTCTTTTTTCAAGGTTTTTTGTTTCTTTGCGCTGATTATGTAGTTCCTCCTTTAGCTCTGAGAAGTTTGATCGACTGAAGCCTTCTCTCAACTCATCAAAGTCATTCTCCATCCAGCTTTGTTCTGTTGCTGGTGATGAACTGAGTTCCTTTGGAGGGGGAGATGCACTCTTATTTTTTGAATTTCCAGCTTTACTGCCCTGCTTTTTCCCCATCTTTGTGGTTTTATTTGCCTTTTTCTTTGATGATGGTGATGTACTGATGGGGTTTTGGTGTGGGTGTCCTTTCTGTTTGTTAGTTTTCCTTCCAACAGTCAGGACCCTCAGCTGCAGGTCTGTTGGAGTTTGTTTGAGGTCCACTCCAGACCCTGTTTGCCTGGGTATCAGCAGTGGGGGCTGTAGAAGATAGAATATTGCTGAACAGCAAGTGTTGCTGTCTGATTCTTGCTCTGGAAGCTTCATCTCAGGGTGTACCCATCTGTGTGAGGTGTGAGGTGTCAGTCTGCACCTAGTGGGAGATGTCTCCCATTTAGGCTACTCAGGGGTCAGGGACCCACTTGAGCAGCCAGTCTGTCCATTCTCAGATCTCAGCCTCCATGCTGGGAGATCCAGTGCTCTCTTCAAAGCTGTCAGACAGGGACTTTTACATCTGCAGAGGTTTCTGCTGCTTTTTGTTTAGCTATGCCCTGTCCCCAGAGGTGTAGTCTACAGATGCAGGCAGGCCTCCTTGAATTGGGTGGGCTTCACCCAATTTGAGCTTCCTGGCGGCTCTGTTTATCTACTTAAGCCTCAGCAATGGTGGGTGCCCCTCCCCCAGCCTTGCTGCCGCCTTGCAGTTAGATCTTAGTCTGCTGTGCTAGCAATGAGGGAGGCTTTGTGGGTGTGGGACCCTCTGGGGCAGGTGTGGGATATAATCTCCTGGTGTGCCGTTTGCTAAGATCCTTGGTAAAGCACAGTATTAGGGTGGGAGTTACCCAATTTTCCAAGTGTTGTGTGTCTCAATTTCCTTTGGCTTGGAAAAGGAATTCCCTTCCCCCTTGCACTTCCCAGGTAAGGTGATGCCTCGCCCTACTTCATCTCTCACTGGTTGCTGATTGGGCTGCACCTGTAGATAAGCATCAACTGTCCGACACGCCCCAGTGAGATGAACCCGGTACCTCAGCTGAAAATGCAGAAATCACCTGTCTTCTGTGTTGCTCACACTGGGAGCTGGAGGCTGGAGCTGTTCCTATTTGGCCATCTTGGGCGCCACTCTGAGAAAACATTTTTAATCAATTCATTAAAAGTCTAATGAACATGCACATACTAAAAACAAGATGTACTTTAATTAATGATTGATGTTTTGTGATTGAAGCTTGCTTTCCTAAATAATATTTCTATACTTCAGTACAAAATGTAAGGTCCTTGCCTTATTTGGTTTCTTAGTTTCAGTCTTACTGCAGTCTGCTTTTATTGTAGGCTTATTAAATTTATCACCATCATTAATTTACCATGGTGTTTTATTTTTTAACTTGTTATTTAGATCACATTGTATATGCTTTATTTCTGGTCTTGTAGCAAAGGAATGCATACAACAATCATGTAAAACTTTATTGAATAGAACAATCTTTAAAGGGGAATCATTCATAAGTCAGATAAATCCATAAGTAGTATAGATTTATCTATTATAAGTTTTCTGTCAGGCTGTTAAAAGTAGGGCCATGTAAATCTTACTGTCATTCACATTATAATAGGCACACTTACCAATATACAAACTTTATAGTTTTTTCTCCCCATTTTACAGGTTTAGGGCTTATTTTCTTGATTATTTCAAGTATTATTTTAACATTGTACATGTTTCTTAAGAAACACCATAGAATGAAGACAATAGGGAAGACTATTTGTGATATAGTCTAGCTCTCTTACATTTTTTAGTGTTTTCTTTTTTACTGTATCTTACAACAGTAAACATATCATACTAGAATTTAATTTTTTTCAAGTATCATTGCATTATTTTGCATATACACCTATTCTTAGATGGTACCAAGTTGATGATGGTGAGCTTCATGGTAATTACTTAAAACTCCAGAGTGAGATTTGTTTCCAATCTAATCAAGAAGGATAAGGAATTTGGGGAAAAAAAATCTGTTCTATAGTAATTAAAGTTAGTCGTATGGGCACTTGGCTCTAAAGATTTGGATGTAGTGAATCTACCCAACCCCCAAGGCTAATGACTTGGATGGTCTTATTGTATTCTTTTGTCCATAGCAAAGACTGATGAATCTAGCCAGGGAATTCTCCACCAGCTCTGCTTCTCTGAAACCACAAAGTCAGGAAATGTAATCAGAGTGCTCAGCTGAACCAGAGTAAGAGCTTTCCTAATGGCTGTGACTTTAGAAATCATATCCATTAGATAAAGTGATTAAATATGCATCAGTCTTTTGGCAAGAGAGCCATGAAGATATTGCAATAGAACATTATCACATGACCCACCTATTTTGCTTGTAAAAGAAACATGTTTTCACCTTTGACGCATATCATCCCTAAATTCCTCAGCTCAGTTCAGGAAGGAATTTTTTCATGATAAGTTGTAAGCGGTTCCTAATTTTACATGAACTATAAAGTAATTGTGTGGCTGATAAACTTTATAAGGAAAATGTTTCTGACTTGCTCATTTCACCACCCTGATGTGTGGGTTTTTGTTTTGTATTATTCTTTTTAGGCTTTTCATGCTTCAAGGCTTCAAGATATTTTGTTAAATTCTTCCCCTGGAAGCCTTTGTGTCCCCAGATCAGATTTTTTAAAACTTAGATATGAATGTCTTAAGTGTCTACTTAGAAAATATGTGTGTGTGTGTGTGTTTATACATATATGGCAGGCAAATTACTCTTAGTACTCTGAATAAGCTTTTTTTGTTAAAATAATGTTTTAAAAATATTATAAAGAAATGTCACCATCAAAATAGCATTCATTTCATATTTGTAGTTGAAATAATTCCTGTTTCTTACCCTTAGTTATAACCATCTTTTAATTAATAATAAACTGCCCTTCACATTTTAATACACATGCAACTAAGCCACTGACATAATAGATATACTTAAAATGTTCTTTTTGAGCTTTGAATAACCTTTTGCCTCTTCCCTGGTGACCATCAGCGGGCAAGATGATTGACAGAGAATCTGTTTACAAACATGGAATCATTGATGTCTAAGTTAAAAGTGACCTCATAAAATATTGTTCTAATTCTCATTTACAGACAAAATTCTGAGAGGTGAATTCAATGTGTCTAGGATAATAGTGGGCACAGTTAAATAATAGGAAGTAATTATCATTTTAAAACTTTCATTAGTGAATTACTAAAGAATTACTATGCATACTACTTCCTCTTCCCAAAATCAAAACTTCTCATATTCTTAAATTTCTGAATTCCTAAAATCAGCAGAGATGAAGGGAAGGACCAGCAACTATACTTTTGTTGTGTTTTGTGTTGCTGAGGCACATACAGGGATGCCTAGTTTCATGAAACCGAGTGGTGGGGACATTACACACAAGGAGAAAGCTGTTAAAGGCGGAATGCCCAGACAAGAATGAAAATGAAATTCCTGGAGGGGCATCCCCATAGTTTTTCTGATAATCTCTCTCCTTATGTAAAAGCTTTAATTACCGGTAAATTGTCCATGCAGGAATAATAGAATCATAGAATTTTTGTAGTATAAGGAATTTTATTGATGTCATAGTAGAAAGCAGTCATTTTGTAAATGTTTTTGGTGCCCAGAGATACTTTATTTATGGCACAGGAAGTTATAGACAAGTTCACAAACCAGGAGCAGAAAAGTTTTCAAATGAGAAATATTGCAGACCGAGCATGTTAATTTGATTTGTTTGCTTGTTTGTTTGAGACGGAGTTTCACTCTTCTTGCCCAGGCTGGAGTGCAATGGCACAATCTTGGCTCACCGCAACCTCCGCCTCCCAGGTTCAAGCAATTCTCCTGCCTCAGCCTCCTGAGTAGTTGGGATTACAGGCATGCACCACCACGCCCGGCTAATTTTGTATTTTTAGTAGAGACAGGGTTTCTCCATGTTGGTCAGACTGATCTTGAACTCCTGACTTCGGATGATCTGCCCGCCTCGGCCTCCCAAAGTGCTGGGATTACAGGCATGAGGCACCATACCTAGCCTGAGGTATTTTTATATACACAGCAACTCTAGATCTTATAATGCATTGTTCCTATTATCTACTTAGGGTTTTTAGGAATATTATGACCTAATTTAAAACTTTGTAGAGATATTCTAATTTTCAGAATTAACAATACTTTCATTTTCTCTGACCTTTGAAATACTCCTAAATTGCAAAATGAAGTGGAAGTACACAGTAGATTAATAAAACATTTGATTCAATGCATAAATTGAAATAAATAAAATGAGATTATTTAGAAAATGATAATAAATACAATGGTAAAAGGAAGAACTCATTACATAACTTTGTGACTTTTTTCTTTTTCTTTCATTGGTTCCTTATATTTTGAACTCTTTCTCACTTTTTCTGTTCCCTTCTTTTTAAAGTAAGGAATAGAGAAAGAGTGTATACAACTGAATAAGTATTTATTGACTACCTTCTAAGTACCCCGTTCGGCTAAATATGGGAGTGGAAAGATGAATAAGATGGTCACAGGCTGGGGGAGGGTGATCATGATGAGAGGGTTTTTTTTTTTTTTTTTTTGGACGGAGTTTTGCTCTTGTTGCCCAGGCTGGAGTGCAGTGGCGCGATCTCGGCTCACCGCAACCTCCGCCTCCCGGTTTCAAGCTATTCTCCTGCCTCAGCCTCCCGAGTAGCTGTTATAAGCATGCGCCACCACACCTGGCTAATTTTGTATTTCTCTTAGTAGAGATGGAGTTTCTCCATGTTGATCAGGCTGGTCTTGAACTCCTGACCTCAGGTGATCCGCCCATCTCGATCTCCCAAAGTGTTGGGATTACAGGTGTGAGCCACCGCACCCAGCCACTACTTTGGAGGTTTAAGAAAAGTGGTTGTAGGTTAAAAACTCTTGGACTGGCTTCTGAGGGAAGAATTAAAATGCCCTATTGGAGCATAGCCACCAATCTAGGATCCTGAGTCTTGGGTCGTAGATAGGTGGGTGGGAATGAGTATCAGGGAATGGGGCTTGGACCTCTTAGGACAGGCCCTTGTGGGTTAATCCCATAAGCTATTGAGGAGCCACTGATGATTTTTTAACAGAAGAGAGATGTGATCAATTTTTAATTACCACTCTGACAGTAATATGTATTCTGTGGGTAAGCCAAAAAGAGAGTGGAAACCTAGAGACCTGAAGACCATTGTGATAGTACAGATAAAAGATAAAGAGAAAAACCACAGGGAAAGGGTTTAGGGTTGATTTAGAAAGTGTAATCAATAGCCCTTGTTGATTAGATGTTACTCTATTCTGAGTTCCCAGGGAGTAAATGGTACTTTTTATTTCTAGCACTGGCTACTGACTAGCAATCATTTAAATGAGCAGTTTAAAATAAGAGTATATGAAAAATTAGAGTTTGTGAACTTGAGGGGCATATCTAGGCTGGGAAATAGCTACTTGTCATTTTTTTTTTTTTAACTGTTGGAAGACTTTCTATTCTTAGTTTGTAGGAAAAATGTATATGATAATCAACAAACAGTTACACATGTGCAAAGGTGGTATATTAACTAATTTTCATTGGCTCATGAGTTACATGCTACCTGTCATCCTCTTGCCTCTTCCTCTGTGGAACCACAGATTGTCAGCAGAGAAGCTGGAAGAACCCACCATCTTGCCATAGGAAAAAGGTTTGGTCCTTCTGGAACATGCCTATGAAAAGTTGCCAATTTCCTATGTAGGTCCTGGGTTTATCTGGAATTCAAATATGACTAGACACCATGTATTTTATCTGGCACTCCGATCCTATGTTTTTTTAAAAATATCCCCTTTGTCTTTTCATGACCTCATTATACAAGTTCTAGATCAGAGTGTAACAGACTTCTTAAATTCTGTGGCATGAGCTTTAAATGCCTGTTAAGAATGGGTCTGGGGTAGGATTGGCTACCAGTGAATT
The DNA here is from genome assembly GCF_049350105.2 of Macaca mulatta. NCBI lineage: Eukaryota > Metazoa > Chordata > Mammalia > Primates > Cercopithecidae > Macaca > Macaca mulatta. The sequence goes on along the minus strand of NC_133417.1, from coordinate 71,297,034 downwards.
CCAGGTAATTTAGACACTATTCCTGGATTTGTTTTCAGTGTCGTCTTTTAATGATTGCTTCACATAAAGTCTTAATGTGTTTATTTCTCAGGAAAAATGATGGAATAGTAGCAACAATGCCACAGGTGTGTTGTGAACATTAATTAGTTAATTACAAAGCATTTAGTTGAGAGACATTCTAAATAGCACAGAACTCAAGGCTTTCCACTCCAACCAAGGGTCCACTTAAATAGCTCTTTACTAAGCCAGGAGAAACAAACACATCTTGTACATGAGGCACATCACACACTAGGCCTGTTGATCTCCCAGGGTGATTTTCTGCATGAAAATGTATCCCCTGGATGTCAAGGGCTTTCTAAGAGCAATGATTCATGATCCCTCTGGATTTAGGACAATGTTATGAAATTATTTTCATCTGTACTCTGAAATAATTGCTTGACATGATTAAAGTATTTTATATTTTGAGCCAGAAGTTGTAGGTGTAATTGGAAACAACAGAATACTCAAAAATAAAATAAAATAAAATAAAAGATCCCAAAGGAGAATAAGAAGAGCGAGAGAGAGAGAGAGGAATGGGCCATAAAGATGGCAAGAGTGATGGACCAGTGCCTAAAGATTTTAGACAGACTCTCAGATTTACTCTTCTTATGTTCTCTCTAAACACCATTCTTATTAGTTCAGCATCACCATAATAACTGAAAACATTTAAAAAAGTGGACCAGGCAGATGTCAGCAAATTGATGTGGAGAAATGGGACAGTCACATGGATGACTCACTCCCAGTCCCAATTCACCATTTTATTTTTTCATTTGAAATATCCATCTCTTCAGAGTTCTGTCTAGTGTGAGGTTCAAACAATTTAGATGGTTGTCTCAAAACTATTGTGCAAATGTCTGTTTTTCTGTATTGTTGTGTCTTTCTGACTGTTCCTCTCCTGGCTTTTCACCTACTCTCACAAATTACATACTTTATTATGTACTTGTATTTAACATATACTTTTCAATGAGCTGGATTTCCACCTGAACCCACGCTTTAAAGAGAACAATGATAGGTTTCTCTGCACCTGCTCCGTATTTAGCAAGTTTCCAATTCCTTTTGGTGTCAAACAATAGCAGGTATCTCTGCAGTCCCTTAGGTCACTAATGTGCTTGGTTTTGTTGTCAGGGTAGCAGCTGAACCATATCTTTCACAAACAGGAGATACATTTTTTTTTTCCCCAGCTTGAGCAGAGCATCTCACATTTATTAGGAGAAGTGCTCCTAGAGGCCCATCTCTGTGTCTTTGACGTGGTTCAAACATTATGTACTTTAAGAAGTTTAATACGTTTTCTACTGGAAAGTGTTGAGTTGTTTTAAAATATTAAAATCTTACTTTGCTGAGATAAATAAAATGTATTCAGGGTTTTCCAAGACAAGTATGAGAAACGCCAAGTTACAACAGGTTCATTATCAGGGAGAAGAAAAGTTTCATGATAATACTATGATCTTTGCTATTGCATTTGGAATTTAGTTAGACCTAAATAATGAGAAGACTTTTGTGATGATCTATTCAATTTTTATGGCCTATGGCCTTTTTGAGAAATTGATTAAGGCAGGGGAAAGGGGGTAGTGGTAGGGCCTCACTGACTCTTGTTTTCTTGTTTGTTTACTCTTTTCACAAAGTGGTAATACAAATTATCTCCCACAGCAGCACAGGTTGCTCAAAAGCCCAGAGGAACAGGAGAATGAGACATTCTTTATTCATATTTCAGTAAGGTATTCTTCTCCATCTTGGTTGTTTCAAGGCAGATGACAAAATTTAGTGGCCATTTCAGTGCAGAATACTCCCAAATTCAGGGAGGAAGCTAGATTCAGTTGTTTTTCAGTAATATTGGAAAGTGTAATGTATAACGCCCTTGTTTAAACAGTTGCTTTCTTCCTAACATGATAAAACTTCTATCACTAGAAGATACTCTCTTGGGATGAAAATAGAAAGATACAGCATAGGCCCCTTTTATTTTATTTGGGGAAGAGGTACTGGTAGGGGAAAATACAACCAACAATACCATCTTCATTACTAATTATGACAACTTACAACATCAGGAGCTCAGGAAGAAGGAAAGCAACAAATACCTTCATCTTCAACAGGATTTTCTGGCAATTATATCTGTTTTTGTTTGTATGTTTGTTTGTTCCTCTATTTGAAGTGCCTATTTAGATTGTTTTCCTGGAACTTAGTTTTGTATCAATCAATAAACCCCTTTTTGCTAGGTTTGTTACTTTTTTTCCAAGAGCATACTGACCTCAATGTAGTGAAAGTTTTCAAATGAGGCAAATGTAAGCTTAAAACCTGCCTCTCCCCACTCCCGATCCATCTCAAATGAGCATCTGTAACTCTCCATGAATTAAAATGAGGATGATAACATGTTCTAAGTGTTATAGAAAAAAATTACATTTGTAACACAGGGTAGCTGCTTTATGAATATTTTTTCTAAGTTATACACACCACAATTCATTACTGATTTTGTCATGATGTCCTGAAGAAATCCTAAAAATAGAAATTCTGTGAAAGAACACTGAGTACCACAAAATCAATATATATATATGTCTTGATTCATTGATTCATTCATTCATTCAGGGCCTTACATAGCAGTCATTTGTTTGCTATTCTTCCACATGGATGATTAGTTAAAGACTACTGAAGTCACTAGATACCCATCTTATACGGCTATAATATTTTAACTCCTGGAGTAATTGGGGTATATTGACAACAATATCAGCTCAAATCTAATTTATTTATTTCGTGAGGTCTAAAATGTAGTCAAAGCTTCCATTTAGTTCCTCTAGAAAAGCTTCTGGCAAAGATAACAGAGGACATGATTCAAATGCTTTCCGTCTTACACTGCTGCTTCACATCAGGGGCAGAGTATTTTATGTTTCATGGCCTTCTCTTCCCACGTATTTTGGGTTTTCTCATCTAAACGTACAGCTATGATGTCAGTGATGGAAATTTCCACCTCTTAGTTTGGTATCTTGGTTGTTTTTTCTTTCCCTGTTTGCACAAAAGATTTTAGGTGGCTTTCCAGAAAAGAGACATGAAAAGGATCACTAAAAGGAGCTTCAAAACAAATTAGATTATTTGTTCTGGGGAGAAAAATCATAGCTGCAGGAAATTTCATTGTGCCTTTTACGCAAGATCTAACATGCTGATGAATTGCTAGTATAATGATTATTTGTAGAGCTGGGTTTCTTTTGACCAAGCCCAGTACTCTTGCAAGGTTAAACAATTCTAATGGCAGAATACTTGAAGGACCATTTTCTAAGCCAATGTACAAATTACAAGTCCTTAGTTTCATAAGATGCTGTTTCATCAAAGGCTTTACTTTGTGGTTTCTCATATTTCACATTCATGTTGACTCCCGGGTGATAGTTAATGGTATCTTTTTCAGTAGTGCTATATTATCAGCTTCAAATGAAATAATAGATACTAAAAAGCCTTATTATTAATGTCATATTTTGATACATTTTTAACTTTATAAGGCTTTTTAGTATTATTAATGTCATATTTTGATAATATTTTTAACCTTATACTTCATTTGTTCTAAGCAATGTGATGTGATCAATAATTTTTCAATTAAGTACTTTTCTATTTGTCTGTGCTAGTTTAGATTAGTTGATTGAAATATGATGTTACTGTAACTAAAGCAAAGTTTGGATTCCTGTAAGAAGACTTAGCATTTCTCCATAGAAAGACATACATACTTTTAGATAATTCTCCATGATCCTAATCCGTTGTCTCACAAGTAAAGAACTGACCCTTAGCATTTTGAGATTTAATACGTATTGAGTGGTTCTTGTGCTTTGCCCCTCTACTCACTTTACGTTATAAAGCATCTACACAAAATAGACGATTTGTACATTATCTATTGTAATGCACACAATAATATAATGAAGATGGGGACAATTGCTATCTCCACTTTTTCTTTTCTTTTCTTTTTTTGAAACACAATCTCACTCTGTCTCCCAGGCTAAGTGCAGTGGCACAATCACAGCTCACTGCAACCTCTATCCCCAGAGGCTCAAGCAAACATCCTGTCAGCCTGTTGAGTAGCTGAGATCCACTCCCCTCGGCCTCCCAAAGTGCTGGGATTATAGGCATGAGCCACCACACCTGGCCTTCCGCTTTTTAAATGAGGAAACCGTGGTTTAGAGAAGTAACAACATGTCATCACACGCAACGAGAAAATGACAGAATTGCAATTCAAATCAGGTTCTTTCTGATAGTTCTTAATACCATCCTATATTCCTCAAACCAAAGGTTCCTTCTTGCTTGACTTTGAGATGATGTAGAGACTCATTCTTGAAATAAAAGAAATATTTTATTTAATTTTTTTCTTTTTCCCAGAAAAGTATTTTGTATCAATCAAAAACTTTTGAAAATACAAGCATTCCTAGTTCTATAAAAAGTATTTTGAAAATACAAGCATTCCTAGTTCTATAAAATATCGATATATGTAGTCTCCTAAAAGCTTTGGGTTTTTATATGTGAAGCCTTTACTTCTGTTTTCTTTTTGAAATAAAACATTGATTAGAATTCTAAATAGGTTATCACAAATCTGTAATTTTTTTTCCTATAAAACAAGCAAAGTATATGACAAAAAATATGTGTTCCTTTTTCACCTCACCAAGAAAATTAGTGTAATTATTTCATATGAATAAGACTTTTTACCTGCACTACATTATTTAGTTAATTTTATAGGCTCTAGAAAGATGTTATGCAAGAGAAGACATTTCAATTAATCTGATGTTAAAAGAATGCTAGTTTTAAAACTCAATGCACTCTATGTGCTAAAAACATTTTTGCAGCATGAAAGTAGGGATGGACAGGGACATGTTTGCCTGAGTTCCCCAGGGAAGCTTTGGTGGTGGATATATGCAAAGGACATAATCTGTGGTTTCTAAAGTTGAATATGCACACCTAAGAACAATGCTGGAAGAGCTTTGTCTGCATTCTTATCTTTAAAAGTTTCAATTTTATTCAAGATCAAGGTAATGATAGATTTAAAAAATAGTAATAAAATAAAAAATAAAGTTTCAATTTTAAAATGTATATAATGTTTTACACTGCATCTGTAGATTGTTTATAATTTAGCAAGCATATAAATTCATTTATTGGGAGATCTTTTATTATTACTGGTATTGCTATTATTTAGCTGGTAAGGGTGATGATCAAAAATAATCAGACTGTATTCTAAGCGTGAGGTAGAAAATTTTCTCTGACTCTAATGGTCTAATCTTTAAAAAACAATTTAAGCCACACTATAAATAAAACCATAATGTTTGTAACACTTAATTACAAGGATGGAAAACTTGGTCCTATAGTTATTATCACCTTAAGGAAAGGCAGGAAAGCTAACTGCAGTAATTGACCATTGGCATGTTGAAGGGGTCATGGTTGGCCTGCAGTGTCAGAAAGTGACTGGACAGGGACATCTCCATACGGCATTCGTTGACTAGATTGGTTCTATTACTGATTGAAGTCATTTGTGGTTTTTGGACAAACTTTAAATAACCCAGACATTCTAAATGATTTTAAAGTAAATGCGATGTATTATTAGTGTTATATAGTCTATACATATGTGTTCATGTGTTTGTACACTTTTCTCTATTTATAGGGCATCATAACTTCTCAAATATGAGGTATAATAGAATCAAGACAAGACTTGGGAACAACATAGTATACACAATAATCACAGTTATTATTTTGACAAACATTTATGCCACACATGCAGACGCACAAGTTTACAACCCTTCCTATGTATTGACATTATTCTGCAAGTATGCTTACAAAACAATATAAGAGAGATCAGAATATCCTAGTATTCTTATGGTTAAAACCAAAACCTTTCTTGTATTTCCTGAATGAAATGACAGATTAATGTTATTGATGAAATGGATATGTCCTGGCTTCCTTGAGACACAGGCTGTTAGTAAAAAAGCAATTAAGAAAATAACAAAGAAATGAAACAGCAATTCCTCTTCCTTTTTCCTTTCTTCTGTACTGTGTCATAGCAAAAGTAATATAATAGCAACTAATAATAGGACACCTCCCAGACTTTGTAACTGGATCTTTCATTTTTCCCACAGCAACTGTGAACTAAGAATTTATTCACAGAGCAGCCGTAGTTTGTTTCCTGTAACCCTTATCAGTGTCTCTTTGTGGAGTCTTAAAGAGAGCCGTGTACATATTTAGGCATATTGGCTAAACTAGTGCCTTTTAAAACATCTGCAGGTCTGTTGTTGCCAATTCTTTTATCATCTACTATCAAAATAACTTTTCTTAGATGGTATAAAGTGGTAGAAGCCACTGAACTCAAAGCTCAAAACCTGACTTCTGGTTATAGCTTCAATTTTTCCTTAAACATGACTTGCTAACACACACCAGACTTTGTAAATCTCAATGTCACCATAGGTAAGAAAAATGAAAGGGATCTTTGCATTTTATATTTTAGAGCATTGGTATATGTGAAAGAGCTTTGAAAATTATAAACCAGTGTAACTCACCATGTCATTATATAGATATGACTAAGTTATTCTTGAATGTGGAATTTCCATTTGCTTGACAAATGTCATTCTATTATATACATGATAGTTAAAAGCATCTTATTTTCCATTTATTTCCCAGCCCAGTTTTCAACTTTTCTTTTAAAAAGGTAATGTCAATTAAGAGATATTTCCAAAGGAAATAGTTCTTTAGAAAATACTTTAGTATATCAATGTACATAATAATATGAAGAAATGCAGTTATAAAAATAAAATATACAATAAATACACAGCTACCATATTCTTGGCATATATTTGTACATGAAGAAATAAACTTCAAAGTCAGGCAGGATGGCTCACGCCTGCAATCCCAGCACTTTGGGAGGCTGAAGTGGGTGGATCACTTGAGCCCAGGAGTTCAACACCAGCCAGGGCAACATAGTAAAACCCCATTTCTATAAAAAATAGACAAAACTTAGCTGGGCATTGTGGTGCCTGCCCGCAGTCCTCGCTACTTGGGAGGCTGAGGTGAGAGGATCACTTGAATCCCAGAGGTGGAGGCTGCAGTGAGCTGTCAATGCACTACTGCACTATAGTCTGGGTGACAGAGCAATACACTGTCAAAAAAGAAGAGAAAAGAAAAAAGGAAAGAGAAAAAAAAAGGAAAGGAAAGAAAAGAGAAGGAAGGAAAGAAGGAAGGAAGGAAAAAGAAAGAAAGAAAGAAAGAGAGAAAAAAAGAAAGAAAGAAAGAAAAGAAAGAACTTTGTGATATGATTAGAGGACTAAGTCTCAAAGATTAGAAGCCTGGGTTTTAAAAAATTCAAAAACCAAGAATCAGTAGCAGTAGTTGAGAAAGTAACACTTAGTGACAAGTAGTTTTGCAATCAGTGTGGAAACACTATTTGGTAAAAATGCAGATGTATTTGACCTTCAAATAATAGATATGTCAATGTTAAAATTGCATGTTTTGAAAGAAAACCCAAGTCAAATAGTCAATATAAATTATAGATTATATTTCTCAGATAATTATAAATTATAAAATTTCTGAGTACATTCTTCCCAAGGTGTGTGATTTGGGGATTTTGTCTTCACTCATTTTCATTAAGGAGACTGGTTTCCCATTTGTTTTCTCTTTTCTTTGTTTTCAAGCTGTAATACTGTAGAGTAAACCCTAGCCAGGTGCTTGTCCTGCCTTACCTCATCCCCTCTTTCTAACAGACAACCCGTGTAACTTCCTCACCAGGGAAATAGGAGATACAGTTCCTGAGGTTAAATCATTTACTCAAGTTCACACAAGAGTGGTAAAGCCAATGTGTGGACCTATAATTTCCTACAATATGCTACCTCTCTAGGTAGTATAATTAAATTTCAAAGAGAAACGTCAGAAGAAATTCCATATTCAACACTAAGGTTCTCATCTCTTTTATTTTCTACCATATTATTACATAGAAGTTATTTAATTTAAAAGTCTGATTTTAAGGTAACATTTATACTATTAACCCTCTTCCTTGAAGTGGTACATTTGCAAGTAATTAACAAATACTTTTTGAGCAAGCACTTGTTTAGGTGCCAGGAACTCAATTTTTTGTTAATTTAAATATAGAGACTTGATATCATTTATTGGGGTGAAAGGTAGATTAAAACACCTTCTCATCCACTTTCATAAATTCATTACAGTTAACAGAGGGAGCCTATAAAAATACTAGGACATAGGGACTCGTTACATTTTAACAAAATTCTAAGAACATGCATGTCTTTCCCCAGGCATTTAACTTCCCCTCCCTCCTCCTATTTTTTCATATCTTAAAGTAAGATCTAAATTAAACATTTAGAAATTCCCAAATTATGTTGCTGTTGATAAAAGGCCACTGCATGTGAAATCAACCTTTTCTGTGATACATTATATATCAGAGAGTCAGCTATTACTTGTTTGTGCCTTTAAGGAAGTTAAGACCAACTTGCCTGTCATTTTAAATTTGATTTCCAAAGAGCAGTGTGCCAGAAATTTGGCTTAAACAGACCAACAAAGCGTGGCTTCTAGGTGTTCCTGATGGGCAGGCATTTTTCAATTAACTTTCTGGGGATTGTTTTATTTAATTACAAGGACAGTTTACCATATGAACTACTCACTGATTGAATTTCTAAACTCAAGTCTGCTGAATAAAGCCGAATGAGTCATCAATAAAAATTCAGATGCCAAGACCTTTGTGACAGGTACATACCCTAAGCCATATATTTCTGCATTTTGAAGTTTTAAAACACAGACATCCTTCCTCTAATGTTATCTTTTTTCCTATACTGGCCTGGAGAGTAAGAGCTCTCAGCTGTGTTATCTTGAGCAAAGTATCTGACTCTCTAGATACCACTTTAGTTTCCTTATTTGTGAATTGAAAAATTCAATGAACGCAAGTTGAGACACATTCTACAAAATAACTGATTTGTATTCTGCCAAATTGTCAGGTCATGAAAGAAAAGAAAAAGTGAAGATCTTTGCAGATAAAAAGAGACTAATGAGGTATAACAACTAAATGCAATAAAAAATGGTGAACTTTAAGTAAGATGTGCAATTCAGATAGTAATATCATACTGGTGTTAATTTTCTGTTCTTGATAACTATACTATGGTTATATAATTGTTAACATTATGGGAAGGGGGCAGGGAGTATAAGGGAATATTTAGTACTGTTTTTACTCCTTTCCTATAATTAGCTCACAATAAAAGTTTAATAAACAAATAAAAGTTAGAAGAGAGGAGGAGCCAACAAATAGCATAAGTATAGAACTGTTTTTGTACACATGGGCATCAGACAGATAGTAATAGTAATATCTTGTATAATTTTAATATAAGGAGCACTGAAAGAGGAAAAAAAATAAGCCCTAAATAAATGCTGATGTTGTCATCTTACTTTGGAACCCCCTTAATGCGGTGACTCCTTTAAGTGGGCATGTCCGTTTCATACAGAGTTGGAGTTGTTACAATTGATATGGGTTCATGTGACACAAGCGTTTTTTTAAGCAGGGCAACTCCCACAACTGCTCAATGTGGACCTCATCTCCTTGTATTTGGATAGATATGCTTTGCTGCATGGATTGCTGCAAAACTGCTGAAAAGACTCCCATACAAGGAGAATGCCTGGCACTACTCCTCCGTTGGAAAGCTCTGGTTTCTCTCTTGTATCCTGGGAAAAGTGCTGCCAAGTACTCCATAGACCTCTTCTTATTTCCTTAACTTGCTGTGTATACTTTGAAGCATTTGTGTGTCAGTTTATTTTATTCCCCCCTGCCTAATAATCATAATAACAATAATAGAGGTACGTATTGAGTTCTTATTGGTCCAAGTATGATTCTAGAGTGTTTATATGCATTAACACATTTAAATATTCAATATCATTTTCATTCATTTTACCAATGAGTAAACTGAAATATACAGTTAAGTAACTTAACCAAGGTGACCTACCTTTTCAGTGTTGGAGTCTGGATTAAAAAGAAGGTAGCCTGGCTTGTACTGTCCAGCCTTTAGAAATACTACCATATTCATCTGCTGAATTCCAGCTCAACTTTCCTTCTTTCCTATACCAGCTCAAACCAACTTCTAACCCCTTGTGTTTCCAAGATACTTTTAAAATACTTCCATTTCAGCTATTCTGCCATGTTTTGTACTATGATCATTTATCTACAGGTCTTTCTAAAAACCATTAGCCTCTTGGGACTAGGAATTTTTCTGGTCAATGTCAAATTACTCTTTGTATGCTGTTGTCTCCAAAGTTACTATTTCCAACCCAGCCTCCCATTTTGAGTTCCAGACTAACATGGTTAGCTACTTATTGGACCTGTCTACTTTGTGTCTCCCAGGCATCTCAAACACAGGATGTCCAAAATTGGATTTATCATTTTTCTTCCCTGTTCTTTAAGCCTCATCCTCCTAGTTTCCTCTCATAAGAAATCACAGCAGTATTAACTTGGCTGGCCAAGTCAGATACCTGAAAGTAATCTTGGATGCTCATCTCACTTCTGGAATCCCAAGTTCAACTACCACTTCCAGCCTTTCATTCTCTCTCAAACTTAACCACATACCTGTACCTCAATATGTTTCCATACCGCACCCCCCACCACCACCACCAATCATGTCAGTTTTATTCATTTGGTAACCGCTCCTTTTGAAGCTCTTTGTGCAGAATACAATTGTTTAGTTAATATTGAAAATGGTGCAAACTTGGATGTAAGCCAGCAAATACTAATAGCTAAGCAAATAGATATATGATTTCCTCAACTTGTACCAAAGAAAGTAATAAAATAACATTTTATTGAAAGAAATTCAGATGAAGAAGATAAAATAATTACAGCAGAAGTTGTCTTCCACTTTGTATATCATACAAGGTTTTAAGCTCACATGACTGAATTTGAATTGTGCTACAAGTATCTTTTAATGCAAAACTGTAAGTCAATTTTCTAGTGCTATAGGACAAAATCTACTGCCATAATAAAAATTAGAATAACTCTTTTTACTGTTACAGAGACTACCACAGCTCAAATGTTTTAATTTTTTTTTATGGCATAGCCACGAATGCAAGTAATCACAGTTTAGGGGAAAAATTCCTTTACTCGTATAATAATTTTCTCATAAAAGACTTGCTTACAAGGCTGTTGTAACATGCCTTCCAGATGAGTCTTCAGAAATAACTGGAAATTGTTGCAGAGACTCTCTGATTGAGTTCGTAGTCATAAAAATTATACTTATTTTGTGGAGGTAATACAAATGTAAATTTGGTGGATATTTGCATAAAGGTGTGATATTTATTCAAAGTTAAACCAAAGTATAAATGGGACTATGAACAGTGTTGGCTCTTCTGCCATATTCTACATGATGCTGCTCAAACAGCATCTGATATCAGCAAAGTAAAGTAATTGTCAGTAAAGAAATTGTCAAGAAATTATTCTATTTCAGCATTTATTCTGTTCAGACTCAACTAATAAAGAATTTTTGTAATTTTGTTGGCATTTATTATTTTTCAGTTCTCTCACATTTTAAAATTCATTGACTCTCTTTAATATATGCAGTTGAGAGAATTCTTAGTTGATTTAAAGCACTGAAATCATACTTTAATTCTAAAGAAAAGGTCTCACAAATTCTTGCTGACTTTTAAAATAACCCATTGAGGAAAGACTACTTATTTCTTGCTCATAGCATTCCATATCTTTTGGCAATAGGATTATGCAATTTGAAAGAAGAGTAAACAATGTTAATTGAAGCCCTCCATTGCTTACAAAGAGTTGTTGAATGTATTAAAGATAAAATGAATGAAAAGTTTATCCCTTATATGCCAAGGCTGTTTTAAGAGAAACAACACAACTTAGGTACAGGGAAAAAATCAATATTGAAGTGGATAATTATTTTTACATTTGTCATGAGTATATTTTGTTTTTGTTTTGTTTTGTTTTTATTATTATTATTATACTTTAAGTTCTAGGGTACATGTGCATAATGTTCACGTTTGTTACATATGTATACTTGTGCCATGTTGGTGTGCTACACCCTTCAACTCGTCAGCACCCATCAACTCGTCCTTTACATCGGGTATAACTCCCAATGCAATTCCTCCCCCCTCCCCCCTCCCCATGACAGGCCCCGGTGTGTGATGTTCCCCTTCCCGAGTCCAAGTGATCTCATTGTTCAGTTCCTACCTATGAGTGAGAACGTGCGGTGTTTGGTTTTCTGTTCTTGCGATAGTTTGCTGAGAATGATGGTTTCTAGCTGCATCCATGTCCCTACAAAGGACACAAACAGGAACACTTTTACACTGTTGGTGGGATTGTAAACTAGTTCAACCATTATGGAAAACAGTATGGCGATTCCTCAAGGATCTAGAACTAGAAGTACCATATGACCCAGCCATCCCATTACTGGGTATATACCCAAAGGATTAGAAATCATGCTGCTATAAAGACACATGCACACGTATGTTCATTGTGGCACTATTCACAATAGCAAAGACTTGGAATCAACCCAAAGGTCCATCAGTGACAGACTGGATTAAGAAAATGTGGCACATATACACCATGGAACACTATGCAGCCATAAAAAAGGATGAGTTTGTCATGAGTATATTTTGAAACGGATTTTACCCTTGAAGAATTTGATCCTTTAATGAAACAGGAGAAATTATATGTACTCAAGGAAGGGAATAAAAATTCATTGCAACGTTCTTTTTTGTCAGTGGAAAACATTTTTAAAAGTTGTAGATCAAAATATGCAATCTAATCCTGAAAAATAAAAAAGAAAAACAAGTTATGTCATGAAATATGGTATTGTGTTCTTTAGCAAAAGAGCAAGTCCCAGAGTTAACTCTACGTCAATACATGTTCAGAAGTCCAGCTTTTAAGGCTAATATTGAACATGTTCAGTAAGCTGGACTTATAAGTTGGACTTCACAACATTCTCATTAATGAATGTTCAAAGGAGTAAAGAGAAAAGTTGAGTGTGACCACTATGGAAGAGATGGTACATTGTAGGTGGAACATAGACTCTAACTATAAGGAATTTTATAAGCCAACTCTGCAAAACAAGGAGCTGTTAATGAAAGCCAATCATCGAGGAAATTTTCAGAGAAGAAATCTGTAATTTACGTGCTGATCATTTATTTTAGATAAACAATGAGTAAATGTTAAGATTAAGACTGTTCTGTAAATATGTTTCCATTTATCTCAGAATGCATATAGACCATTATAAATAATGCAAATTTAACTGACTGTGTATTCTTTTTGCTAACTCTGGTAACTCCACCTGGAGGTAAGGAAGAATTATCTTGTTGAGGACCACTGGTTTAGACCAAGATAAAATATTATAGCATTCTTACAATTATTATTTAATCACTTTATTATACTATTTATATTTCTTAAAATAAATATATTATTGCATTTGCCATATTTTCTTGAGGACAAAAATATTTTGAAATGTAATAAAAAAAGAAAATTTAATTTTAAAATATTTTAGAGTATTGAAAGTTTGTTTTATTGTAGCAAGTTAGCATCATCAAGTTGCTTATTGAAGGCTTATGGTCCTGCAAGATTAAATAATGGGCTTGGTTTTGTTATATTTACATCTGTGATTTCATTTTTAAAAACTGAGAATAATAGTGTAGAAGATATAAAAGCGGTATGTATATTTAAAGTGAATTTTAAGGATGGACTCAGTCCATAACAAAAGTTTTTGACTGTGGATATTGCAGAAATATTATTAATAAAGATAATGAGCAAAATCATATCTATTTTATAATATAAGAAGTAATATGATAGGAACAATATTGAAATGAATTCTGCATTTACAGACTGCATTATGTTTCTTTTAAATTACTACTTCTGAGGTCAAGTGATTAATTTTCAGGTAATTCGGAAGAAATGCTTTAATCACTTAGCAAAACTGCCATAGCCAAAAGGAGCTTGTTTTGAGCATAACCTAGTTCCCACAAAGTGAGTCAAAAGTAATTTCTCATATTAAGCAAGGATATTGATTACAAACAAGAGAAACAAACACTGGCTGTCCCAACCAAATGGAGATTTATTAGAAGTTGTTGGGTGCTCATGCATTCATTGGAAGGCTTTGGGAAGCTAGAGCAGCTGTATAGGAAAATGAGCTGACAAAAGGGAAATCTGGAGGCTATTTGGCAGACCCAGCTGGCTAGAACTACTGGTCACTGCTGCCACACAGGACTCTACCATAGCTGTACATAGACCCAGCACAAGGGAATTTCAATAAAACCTTCCTTTATTTGGCATCTTTCACCAAGTTCAAAGTAAAGGGCAAGAGAATCCATTTGAATAAGCTTAGGAGATGGTGGCCTCACCACAATAACAGGAGTGGAATGGAAATACAGTCACTTTAGTCACTTTAGCTTTCCATGGCAAGTGTCAGGGCTCTGACTTCCATCACCACTACACACAATGGGAAATACCTGTTCATTCTAGATAAGAAGAAAGATTGGATGTTGGATAGAAAAAAAAGTAGACATATAATTTAGATTATATCATATGACATTCTTTGTCATTTTTGACTTTTTGTATTAAAGTAGTGATGGAAAATTAGTGGAATATGAAACAAAAGTCACAAGGATGAGCAATAAAATCAACAGAAATTATATTAACATTGAACAAGGAACTATAACAAAGTTTTGTCATACCAGAAACAAAAGTAGAAAGTATTATTTCTCAAAGAAGAAGACATGCATCTCTTGTAGCACTATTAAATAAATTATTGGATAGTGTAATCGTCCAGTGTATAAAGAAGAGTGAATCATATGAATACATTGAGGAAAAATGTTAGGATGTCTTGCTTATTTGCCATAAAATGGCCAAATACGTTGAGATAACGAACTCTTCATACGTCACTACATTGAGGATGTTGATAACACAGTGGTTGGGTGTTATCGATTTAGAGTATGTAAGATTAGCTTCTGAATAAGGACGCTGTACAGGCTCTGATATCTTACAACTCATATATGAAAGAAACTTGATGGAGGTGTTCCCAAATTTAACAGTAATACTGAAAATTTACATGCCATTACCAAAAACAAGTTGTAAAACTCAGAGAAATTTGCTCAACTATCAGTAATGAACATACACACACTACAATAAGTTGTGGAAAAGAAAGACTAAATTTTTCTATTTTCTCCATTACAAAATTGATACAATGTAAAGGGAAGATCAAAGAGAATGAAGCCAAAAATGAAGGGAAAGTCCTAAAGAAATGTGCTAAGGAGTAAATTAATAAAATTTTGGAATTTATGGTATTGGTTAGTTATTTTTAATACAGAGGCAACTTATTTAATTTTTGTCCTCACTTTTAATAAACATTCACTTTTCTATTAATTTGTCTTTTGTACCTAATTTGTACTTGTATTTTGCATTTTTTCTCAACCTTCTCCCCCAGTTGTATAAGCCACAAGTCCATAAAACCTGGATCTGTTTTTAGGCTACAGTAGGTTAGATCAGGGGTTCCCAACCCCTGGGCCACTGACAGATACTGGTCTATGGCCTGTTAGGAACCAGGCCGCACAGCAGGAGGTGAGCAGCAGCCCAGTGAACATTACCACCTGAGCTCTGCCTCCTGTCAGATCAGCCTTGGCATTAGATTCTCGGAGAAGTGCAAGCTCTATTGTGAACTGCACATGTGAGGGATCTAAGTTGCACACTCCTTATGAGAATCTAACTAATGGCTGATCATCTGAAGTGGAATAGTTTTGTCCCAAAACCTACCTACTGCCCTGGAAAAATTGTCTTCCATGAAACCAGTCCTTGGTGCCAAGAAGGTTGGGGACTGCTGGATTGCCAGGTGTTATCACTAAGAGAGCAAATAGGTAAAATGTCTGGTAATATACATTTGAATATTATGCAGTAGTTAGAAGTACAGATTAGATATACTTACAACAACATGAATGCTATAAGTACTTTAAATCATAGTGCTTAGTAAATAAAAACAAACAATGAGAAAATTTATGTAAATTAGAGATTCATGTGTACAATATTCAATTTTCAAGAAAACAAAGATATTCATAAACACATTATAATGGTTGCTAAGCATGGGAATGAGAAACAGGTAGAGTGGCAGAGAATGGGATATGGGGGCAATGGAGAAAAAATATTAATAAAAGGAGGCTTTGCATGGCCAGTGACAACAAAGGGCCACGAACTGGGAATTTAACCCTGAACTTGAGGTTAAAAAAACCTAGAATGCAGGAACTTTCGTTGCTATAATCCACAATACAAGTAAGTTATGATTTAACATTGAGAAGGAAAATAAGCTTTGTGCATACTTTTAAATTTTAAATTAGAATAGTTTGAAGATTATACAAATACAGGAATAGAAAATTTAGAGAGTTTATGAAGCTATATATTTCAAATTCCATGGAAGGACAAAGCCAAATATGATTTGTTGTTGTTGTTGTTGTTGTTGTTTGGAAAAGTTGAGAGGAAGTGAGGACAATCAGACTTGATGACAAAGTCAAAAATGAAGGAGACAGCTCCTGGATCATAGCAAACTATTAACATGAGAGGGAGGAATTGTAGGAGATATCTGTCATAGTACAGACCAGCAAATTTCTACTCATCTTCCCTCCCTGACCAAAATCTTTCTTCCTAAGTCCTAGTTAGGTGCCTTTTCTGTGTGTTCTCATTGCTCTCACATAGTTGGTGCATTGTAATTGTTTACCTGCTGGTTTTCCCCAACAGACTGTAAGCCCTAGAGAACAAGGATCAAGGCCGTCTAGTTTGTATTGTGTCCCCAGCACCTGGCACCTTAAAAATATTTGTTGCTCTTACCTCCAAACAACAACAACCCCCCCCACAACAACAAACAACAAAAATGGATAACAATGTGAGATGGTAGATATGTTAATTTTCTTTACTGTGGTAACCTTTTTTACTATCTATATGTATCCAATAACATCATGTTGTATACCTTAAATATACACAATAAAATGTATTTTAAAATATCTGTTGAAGAGCAAGTAAAATGAAATGAACATATTAAAGAGATATCAGTATAATATTTCACACATGTGACCATTATTTGTATAACTTGCTGCGGGGGTAAACCTTAAAATCAAGATTACCTTTATTTTGTTTTGGTAATTTGAACATAATATAATAAATATAATATAATAAATATATATAATATAATATCATATAATATATTATATAATATATTATATAACATAATATAATATAATATATGCCATATTATATTATAATAATATAATATAATAAATGCCTTATTATATTTAGGCATTTTTTGCTTTAATCTTTTGTAGTTTAATAAAGAAAAATTTCCAAAATGTATTCTGTTAATTCTGATAGCATGCTATTATGATGGCATTTTAAACAACTAATACAAATAATAATGATGCAGATAATCAATTTAACTGATGGCTGGTCACTTAAGATCACTTTCTAATTTTCAGTTATTATAGGGTCTTTCAAAATAAGGCTACTTTTGTAAAAAATAATTTTATACTATATTGTACATTAAAGGAATTCATAGACAGTGTTTTCTACACAACAGAGAAAAAAATTTATCTAAACCTGAGAGCAATTACTTTAGCAATTAAAACCACTCAAATGTTGTAGACTAAAATAATTGAAAGTCAAAATAAGATTAATGGAAATATAGTTTTCATATACAAATAATGGTAAGGGATTCAAGAAAATAAAAATTGGACTTAATGCATTTTATCCTATATAGTTTTAAAAACCATAAAACATAATCCTTATTGCATTGTATAGTCCTTTTTCACCTTTGTAGGGTTCATTTTTCCTTATATGCAAACAGACGCCTATTCTGATATTCTTCATTTCTTGCTGCATCTCTATTCTATTTGTTTAGGATCTTTTCCTTCTGCCTAAATACTTCCTTTAGTGTATATTTTAGTACAATGATTAATTCTCTTAACTTGAGTTTTCGGAAAAAGAAGTTTTTAAAGACATTTACATTCATCTTTTTAACTTTACATTAAGGATAACATACTTAAATAAAAATGCATATATCATGTTCTCACTTGTAAGTGAGACACATAGAGGGGAACAACACACACTGGAGCCTTTCAAAGAGGGTAGAGGGTGGGAGGAGGCAGAAGATAAGGCAAAATAACCAATGAGTACTAGGCCTAATACCTGGGTGATGAAATAAACTGTGAAACAAACCCTCATGACACAAGTTTACCTATGTAACAAAACTGCACTTGTACCCCTGAACTTAAAAGTTAAAAAAATGCATATATACTAAAAATATAGTTTGATAAATTCTTCACAAATGAAACAAACCATGTAACCAATACTGGGATGAAAACACAGAATTCCTTCACTCTAGAATAATATTTTCACTCTCTCTGATGTTCTAGGGTTTCAGGGACTACAAAGGCTACAAAACCAAATGACAGGTCTGCTTTGTTCCAAGCAATGTTACAGGCTAAAGATACACTGCCTGTAGGATTTCATACTCTTAAAAGTTCCCAGATACATAAAATTATACTAATTAGTTAAATGAAGCTGTGTATTTATGGACAATAGTTAAATTGTGACCCAGATGAGTGTACCTAGCCCCTTGTTAGAGAAAGCTCCTTAGTATCCATGAGGTATGAAGGATATCTAAGAGTTATCAGGACTAGAGGTCTGGGGACAGTTATCCTGGCTCATGCAAGTCTTTTAGTGAAATGGCCTGGACAAATTCATAGTGAAGATAGGCAGTCAATTGATAAGATTATATTATATTTGACTTTATTTCTAATAAGATTGTAAAAAAAAACTATATTATAAAGTTAAAAGCAAATTGAGGTGTAGTGAGGAAAGAGGATTGTACAGATTCATAATTGCTGGCTCAATTCCAGTGTTTTTACTCTACTTAAGTGTATAGATTTGGTTAAATTTTTAAATTTCAGGTAACAAAACAAATAATATGGTAATTACTGAAATCCCTAAAAACCATTGTTTTTACTGAATCTAGACTAGGGGAAGAGTAAGATAAAGCAACATAAGTAGAATGTTGGCAATTTTAAAAACTGTGCCAGGTACAGTGGTTGACGCCTGTCACCCCAGCACTTTTGGAGGCCAAGGAGGGCAGATCACTTGAGCCCAGGAGTTCAAGACCAGCCTGGGCAACATAGTGAGACCTTGTCTCTACAAAAAATGTTTTAAAAAATTAACCCAGCATGGTGGCACGCACTTGTAGTCCCAGCTACTCGGGAATGTGGGAGGTCGCTTGAGTGCACGAGGACGATGTTGCAGTGAGCCGTGATCGCAGTACTGCACTGCAGCCTGGGTGACAGAGTGAGACCTTATGTTTATAAGAAAATTTGTACCTTTCAAAAATTATAAACTCAAACTTTCTGCCCATGTTACAGCTGCCTCCCTCTGTGGTATAAACAGAATATTAAATATTGTGTTTATTTTTATCAAAATAAGGCAGAAATTCTCAAGACAGAAAATGAAAATTTTGTAAAGGGGTTTCACAGACCTTTCATTGAATATTAAATGCAATGCTAAACAATATTTGAAGATAACCCATAGTGGTCCCAGTCTTCAGCCTGAAGTCAAAAATCTTTAGTTATCTGAATATTCTCAAGCTCCAAGACTTATTAGGATGCTATTTAAGCAAGGTGCAGGATTTCCAAACACTAGTGATTAATGTATGAATTCTGCTTACTATAGCACTGCTGTGCAGCCGCAAAATCTTTCAGAAATGCTCACAATAACTATGGCTTACTTTGATAAAGAATATTCACTAGGATGGTTAGTCTAATATACTCTCATAAAAAAGGAAAAGTATTATGAGGTGGTGCCGGGAACTTGGGTCCTATTTGGCAATTTCTCCAAGGATCTCTCAAAGGTAAGATCATCATATATCTAAGCTTGCCTAGAACAGTCCGAGGTCATTCCTGCTGTCTTGGTATTTTCTGTATTGTGTGGCATTTATTCTTGACAAAAAATCCTGGCTTCGAACATAAATGCTATAGACATCCTGCCAAGCATTGAATCAAATTTATAAGTGTAACCCTGACAGCTAGGGTAGAGCTGTCTATTTCCTTCCTCCAAAGATGTTATCAGGTTTTTAGATTAGTAAAATGAGAAACTACTGAGATGCTCTTATATTATAATTCAAGGAGCAGATAGGAATGGATATAGACTCGGTTTAAGTATTATTTTTCCCCCATATTCTCCAGATTCAATCGTTTCACACCTTTGACTTTCTTATCTAAACTGTAGAGCTATTCAGTGACTAAATTGCACTTCTTATTGTCTTTGAATGTTTCAGCTTTATCTTGTTACTGACATATATATTTTTCATTATCTTGATATTTCACTTATTAAATCTGAGGCTAGGTGTAGGAAGGACACCAATATTTTCTTGGTGCCAAGACATAGAACAGAGTTTCCAGATCCATCTGGAAATTTTTCTGTTTTCATGGGAGAGGGCCTATAAGAGTTCATACTGGAAGGGAACATTGCCTCTCTCATCTCTCCTGATGACATATTTCTCTTTTATCATGGATTTCTTATGTTATGAATAGATAAGTTATGAAGGTGATATTACTGAACATAGGAGAGTAATTTAAAATATTATTGACAAAAGGGGTTTTTGTAGTTATAAGCCAGGGTTAAGTGTATCCTTGTCAGCCAGAGTGGAGCTGTATTTTTGTCTTGCTCTGATGTTATCAGGTGTTCAGAGCTCAGTAAAATGAGAACTTCAGAGTAAAATACATTTCTTTTATCTCTATGTTACCTCACAGTTCCTAAAGTAACACAGAAATCAAAAGGCAGCCTTTTGTACCTTAACAGCATCATGAAGATGGATATGTAATCAAGCTTCAATTTAACAACTTAAGAGATATTTAGTATGCTTACCACGGTCGAGGGAGTTAAATTGTACTTATTCTAAAAGAAAATACACACAGAATCCCTCATAAGTGTATTTTTTTTAGCCTATTATAAGAAGACATAATGACTCTCAAGTATAATTAGGACTCAGACATTGTGACTCCAGGTTAGTTCTATGTTTATAAGTTGTAAGCTCACTCCTGACCCAGGAGAGTGCATTTATAGAAAATTATCCTCCCAAACATGATTACTTTAAGAAAACTGATCGGCATTTCTAATGGATCTCCTATTGATCAAAGCAATGTTATTTTGTACTGTGTAAACTATATTTTTTATGTATTAATTGTAATTCGTTTTAATTAAAAGTGTTTCAAATTTATAAGTCTATTATCACTTAGGTATATTATAGATAATACAGATAATGGCAATGCATTTACTTGATAAATTCAAATTCGCTGAGATATTATTACCTTTATTTAGTATTAGAATAATTCTACACCTATGATTTCCTTTTGTTTAAATAAACTTTTGTCTTGGAATAGATTTATGGAAAAATGGTGCAGATAGTAAGGAGAGTTTCAATATACCCTGCATCCAGTTTCCCCTATTATTAACAACTTATGTTAGTATAGTGCATTTGTCACAATTAATAAAACCATATGATACATCATTCTCATTAACAAATGCCCTTACCCTATTCAGAGTTCCTTAGTTTTTCACTAATTTCCTTTTTCTCTTTCAAGATCTCACCCAGGCTACCACATTACATTTAACCGTCATACTATCACATCACCTTAGGCACCTCTAGGCTGTGGCAATTTCTCAGGCTTTCCTTGTTTTTGATGATGTCGATAATTTGAATGAGTATAGGTTAGGTATTTTGTAGAATGTTCTTGAATTGGGATTTGTCTGATATTTTTCTCATGATTAGATTAAGGCTATAAGTTTTGGGAAGGAAGATCACATATGTAAAATGCCATTCTCATCACATAGTATCAGTGGAACACATTAACAATGTGAGTTATCGTTGTTGATGTTAACTATGATTTAAAGATACTTTTGGGGTTCTCATGTTCTGATTCTATGGTGCCTTGAGAATGCTTTAAAAATGAATGGTACTTCAGTCAAAATTTTACCTGCAGGAAAAAATCACTATGTATTTCTAGAGAAGTGACATTTTCAAAGCAGTGTTTCATTTGGCAACAGTTAGCATCAATAAAAATGTATTTTTTATTTATCTTTACATTTGTCCACTGTCTTAAATAATTTATACTGACTCAATCTCATTCAGATTTTGGCAGATCTTCAAAATGATTAATTGGACCAATCTAAAATAAATAAATAAATTTATTTATTTCTTTTGAGATTGAGTCCCGCTCTGTGGCTCAGCCTGGAGTACAGTGGCACGATCTTGGCTCACTGCAAACTTCGCCTCCTGGGTTCAAGTAATTCTTCTGTCTCGGCCTCCTGAGTAGCTGAGATTGCAAGCACCCGCCAGCATACCTGGCTAATTTTTGTAATTTTATCGATATAGGATACAAGTTATTTACAGGTAAGAGGTGCAGTGATGGAATGCAAAACACAGCCTGAAATTATTAGAGTTGTGAACGTGTGGCATGTAGTATTTTCCTGCTCCTTGAAATAAGAAAATATCATATCATAGTCCCTCTAATCAAGATTAAAGAAACAAAAAATTAAACACTACTTGCTTTCTACAAGAAATGTCAAAAGTTATCAAAGGAAACCTACTCTTTAAAGGAATTATCTGGCAGATATTTTTAAGAAAATAACTTATTCTCTTAAATAAACATAGCTTTCATATATAAGATAAACATTAATTATTACAAAAGCACAACACATTACAAAATTATATGGACATAATATGCACATACTCTACCCGAGTCACAATAGAGCTGGCACTCTGAAACTAATAAATCATTCGGGAACTGCAGTTTAGAGTATTTAGAACCTGTTATGTGGCCAAGAAGGTAATAGAGGCCACTGAGACCTTTTCCAGTCTAATATAATGGGCATAACTCACATTTTTCCCTTTTAGTTATTAGGTAAAAATTAGTGTTGGTGTTTCCTTCAGTGATTTTTAGGGGATTTACAATTTTTACTGTGAACACCTAGGGGAAACGCGCTTCCCACCTCATCCTATAGATTTTCCCTATGTGAAGGGTTTTCATAGAAACTTGGGGATGAAAGGAAGTCCCCCAAATAATTTTCCTGATGTCTGCTTCCAGTATTTGACTTCAAGAATACTGTTTTCCAAGTAGTATGTTCAGAGCCATACCAGGCACATAGAGTCTCTAAAACTCTAGAGAGATTGTAATATTTCTTTGTTTGAAGGAAAGAATCATTCTTGTGTTCTGTTCAGGGACTATATTAATGATATTTAAATGTTTCTCAGAAGATAAACCAAGTGTTGGAATTTATTTGCTTTTGACCCTGTTCAGCAATATTCAATGAATAAAAAAGAAAAAAGTCTTAATGATAGTTCCTGAGCCACATAACTTTGTCTAATTAAAAAATATTTTGCAAGTCTTCATATAAAGTTCAAAACAACAAAGGTGATATGGTGGGAATTTTCTTAAGAAAGGAATTTCTGCAGCACCCAATCCTTTGAGCAATCAACATTCATTCTAGAGATACTTTTGTATTGTTTAAAATTACATTTTACAAAATAACTAATGTCCTAAATGCCTCAACATTTTTAGAATCAGAAAGGTTGCTTAACTGCGATGTCCAAGATCACTTAGCCAGTAATTGGTGAATCCAACATTCAAAACCCAGGCTTTCTAGCTCCCGGACTTGTCCTTGACTCACTACTCTAAACTAAATCTCTGTTTAATATTACATGCACATATGAAATGTTTCATGTTTAAAAGGCTAATACATTCCTACAAATGGAAATATCCTCATTTAATATAATTAATATATTTTTAATTATGGAAGCATGATGAAATTATCCAAAGCAATGAATTAAAATCAAAGGATGAGACAAGTTAATAATCTTACAAGATCCATGTATACATGTTCATTATGTGGAAAACTCTTCCTGTTAAGCACTTCATATACAGTTAACCATCACAATCTAAACCACTCTTCAGAGCATGATTATTAACTCAATTTTTCTAACTAGGAATCTTAGGCTCAGAGAGGTTATGTCATCTCCACAGGGTCAACAGCTCTAAAATGTGGAGCACAAATTGTAATGGGAAAGGCCGGGATGATTATTGAGCTGTGAGCCACTGAAACCAGTGTGAATTGTTCTGTACTGAATAGAAGTACACTTCAAGATATATACTATAACTGTTGCTGAAGGATTTTACTCATTTTACATTGGATCAAATGGAAATTGAGCTGTATATTAAAGATTTTACAAAAGCTCCAAATTAAGAAGAAACTATACAAACTCATATAAAATGAAAATTTATTTTTTAAAACATGTTTTCTAAGTAGGGTTTCATAAAGTGATACAAATTTTTAGTTATTAGGCTGATAAAATAAATCTATTTCTTTTAGTATCTTTGTCCTTTCTTTTTGAATGTTGTTATACATTCCTGAAAGTTGGAAGATCAGCATTTTAAAATAAATGCTGGGAAAGACCTAATGTAACTCTGGATTATTTTACAGCATCAATAGTTCTTCCTTCTTGCTTATTGCTTAACAACAGGTTGTCTGAGGACGCTTTAGAGCTGACAGGTTTGGAGGATGAGGGATGAGTATGAGCAAAACTCTGAGGAGGAGCACTGCATGCCTCAAAAGAACTTGGAGAGAATAAGAGATACCAAAAAATAAAAGTAAAAATAAAGATTTTGCCAGGCTATAATTGGAATGAAGTAATATAAGTGACATGAATGATGCTTAAAATATTGAGAATTAAAAGTAAATATTAAAACATTGAAGAACTTTTTTTTTTCACTTATAGCTGGGAGTATGCTAAAGGATCGAGGGTATTTTTATTATACTCTTATCCCTCTTTTTCTTACCCTTTTTGGTTTATCATCTTCCTTCTCTCCTTCAACCTCTGTTTTTTTCATTCAGTTATTCCCCTCATTCCAACTCTTCTTTCTTTAATTGAACATAATGGAGATTCGGAGTTCAAAATGTGTGTTGTTTCTATTGAATTGATTATTTATTGATTATTTATTTATTTTGAGACAGGGTCTCACTCTGTCATCCAAGCTGCAGTGCAGCGGTGCGATCATGGCTCACTGCAGACTCAACCTCCCCAGGCTCAGGTGATCCTCCCACCTTAGCTACTCGCGAGCAGCTGGGACTACAGGCACAAAGCTCCATGCCCGGCTAATTTTTGTACTTTTTGTAGAGACAGGGTTTCACTGTGTTGCCCAAATTGTTCTTGAACTCCTGCCCTCAAGTGATTCACCCTCCTTGGCCTCTGAAAATGTTGGAATTACAGGCACGAGCCACTGTGCCTGGCCTATAGAATGGAATTTATTTTTATCCTTTCCAATTTTAAAATGGATAACTTCAAAGTTGTGTATTTTACGTTCATTGTCTTCAAACCAAACAAAATCCAAAAACTTTTCTACTTTTTAAATTGAATTTTCTATCTGTTTTTGAATAATAAAACCTGGTCATTAATTTATGTGTACTCATCTGATGTTTTTTATTTAACATAATCAAGTGGAGGGTTTGCATTAATATTTTATGCTTTTTAAAAGTAGACATATTTATGCTCTTCCCTAAAACTTTTATTTCAGCATTACTTAGATAAGCCCTGGCAGCTGTATTTTTTTAAGTTACACAGATGATTTTTTTTTTTATATACCCTGGTCAATAGCCACAGTGGAATATACTTTCATTCTGATATATACACTCTTGACAACCATAGGGACAAATGATACTTAACTGCATTTTTTATATTACCTAACATAAGTGAAAGAGATTTTAAAACAGTAGTATTTAGGAAAACAGCAGATAATAAGACATTAATTTTGTGTTATGGGTTACTGGTATTAAGTATCATGTAATGCCCACATCTCAAAGCTCATTATGGAAGAATTGGTGTCAGATAACAGGAAGATTGATATTGTTGAAAACCATGCATTCAGCAAGGCAGCCATAGGTAGCACCCAATGAAGTGTTCAGTATTCATCCAAGCAGAGAAAGTAGAAGACACAATCTTTATTGTAACTTTGAGTGTTTGCAGTGTGTCAGATGGTCCCTTGAAGAAGAAATATTAATAAAATGAATTGCAAATTGTCTCCAATTTACCTGAAAGAGATCAAAATAATGTGTCTAAATATACGGTGTTTGAGAGGTGTAGAGTCAGTCCATATTTTTCAAGCCCAATGAACGTAACAGAACAGTTTCTACTTAAGCAGGTGTTTGTTGGTTTCTTTGGCTCAAGAGAGAGGTATAATATCTTCTATTTCACAGCTTTTTAATCATAATAATAACTATTATAAAATTAACAAATGCACATGGTAACTAATTCAAACAATTTTTGCTTTATCCCTGTAAAGCCATTCTCTGGGGAATAATCACTTCCTGCTTTTTTTAAAAAAAGTGTTTCTGATATTTTCCTTTTTATCTCTAAATAATATGATTATGTCTCATTTTTTATTTCATCAACTTATGTAATGTTGTCTAACTTTCTAATTTGAAAATGAGGAATTTATTTTATTTATGTAAACTTTTCTCTTTCTTCTCCATTCTCAAATTCCAAGCAGTTACATTTTTATTTCTAAGAAATTCTATTGGTTGGATTTATACCTTTAAATAGAATATACCTGAAACTCCATTTCTTGTTACTCGAACGTTAGCCGGGATGCACTGACTGCCTTCAATGTAAGATAACGGGTCAGCTCTCCAACTTTTCCCTCACCTCTAATCCCCCTTTACCTCTCAATTTTTGTAAGCTATTCCATTACTTTTACATTGAAAATATTTAACACATATATGTGTAGATCTTGTCTTTGTGTAAATAAAGTTCTATAATTGCACTTACATTTTATATATGCTTTGGTAATTGACCCATTTGTGAGATGATTAACTGATACAATTTAACAAATTATAATTATGTAAGTATTTTTCATTTTAAAACAAGTAATATGGTTTGATCTAGAGAAGAATTTAAACCTCTCATTCAACCTCTGCTACTTGAAGAACACATCAAACTCAAGTAGATTCTCTGCTTCAATTCTACCAGTTGT
The DNA here is from genome assembly GCF_049350105.2 of Macaca mulatta. NCBI lineage: Eukaryota > Metazoa > Chordata > Mammalia > Primates > Cercopithecidae > Macaca > Macaca mulatta. The sequence goes on along the minus strand of NC_133417.1, from coordinate 71,269,968 downwards.
TCAAGTTCATGCCATATTTTGAATTGATTCCTATTTGGATAATACAGCTGTTTATGCTTTCTGAAGAAACAAATTCGCTTTGCTTTTATTCACATTATTTGCAAAACAGTCTTGTATTCTGTGTGCTTTAGAAGTACCTTTTTTTTTTTTTTTGCTCTACCTTAATGCAAAGTAACTTAAAAGAAAGATAAAAAGTAGTTACATTTTGAATTTTCTTACATCTAGAAATACGTTTTGTTTGCCATCACACTAGATAACAGGTTGTCTGATAATAGAATTTGATTCAAAATATTTTCTCTCATCACACTGAAAGCATTTATTGTGTTCTAGTGTCAATTATGGCTAAGGAAATTTTAATGGCAATCTAATTTTCATTCTTTTTAGTTAATTATCTTATTTTTGGAAGCTTACAAAATCTTGTTTCTATTATTAATGCTCTAAACTTTCACAAGAATGGAACTTTTAAATTGATCTTCTTTTGTACTTTTAGCCTGATGACTCTCCGTGAATTTTCTGCTATTACTTTGTTTGTTATTTCCTATCTACTATTTGCTGCTCTCTTGAGACTGATGTTGAACAACATGGATTGTTCTATATCTTCTAAGTTTTATTTTGAGTTTTATTTTGTACTTTTTTAATTTTAAAAATTATTCTAAAAGATGTAGAAAAATCTAAGATATAGAACTCCATGAATTTTTACACATACATATATTCCCATGTAACCATCACATAGATCAAGGTATAGAACATTTCTAGTACTTGAGAATGTTCACTTATGCCCCATTCTGGTAAAGTGTACCTTTTGGGTAAAGTGAAAGTTAATTATGAATCCTCTTTTTCAGCAAGCATTCTACTGAAATTTTTGTTTTCACAAAGCATGACCTTTACCCAGAATTGATGTTGTTTTTGGTAGCCTATATATATATATATATATATTTTTTTTTTTAACAAAGGATACTTGGTCTCCTCAAATTTCTCTAGGAATACTAACTTTAACTTCTCAATATCCCCCAATGTTTGGGTTTTTTTTTTTTCTAAAGTTATAGGTTTGATCTGTTCATCTTAGTCTTTCAATTTTATGTTTGGTAGATCTTCATTACCAATTTATTATTGATTGTCTATTAATATTTATGGAAGAAAGGCCAGGTTGCTGTTGGCCAGGTTTGCATTAGTCTTTATATAGGTCTGTTTCCCAGATAAATCCTCTCTTGAAAGAGAGGGATGACTGAAAGGTCTGCGTACGTACATGCATGGTGTATTGATAAGCAGGCTACATTTTAGGATGTATGGATGAGGAGTAGGCAAGGGAGTCACTTTTCCCTTGACTCCACCCTGATTCTAGTTAAAATGGACATGGATACCCTGGGAGTCCTACCTGAATTAATGCATATATTATCCTTTTGGTGATAGCTTGGAGATAAACCACTCTGCTACATATTTAATATAGAGAAGGAAGTGGGAAAGTGTTTTCTGCAACATTATTGAATAATCCATGGATTAATCAACTTGTTTTCTGATCTATATCACATATTTATCATAGAAATCTGTGACTTCTTTGCTAGAAAGAAATTCTAACGTTCTCAGATGAGTATTCCAGACTGTAGCTTCTGCTTTGATCTCCTCACTGGGGTAATCTTATGATTTATGAAAACTTATTTTGTCTTCCTCTGGTTTTTAGTGATATTATTAAATGCTTCCCTACTGTACATCTTTGTTTTTACTGCAATGGAAATTTGAAGACCAGAGAGTGTGATAAACACATGGGATAAACCATTGTCATGAACTGGGAGCTGACATTGCTTTGACTGGAAAAATGTGTGAAGAAAAATAGACAGATGCTAGATAGACAAATACATGATATGATATTTGGACAGACATAGATCCATAGATTGATAAACATAGATAAGACATATCTATATATGTGTGTCTGCATACATAGAAAATAAGAAAGAGTTCAGAATAAATATTTCCATATTGGTTTTAACTATAGGAAATCTTAGATACAAGAATAACACATCCATTTTTTGATTTTAGTACTTGCCTAAGTATTCTCTAATATGAGATTAATGGTGAGTGTGTAAGACAGTAATGAGAAAACAAAAGTATTACCTTTATATGCAACATTGGGATTTCATTCTAAAGAAGGTACAATCATAATAATGTTAATAAAAAGTGGAAATGTGGCAATATATTTTTCAAAATTGTAAATTAAACATGACAAGAATAAATATTGATTGATTTCATTAACTATATAAAATTAGGCCAAATAATTTTAAGTGATTTTTTTTAAAGTATATTTTCTTCTGGATAGAAAAACATGACATTTTCATTGTACAAATTTGAAAAGTAAAGTATAAAGAAATTCATAAATATAATCCTTAATCTCTTAACTAGGGCTAACCTTTGTTAAATGCATTGTGTATATAATTTCAATTTAATATCATTTAAAAATTGTTATTAATTTACATCTATCTGTGTGTATAACCTACATTCCACTTATTATGCTTATAATATTTTTATAATTCATTTAATTCATTAAATAGTCTCTGAAAGCTCTCTTTCAAAGCTGCTCAGTATTTCATTATACACTCATTTCTTCATTTAGTGTAACCCTTACTGTTAGGGTAAGGGTTTGGATTGATTATAATTTTTCAATGTTACAAAAACTTTGTAGTAAATATCTTTATACATGTTAGAGGACACCTGAGATTATTGTCTTTGAATAAATTCCTAGAAGGAAAATTATTTGCCAATAAAAATGAATTCACATATTTAAGTTTTCTTTTTTTTTACACTACAATAGTTACTTTTATTTGTTCAAGAGCTCATATTGCAAGCATTAAACCAAGCATAGGCTTTGATTCTATGAGCCGAAATTCACATATTGAAGAAGATCAAAGCAAACTGCGATCCATGTACACAGATGAAAACTAAAGGCTCAGAGTTAATAACATTGTAGTTTTTAAATTTCTATAGCCTAGAGCCCAGTAGTTACAGGTCTTTTAGGTCCTTCTGGATGTCCCACAGGGTATCCGCACTTTTCTTGAGCTGAGCAACTTCATCATCCTTTAGCTTCTGGTTGATAACGCTGGTTAATCCTCGGGCATTGAGGATACACGGAAGGCTCAGGAAGACTTCATTCTCGATGCCATACATCCCCTTTACCATTGTTGACACGGGATGAATCCTGGATAGATTTTTCAACATGGATTCAATAAGATCAGCCACACTTAATCCAATAGCCCAGTTGGTATATCCTTTTAGCTTGATGACTTCATAGGCACTTTCAACCACCATCTTATGCACTTCCTTCCAATTTTCACTATCATTGTCCGTTCCCATTTCTGGATTCAATTCCTGGAGAGAAACACCTGCCACATTCACGCCACTCCATACAGCCACACTTGAGTCACCATGTTCCCCCAAAATCCATCCATGGCAGCTGCTGGGATGAATGCCAAGTTTTTCAGCCATAAGGTAGCGAAATCTAGCAGAATCCAGATTACATCCACTTCCAATCACGCGGTGTTTGGGTAATCCACTTAGTTTCCAGGTAACATATATAAGAATGTCCACTGGGTTGGAAACCACAATTATGATGCAATCAGGACTGTACTTGACGATCTGAGGAATAATGAATTTGAAGACATTAACATTTCTCTGCACCAGATTGAGCCGACTCTCCCCTTCTTGCTGACGGACTCCTGCAGTTACCACTATAATCTTGGAATTGGCAGTCACAGAATAATCTTTATCTGCCACGATTTTAGGCGTCTGAAGAAATAAGCTCCCATGCTGCAGATCCATCATTTCTCCTTTAAGCTTATCTTCCAAAACATCCACAAGAGCAAGTTCATCAGCCAGAGACTTTCCCAGAATGCTGATAGCACACGCCATACCAACTTGTCCAACACCCACTACAGTGATCTTATTGTTTGGGACTGTTGCCTCTTCTTCCACAACTGGTGCAATGAGTTTTTCCTTAAGAGTTGCCATTTTGCACAGGAGGGAGAAGGCGCTGGAGACCTCAGTAACAGCAGTGCGGAGAAGACAATGTCCATATTTAAGGTTTTTGATAGATATTACAAAATTACCCTCAAAAAGTCTATACACATTATTTATTACTGTCATCCAGACAGGCGACAGTGATTTCCCCTATATCCTCTCTAATATCACTATTACTTTTGTTAAAATCTTTGCTAATGTAATAGGCCAAATTTGATTCCCCATGTTTATTTTAGTATTTGTTTCTTTGATTACTAGAGAGGTTTGATATAGTTACAAGTGTTTATTAATCATTTGTATTTTTAGGTAATTATGTTATTTACTAAATTTTGTATTATGAGATCTATTATTTTAATATCTTTATTCATTAAAGAAAAAGCACTTCATCTGCCATTTGTATTATACTTTTCTTTTTATTTTGTGGATGCTTTCCACTTTTAAAAACCTTCATTCTTATGAGATTAAATCTAGCATTCTTTTTCTTTTTAGATTGTGCCTTTGGTGTAATGCTTTACAAGTCCTCTCTACTCTCACATTATATAAGTATTCATTGTCACTTTTTTAAGAATTTTTGAGCTTTATTTTTCCATTTAAATAGTTACTCCACCAGAAATCGCAAATCTTAAACTAAATACCGGACTGATGAAAACTCCTGTGGCCTGTTTATCCAGAAGACTAAGGGAAGAGGAAAGAAGTTGTAGTCACACGTAGGTCCTCCCTCATCATTGCATATTCTTTGTGTGTGTTGGTGAAGTGTGAGGCTCCATTTTTACTTATGTTGCCCTCTGTCACCCTGTCAGCCCATCATCTTGCCACCCCACTGGCCCTGTACAATAACTTCCAAGCAAACTCAGATGCCAACTAAAGCTGCTCTTCTTCAAAGCTATAAAACTAGTAAAATGAAAGGAAGTTTCACCTCTCCAAACTAGAGGATGAGGATGAAATCTGATCAAGGTCTCTTCAACTTATATTTCACAGACCATGATGTTAAGCAGGTTCTTAGTGTCTTCCTTTAATTTAGCTTGATCAGGGAAATATTGCCCATGCATGGTACCACTAGCATTGACCACCCTTTGCCTCTGCTTTTTGTATAAACTTTAGTCATTCTGGAGCTGTGTTGAGCATGTGCATGGGGGTCAGTAGAGACAGAGACAGAGGAGAATAGGAATATTGGAAGAGTCGAACTGATAATGGGCATCAGAGTTCACAACATCTGTGTACCTAGATTTTTCTCAAATAATTATTGAAAGAGGTGGTACCCTCCAATTGAATGCAGAATCTACCAAAACACCAGTTATTCAAGCCAATTTTTCTTCAAGAGCCACGTTATGTCTACACTGAAAGTGTAGTGAGGCAAGTTATCCCAACCTCTCACCTTTATGATTTTCAAAAGTGTTGAGGAATCCCCAAAGCACAAGTGGCAACTGCTTTGATTTGATTCATTGATTTGTTTCCATTTTACTAAATCTCTTCCTATTCTGAGGACAATTTTCACATATTTTATGATCCAAAATTATTAATGCATATTCATAGTAGTTTTATTGAGGTATAATTTACACACCATAAAAATCACCATTTTAAAGTGTACCACTCAGTGGTTTTTCGTATGTTCAGGAAGGTATGCAACCATCATAATTACGTAATTTTAGAATATTTTTATCACCCCCAAAGAAGTCCCATACTCTTTAACCGTTAACCACATAACCATCAATAGTCACTTCCTATTACACCTAGCCTCTGAAAAAAAAAATACTCTACATTTTGTTTCTGGGGATTTGCCTACTCTGTACATTTCATAAGATGGAATCATATAATATGTGACCTTTTGGCTCTGTGTTCCTTCACAGGGTTTTCATCACATCCATGTTGTAACATGTACCTATACTTCATTTGTTTTTATTGCTAAATATTAATTCAGTGTGTGAATATCCCACGTTTTTATCCATTTATTCATTGGTGAGTAATTAGGTTGTGTTTACTTTCTGGCTACTATGAATAATGCTGCTGAACATTCATGTAAACCTTCTTGTGTGGACATATGTTTTAAATTCCCTTGAGTCTGTACCTAGTAGTGGAATTGCCAAGTCATAACTTACTCTTTACCTTTCAGAATCATCCTACTTTTGAATGTGTACATGCAGTGTCCCTTATTTTTCACTACATTCTTTAAAAAACTTTATGTTAACTTTGGTTTCCAACAAAATACAGGCATAGTTCATTTTATGGGGCTTTGCTTTATTGCACTTCAAGATACTGCATTTCTTACAAGTTGAAGGTTTGTGGCAACCCTGCATTAAGCAAGTCTGTCAGCATAATTTTTTCAACAGCATGTGCTCACTTCATGCATCTGTGTCACACTGTGGCAATTCTCACAATATTTCAAACTTTGTAATTGCTATTATTTATTATTACTATGTATGTTATGGTGATCTATGATCAGTGATCTTTGTTGTTACTATGGTAATTGTTTTGGGGTGCTATGAACCACATCCACATAAGACAGCAAACAATCATTAAATGTCATGTGTTCTGTTTCAGCATTCCTATCTCTCTCCCTTTCCTCCGGCTTCCCTGTTCCCTGACACATAGCAATATTAAAATTAGTTCAATTAGTAACCCATTCCCATCCCTAATGTTCCAGTAAAGGAAGAGTTGTGCATTTCTCACTTTAAATCAGAAGCTGAAATGATTAAGCTTAGTGAGGAGGGCATGTTGAAAGCCAAGACAGGCCAAAAGCTAAGCCTCTTGCACTAAATACTCAGCCAAGTTGTGAATGCAAAGTAAACATTCTTGAAGGAAATCAAATGTACTACTCCAGTGAACACACGAATGATAAGAAAACAAAACAGCCTTATTGCAAATATAGAAAAAGTTTTAGTGATTGAGATAGAAGATCAAACCAGCCACAACATTTCCTTAAGCCAAAGCCTAATCTAGAGCAAGGCCATAACTCTCCAATTATATGAAGGCTGAGAGGTGAAGAAGCTGAAAAAAAAGTTCAAAGCTGGCAGACGGTACTCCATGAGGTTGAAGTAAATAAGCCATTGCCATAAGATAAAAGTGCAAGGTGAAACAGCAAGTGCCGATGCTGAAGATGCAGCAAGTTATTCAGAAGATCTAGCTAAGATCATTGATAAGAGTGGTTACATTAAAAAACAGATTTTCAATGTAGGTCTAACAGCCTTCTACTAGAAGAATATATTATAGCTAGAAAGGAGAAAACAATGCCTAGGTTCAAAGCTTCAAAGAATAGGCTGACTCTCTTGTTAGGGGAGAATGCAGTTGGTGACTTTAAATTGAAGCAAATGCTTATTTATCATTCAGAAAATCTTAGAATTATATTATTATTCAGAAAATTAAACAAAAATTATATTATTTAATTATTCAGAAAATCTCTTATGGATTATACTAAATCTACTCTGCCTGTGCTCTATAAATAGAACAAAGCCTGGATGACAGCATATCTGTTTACAGTGTGGTTTATTAAATATTTTAGGCCCATTCTTGATACCTACAGCTCAGGAAAAAAAAAAAAGATTTCTTTCAAAATATCACTGCCTATTGACAATGTGCCTGGTCACTCAAGAGTTCTAACAGAGATGTACAAGGGCGTTCATGTTATTTTCATGTCTGCTAACCCTATCCATTCTGTAGCCTATGGGCCAAAGAGTAATTTCAACTTTTAAGTCTTATTATTTAATAAATACATTTTATAAGACTATAGCTGCCATAGATAGTGAGTCCTCTGATGGGTCTGGGCAAAGTAAATTGAAAACTTCTGGAAAGGATTCACCATTCTATATGTTATTAGACCATTAATGATTTGTGGGAGGAGGGCAATATACAAACATTAATAGGAAATTGGAATGAGTTGATTCCAACTCTTGTGGATGACCATGAGGGGTTTAAGACCTCAGTGAGGAAAAGAACTGCGGATGTGGGGGAAATAGCAAGAGAATTAGAATTAGAGGTGGAGCCTAAAATTGTGACTAATTTGCTGTAATCTTGTGGTAACTTGAATGTATGAGGAGTTGCTTCTGATTGATAACCTGAGAAAGTGGGTTCTTGAGATGGAATCTTCTCCTGGTCAAGATGTTATGAACATTATTGAAATGACAGCAAAGGATTTAGAATATTACATAAGTTTAGTTGATAAAGCAGAGTCATGCTGGAGAGTGGTGCTACCAAAGGCATTATCATAAAGACTTTGAAAAGAGGAAAGTTGAGTTGAATTGCCCCAAAGGTAAATATAGATGAAAAGAAGGGGAATTTAGGAAAATTTATTCAGGAAATTGTCATTTTTTCCTTTAAAGCTGTGTAGTGTAAACTTCAAATTTCTGAGTATAAACATGGTTAGAAGGCATGAAAAATAAGTCCGGCCTATTGCCTGACACATAGTAGTCCCTTAACAAGCTGATAAGTCTATGAACATGTTACCTTTTGTGGTCAAAACTAAAAATCTGTTTATGTTGTTATTATTATTTTTTAATGTGCCTTTCTTGGCAGGCAAATAGTTAAGTCTTAATTTCTTTGTTTCCATCCAGGCCTCTTATGTGAGGAGCTGAAGAGGAATTAAAATATACAGGATGAAAAGATGGCAATGTTGCCTCCCCCAGGACCTCAGAGCTTTGTCCACTTCACAAAACAGTCTCTTGCCCTCATTGAACAACGCATTGCTGAAAGAAAATCAAAGGAACCCAAAGAAGAAAAGAAAGACGACGATGAAGAAGCCCCAAAGCCAAGCAGCGACTTGGAAGCTGGCAAACAGCTGCCCTTCATCTATGGGGACATTCCTCCCGGCATGGTGTCAGAGCCCCTGGAGGACCTGGACCCCTACTATGCAGACAAAAAAGTGAGTTTATTTTGACTTCAGTGGTCGGTTTCTGTTGACTTCCTTCTGTATAAAAATTATTTTAAATTGAGATTAGTGAAATTTAGTGAATAACTATATCATGATGAGAATGTTAAATTAAATATATATAGAGGATATTCAGAATATGTACTTTTTCAAATTTTACATTGAAACTGGTTCTGGCATTGGCATACTACTTTTAATTTTTTTTTACATCTTTCAAAATTGTTTAGTATAATGTTTAGTATAACATAGTATACATTGTTTAGTATAATTGTTTAGCATAACTTTTTTGGACATGACACAGTAATCTGCCAAATTTTATAGTCATACCTATTTTTTCCTGCTAATAATTAACTCTCGTGTGTATGCAGACCCAAAAATCACTTAAACGTTTTTAATGCAAATGAAAATTGCTAATTTCAATTTTAAAACACCAACCTAATTCTTTTTATTAAAATTTCAAATACAAGGTAACTTGATCTTGCCAAAACAATGTAGTAGGTTGTGATTTTTCATGTTAGCTCGGATGACCTCTGGTTTATAAAGTCTCCCTGGTAATTTTGACAGTCATGTGACCCTGTTCCCTCTTCACTCTCATTCTTCCCCGTTTATATATTTCTGTATGATATCTGTCACATCTTGCCTTAAGTAGAGTTACTTTGTTCTTTTCATTTTTCTAGGAAGTACCTTGAATAAAAATCTCATGCCATATTTTTGTTCAAACTCCTTTTCATTACCTGTTATGATATAGTTTCTCACTAAATATGTATTAGTTCCTTTTTTTTTTTTTTTTTTTTTTTTTTTGAGACAGAGTCTCGCTCTGTCGCCCAGGCTGGAGTGCAGTGGCGATCTTGGCTCACTTTAAGCTGCGCCTCCCGGGTTCACGCCATTCTCCGGCCTCAGCCTCCCAAGTAGCTGGGACTACAGGGGCCCACCACCACGCCCGGTTAATTTTGTTTTTGTATTTTTAGTAGAGACGGGGTTTCACCATGTCAGCCAGGATGGTCTGGATCTCCTGACCTTGGGATCTGCCCGCCTCGGCCTCCCAAAGTGCTAGGATTACAGGCGTGAGCCACCGCGCCCGGCCGTATTCGTCCTTTTTACACTGCTATAAAGAACTACCTGAGACTGTGTAATTTACAAAGAAAAGAGATTTAATTTGCTCACAGTTCTGAATGGCAGAGGAGGCCTCAGGAAACCTACAATCATGTTTTAAGGCAAAGGGGAAGCAAGGCACATCTTATATGGTTCAGGAGAGAAAGAGGAAGGAAGTGCCACACTTTTAAACCCATCAGGTCTGGTGAGAACTCACTCACTATCCTGAGAACAGCACTGGGGAAACCGCCCCCATGATCCAATCTCTTCCCCCCAGGCCCCTCCCCTGACACGTGGGGATTACAATTCAAAATGAGATTTGGGCGGGGACACAGAGCCAAATCATGTAAATACAATTGCAGAAAGAATGGATGAATAATTTTTTAAAAATACAGTGTACTGAGATTTAAGACAAAAAGGGTTGTACTTGAGGACTAGGTATTAATTTTAAAATAATTTTCGATGTAAAAGTGAATTTTACATTAAATTGTATTTAGATATAACTGATATAGTGAAAGGGAACAAGGAAATAAAAAGATACCTGAAAATAATAGACTCTGGTTTGTTTTCTTGAGAGAATACTGCCACATTCAAATAAAAAGCCTGACTCACAAACTTACCTCCCGAATACAGTGAGAAATGCTTATTGCCTGAAACCTACTGATAACCCTATATAAAACTTAGAAAATCAGTGTTTCTCAGATAACACAAGTCATCTCCCTGCCAATGGGAGAAAAATGAGGCAGGGATTTGAACTTTGTCTTTCTGATTTCTAAGCCAATGCTTTAGGTTGTTTTAATATTTTGTGGTTACTGCTATTTGTTTTTATTTCTTAACTGAATACTAAAGCTATGGAAAAGGACACTTGTTATGGAATGGCTACAATAACATTTCAAGAATATTTGCTTCTATTCATGTCATTTTTTAAATTACCATGGTTAGTAAGTGAGGAATCCCCTTAATTTAAGTCCCTTTTAAGAGCTAATATTAGTATTATAACTAAAATAAAGAAATTGAACTCAGTGATTGGAAGGATTTCTTCCAACTCTGACATTCCTTAAACTTAGGAAAATATTTTTTGAAAGAACTCATATTTTGGAACACGTGCTGCTAACCATGACAATTGCCAGCAAGTATTAAAATTCTCAAGGTTTTATGATAAAAATGATAGAGATAGCTAGTTTCTATTTGTCTTTCTTAAAATGCAATGTAATGGAAGGGAAAGAAGTTGTGCTTTAAAATAACTTCAATAGCCACAGTTATTGTTACTGTTGAAAGAAAGTGAAAAATATAAAATACAGTATTTTGAAAGTTCTAAGTAATACATGCTAACAAATAGCTCAATTTTTAAATTTACTATGAAGAAATGGACTTGGAATTCATTGGCCGAGGTGACATTGATAGACCATTGATGACATTGGAACCACATTGCTGGTCTGATGGCAGTGTTTCTTCAATATCACACTGCCATGTAGAAAGGTAAACTGCTGATATTGATGTGAAAAATTGATGTTTTGGATTCTCAATTTCATCCTGTTTTCTTTTTCTGCAGACTTTCATAGTATTGAACAAAGGGAAAACAATCTTCCGTTTCAATGCCACACCTGCTTTATATATGCTTTCTCCTTTCAGTCCTCTAAGAAGAATATCTATTAAGATTTTAGTACACTCATATCCTTTTCAAAATGATTACATCCAGTGTTACTTCATGATGTGATTTTTGCGATTTTATTCAAATATAGATGTTACACCTTTTGCACCTTGAAAGACTCTGGTTTTAGTTTATTAATTTCAATATTATTAATATAATTTGTCATGGGTCTCAAAGAAGACTGGGAGAGTGGAAATATTAAGATTTTAGGATATGTTACTCTTATTTATTACTTTCTTGTTCAAAGAGACAAAATAGTCTACAAGCTCATTTAGAATTTTTTTCCAAGGAAAAGTTGTAAGCATGTCAACAAGTGTCATCCTCAAATATTTCAAATTCACACTGTCATCTCTTTTTTTCCTTGATTCTAAGCTACCTTATTCAGCATGCTCATCATGTGCACTATTCTGACAAACTGCATATTTATGACCATGAGTAACCCACCGGACTGGACCAAAAATGTCGAGTAAGTCGGTATAAGTACATTTTAATATAGTTTTCGTATTATCATTTCATCCTTTCTTTTTCCTGCTAGGAAGTTATTGCATTTATAAAGATGGGGAATCTTTATCTTCCCATGTTATATGCTTGCTTTTCTTTCATTCTTTATCTCCTCTATGGTATTAACCTGCCAGATTAGAAAAATTAGATGCTGCAGTGTTTTCTAGAAGAATGAACTTGTCAGATGCTCCATCCTGTTCTTAAACATGTTACATATATTTTATTCTTGGGTGTATGTTTTATAATTATATGGATGTATTTTTAAATAATTGTTTTGGTGAATTTTTGATAGAAGCAATGTAGGAATTTTTTAGGCAGGTCTGAGACCTATATTCTTAGTTATTTCAAGTACCTCTTCTTT